>NC_133167.1:39069583-39735000 GCF_040802235.1 Manis javanica
ATTTTAATGAATGTTTACTGTCCTTTGCTATGCCTAGCAGTGTGGTAGTTAGCGAGGATAAAAGAGGAGTGGGCAAGAGGACAGTGAACACTGTTTCTGCTTTCCAGGGTTCCTCAAGCTGTGTCATGTCAGTGCCAAAGCATTTATTGCTGATGTGAGTCCCACTACAGCTTTCTTCCCTTTTGCAAGTAAGACAGCAATTGGCCATGCTGGAGTGGTGGCTGCTCCCTGGTAGGGCTCCTGGGTCTCTGAGTGATGACAGGGACCAGAGAACACTGACAGCCCAATTTGGAACAAAAAACAAACCTTTGTCAGCTTAAGCCATTGAGATGTGTGGTTTGCCGTCCCTGACATATAATGAACTATACAAGATAATATAGTTATATAGTTTATTCAGTTACTGAGATTGATTCACTATCATTATAGATATTTTACTTTGCATTAAAATAGTTTTCCCTATTACAACAAAAGGAAGGAAGAAGGAGGACAAAAGGAGACTACACTGAATGTTCTCAAATACTAGAGTACTGCTTCCTAAGTCCGCCTGAGAATAGAATATTTGGAGGTTGTATTTCACCCTGACAGTCTAATTAGAGGAGGTTTCAATGGCTGAGAGAAACTGTGGGGTTCAGAGCACAGAGTGCTGCCAACGCGGGCAGGCCTATGCAGTGGCTCTGGGCAATTTAGAGGGCATGAGGGAATAAGAAACTGATACCATGAAAGCAGAGAAGGAGACTAATAAAAGCTGAAAGTTGTCAGAGACAAACGTTAGCTAACTAATAGTTTAGCCTGTGGCTGACCTGGCCTTGGAGTTTTACGTAGTCAGCAAGGCATCTGTTTTCTGCTTTTGGCTCCATGCTGCTGCTCTGTTTTCACATAAACCACTGCAGGCTTTGAGGCCTGAGGCCACTCCAGCTTGTGTGGTGCTGACGGTCATGTGCTTTAAGTCATACTTGCTAAGTCTCTTTGGGAACAAATTATTGTGGGATAATTCTGTCAGGTAAGTCATTACATTAACTGTTGTTCTAAATGGGTTTATTTCTTGGTCGCCCTCGCTCCTCCCTCTCTCCATAAATAAGCAAGTAAGTCATATTCTGATTCTTTTTCTAGAGCACCAGAAATGCATCTCACATTAATGCAGAACTTCATGAGGGTGAGAAGTAGTGGTAATTAGGTAAAGGAACCCATCCCAGCCGCAGGCTTGAAGTCATTTCCTGGGATTGGACAGCTCTTTAAGCTCAGGAGTCTTAAGGCTCCTACAATTAATTATGTCCTTTCATCTTCCTCCTCTCCACTCAAGGAGACCTGTAATATAGTGTGAAGTTCAACTGATCTGTGCAAAAGCATCTACCACAGTAAATTAAGTGCAAGAAAGATTTCTCTCATTAGTAACTAGCAAACAACCTTAGAACCATAGCTCTTCAGGTCTGAATAACATGCACAACATGACTGTTAGGATCTGTATAAAACCTTAGAGCAGCAGGAACATCTCTCTAGATTGCTACCGTTTAATAAAGAAACTATGTACACATATTTATTTACATATGTGTTTATAAATGTATTTGTATGTACTCATATATATGTATAGATGTTTGTTTTTAATATATACTTTATATATATTTGTTCAATATACATTATACTTACTATTTCTGAATACATGCACATACACACACACACACACACAGTTCAGAAAGGATACTTATGCTCCAGTTTCTACTCACAAAAGATTCTAGTCACAACCCCATCATTCACAGAGACAAAGAAAGTCACTGAATCTCTGTTTGCCTCAATTTACACATTTAAGATGGAATAATAACTGCCCTGCTTTCTTCATAGGAAGGTAAGATTCAGATTCAATGGAACAAATGATATGAAAGTGCTTTGAAGAGGTAAAAATCACTGGAAGAACATAGAGAAGTAGCTTTGTAAAAGAATATATAAGGGATTATTACTACCACGCTTATAAGAGAGGCCTTTGAAGATCTTGGGCCAGCATCTTACTTCCTATTAACTGCAAAACCTTTCATTATGTGCTAAACCCTGAGGACAGAGATGAGTATGGCCTGATCACACAAAAGGATGGAGAAGGCAAATTAAAGAGGGATGTGGGAGGAAGAGGTTCACTGGAAGCAGAAAGTAGAGTTTGGAAAACAAAGGCCACAGGGGCAGTGAAAATACTGAAACACACTGATAGAATCAGCAGAGCTAAGAATAAGTGGTCCAGAGAGTTGAGAAACACTGAATAGGTGGGATTAGATTAAAAGAGTTTAGTCTTCATGAAAGTTGACATTGACAGAGCTGTGGGTTAAGAAAAAGAGTAATTTTATTCTCCCTCTGGGAGTTAGTGATTCTAAGTGAGCATCCTTTTCTGTGCTTGGAATGGTATTTTGTTTTGTTTCGGTCTTCCAGAAAAAAGATGCAGTAGAGGGATATGACTTGCTACCTCAAACAAAAGTAGACTAGGAAAGGATAAATAGGGCCTATTTTATAACATACATAATCTCATGAGAATGTACACCATGAGCTCGCCTGGGCAGTGGCTGCGTGTGGACTCACAGGCAGTAAGGAGAGTTGGCCACTGCTAGAGGTAGACAGATCCCCCTTAAATGATCTCTAAAGGGCACAAAGTTTTATTTTCCTGATGTGATTTTAAAAAGTCCCTTTGATTTATTCCTTCTCTTTTCCAAAATGCCTTTTACAATCATTCCTCTCGGTTGTTCCTCTTTCTTGTTCTGAGCAAGAAATAAACACTAGATGAGTGAATGAATGACCAACTGAATGATCAACTGAATTTGTTCAGCTGAATTTTGTTAAAATAACACTCCTTGGAGCTTGATGTGTTTTGTTTGGTTAAGTGTTGAGGTGTCAGAAGTGAAAATTATCAAGAGGATGTTGAGGGGAATGCTATTGCCATTTGACAGCAGAATAAGAAAATTATACGTAAACACTTATTTCTTATCAATCATCCACAATGCAAATAATAACAATCCTTTTTTCTTTTTTTGGCAGCTTTTTTTGTTACGGTGGCCATATGTCCAGGATTACCTGATCTAATCTTGATTTCATCCAATTCTATTATTTTCAATAACATAGGTATCAAGTACATTAGTGCTAAATAAAATCTATCTTTCATATTTCAGTAACCCTTCATCAAGAATATGTATTCTGAATTCACACTTGGAAAATATCATATATCTGTAGCTACAGCATATCTCTCATACAAGGGAGCAAGATATGAATATCTGTATACATTATTTGTTAACAAAATTTATTATAAACAAAATCAAGTAACATTGTTTCCATTAGACATATGCTGGGATATGGAAACAGTTCTTTTATATACAATTGTCTTTACAATATTTTCAATCATAAAAGATTTTACATTGTTCTCATCTAGATAAAGAGCAAAATGGAAGGAAATTTAACTTATTAGCAAAATTAACTGTAAACTATCAATTCTTTGATTTTGTAGTAGCAGGAATTCATGACTTGTAAGAATATATATATTTTGGAATAATATTTTTCTTCATTAAGTACTAAGGAGTTTAGATGATAGAATTAATATATTTCTAGAGCTTATTAAAAGCCAGAGTAATAATTTGGCATGTATGTTATAAACCTTTTTAAGTGGCATATAATGAAATATTTTTACGCATGACATTATTTAGACAAAGGCTACAAACGAACTATTGAAGACATGACACTATAAATCTTGACTTAGGAGAAACATTTCACAATTTTGGAAGAAATCTGATCAAAACCAGCAGAGGGCAGTAGTATGTACCTTAAAGCAACCATAAAGGAAATTTAAAAAAGAACAAGCAATATTTTGTTTCTCAAGTTTTCCTTTAGAGTTATGACAACCATATATTTTGTTCTTTTCAATAAAGATGATAAGGCAGTTACTTCTACACACAATGTATTGTTCATGGCTATCTTTCAATATAAACTGATACCTTCAAATCATAAAAATAATTAGGAAAGCTTTCACAGTACTTCTGTATGTTGAACATTTTCAATAATATAAACACACATGGCACCTACTGAAAGAGTTATATATAACAAGCAATTGTACAAAAAAAAGTAGATAGTAAATCTTAAGGAAACCAACTGAAAGTGTATTTTGCAACGTTTTCTGCTAATCTAGGAAACACAAGAGATTCCATCAAATAATTCCCTTTTACAAAAAATCTTCCTGATTTATTTCCATACCTTGGGACCATCAGTAAGAAAAATTCAGCTGCTTTAATTTCTTCCATATATAGGTCAGAAGAATAAGCCTTCCTAAACTCAATAGAATTGAAATATTATAGAAATGTATAGATGCACAGCATGGATTATGTTTTCAGCCAGTAGATAAGGCAGTTCAGGTAGGAGGAAAAAAAAAATTAAAATGCTTTTGAGAGAATACCTTAAAATCAAGATAGGCTTCCCAGCAAAAGAAGTTTTAAGCCATGTATAAGGAAAGGGAAAAACAACGAAAACATGAAAACAAAATAAGCAAAAACATGCAAGCTGCTGAGTATTTTCACAGCATTAAACAATTTAGTTGTCACGAGTCCAGATGAGTTATTAATACTGTGGCAAAGGCAGCAAGGTTATTTAATGCAATATCTCTTTATACTGGGAATTTCCATATTACAAGTCACAGACCAATTATATCAAAGTCAATTAAGGAACCAAAAAGAAAAAAAGATCCAGATGTCTGGGACCCATTCCATACATAGTGAACCAGTGTCTCTACTTTGTAGGAACCAAGAATATGCATTTATTGTTAGATGTCTACCAAGTTTAAAAGTCTCAGCCTTATATCATGACCCAATAACTATTAATTCAGCCTCTACCTGAAACACTGTAGTGATAAGGTACTTATACTAAAGAAGGCAGCCCACATAGAGAAGTTAGAACTTGGTATTTAGGAAGGTCCTCTTGGCAGCTTGAAATTGGCCATGGTGAAACTAATAACATTACAGAAATCAGGTCTTGCTATGATGTTGTGGGCTGTCTAAACTAGGAGTGAGTGGGCAAATTATGGACCCATGCGCTGGCTGGCTGGGTTGGCAAACAGTTTTATTGAAAAACAGCCATGTTCATTCTTTACATGTTGTTCTTGGCCCAAAAGTTGAAAATATTTATTCTCTGGACCTTTACAGAAAAAGTGTGCTGCTTTTTTACTAGAAGCAAGATCTAGATTTAAGAAATTAATGGAGAAAATGAAATGTTAATTATACATACTAAATTCAAATTGTGCTGTTACATTGCTAATAGGATGGCACACCCCAAATGAAGTAATACAAGTCCAATATTTGCCCACTGTGTTACAACCAAACACCGCACAGGAACAAAGTTCTTACTTTATTTCTCTCTCATCCCTTTTCAAATTTAGCACTGTTTACTCTCACATTAGCACAATGGATCCAACAAGATTAACTCCTTGGCCAAACCAAATCCCTAAAGTATTTCTTATTTATTCCCTTTTTACTGACCCCTAACAATCAATTTTTCAGCAAGTCCTACTGATTCTACCTTCAAAGTGTCTCTTGAATCCATGCACTTCCCTCCAGCTTCATGCCAACCTCATGATTTCAATCAGCATTGACCTTCCACTAAGTGGTTTTATCAACCATGAAGAACTGTCATTCTCATCACTCGGCTTTTACTCTTGACTTTCTACAGTTTGCAAATCAGAGCACGGCACTCGAAGTGTATGATGGCATCCCACCCATCTCAGAATAAAATCCAAACCCCTGGCCATGTCCTACAGCCAGATGGATGATCTCAGTCCTGCTGACTTTCCAACTCAATTGCATGCAATACGCTCTTTCTAAAACCACATAGAAGTTCCTCTGCTCACTTTTCAGAGCCCCGAAGTCCCTGCACTTGCTGTTCCAATTGCTTCCAATGAACTTCCCCTGGTTTTTCCCATGGTTGACGATTTCTTGTCTTTCAGCTTTCAACTCAAAAATTATTTCTTCAGAGGGGTGTTCTATAACCATCTTTCTAAAACTACCCTTACTCTCTGTCTACTGTAGGTAAGAACTTTATCTTAGTCCCCACTCTGTCTGTGGCACCTACCATCATTATTAGCATAAATCATATTTTCAACAATAGTTACTAGATGAATGAAAAATCAGCATGTATATATAACCCATTTTTCACTTCTATGCTCATTCATATCCACTGCCAAGAAGGCCCTCCTACCCCATTTTTATCAACCAATATCCGTTATTTACTCTGTGATACAACTTAAGACTCCCATCACAAAGAAATGCCTTCTAGCCAACTTTTCCTATCACCCTCTAAAATTTATTCTTCACACAAACATAAAAGTTTTGCCTATATTTATATAGTATTTGCAAACCTTCTCTTTTTTTTCTAGAAATATTTTAGACAAATATGTTGCATAACCAGAACACAAGTGTGCCACATTTTTCACTGTCACCTGTGGATTTCATATACTCTAGTGGTTTCAGGAGGTTAACACTCCCTGAGCAATATAAAAACTTTCCATTCCAGACTGTAATTCCAAAATAAATGCAGGAAAGGGGCACATGAGTACCGCTAGAGAAACTGATTGTCAAGAGAATTTAATAAGGGGGAGGTAAGTGTGTGAGAAGTTTCTTGGTTAAGGAACCAAGATCAGGAAAGGGGGTAGAATTATGGTTAAAAGTCAGGGCTGAAGGAATGAAAAAAAATAGATAAGGAGAGAGTACAAGTGATTTCTCTTTATTTAGATCAATGATTTAAAGCCTAAAGTTTCTTATAATCCTCTGGTTAACAAAAGATTTATTCTTTTAGCTGACACTAACATTTTTAGGTCTGTTGTGAAATCACAGCAGTAAGACTTCTAAAGAATATGAATACATTAGTAAAGGAGGGAAATTTCAACTAATTCATCTTAAACACATTACTAAGGCACCCTTCAAAAAATCCCTTATCTTCCATACAAGCTTCATTTATCTGTAAAATATCCCTCTACTTATTGATTTACTTTTTAGATTACAGCAATATATAAAGTTCATATTTTCTCCTTCTTTCAGAGAACCTGTACCACAATCTCAAAGCCCAATCTGATGATTGGCTACTGTCAGCACTAAGACATTTAGTTTTATTTGTGCTGGCAAAATTAGTTGGTTATTAAGATCAAAGACTCTGGAGTCAGTTTCTCTAGGACTTAAACCCCAACAATACCACTTACTGGTTATATAACCTTAGTAATGGCATTTAACCTCTCTGTATCTCAGTTTCTCCACCTAGAAAAATGGGTGTTTTTATCTAACTCAGATGATTGGGCTAAATGGGCTAAAACATGTCTTGTGCTTAACACAGAGGTGAGAACACTTAGTGCTCAGTGAATATTAGCTATTATCATTCTTACTATTATTGCATAAATAGAAATGATTTCCTCTGGCCTGTTGCTTTTTCCATCACATACCTCCAGATCTGATACTCACAGGGTTAGAATGCAGCACGGTGAAGAACTCTGGGCTGATGAGGAACTTCACAGGGGGAGACTGTAACAGCAGCGTGAGCCTGGATCTGGAGGTAGAGTGGGGCAGGACGTTCTCCCGTCGGAAATCTAGAGGGGGAAGACCATAGGGGCTTTCAGGGAATTCTTTCCATGTGGGGCAAATGTATCTATCCGCTTCCATCTATATTTTAAAAGAACCAAAGAATACCTATATCATTCACTACTATTTTAATCACTCAAACACTTTTTTTCTTTGATGCACATTTGTACATAAAACCTGACTGGTCTTAATTACACAAAAATGGAATTGAATAATATTCCCAGTCACTGTTAACATTTTAATGCATCCTTAGATGTTTTAAGTGGTCAGATTCAATCTTTATGCACTGTCTCATAGATCCAGAGATTAGAGTAATTTATATTCTATTTGTTTTGGGGATCCTTTTCTTAGTACTAATAAAAAGTCGAGGATTAGAAGAGGTCTCTGGTGAACTCTACTTTTTGAGGATTACCAGATCTTACTAAAGATCAAAGGTGCACTGAAAGAAAAGCCTCATTTCTTAGAAATCCTTATTTGTTTTCTACGTCTGTGGGATTTCAAAACAAACCAACCCAAAGGCTCTTACCTGAACTGGCTTGGTGAAAGTCAGCCTCCTCCCCTGCCCCATCGAGAGCATTGGCATTTTCCTCAGGCCTCTCATTAGTCATGGTTCTGCGGATACTCTGATACCTGCAATCAGGAGCCTGGAGTCACATCACAGTGCCTCCAAAATGAAGGACTTGACTGCTCCCCCAGAGCCCAGGAGTTTTCACTGTCTCCTCAGCCTCAGCTGTTTCCTCCCCATACTCCTATTCCCTGACCTTCTAGGCCAGCTGTTGTTTAAGGAAAGTACATTGCATTGAATTTCTTCTGTCCATTGTTTGTGAAACATTTTGCTAACAAATTAATAAAATTTGTGGGCTTCAGTCGAAGGAAATTAAGTCCTTATATTGTTAAAAGAGAAGAACAACTTCTTGTTCCATTGCAATTAGTTCTTGAAAAAGAACAGAGTTAAAAAGCTTAGATTTATAATAAAGATGCATTATATATGAAGATGGTAGATATTTTTAACGATATTTGGCTTCAAGTTAGAAACTTTTTCACTAAAAATCAATTCCTTGGGTGGACTAGAAGGGTCATCACTTCTTTCCTCTCCTGTTTCTAAACAAGCTGTGTATGTGTATGGTTATTATTTTTTTAACCAAGTTCAATGAAGTCTATGAATTAAAAGAGGTACCAGCTAGACCTTAATGACAGGACAGTAGACAACTCTGTTTTCTACTTTGTGCCGTGTAAAAATAGCCTGATCACAAAACAGAACCCTGCGAGCAAAAATGCCCCTCCTCACCGCCGGTTCAGCTGCTCCATTTGCTGTATGGAGTTTGACCTCTGCAGCACCTGTGGGGCGGGGGGCGCTGTTGGCCGCTGCCAAGTCGTGGTTCTATTCACATGATCCACATAGAAGATTCTGCCGTGGCTGTCAATGCGCGCCTCCCAGTCTAAACAGCAGTAAAGCATGAACAGGGTTTAGGAGGAGGAGCTGAGGCCATTATCATGCTTCCCTAAATTCTGCCTGTGTTTTCCCTCTCTGACGTGCTGTAATTTGGGGCTAATAATATATACTTCATTGCATATAATCCAGCACTTCCCCCAGTCTACTTGGGAATCCATTGTGACTGGTTAGTAAACATAACCTGTGTGTATAATAACAACCTTTTAAAGAATCTCTGAATGAACAGAAGAATCCTTCCAGATCTGCCCACAATGCTCATCCTTCATATATGAGCATCAGTGTTTTAAAAATTCAGTGGTTGGTATTATAAAACCTTAGATATTCACATCAAAATTGGTATTGATGTTTGTTTTCACCAAAAATTCAATTTTTCCCTGCTTTTTCCAGCTTAGATGAGCGACTCATAGCTAGAAACTTCCATGTGCATATTTAGATGCAATTTTAGAAAATGTGGTCTTCAGAAGGACATAATGTTAGCCTAGTCATCAAACAGTATCATTATCTACAAACTGCCGTTTGCACTTTGCCAAAGATGAATTCACTTTCAGAGCAAGGGTAATTACTTGCCTCCAACCTCAAATAAATGCAGTGTTTTAAAAGATTATTTAATTTTATGTTTAAGCTACCTCATTAAGTGTGCTCATTGTTGTAAGTAAATTTATACATCCATGTTCAGTAAACACATAAAGCAGACTAGTCTTCAGAGCCAGACGTCCTACCTCTGTCACTCTCTACATAGATATTTCCCTGTTAAAATAAACAGAGTGTGAGCTGATCTTTTCAAAAGGCAAAATTTTGAAATTGGCTGCAGTTGGAAAGGATAACTTATAAGACCATATGAAAAAGCAGAGTTCTATTCTTTAACCATGAGATTTCTTTATTTCTATTTCTATGCAAATTATTTTTTGAAATTAATAGGCACCTTTCTCCTGAGCACATTGATTATTTCAAAACTCTCCATTTGATCATAGAGTTTATTAGCAGACATCATGGGTCTATTGCTGGAGACTAGGAGGAAGGGATATTTGCTCCTGAACACACAGGACCTTTGCTCTGGAGGTGAATGGAGCAGGTATTCCAACAAAGTCCTTCGGGTTGGAAAGACCTGTGTGGTAGGTCCCAGCCAGCACCAGACAGTCATTGAAGGCTACCTCAGTAGGGAATGGAAAGATATTTTTTTGTTGCTCTCAGCACATTGCAATTTATGACAAATGGCAAGAGAAAGAAAAATTGGGCTGATGAAAAGCACCACACAGACAACAGACAACACACTGTCACTCTTGCTATGAGGTAACACAGACTCACAATGAACAGGACGCCAAATCTGAATTTTTTGGACACAGTTACAATCCCATCAACAGGCCATTTCAAAAGCCTCATGCCTAGCGTGCCATATGCTGATAAATAATAACTACATGAAAACATTTTCAAGCACCATTTCCCAAAACCCCTTGATCTATTCCATTGTTTTGCTCTGCTCTTTGAATACTTTCCCATCTCAAAGATTTTGAGAACCAATTATTCCCATCACATTCTTTCCTCATTAGAGCCAGGATAATTCAAGCACTTACTATATGTCAAATCAAATGCACTTGAAAACAAATGGCCATTTCTTCCCCCAAGAATGTTTACAGTAGCTTCCAATTTAAAAAATGTAGAATGGGTCAATTAGGGATAAAAACAGAACAAAAATCAACTAAAGCAAGCAGAAAGAGAGTTGCTGCCAAGCTTCCAAGATAAAGTTATAACTGAAATTTGGCTCTAAGTTTTCTGGCAGTTCAGGCAGAAAAGAAAACACATTGCTGCATACTTTCCATTTTCTGACAAAAGAAAGTAAAAAAAAAACTTATCTTCAAAGACAGAACTTTTTCCTTAAACAAACTAAATAAGAATTTACCCTATGAAATGTGGCCTGTATGAGGGCCATATGGGTGGCAAAATGGGGGGTGGAGGGGGGATCTCCAAATACATTCTCCCTGTGCATTGCATATAGCATATAATGAGTGAACAAATAATTCAAAAACAAGCCATGAAAAAGAATGATTGTTGTACTTTCTATAAAGGCCAGAACAATGTTAATTTGTATTTCGATAAGACATTTCTGTATGCAATGGGGAGAACATGAAAATGAGATCTGCAAATATATTTTTTAAGAACATAGGATTTGGGGTGCGTATTAAGACTATTCCTATCAAACATTACATCTTTAAATTGAGGTTGTTTAAATTTAAGTCCCCACACAGAGAAATGTTAAACTGCTGGTTTCAAGTGAACACTTGGCATTGGATTGGAGACACTGTTATGCTGTTGGCCTGCCCTTAAACTACATGTCCACTCTTACCCAGGCAGTCAATACCCTTCCATCCAGCAAAAACAGCAGAGGTGCCTGTAGGAAGGTTAGCTCTCTACCATATCTGTCAGAGTTATTTGGTAGGGTGGAGAGCGGTGGGTAAAGTTGTTTTAATGTCTTATAAGTTTTCATATTGGGCTTGGTTTGTTCTTGATAAGCAAGCATATAAGAACTCATTGCCCAGCATCAAAATTTTCTTCCATAGACAATGAAAATTGTCTACAATCAGACAGGCAGGCTAGAAGAACTGGGGTCTCAGCATTCACTTCCTTGCCTTGAAGCATTGTAAAATGGGATATATAATCATTGTGCAGGGAGACTGAGAACAGCGTATTGGGGTGTGCAGCTGTGTGCACGTAGCACGCTAGGTTAGAAAGTAGAAGGTTGGTTTCTGGCCATGGTTTTGTCACGTTTGTTACATAATCTTTAACAAATTACTTTACCTCTGTGGACCCCAATTTCTCTACCTGAAAAATCAGAGAGCATAATTAAACATAGTTAAGGTCCCCTTCAATTCTAAAATTACAAGAATTTCCAAAATGACATCATTTTTTTGTATGTTAGGTTCAGTAAGAACCTAGCAACAACTCATGCCTAGGTCAGAATTTCCCAAGTAAACTGTAATTAATTAAGCCTTATAGAGCCAGGAGCTTTAGGGTCCTGAGAGGTTGGGCTCTGGACCCACTTGCCAATTCCACGTTAGCTACTGCAGCTCCAATATTATCTGTGGTGTATCTGTGGTATATATTGGTCTTTCACACAAGATTTCATTTGCATAAAGAGCTTTATGGCAATAAGGTTTTACAAACTATTGTCTAGAGAAATGTTTCTCAAAGTGTGGGACTCTGACAGTATGTGTCAGAATTACTTGAAGAACCAAGTGGACTCTTAGACGTCCTGAGATGCAAATAACCTTTAAATAGCTGGACAACAAGGGGAAGTCAGAGAGTTAGAAAGTGTGTAAAACTATGCCAAAGCCACTGTCACAGCATTAATCCCTAGGCAGGGCACTAGACGCAGGCAGAGAGGGGTAATGTATTAGATGTTTCCAACTTCTAGAATCAGCATCTGTGGGAAGGGAGCAGGGGTTGTCCCTATGATCCACCTTCATCTTGTCATCCTCTTTCCAACTGCCTTCAAACTAAACCTTGGTCTCCACTGGGCCATCCAGATGGTGATGAGATGAAGGTGTGAGGTTGGGAAGAAGGCCAATGACGAGACAGGAAGAATTTGGGGGAGCTACCACTGGACTGTCTGAGTGAATCACGGGGTGAGAGCACCACAAGCGGAGGTGTGAGCTGGTTATAACTGGGTTCAAAAAGTAGAAATGCCTGCATGTTGTGAAGTAAATTTTTAAACCCACTATAACAAATTATAGTAGCTATGGTTATCCACCAAAATGGTTGGATGATGAGGTTATAATGAATTAAAAGTACTTTTAAGGAAAAAAAATTAAGCTTTGTGACAGATTTAATGAAATGAAAGATTCATTTTTTTAACACTCAAGGAAGTATGATACCATTTGCATAAAGCACAAAAGTAAGTTAAACTTACCTATGATTTTGGGAGTCAGGAGAGTAGGTCTGCTTCCCCTCCTGTAGGGGAGGTTAGTGACTGGAAGGGGCACAAAGGGACTTCTCAGTGCCAGGGGTGGCTGCACAGGTGTGCTCAGTTGGGGAGAAGGTAGCAGGCCAGATGTGCTCTTTTCTGAATGTGTATTTTATTTGCATAGGAAGTTCTGAAGAATCTCAAGAAACTGTCTACTTGGGACCTTAATATTCAATTTTTAAAAAAGGAACTTTTTAGATTAAAACTATCAATTCTTTCATCAAAACTTAACTTTCAATGCTCTGGAGAATAAGAGCTCCTAGCCTTGAAACAGCAGAAACTCTATAATTATACTTTTCAGATTTAGTCTTCTTTTAAGCTTTCATTCCAAAGGACGCTTTGGTAATGAAAGTGCACAACCACAGAAAATGATAAACATTCCAGTGTTTTTCCAAAAAGGCCTACCCTCTTTGAACCCACCACAAAAGCAATACGCTAATTCTAACAATATGGCAACAATTCTGGGATCCTGTGAGCCCAATAATCCAGACTTGTCTTCGTGAATCTATTCCTATTCCTATCCTCTTTGGAGGAAAATTACTTATCCAACAGTGTCCTATTATCTCTAGTGCAGCAATGGGTTAGGTCACAATTACACTGGAGCCAATAAATAAGAGAAAAATAAAATAGTTTTTCAGAAGGGGCTGAGCTGGCCATTCTTTTTTCACTTATCTTAATATAAAGAAGCCCAACACCTGTCATGCTGATACTGGTCTTGTGGGCTTCAGCTCTGATGGGCCTCCAGCTGCCAGCCCTTCAGTCACCTCAGGATCCTTAAGGCACTTAGAGCGCTCAAGCTGCTTCCTCGGGAGGCTCTCAATAGCGCCATGCTGCCCTCAAGACCTGGAGCTTTCTTATTTTGTATGGATAATTAGAGCATCTCCCAACTAGTGCTGAAGTTACACAGCCCCCAGGGTCACAGTGCATGCCAGAGCCTAAAGGAAAAGTAAGATTTTTAGAACAAATTGGCAGCTCATGATTATAGCTGAGCAGTCTTTGTACCAAGTCCAAGATGGGTTCCCTGATCCTGAGATAGGAGGAACACAGCTGGAAAAGGACGCAAACAAGGAACGCTGCTTTACATAAATAGTGATGACTGCTGCATGTAACACTGGCATGCAGACTACACGTGACCACCTGTAAGAGTGAATGGCATAGCAAGGACACCACTGAATCCCCTTAACTGAGTTTGTAAATCTTCAGGGAGGAGCATAAATTGGCTGGCTGGCTTCCTCATTTATTAGTACACAAGTATTTCTAAGGTGAAATAAGCTAAAATAATAAGAACAATAGTAAGGAAAAAGAAAAAAAAATCAAGAACGTGGGTGGGGTGGGCATCAAAGCCCAGGGTACAAGGTTTCAGCCTGTCCTGCATGTAGTGCCAGAGGGTTTCAGCTTTGGGCAAGTTCAGTGCATATGGTGAGACAGAAAAACAATGGAATGTAGGGGGTAAGAGTTCTTACACCAAGCTTTTTTCTTGTGGTGGCAGGTCCAGCACTAGAATCCTGTCCACACCCATGGACCCACGTCCACATACTTAAAGTGTGCCATCCCCAATCTGCCTCCACACATAAGCGCCCAGAGGTCACCCTTTTATATGATGGTGGCTCGATGCTAATACATGCGTAAGCCTGAGCCTGCACAGTAGGCCAAGTATGACATCACTGCATGTGCACAGTGGGCAAGAAGATTAGGGTCAGGTGAGAACCCTGGCTGTGGGAATTTTCATTTTCCCTACACTGCAGGTCTTGGAAGAGTGACCTACACAGAGAGGAACAGTGCTTCTGTGTCTGAATCAGATGCTTAATGGAGCAAACCTGTCTGGGCCATGAGAGAGTCACTCATGCTGTCACTATGTCCACTTTCCTTCCACCAGAGGGCCCTTCCAGGGGAGGGTGCTGGTGACCAATCTTAACCCAGATGGAGAAAAAAGCTGGGCACTTTTTGGGCCTTCCTAGGTCTGACCTCAGGACACTGCAATATAACAGAGTTTCAGTAAAATCCCCAAACCCCAAACCCTCTGACTTGAGGAGGTGCTGTTGCTTGCACCTAAGAGATAACATACCACAACATAAGTCACCAGACTTTCAAAATTTGCATTTATCTACACAATAGTTCCTCCCCT
Organism: Manis javanica; assembly: GCF_040802235.1. Classification (NCBI taxonomy): domain Eukaryota; kingdom Metazoa; phylum Chordata; class Mammalia; order Pholidota; family Manidae; genus Manis; species Manis javanica. Next base: position 39,084,691 of record NC_133167.1, read on the forward strand.
TCTGATCTTAGATCAGAATACCTGATAGAGGGGGAGAAATGTTTGAGACTCAGTGCTCAGCTTTTACTAGGGATCTTTAAAAAGTTACTTAATTTATCTGGGCTTCAGGTTCTCCTTCCATAAAATGAAAAGTTCAGATCAGCTGATTTTTTACTCCAAATCTACAAATTACAGATAAGACCTGCTTGATCTACCTCACAAAACTGTTACAAAGAACCTTAAAAAATAAAGCATGTCAAAGTGCTTTGTAAACTGGAAAGCACTATACGTTTGAGGTATTGTAATTCACAGTGTTAAAAATAATTCTTAGCCTTAAAATAGCTGAGCCAGGTCATTTATGAGGTGGACGAATCTGCACACTTCAGCCAGATGTCCTTTATCTGAACCTCTGAGGAAACACCGTGTGAAGCCAGAGGGCACGAGACAGTCTGGAAGGTGGAACGCAGCGCTCTAAGTCAGAGGCATGGCCACAGGTGGTAGCAGAGTTGCCCGGTTAGGAAAGGAAGGCAGAGAACGGGGTAGGCTGGGGGCAGCCAGTTGATTAAATCAGTCTGTCGCAAGGACGAGGCAACATAGGAATAGGGTCAAAGGAATAGACAGACATAGGGTCAAAGCAGTGTAGAGGACACTGTTGAACAGGTAAGTCCAGAGCATATCTGTAACCTACCCGTGATTATATAAACCCCTGAATTTGCAGGCTGTAAGTTGCATTAGAGGACACAACTCTCATGAACTTTTTCCTCTTCTTCAGTCACTCATTTAGGATGTACTATCAAATTGCCTTTTTTACTTGTGGACATATCAACTCATTACAATGAATTGCCAGTTGTTTGTTTTAAAAAATAAACATCCTAATCTGCATTCTGTTAGTGCAAGTATCTGGGTTTAAACAAATGCATTGATGTATCACAAACAGTAGTCATGATTCAGCAGGAAGGTAGCTGTATTTATTAAATACAATCTAGACAGCAAAATTAGGTCCAACAAAATTCAGAGCAATTGTATGTGGCCAAGAGGATGCCATTTATCCATATACTGATACAATGCTATGGTGTCCTGTCCTGGCCCCTGAAGCTCTACTTACTATTAATCCACATACACTATTAATCAAAGCCCTCCCAGAATTCTGTCATGTTCCTAAGTCATTTTTATCCACTTATATCTTAGTATCTCCCAAGAATATTTTTCTTTTCTGCCTCTCATCTTTTCTCCAAGGATAAACAATAAGGAAATTTCCCTCCACCTGCTTAAGATTACACAATAGCTAATTAATCTGTTTATTTTTTTATACTGCTTAAAATATATGTCTCCTGTGAGTAACCACCCTGTTATCCAAATCCATGAACAATAGGAAGATCTGTGCATAAAAAAATTCCCAAAGGATCAAGCCAGTATCATATATTGTGTACAAGACACATTGTATGTCATGCCATCTAGCTTTTTTGCAGCACTCGCCAAAATGAGCCACTAAGCATTTAGCCCTATAAATGCACTCCCTCCCTAATGTCCTGCCATTTTTAAAACACAGAAGGCCAAAGGCATCAGCCTCTTGCCATGATCACATGTAAAATGGGTGAGTAGAGAGGGTGAATAAGAAGAAAAGGAAAAGCAGTGAGACAGAAAGATGAATTTTCCAGTGGTATTTAAAAGTGGTATTTACTGAACTTTATTATTATTCATCAAAATACTTTGCTTTCACAAAGTATTATTGCTTTAAGGGATTCTGGACATTTCATATATCCAGATTATGACTGGCCATGGATATAACTCAGACCTTTGAATATAGGTTGCATAACTATTTCCCAGAGTCCCTAATCCTCAACCATCATTCCTATAAGTGCTACATGTTTCTTGAAAATGAAAGAAATGAAGTATCTCTCAAATCCCCAGTAACTGTATGCTCCAAATGATAGATTTATTTCTGTAATTAATAACACTTCTCTGCATGCCCCTAAAGAAAAAAAATCAGATTCCTGTACTTAATGATTTAAAATGTTGTAAGTGAATAAAAATTATATTACATAGAGTGAGGCCTTTCAAAGAGATTATACCCATTTGTCTAATAACTGAAAATTTATGCCACTATTAGGAATTATTTTTAAAAATTTCCACTATAAACCCAACTGTCCAAAATATCTGGATCTATTTCCCTGATTATAATATTTACCACATGGGCATTACAGAATTGACTTTCCTCCGGCTGCCCTTTCATTTGGCAGAACAATGCCAGAGAGGACCCACCAGCCTAGCACTTCCCAGACTACATCGGTATGGCGAGTGGCAGCCTCCAGATCTGCTCCTCTCAGAGACTGGGCATCCACCTTTTAGGTCCCATGGAATGGGTCTGCCTGTCATCCTTGCACCCTTGGATCAGGGGGAGGCCCTGACCCTTTAGTTAATATGTCCTCACTTGGTGGGAGAGCCTCGTCCACCCTCTGGTACCGGCTCACATCCTGGCGTACTGAAGGCAGTGAACGCAGTGGCTGGTGGCCGTTGGCTTGAGAACCTAGGATTAAAGGTAAGACGTTACTCTGGTATTGTCTTCCCCTTCAGGGCCAAAACAGCCTTGGTTAAAAAAACTACCAAACATAAATCCTGGAGCTAGTCTCCTTCCTCTCTTTAGTCTCACTTCCCCTATGAGGACCCAGAAACAAGAGAATGGAGGTGAATGCTTCGTCAGAAATGGGTCTTCTAGAGAGATGTCTGTCTGCACCCATCATGCCCCCAGGCCAGCCTCTGTCCTGCTAATGCAGTAATGCTTTAGGGCCATATAATGGCTGCAAGATAATGAAGGAAACAGAAGCAAAAAAAAAAAAAAGGGAATACTTTAGGTAGGAAAATAAATTTACAAAAAAAATCATTCCCTTTTCTGAGTCTATGCTATTTGGGTGTAGGAAATTATCCTTAGACTTGCTATAACAGAACTTTTTCAAGGAATCATTCCACTGAGCCACAGTCAATGAGGCACAAAACAAATTTTGAGTGAATGCGCATCCTCAGACACTATTAACAGCTTATCTTTCACATGTCAGAGTGCATCATCCGACCTGGCTGGCATTTTTATACAGCAGAAGTCAAAAATATCACATTTGATGCAAAGTACATATTCACTACTGTTTTGAAGGTTTTCTACTGGGAGGAGTGACTGAAGGTGTTCCTGAAAAGCTCTGCAGATGATGCTAATGTTGAAGCTGCTATAGCCTCTTCGGTTTTATTTCTACAAACCCAGGTCCCTCCAGAGGTTCATTATTCAAGTTTGGCGACTGCTATGTGACAGGCCTCTTATTTCAGCAATAAAAGATGCATTTTTTTAAAGAAACAGGTAACTGTTAAACCCCAAGGTGAAGAATTCAGATAACAGGTGACCTGCAGTATAATTTACATCGAGGGACAAACTTACAAGCCTCTGAGCAGCTATGCTTGAGCAGAGAGCCATGTGGTCTCGCACATCCTACCTCCAGCAGCACCTTCCTCCTGGGCAGCGGCCCCCTCACAAGCCCCCTGGGCATCCCCAGCGTCGCCCTCTTCCGGGGGCTGGCTCTCAGCAGCGGCAGCGGCCCCCTCCAGGCTCCCCCTCCGCTGCCAGACCTCCGCTGCCAACTCCTGGGTAGGGAGAGTGGTGGGTTCGGCCCCCAGCCTCTCCTCTCCACTGGGCACTTGCACCACAGGTAAAGAACTAGGAGTGCATATGGAACCCTGGGTCCCTTCAGAGTGGCCACTGCTGGTGGGCTCTGCTGCACAGGCCCCATCTTCCTCCTCCTGGGAAGAAAAGGCAGGGGTTTCGGGAAACCGCGCACTCTCAAGGGACGAGCACCGCGTGTCCACCGAGGACAGCTGCGTGGTAACACTCTCATTGCAGGAGCTGTCGGCGCCTTCCAGGTCACTCTCTCCCTCCGGCCTAGTGCTGGCCTCGCTCACGCTCTCTGTCCTGGCAGGGTCGCTGGGCTCCGTTTCAGAGGAAACCTGGGAAGGCTCAGACCCCTGATCAAGGGACTCGGTCTCGCTGACCGCTCTTCGGCTCCCTCCCGACGTGTCGGAGGTGCCGGTGTCCGCCCCACTTGTAGGCTGATCTACCTCTTGAGAGCCACACAATTCGCTGCTGCCCTGGTCAGCACTTGGTTGAGATTCTGGGCCATTTTCACTTTCATCTGGGACTGGGCCTGAGGGGGAGGAGCTCTCTGCAAGCCCTGGAAGATTTTCTGGCTTATCCTCCAAGGCAGCCGCTTCCTTTGTGAAGGCTTCCTCAGTCTCCATCAGATTGTCCTCTGGCTTCGACTGAGATGTCAGGCTCGCGTCATCAGTTCTTGATGCCCTGCTAAACATTATTAACCCTCCTTCCTCCTCCAAGGAAGATGGATAACCCAGATCTTGCTGGAACTCGTGGTCTTCTTCATCTGAGTCAATGTGAAGCATTGCATTGAGTCTCGTGTCGGTGGGAAAACTACTCCTTAGTTTTGGGGAGGCTCCCACCGACCTCTCTGAGCAGGTAGCTGCTCCAGGCCTGGAATGGCCACTGTGTTCAAGAGCGTCTAAATAATCATTGAGCGAATCCTGACGTCCTCGGGGAGGGGAGGTCCTTGAAGAAGTAGAGGTTAATTCCTCTGTGTCAATTTCCAGAGTAGAGCTAGTCCTAAAAGAGTACTTGGGCATCCCATCGGCAGCACTTTCCTCAGAGACTGGTCCGTTAGAACAAATGGGGCTGTCATGATGGCCCCCTGGCATGTCCTCCTCATCAGAAGGGCTTCCTAGATCTCCATTCACAGTATTGACTCCAAGTATTGTGCCAACAGCTTCTGGAGAAGCATCTGAAAGAGAAAACAGCATTTATTAAAATGAAGTAGTAATAACATATGACCGTTTAAGGTCACATTCCTTTGTCACCAAGCAGTTCAAACAATTCCACTAAAGCCTCTTTACATTATTATTGATTGGATAAGATTCAGCATTCACTAATAGACAAGTACATGGCTGGTCAGTCTGATATATGAGGTATATAAGGTATATGAGGTTCACTATTTCTGGAATTCTACAGCCCAGTTTCCAAATGCAGGCATAAACCTAAGAGGTATTTATCAGTTTTCATATCTGTTTGAAAAACTTCAGTAGGTAATCATTTGACAGCTATTTGATTTTCAGAATAGGACATAAATTCAATTCTACTCAAATGCAAACCCACAACTAAGAGTGATTTAAGTTTTTCCTAGAGCAATGTATTTATACAGGAGTCTCACCTTCATGCACAGAAGACGTAACCTCCACTCTAAACTGAAGGTACCCACTCACATGGTCAGCTGGGAGCCTTCTGCCGAGGTTGTAGCTGAGCATTTGGTCACTGCAAGAGGAGAAATGGTTCTTTCATCCTTACTACACTGGGGTCATCCTTCATCTTCTTCCAGTGGGTTAACCCCAAATCTCAGATATTTCTCTTAAAACTTTCAGATCATAAGAAAATAGAAGGCTCAAAGGTATATTATAGTCCAACGTAATATTATTCATTTGAATAAATGAATACTTATAACCCCAGAGATCAATGGAAATCTGTTAGGAAAATTAGTAGTAAAAGCAGAAATGCAATACATTATTTTATTTATATATATATATATATATATATTTTAAAGGACACTGATTTTGCTCTTTCTCTGCTAAGGATGGCCAGGGAAGGGGTATCCTGAAGTTCACCAAGGAGCTATGAATGTCCTAAAGTTTAAAGTGTTTTCTGACTCAGATGTAAATAGAAGGCCTGGTTCCATTTAGGCTGATAAGAAGCTGGTTCTCAAAGGATACATACGGGTAAGGATCATCACACAGGGCATGCAGGGCCCTGTGCCGCTCTATCCAGATAGAGCGGCAGGAGAAGAGGCTGTGCCCCCCCCACCTGCTCGGCTCTGTGGGGGGCAGGCGCTGTGGACCTCCCCTCCCACGCCTTGAAGTGGCCAGGCTGTCACTGCTTCCCAGGGTGGCCTGTGAGCGGTACAGATGGGATGGTGAGAGAGGCTACTAGATGCCCCGTGGCGGCCGAGTCCTGTTGCAGCACTTGGAGGTGTGCTGGAAGGGACATGGGGGCCTGCCCAGTCGGCCCCACCTTGGCCCCAGGCTCAGGCAACTGGCTTCCTCAAGGATGGAGCTGTATGTCTTTTCAAGTCTGTGTTTCTTTAAACAAAGTCAAATGCAATCACATCATTTCCTTGGATGCCAGCAACTTTCATTCTGAATCTGATTTCTTCTTAATTAAGGAAAACAATCAAAGGGAAGTACCAAATCACACCATCTCTGCTCTAACACTGCCCTCTAATGGCAACTTCAGAAGAACAATGCCTTTACCTAATATTTGTACTGTTTAGAGCCTCTAGTCAGGTATTTTTTTTATTAACTTGCCTAACAATATTGTTTGCTCTTCTCTACCTCCTCAATTCTAAATTGATGCTCTCTGTATGAAATAACATGGATGTTATTATGCTGATGCTAAATCCCTGGTTAGCTCTTATGAATTTCTTTGACTACATAGAACAAATTTCTTAAAACAAGATTATTCCCTTTATTGTTTTCTTTTTCTTCCCTAGAAATATTGTCATATTTTTTTTCTTGATTGATGCTTTTAAAATGCTTTGTTTCCCCAAACTGAGTGCTTACTGTGGGCCACATACAATCTGCTAAGGGCTCTGCATGCCTCATCTCCTTTAATCCACCCAGCAGCCCTGTGAGGTTGGTGGGAGCCCTGTTTTCTAGAGGAGGAAACTGAGGCATGAGGAGGATAAGCAAACTGTCCAAGACTGGACAACTATTACATGACGAATTAGGGTTAAAATACAGATTCATCTGATAGAGAAGTCCCTGTTCTATAGTCTCCATGCCACGATCTCAGTTCATGTATTTTCTCTGTGAGTCAGGCTGCTTTCAGTAGCATGCATTTTAATGACATAGATTTACCCATGGCTCACCTCAATGTGACTGCTATCATAGTGCTTTTTCTATTTAAACTGGTCGTTTTTGTAAAGTATTCCCTATAGGAATATGCAGGAATCTGTAACTATTAGACATCACAGGTATGTTTAATGCTTGTACATTACAGTGTTCAAATAACATGATATTAATGGCTGTAATCTTAGCTGGGGTGTCTTTCTTTCTCTTACCACTATCTTCCCAGCATTTAGACAGCATCTGACACACAGAGGTGCTTGATCTTTGTCCACTAATGCACGAACCCAACAGCAAATCACATGGAGCTGCTCTCAAACATTGTGCTTCCTCCCCCATCTCTTTGGACATTCAGCCCTAGAATAACAAAATCTTAATTTCTTTGTAAAGAATAAATAGACCCTCCCCTCCTTGTCCATGGCCAATAAAAATAAACTGTTGGTGTTGATGATGAAGATTTACAAAAGTGATGGCTTTTAGCTAGGAAATAAATCTTTAATAGGAATTGTAGGGAAAGAACTGTATCTCTCTTATTTTTCTCACTATCATATTCCCAGTAGCCAACACAGTACTGACCACTTAGTAGACACTATATTTCCACAAACACTCACACATATTTGCTGAATAAATTAACTAGCAAACGAGACTCTTTCCTTGGAAAAAATAATTTTAACAACTCTTAGTGCTGTTTATTAACTAAATTGACAAGATACTGGATTCAACTATTTAATCTATAAACATGGGGAATCCTCCCTCGTGAAGACCCCTCGTGAAGGGTTCCTCCTTTGCCGAAGCCTCTTACCAGGGGATTCCCCTGCCTCCTTGCTTTTACCCAGCCTCGTCTAACTCATCCTGCCTCTGGTTGTGACATATTGTTGAGAACAGTATATTATGTAGTATTATGATCTATAATTACAAAGAATAAGTGCTAAAGAACTCTCACTACCTGACTGACACGGTCTTTCACTAATGTAATCAGAATAATTGACAAAGCGTGGGACAGTGATGTGTTTTTTTGGGTAGAATGCAGGCCACTCTCTGAAAAATGTTACATTCAAATGCTCTCAAAATAGGTAATGAGCGAGGACTTAACCTCATCCTATAAAACCACACCCTGTAACCCCAACTACTTCTGAGAGTAGCTACCTACCAAACACGTAAGTAATGAAAACCTAGCCTTTTTCAAGGTGTATCAATTATCTGTTGAAAAGCAATAATCAGATCAGAAATATATATTTAGATGCTAGCAGCTGATATACTACTATGTAGTATCATTCATATTTAATAAAGGCAAATCCCTACATATCTGTACCAAATAATGCTTTTAATGTACATCTATAGAAATACTTCATAATTCCAAGGTTTTATGAGTTCGTGCTGGACTTCCTTCTGGCACACGTGGAATCCGTGGCCAGCAGGGTGACATGCACATCCTGACGCAGACGAGCTCCCAGCACCCCCTCTGTTTACTTGTCTTATTGCCATTACTGCTCTTACTGCCACCACGTCCGCAATGTTTTACAGTGGAAAAGCACAGAACTAGAGGCCTACAACTCCACAACTACCATGGCCGTGTGTTTACAATGTTCTACTACAATGGACAAGACACACAAAGTGCCCCCAGTGCCACCTCAGAGCAACCGCGTTACTGAGTTTTCTGGCATTTGACATGAAATATATATATATACCATTTATAATAAGGGATGAATGCATGTTACGATTTCTTAACTACTTTATTCACAACTTACAGAAAGCTCACAGAAAGGCAACAGAAATCAATCACATTTTAAAATTCTCTCAATGAGTAAATCTTAGCTGCCTGAGTGAATGTGTATGTCTAGGAGCTCCCTCAGAGCCAACAGCTCATTTTAAATGGCCCTAAACAAAGTGGCTTTTGTTTCTCAGGAATAAAAGGTTATCTGGATGAGATAAATCAGGATATAAGGGAGGTGTCAACCTGACACTAGAATCCTGCTCTAGGGAGAAGCTTTTATAACAAGATTTCAATATGCTCAAAAACAAACTCAGTATTATGACATCTGACGCTGAAATGCTAATAGTAGGTACATCTTGGAAAAGATAGATGTCTATTTTTTAAAGTATACAACTAAAATGAGGAGCTTTTTGTCCTGCACATTTTAATGGACAGGCAAACATTTTTATTTTTAAAAATGTTATTTTTGTTGTTTTGTTTAAGAATACCACTTGAGAAAATAGGATTGGATATGTTACCACTTCTTATCAGTAGGAAAAGTCCTAGGACAACAAAGGATCATTTCAGTTACTTCTGTACAAAGCAATCTCAACAAGATCCCTACAAGTGAGGGCTGATTACCCGATGGCTTGCCGCTCCAGCAACCTCTGGACTGGAATGGTTAGTTTTCCCAGAAAACGCTTGATGATGGGACGGCTCTTGGCAAATTTGTCTTTAATTTCAATTTCTAAGACATCAGTAAGAAGTGCAAAAAAGGAATATTTCTGGAAACAAAAACAGATAACATGCTGATTGAAAAGGACGACATTAAGAAATTATATCATTATTACAGAAAATGATACCTCTCAAATCTTAATGACATACAGAGTCCACATTGCTAGAAATATCTGCAACTATGTTAATCCTTCATTCACTGAGAATCATTAACATTCACAATGATTAAAAAGCAACAATCACAGATCTGCATAACCAGAGGAGGCATTCACAATCATCTGGCCCTTCCAGGCTCACCAGTTTTAGGAGATGCTATCAAATATTAAGCTATGCACAATACAATTTTAGTACTCACTGCATTTATTGTTACCTTAATTCTTTGAAAATTAACATCCTGTTATAAGATTCTTTATTACAATTACAGAATTAACCAATATATTTGATAAACAGCACTTTTAATTCCTAATCCCATGGGACTCTGAAGTTGTATGACGTAGGTTAAAACATGCCTTCACTTAGTGCTTAAAGTAGGAATATCTACAGAATACTGTGGTTTCCCAGATAAATATTGAAATGAAACAATTTTAAATGAAAATCACTTAATTTAAGGCACACAGAGTCACTTCTTCTGGGCAGAAAAAAATGGAAGTATGAAGTTGAAATAAGCTTTGTTGTTTTGTTTAAGAATACCACTTGAGAAGATAGGATTGGATATTAATAAGAATATAAAATAAATATAAAGAGCTTTACTGATTTACAAAGACTTTCACATATACTACCTTCATTTTATCTTTACAAAGAAAACATTTTCTTTTTGATGATGGGGATATCTCAGGAGAAGTTAGTGATGGGGCCAGGAATCTACCCTGAATCATTTCCTTCCATCCCTGGCAGAATCCATGCAACCACCGTGATGTGAACAGTGCTAGCTAGCTTTATACCTAGGTACCACTAAGTTTATTTAGTCATAATAAAGTTCTCCAGAAGGCCATGAAAGCCATGTATTTAGTTATCTGCTTAATGGGCAAAGCACCTCCTTAGAATAAGAGAGCTGAATTCAGACGCTACTTCTACCTCTGAATACTCATTACATAAACACGTTAAGCTTCAGTTTCTTAATCATTAAAATGGAGAGACGATAGTCTCATCCCTTATGCCCCTTTATCATCATTAAGAACTTCATAAACATAAAATGTTAGGAAAATAAAGTCATTGCTAGTATCATTATTATACCTTCTATGTGCCTTCTACGATTCACATTGAGATAAATTTTTTATCTTCTAGGCTTCTAAGTATGTTAAAAGTGGCAAGCCTTTAAGAGTTATTTATTAATTGGAGAGCATAAGCAGTTTTTTAAACCAGGTATAGGGATACTTAGTCATATAAATAAGAACCGCCCGGGAGAAACATCTTGCTGCATTGGCAAGCTTCAGACAGCCACGCCTTGTCTCCAGCTGGTTTTACATGCCCTGAGTTATCTTCCTCTCCGCTGGAATATTTCCACAACATCGTTAGAGTATATTGTTGTCATTAAACATTTAGGGAATGATCTAATTAATTGTATAACTTCTACGCCAACACAGGCTTACCCAGACACACTGTGACACTGAGATGTGAAATGTGCTTGGATCCCTGAGATGTGGGGGGAGAGCTCATGCTTTGCTCACTAGATGGGAAATGACGTCTTTGTTCATTCTTTGACTTTTCCATAGTTCTAATGAGAAAATCCGTCGCTTGGCTGCACTGACGCAGTGCACTAAGATGACGGTGGCCACAACGGAGCTGTGAGGAAACCTAGAGTATCATCAACACGATCTGGCTTCACTCAGGATGACAACTCCTTGAATGGATCATTTAATTGACCAAAGTCTAGAAACCCAAAATACATTTGCCAAAGCCGGGAAAGTGAGAAATTCCTTTACTTTGTGCTGAATCTAACTAGAACAAAATGTCAAATGTTTAAATCAAAGCAGGATCAGTATTACTGATTTATCCATCTGCCCCAGGCTCCAAGATGACCCTGCAATGCATTGCTTTTGAAATTGTCCTTACTTACAATTTTAATATTTTGTTCATTGTGAAATTTTTTGCATTGACCGTTTAAAAAATATTTCATTAAAATGTTAATTTTGATTACTGAGTCTTTTGACCCCTTAAATCATGCACCTGAGATAATTACCTCACTTGTTTTACCCTACACCTGGCATTCCCATCATACCTTCTTTCTAACGGAATTCCCGGACACCTCAACCACCCTGCCACACACACAAACAGCTTAGTGATGCAAAGAGGAAAGAGATGGACTCAGCCAACTTCCTAACGGCCCATTAGAAAACCCCTGAGGAGCCATCTTACCTCTCGGTGCCAAATTGGATTAGTGGTGTTACTGATGATAGTGGACCGTCTCTCCTGCCCATGGTGAGCACAGGTGGGGAAACTGCTCTTCTTCCCTGGCTGAATGGACATCTTAAGATAAGGGTCAGGATTGAAGAACATCCCTTTCTTAAGCCCAACTGCTCTAAGATCTTTAAAGAAACACAGAGTGAGGGACAGAGGGAGGGGAAGAGAGGGAGGGAAAAAGGTACAGAAAGAGGAAGATTTCATATATCCTCATTAGAACAAGCAGCTCAGTGACAATTTGTCCTTAAATAATCACACAGGAAGCTCTGAACAGAAACTATTCATAAAACAATAACAAAGCTATTCACATTATGATCACTTAGATAAGCAAGGACAAATGGATTGTGACTAATTCTAGCAGAGGGGTTTCCTAACAGGCTGTAAAAATGAAGCCAGTTTCACCATCACCTTACATCCTGGCTTTTCCTGGTAACGGTTTTGATTCTAACATATGCATATTCATCCCCTTTTTCTACATGATTTGGCAACCAGCATTTCAGACAATGTCTCAAGAAAAATCCTTAGTAAACAGTTTATTAAAAGAAAACAAAACCAGTATGTTCCTTCATGGGATGTAAATCAATCTTTTACATACATACATACATAATGAAATGCATTGACCTCAGTTTAACTGGGAATGAAATCTCAGAGCACATATTCAGTTTTACTGCATTTAAAGAGCCATATATTTTCCAGAAATACAAAGAATGCTAGGGAAATAAAAGAGGTAAGAAATATTTCTAAAACTTGAATGCTATATGCTGTATTAAATAACTGTGAGGTTATTTTTTCAATAGCCTGTTAAGTAACTTCAGTATTTCATGAATGTCTGTCCCATAACTTATCTTAGATTTACCAGTTGTTATTTCACATTATATGAGCTACTGAAAGTTCTGGCTAAAGCCTGATTTTTTAGTGAAGAGACTGACACTTTTAAAAATGGCCAGGCTAAGGGATACCAAAATATTAGGCAATAAAGCAACTTCTACTGGGTCCCCATGCGCTTCTGAGAATATCAGTTTGAATAAGGTTGACCTGAGAGTTTAGTGATCTTGAAAGCTTCTGGAATAATAGACTATGTCTAGGTAACTTTATGCAGCTATGATCAGTCTAGGGAGATCCTGACTACTGATTCAGATAGTAACTCTGCAAATGGCCTCTAACCATTCAAAGACCTTTGGTTTAACCAGATCAGCTGGGAAGAGACCCTACATAGTGACCCTAAATTACAGGTGGTCACAAGGGTCATCTACTCAAGCCCATTCCTGAAACTGAAAGTCTTTCTTAGAAAGACAGAATTGGCCCAGTTTATCCAGAGAATGCTCCCTGGAGGGGGTTCACCAATGGCCAACAAGAACTGCGGCTTATATCTGTGTGATGGAAACAGGCCAGGACAGTCTAGTGACACAAAACTGGCAGTAGGGGGAGGCAGCTTCATATGTCCGCAAAAATGGAAAAATTCAACCAGATGTTCTGTTAAGAACACTGCATGAAATTCAGTAAAATCTTTGATCTGAAAACCAGGGGGAGAAGGGAAAGGTGAGTAAAGAACTAGACATGCACCTCTGAGAAGCTTCTGTAATCTCATTAGCCTTATAGTCCCCATTCCTGGCACTTCATAAGCTATGGAGCATTATTAATACAGCACTTGCATCTTTCCATCAATTTAATAATGCTATATGTTTTCACTTGCTTTTACCTAGCATAAAACAGCTTTGAGAGAAAACCACAATTCACATATTTACTTACCTTTCTTGATTATTCTTCCTTGAAGACAGAAAATGATATTTTTAGATATTAAATCTACTTCTAAATAAGGGCTTTCTTTGCAGTAAATGAGGAGAAACATGTACAGAAATGGCTGGCATGAAGTGACAGAGCTAAATTATTTATGCAAAACATTCTTCTAAACAAAAAGCACCTCCCAGAAGATTAAGCCACTGTGATGAAAGATGGCACTGTTAAATATGTCTCATGTCAAACTTTCCCACCAGGGACACTGTACAAATAAATCTTCATTAGTTAGTCCAATAAGCTACCAATTACTTGCAGTCTGATTATTCAGTTCCCTTTATTCATCTCATTTCTGCTCTTGCTTCTCTTTTATATGTTATTGCTCATAAATATCCACATCACCTAGCAGACCCAAGAACTCAAAATCACAATGGTATGACCTGCTAAATATCCCAGTATAAGGTCTTATTTGAAGAAGAGGTTTAAGATTATTAATCAAAGCACAGTTGTTGTTTTACCTGTAAATTCAATTATTTGTGTCCCTACTTGTGCATAGATAATCAAAGTAGATTATTTCACTGCATTATATTTGCACAGCAATTCCCCAGTGTTTATATGCTCTTGGACAAATGCTATCATCCCCTGTCAATATGCTACAAGATTAATTTTTTAGAATTACCACTATTGAATTGCTTTTGTCTTTTATTAATTTTTAGCCATTTCTGTACAGCATCTGCAAATATCTGATTATATGGTAGGAAATAAAACAGATTTTAGGTAACCAGCCACCGAGTATATTGAGGTGGGATGTTGGAAGAAGGTATTTAAGAAGCATTTGGCTGTGCTCCAAAGTTTATTTCCTACTTTTTAGGAAAATGTCCTGGGATTTTCAACTTCCAGATGTTCATTCTCCCATGGTAAGTAAATTAACATCCCCTCTGAAGTCAAAATCAGTAGGTGTGTGGCTATTTTTAATGATAAAGATCACGTGAAAGTTTAAGGGCAATGCTTTTAAATTAAGACAACTATAATAACGGTCAAACTCTCAATTTCCTGAGCCATAGAGGAATTGTTGGCTAATTGCTAGCTAACTGCTCCCTACCTATAAAGGAAGGAGTTCTGTACCTGCAGCTGCTTAGGACTGTGAAGTGGTCTCAAGCACAGGAAGCCAAGGGACATGTTTTCAGGAGACAGGAAGGAGGGTTGGGTAGCAGTATTGCAGGTAGTGGTACTACTTCTGAGTATCCTTCTAAAAGCATGGTATTGTTTACACCCTGAGGGTTCCAGCTAAAACATATTTATTTGCTAAATTTGACCCACAAGCCACCAGATTACAAGCTCTGAGATTTGCCAGAGAACCAAAGCAAAAAGGCCTTCATAGGAGGAAGAAACATGTTAGAACAGACATGTGTACTCCAAAGGTCATGGGCCAGCAACAACCTAATGTGCATACTTCTGTCATATGTGATAATTATGCATCATGGAAATGTCTGCTTTCAAGATCTGCCTTCCAACACTCACTCTTGAGGTTTCTATTTTCGTTTGCAAGATTTTTTTGCAGCCAAGAAAAGTAACAGTAATTTAAATTTCAGTTGAAATTTGAAAAAAAGAAAACAAATTGAAAAAAGAAAACAAAACCTTACAGTGTTGGGCATCTGTTAGATTTTATTTTGTATGAACTGTGCTACAGTTGTCTGTTTTAGAAGTCCACTTAAATATTGATTTTCTTAGTCTTCTTGACTTTATAACTGCCAATCAATTTTTTTTAAATAAATGGCTTTCAAACTTTTCGACAGTGACCTACATATGAAATTTTAGACTGAAACACAGTATAGACATGCATAGGTGTGTATATATTTTATGTGAAAACTTTTAGTTTGTATAAACCAATGTTTTATTTTAAAAATTCCCTTTTGGTGGTAAACAGATTTTTTTCTATTCTTTGTTCTAGTTGCTGGTTTCAACTAAATTAACCTTACAAACTGCAAATGAGTTCCAATTCATGACATGAAAACCAGTGCTTTAGTTACATGATGAACATACAATCAGATTATTTTGCTAACCAGAAAAAATTTTTAATTGTCTTATTCACATTCCAATTTCTATGTGTATTCCTCCACAGAAATAGGAGTATCCTTTGGTTTCTTTTTCCTAGTTTCCAAATTTTTCCTTTCTCTAGTCTTTTAATCAGAAAACTTGGTAGAAGAAATAATTTCTGAGTCTATATCAGTAATCTAATTTGATATATTTGAATTTCCAGAAGTATTACCAAAAAAATAACTAGTTCCCATATCATGTATGAGAGTCTGCAGAAAGAAGTGACTTTGGTGTCTTTTTAATTATACACTTTCAAATTGATACCATGTTTGAAGACATCCTTACCTGACAAAGTAAAGCTAACAAGTTTCCGAGAATGCTGATTTCCTGAAGCACCTCCTTCCATGCCTTCTGCCCCCATCTGTGGAGAAAAAACTTGTATCTGAAGTTTCACAGGAGTATGATACTCGTCAGCCTTCCTACAGAACCATATATGTTTGCAAATATAATCATTTTTGTATCAAACATGTTTCATAGTACAGTTGACCCTTGAAAACATGGGTTTGAACTGTGTGGCATCTACTCATACATGGTTTTTCTCAATAAATATTGGAAATTTCAAAATATTGGAAATTTTTTTTAGAGAATTGCAACAATTTGAAAAAATGTTTTATTTTTTCTAGTTTATTGTAAGAATACAGTATATCAACATATAACACAAAATATGTGCTGATTGATTATCGTATTATTCATAAGGCTTTTGGTCACTGGTAGGCTATGAGTAGTTAAATGTCTGAGGAGTCAAAAGTTATATGGGGATTTTCAAATGCATGGGGTTGGAGGGGTCAGCACCCCAAGTCCTTCCATTGTTCAAGGGTCAGCTGTGTATGCCTTTCACATGCTAAAATCTTGGAGTCCAGGGCACATACGTAAATTCTCAGAAACAAGAGAAAGGGTCATACCTAATTTAATCTTTACCCAAAATGAAACCAACATGAGCTTCAAAATTCCCTGGTACGTGAATCAACCTATTTTATGTCCTTTTATTTCTTTGTAAGAGTACAGTTGATGTATAGTAAATATAGTTGTTACTGTATTAAAATATTCCCTTAAGCTAAAACCCAAACATTAAATTCCTTTAGATTTATTAGAGAACCTTAGAATAAACCAAACTGGAGATTAATATCAGGCTCCTCCATATGTGTGCAGAACTATCCTCTCTTGCCAAATATTTCTGAGTAACCATGTGGTTGTCCTATCAGCCTGCGGGTGCCTTTTTTATTGTGCTGCAGGTACATGGCATATGCTATTGTAATTAGCAATAAGAAAAAGTTGCAATGATATTGTCCTGATTATTGTATTGTACAGCTTTTCCTAAAAGTTGTTAAGCAAATTATATCTCACTTGAAACCAGTCTTTTATAGACCACATAGCAGATTTAGCCTTTCTCTCAATTTATGTACAATTACTGCTCCATTTATCATGCACTAGAAAGAACAGTGTCATGGTTCTCTAAAAAAGATGTCTACAATACTGTAAGAGACAGGATTGAAGGAAGAGTATATTTTGAATAACTGGGGAATAGGAACCACATTTTAATTCTTAAGTTTATGTTTGAGGCACTCCCCACGCTCCTCTGAAAATCATATGCCACCAAGAGACAAAACTTTCACTAATCCAAGCAAAGTTGAAGAATTTCAAAATAAATTCCATACAAATTTTGAAATATATATTTCTACTTCCTGCTTTGCTTCCTGTACCTTAATCAGAATTACTTTGTATGACACCTGACTGCTTCCTGGTCATTCCACGTATCACTTGCAATATACTAGAGTGCCATCCAAGTATCTTCATTTCATTCCATCAATAAAATCAACTCTAGGATGACACTGGGTTGGCTCTCAGCAAGTATATATGGTGTATTTTAGTGTATTGCACCCCTGACTCACCATCCCCAGGTTAACTGGAACAGAGACAGTAGCAAACTGACCAGACAACTGATATCCCGCTTTCATCACACCACTCCTGGACTACATGGTGTTGAGCACTGAGTCGGTACAGACTACAACTGAGGTTGTAGAACCCAGCAACCTGCCCCTCCTGCACCCTGGGTACTGCTAGACATATGATGAACTGAGGCCTCCACTCTGTGCCCAGTGAATGTGCCTCCTCCAAAAATATGGTGTTTCTTCCTGCTAAGGGATACTTCTGCTAAATGAATTAAATGAGACTGAAAAGAGTCACGGTCAGTTTTCATTTAAGCCTATTTAAAATAGTTTAAGATATTAGAGAGACAAAAGAAAATGCCCTCAGATTCCCATTTTTAAAACATAATTCACTGTCTGGCAAAAGGCTAATATGAAACAATTCTCACAGACTTCACAGATAAACAGTGTCCTTTACTATAAGTGTAGAAAATGCTCATCTAAAATAATGCTCAAAGAATTCAATTTTATCATTCATGACAATAAAGCCAGGAAAGACCAAACATTACCCCTAGGTATACGGACATGTGATAATAAACACATCTGCCCTCAATGTTTAGAGAGAGGTTTTTAAATAAACTCACTCCATAGATTCATTCCAGGAAAACCCAGAAGCAAGGCTGTCAACCGAGTGCTTGAACAATACATGGTAATGAATGATGGCAGCCAAAGGATTTCCTGTTCCAAGAGTCTGAGACACATATCACTATGTACTCTGATGAATGACAATGACGTCAAAGTACAGATGACAGGGAAGGCACAACTTTTTTTTTAAATCTCTGAATCATTGCAAAAGGATATGTGAGGAAGGGGACTATATCATTAGGATGGCAGCTCATTTTCTTCCCTATGGAATCTCTCAGTTACTTCTTCCAGAACTATTCTTGGCATCTGATTGTAGAATAATCACCAAATGGGCTTTGTGAATAACAATGTGGTTAATCAGTCACAGTAGCTAAACACACGTCATATAACTAGATGACCATCATGCTGCGACAGAAGCCAATGCTCATCCCCCTGGTGAGGTGCTGATATGGCAGAGCCTGTCCATTTCGGATGCACACTTAACTGTCTCAGGCTTTATCAGAAGTCTACTAACTACCGATTCTATTAGTCAGCCTTTAAACCAAAACATTCCATTTTGTTTAGTAGTGCTGTATACAAAGCTTTTAAGGTGCTCTAAAACCTATCTGAAGCAAATTATCTCCAAACCATCTACAGGCTCTGACAGAGTAATCTCAATGCAAAATCAATGGAATGAGATCAATCTTTACCAAGCTGTAAATACCTCGTGCCTTCAATGATATCTGATCATTGAAATTGCTCAAATCTAAAAAAATGTGGATCTAGAAAATTGTGTTTGGAAGCTTTATATAATATCACACACAGTTGATTTTTCAATGGTTTTGTTTCAAAAAGCCACACTTTTTCCAGTTTTACAAGTTTTCCTTTTAGAATATTAAAACATGTTCCAGTGATCACTATGTGCCAGGGCAGATTTTATAGTCAACAACTGTCATTCCTCTTGTGACCTCCAGAGTCTAATATAGTAAATGTGGGTTATTCTTTTATATTCCATACTTGTTTACTAGGATGGGAATGCAAATATAATTCACATGTGACCAGAACACTTAGATACTGAAGATTCTCTACAGACTGTTCCCTCTACCAGAAATGCTCTTCCATCCCCTCTTCACCTAAATAAGTCTTACTCTTCCTTCAGACTGTCATACAAACATGTCTTTTTCAGAGAAGTCTTCCAATACCTTCCTGATCAGGATAAGTCCTACTAGTTTGTGCTCTCATAGTCCCATTTCACTCCCCCTAATAGTAATTGCTACTCAAATAAATATAATTTAATTTAATTGATGTCTCTTTCTCCCACCAGACTAATGAGAGCATGACTGTGTTTTTGCTTATCATTTCATCCCTAGTGATGAGTGCGATGCCTGGCATGTAATAGTCACCCAAAGAATATTTGTTTGAATGAATAAATGAAAGGGAAAGACGGCTTGATACAGCATTGGTGGATCTGGACTATATCAAAGTACCAACTGCAGAGATTACTTTCTGAATTTCAGGTGTCAACCTGGCCACTTGTCTATTTCCAAAAATTCATGCATCTAGAAATGTACACACACACACACACACACACACACACACACACACACAAAATGTTATGAAGATTCTGTTATGGGAATCAGTATTTTTCTTCTGCACTTTTAGGACCTGATTTTTATTAATGACGTATAAAAAGACAATGATTTACATATCTTAGACTCTAAGAATCTACCAAAACTGACTGAATCACTCATGTACGATGGAGTGCATCTTGTGAAGCTGTTAGATTCTAAAGTCGGCTGATGGGGTGAAAAATCACAGAATTGTGAAAAGTAATCCTTAGGAAAGCAGCATTTTGGAAATGGACATGCTTTCCTTTGAAAGTCTAATGCAATCAGTTTCTTCAAAAACTAAATTAGATCTCTCTTTCTTCAATTGAGGACCTGGTGAAGAGGTTGGTGTCCATTGAGTGGCCAGCCATGTTATACCAAATATATGTGGTATCTTTAGGCACTAGGCCCTACTTCAGCATCAAGAGGAAAAGGCACTAAGACGTCCTGAGAGAACAGCGCATTCCTGATCCCCATCTCATGCTTTCTTTGGGGTAAAAGCTCCTTAAATTGACCAACAGGTAGAATCACATACAACTTAAATTATTATTTTTCTCTCTTTTCCACACTGAGTTCACGTAAATTAAATTCAGGTAAGATACCATGCCACCATTTCCTATCAACTAAATTTAGTCATCTAGACTAAACTTAGACTAAGTTTAAGATAAAATTTGAAGGGGCACTTACTAATTTGCTTCCTGAGTGAGTGGTTGGTTGCCCTGAGGAGTGGACCATATGCAGATTGTTATAAATTAAATAACATTCCCACCCCCCCGATTTGTATGATAGATTCAGGTAAGCCAGCCTGTAAGTTATTTCCTTTCCTAAAACGGCACCCGTGCTGTTAATGCGTTTCCTCTTCCATTGTTCCCCATAACACTGCCAAGGCTGCACAGACAAAAATAGAAATTGGGGCCCTGGGGACGTCAAGAGGAAGCCAGCAGCGAGGGGCGCTCACCGTCACAGCAGGGTTCTTCACAGTGACACAGGGCGTTGCGGCTCGCAGGGCTCCGCTAATGCCGTGGTAGTATTTGAAACAGATTTTTATCTCCGCTGCAAATCAATTGGAAAAAAACAATAATTTAAACACTGAAACAGATCATTTAAGAATTAGCTGAGGAAATGTGCCACACTGCCTTTCAGAAAATCCTACTTATGACTCTTTGAATGATCCTTTCTCTTCCAGTCAAAGGCAACAGATCACACCACCAATTCCTGTTTGATTTTATATGTTTCTCTGAAATTTGGGGATGCCTGAAATTTTGAGATGATGAAATTTGGAATGCAAGAAATTTTGGGATGAGATTTGGGATGAAAGAACATCCCACATATATTAGAAAAGTAATACACACAAACAACATACCAAAATATATATATACATATATAGTATAAAGATAAGACTAGCTATCATTTGTTGAGGTATTCCACAAAATACTAGACAGCACTATGTTTCTGCTCATGCTGCTGTTTAACCTCACTTCAACATTGCTAGGCAGAAATTCCTGTTCCCATACTACAGATGAAGTGCTGAGGTTTCCTGAAGGTCAAAAAAACAAGAAATAACAGTTAGGATTCAAACCCATAATACACAGATGGCAGCTGTCAATGGAAATAGAAAAGCAGCAGCTAACAAACTGTGAAATAATACTATGATAGACTCTGCAGTGATAGGGTGTAGGAATCTATATTATTTTAGTTTTCCAAGTGATTTAAATGCAGCTATTAGACAAGAATAGAATTCAGGAACAACTGGTATATATAGATATAGATATGATGTGATATATATACATATATACCAAAGACACTGAAGAGCTGACAGCTTCACAGAGCTTTAAGGCAAGGTAAAACCCGAAGGGAGTTACACTGATGACAGATACATGTATGTATATATAGATAGATAGATATAGATATATCTACAGGTGTGTATATATGTATGTGTGTGTGTGTATATATATATATATATCACAGGTGTGTATATATATGTGTATATCAGAGATAAGCACAAGTGTGTGTGCATGCATGTGTGTTATTGATTTTAAAAGTAACTACGATTTCAAAGACCATGAAGCTAAAATGTGTCATAGATAAAACCCACAGTCACCAGAATTCTCTGTATACAGTGTCCAAGTCACTGCAAGATGCCCATCGACATAGGAAATGATGCTGGTGGGCAGGCCGCAGGGGAGAGTGCCAGCCTACAGCAGTGGGGTTCTTCTCCCAGCTGAGTCACCTGGATTATTAAAGTGGGGTCACTAGATGTATTTTCCCAAGGAAGTTAATCTTCCACTGACTCTCTTGTCTGCATCAAATGGCCTCCTCCAGAGTATTTGGTTTGCTTATTTAAGAAAAAGATATAATGATTAAAGAAAAATCCTCTTTTAATAATTTATATAGGAAAAATTAGGAATATTATATATAGAAATATAATATACTTTCTTATCAATGACAAAAATATGAAATCTCAAAAAATTAGGGCAGTCATGGGGTAAAATATGTCCATTAGGTGATATAATCATGATGTAGTTCTTCACAATATAGCTAGAATCATCAAGCAAAAGACTTTTACCATGTGCCTATCACAACACACACCTACTATGCCAGACAGTACAAGGGAATCAAAGAAAGGTTTCTAGTCTAGCAGGTGTTTTACAGTGTGGCCGTTAAGATGGTGATCGCAGGCATGACAGAACACAGAAGACAAGCACTAAACAGGAAGAGTGCCAGGCAGAAGGGGACACAGACTGTGGAGTCAGAGATCTCTCATGGCACAAAAAGGCCCGGACTCAAACTTAGAGATGAGAATGTTAGCAGAGGAAGTCGGCAGTGAAGAGCAGCCAAAGCAGGGAAGCAGGAATGAGCGTTCCGGGCTTGAGCAACAGCAAGACCTACACAGGAATCTAGCTTTACTGTCACTTCAACTCCCTGGGAACACGTCCTCAAAGGACTCCGCAGAACATGGACACAGGCATTTGGTTATTACTGAAACAGCAATACCAGCAAAGATTTGAGCAAACCTTACATTCCCACTTGCTTTCTTCCAAGACCAACAGCATATTTTCTGCAAGAACAAAGCTAAACAACATGTGCAAGGCCTGTCACAGCAGAACATGCTTAGTGCCAGGCATGAGGATTTACTTCTGCAGGCGCGAACTCATTAGTATCACATTCTAAATGCTGGAAACCAGCAGAATGTGAATCTGCCTGCAGTGGTACCTCACTGATCAAATTAATAGCTAGTGAGTAAAAAGCTCATTTCTCAATAAGGAGAAGGGCATTTTTATAAGACACCTTCCCCTAACTCTCTCTCAAGTTAGGATGCCATCCCCTCTTTTGTAAGGTTTTACAAGTCAGTTAGGTAACAGATTCTGAGACAAGAAAAACGTGACTACTTGTTTTTATTTGAGGATGCTGACAGGCCAGCTTTGCTAGCTGACCTTTTGGGTGTTACTTTATTTCTTGCTATAATAAAAATCTCCAATCCCTGTAACAAATTAGAATCCCTGAAACCACACATAAACTTATTCTGCATTGTACAAGGTAGATTTTGTGGACATGATCACCAGAAACACTGCAGAGCTCACAGCTGCATAATGCTTTTAAAAAAAACATGCAAAGCTGAGGGGATTTGCACAGACCACCCATCACAAAGCTAAACACACATAGGCCGGTCACTAGATAGGAAAACAGTGCTGAACAGAACTAGGTGTTTGCACCTGGACTGAAATGAGCCAGCTCTTTCAGCAGGACACTACTGAAAATTTCTGCCCCTAAAATACAGGAATGTTCCATGCTGAGTGGGAGTTTTCATCTCTAATTATTTAATGCTTTAGGAGGCTGCTCAAGACTTTATAAAATGACTTTTTAAAACTTATACAGAATAAGTTTATGTATGATTCCAGGGATTCTAATTTGTTACAGGGATTGGAGATTTTTATTCTAAACAACATCCCCCTGAGGAAGAGAGAAAAAAGAGAGAGAGCAGCATTTTGATTAATGTACTTGAACATGTTAGTTATGGTTGGAGGTAACTAAGAATACTCAGAAAGGTTGGAAAAAGGAAGGCAGCATTCATGCTTCTATTTTAGATACAATTTTTGACTTCTAGCTGCAAGAGGAAAAAGAAAAGCGGCTCCTCAGACACAGATGCAAGGCCAAGGGAAAGCCTCAGTAAGGGAGGAGCCCACTGCCCAGGGCCAGTCCTGCGCACAGGCTGCGGACCAAGGAGCAATGCAGGGTCCCACCAACCCGACAGCGGCCCCTCCACAGCCAACACCTTCTCCTACTGGTGTCAAATCATGGGCAAAACATTACAGCTATTCCTTCAGATGATAAAAAGCAAGAGTATTTTCTCCAAAAATCTGCTTATAGAAAGCATATTGCCTCACAGGGCAGTGAGCCAAGATAAAGGTGGGGCCTCTCACCAGAACCTACAAGGACCTCCTGCCAAGAAGGAAGAGCCCCGCCCTGCCCCAGGGGCATCTTCCTCCCTTCGAGGCCCCTTCTGAATGGCAGAAGCCAGTCAGGACTCA
Source organism: Manis javanica (assembly GCF_040802235.1). Classification (NCBI taxonomy): domain Eukaryota; kingdom Metazoa; phylum Chordata; class Mammalia; order Pholidota; family Manidae; genus Manis; species Manis javanica. Next base: position 39,108,890 of record NC_133167.1, read on the forward strand.
TGGAAACACCTTGTGGGCCTCTCAGTTACCAGGATACTTTCAATTAAACAGCTACTAAAATAAAGATTTGGCAGCCTCTATTTAATTCTGACAAGACATACAAGCCCTTTTATTTTCAAATTTATAACTTACTAATTTCCATAAATATAAGTGAAGACATCCCCCAGAGCCACAGCATGACAGCTCCATCCCCCCACACAGATGCAGGGGACCGCTGTGCCATGTCTCTTTGGATTTGTTTTGGGGGCAGGGTGGGCTAGTAGAAGGGCCTTTGAACTGTGTTTAGGAACTGAAGCCTATTCCTAAGCAAAGGGGTTTCTGTACCTCTGTGATGCTGACAGTGTATTTCTAAAGCAGTCATTCTACCATCTGTGTTGGAGTTAATACATGAATAAAATGTTTCCACAGAGATCACGCGAGACTTGTAAAGCTGGCTGCTTTCAGGGAGGGGAAACCAGTGACAGGGCATGAAGTTGAGGAGGCATTTTACTTTCACCTCTGCCTTTTAATATTATGCTCTTTTCATATATTACCTATTCAAAAATCATTTTGTAAAAGCAATGTCAACTCAGGTACATTAACTCTTCGGCATAATTATAAGATTCCATTTCAGGCTTTCTGTAAAAGGGTTCTACAGGCCACCCTTGAAAAATATGGTTTTGTTTCAGACTGGGATCTTGTCCATCACCTTAAACAGCCAGAAGATTCACTTAGGCAGTAGTTTGTTAATTGTTTATTTCTATTTAGAAAGTCTGGATTTTCCCCAAGTGTCTAGAAGTTGGATATTTTGAACCACAAAGTGGATAGAATGGAAATGACCTTCCTTTAATCATTTATATTAAAACAGAATAATTTTTTTAAAAGTCAAGCTAACTGCAATTTATTTTATAAACCCAACTTTAACCATCACCGTATGTTAACCATTAACCTTTTATTATACTCTTAATAGTAGGATTCCTGTTCATAGGCTCTTTTATTCAGAGGCCACAAATTAGGAAAAAGGGAGCACTTTTTAATCCTCATGCTTTTGAGGAAATGTGCCTGCCTTTCTAATGACGTGCTGATTTCTCATGTACACATTACTGCAAGTTGTCTTCTCTTTCACAAGAGCCAGTGGGGCCTGACATGTCCAGGCCCTCATCTGCTAAAGCTCAGATAAACAATCATGAAAATCAGAGAGAGAATACCAGTGCAGATGTGGAAGAGACCTAACAGGATTAAAAAACTAACTGGACTCAAAACAAAGAATCAGGAAAAGCACCAACTTCCCCTCCAAGAGGCAAAAAGGCCCTTCTGATGTCAGTGGGAAAAGGCTTAGGAGAGGATATTGGGTCAGAGGCTCTGACAATACAAAAAAGAAGCTGAAAAAAATACCCCACCTTCCACCAATGAAAAGCCGCCCATAAAGGTTCTGTTCTGACAAAGTAGTGCATGTTGGAAATCACATTAACCTCAGCACCAGTCAGAGACAAGGCTCTCCTTTACACAAGCCGCTTGCGTCTCTGAGGCTCAGGTTCCTGATCCTGTCCACTTCCCAGGGCTGAGACAGGTAAGTTATGTGAAAGCACTATATAATTTATACAAATATCAATGTTCCAATATTATCCTTAATGATCATAAAGCAGTTCAGTACACAGCAATGAAGTTTACTGTGTCTAAGTTCATTCACTGATCCAGGATTTAGTGAGTTCCTAGAATAGCAAAACAGCCCAAAACTGGCGCTTTGTAATTTCCTCACAGGCTGAGGAGAGATAGATGGACAGTGAATAAAAGGAATGAAGAAAGGACAGAAACAGGTCTGAGTGAATGAATAAATGCATGAATGAATGACCACAGTCTATGAAAGACTGTACAAAATAAGATAGACACCTTGGCATGCCAAGACCACTCTTGAAACTCCTTAATTTCAAAACTCAAGATGCATACTGTAAAGATGACCCGTTTAGTTTCTACAAGCATAAGTTCATTTGAGGAATATTTTGGGAGTCTTATGAAAACTACAGGCAGATGACGCTGACCCTCCTTCCATGCCTAGGAAAGTCATCTACCCAAAATTAAACCTGTCTTTGCCCTTCAAGTTCATTTAAGTAGGCCCTGTAATAATGTAAGTCAGGCCCTCCTGCCTCCTCTGGGGATGTATCCAGACAAACTAAAGCCATCTTTACATTCAGAAATAGCTTAGAGGGTGTTCAAATCCAGGTTTGCCCATGAACTTAGGTCAGTTTTCAGAGAATTTTACTTTGTCTGTACTTCTGATAAGCTAAAGATGAATTTTCTTTCTGAAGATGAAAGCAGAAGTTTAAATATCATAAGTTTTCAAGATCAGAGGTTGAAAATAAAGAAGTTAACTCCACTACCACCACCCTTTTCTTGTTAAGTTCCATGCCATCAGCTCCAGATTTTCAAGCACAATTTCACTATGCTGAGAAGTCCCCTTAGGTCTGCTCTAGCCAGATACGGGGTAAAAAAAATGATGTCTAGAAGACACAGACTATACAGGTAAGTCCTGACATAAACAGCACCAGAGGTTTTTACATTGAATGGATACTGAAAGGATAGGTATGTATACCGGAAAGACATTCTAGTTAATGAAGATAAACTTATTCTAAAGCCAAATCTTTCTGTAAATCTCACTCTTTTGACCTAATTTATGTAACTTTTCTTGGTCCGTCAAAAATATATTACTGAATATTTCCAGTTTTACAATCATGCTACACAATATCCCCAATTATGTGTGAAAAATAAAGGTAGAAATTAGAGGAGAAAATAAAAGAAAAAAAACCTCGTTTTTTCTTCAATTCAAATTCAATGCCAAGCCCAATTCTATTAAATTGTGAGGTGCAAAGAAAAACATTTGTCAAGACAGAGATATTTACTAGACTCAAATCAGCCAGGACATTATGAATCTCTGACACTTTTGAGAGGAGAAAGAAAATCAATCCATGGCAAATTGGATGCTCTGTAAGTGGTTTTTATTCCCACATAATGTTCCAAATTATAGCAGCATGTGATACTGACTTCTTCCCAGGTGTTCTCATGTGCGGCATAACATGGGTCTGCAGTCCTCATCAAGAGGCAATCATTCACAGCAGCCTTCAGCATTCTGGAGTGAAGAGGAAGGTTCTTTTATCCTTTCCCCTGAAATTCAGTTGGCAATATTTCTCAGCTAGATCAGCCTCTTGAACTCTGGGATCCATTCAAAGAAGCATTCACCCTGAAAGTAAACCCAGCTATTTCCATTCCATTTTTTTTCCTACATTCTTTTATCACTTATTTCTCTCATTACATAGGTAGTCGGAAGCAATGTTGGAAAGTAAAGAAAAGGAGAAATTGGCAAAAAACTAATCACTCATAATTTCACCTCCTACAAGCAACCCTTATTCACATTTTGGAAAATCTTCTTCCAGACTTTTTTCTAAATGCTATGATATTGGTTGGTATTATGCTATGTGTATTTGTTTTATCCCCCCTCACTTACTGATATATCATGAGCATTTGCCCTTAAAAACTATACTCTATTTAAGGATTTAAGACAGAATCTGGATGGAAATTGAACTAAATACTGGCTAAATTCTGAAAAGTATATAGTCCTTTGGGGACAGAAGCAAGAATAGAGAAAACAATGAAATGCTGACCTACCAGTACGGATGGAAAAGAAATCACCTGATGCCTTCAATGGCGATTTAAAGTAATAGATGTGAATATTTTAAAATAACTTTTACTGAAGTTTTATATACCTCAGTAAAAATATGCTTACAGAAGATTTCCATTTAATCAAAATTTACTTTGAATTGTAAGGTTTAATAAGCACCACCCATAAGTACTAGTAGCCACACACAAACACACACTCTCTCATATTAAATCCCTTGTATATGGAAAACTTAATTTTTTCACAGAGCTAAATAACTCATAAAAATTTTAAGGAGCCCATTACATGAATGAAGAATTCTGCAAATGTAGAAGTTGGGCCAACTAGTACATCATGTATCCATTTGCAGCCAATTTCTGATTCCTAGTAAACTGACCTCTATGGCAGCGTGACCCAGACTGTCTCATCTACATGTGTCAGGACCAGGACCCAAATGCAAAAGTCTACTGCTGGAAGAAATAACAGCCATATATTCTCAAGGCAAATATAAATGTTAAGGTAACTGAAGTCCTGAATTATTTTTTCTGCTCCCTGATATTAATATAATAAATATTAATTATAAATGTATATATAGGGATATATAAAATGTATAAAGTATTAAAATAACCATAACTTTATACTTTACATTCATAAGATATATATAATGTGTATATGTATATATACAAACATATGTACACACACCCATACACACACATACTTTCTTCAGAACAGGTGAATATTCTCTAATGAGCATTTTCTAAAACAATATATTTTCTAGTTTGGAGACCCATGGCATAAATATGTAAATCACAGCCAAAACCTTTAAAATAACATTCAGAAAAGACTCTGAAAGATTTCTGTACAGTAGTTATACAATATTCAGTGATAAACTTATATTTTATACTAATTACTTACGTTCCATGAAATAGGGTCCAGGCTCAATTCTCCATACAATTTGCCCTTTTTGTGTTCCAGTCACACCCCTGTTTTTAGAATCCCAGAAGTTGGCTGGAGAATTCTCATCTGGAAAACCAAAGAAAGATTTTTCAGCTTAATTATAACCTATTTGTTCTTAGCTCAAAGACTAATACAAGTTCTAAATTATGTGGAAAAAAGATAAAGGGGAAAATATTCATAAACACTATTACCAATGACTGGTCCCAGCAGATTACTACCCTGCATTTGCACATCTGCATCTAGAGGGGAGCAATAGATAGAAGGTGGCACCCCTGGGCCCAGCTGACCAGTATCGCCGAAGGACAAACCTGCAGAGAACCCAGGGCACAAGGGCTGCAGCCGAGAGGAGGAGCTGAGCTGGGGAGTGAGGGAGGGCAGGGTGTGCTCCCATCATTAAACCCTCTATGAAAAGGAAAGTGGGAGTAGAGCTGGGAGAACAGAACACAACTCAGGCTGGGATGAAAACAGGGACATTCAGCCATGAAACTGAGTCAAGACACAGTTCAGGTTTGCCATGAGCCGTGTTCAGGGGACACCAGTCAAGGCCTCAAGTCTGCTGGGCAAACTTTTACAAAAAAGGCCAGAGGTGGTAAACCTCAAGCAATACAAGAAAAAGAAAGGGAGAGAGTTTAGGCTGTTGTATGGAAGAAAGATAGAAAGGACAGCGACCTCAGGAACAGGCTTGAAAGCAGCCTGTTCCAAGCTTCCTGACCTCATGGCAGGTAGAAAATGGTACTATTTGTTGGCACACTGGGGTAATGACAGAGATGCTGACAACTCAGAATGACAGGCAGCAATGCTCCGGCTGCTCCAGTCTCTGCCCCATCACTCTCAGCACTGAAGGCATTTGTATTCCATAACTTGCTCATATCACACTAGTTTGAAGCTCTGCCCTAGGGCCTAAAACAGGACCTGAAACTAAAACCATGAGAAGGAGAGTGTCCGGAGTTTTATGGGTACACGAAAATGTGTACGGTAACACTGGCTCTTCAAGTCAGATGCACCTTATTTGTTGGCCCCAATCCCCTTCCCAGGAAAAAAGAAGAGGGATAACATTTTAACTGAGAGCAGGAATAAAGTGGCAGGGTGAAGTAAGAGCTACACTAAAAAAGGAAGGAAGGAGAAGAGTTCCCAAGCCCAAGGGAATAACCTGAGAAGAAAAACCTGGCTTCTAAGAGGATGAAAGAAACAGAAAGCGGGCCAAAGTGAGGGGTCAGATAACCCACCTCTGGGGGATTTCTGTATCTGGTTGTGCTTGGCCCTCACTGGTCTCATCATATTGATAAGCCAAAGGACTTTGAGGGGAATGGCCTTTCCATGCCATTTGCAGTCGGTACATGATGTCAAAGATTCTTTTTGTGAAAGGCCATGAAGCAGCCACTGTTCCTTACAAGGATGGAGAGGCACCTCAAAGAGCAAGGCAAGGCAAACCACTCCATTCCATCATGCAACTACAACACCGTGAGGCGGGTGTTTGGGAGGCCCTCTGGGGATCGCCTACAACTGCCCTTGAAAGAAGTCTTGTGGCCCCGTAGGGCAGAGCCTACTCACTGACTACCCATCGAGCTTCTTCCTTGCCAACCAAGCCCCAATTTTGTCCAAAGCAGAATGTTCCCAGTTAAAAATACCTCTCGAGAATCCCTAGCAGCTAAGGGTAGCATGTGGCATAGTTCTGACTAGTGAGATGTAAACAGAAGTCTGCTGGGTGGGACTTCTGGGAAAGCTCTCATTTTCCTGATTGAAAAAAGGACTTACCCAGGAATCCTTTTGCTCCTCCCCCTCCCTTCTTCTCCAATGAGAGCACAAGCTAACAATGGCAGAGTGAGAAGCTGGAAGCAATCATGAAGCTTCTTTAAGCTCTGCACCCACCGCTTGCCTTCAGGCTTCTCACTCCCTAGGTAAACATGAATTCCTATTTGATCAGGACCTTGTGGCTGGGTTTCTGTTTCTTGCAGCTTAACACCATTCCTAAGAAATACCCACCATCCTAAAAACCACTCAGTGAGTGAGACCTGTCGTGCCTGACACAGAATCCCCAAGACTGTATCACTCACTTCTCCAGGTTAGACAACACAGGTAATGGCTTCCCTTCTAAACATAGTTTAAGGGGCAGAGCGGCTTGGATGGGGAGAGGGATGCTCATGTGTTCACAAATAAATGTACTTTATTAGCTGTTTGTTACTGGAAAAACACAGAAAGCTAAACACTGCAGGGAAAAGAACACAGGTAGGGAGTAGAAGGTGTGTGGCTATTCAAAGCACTTTTTAAAAAAATGTGGCTATGCACATATGAAATCTTCTAAAAATGTTGTTAGAGTTTCCTCCTGAGGCCTCAGGAAAGATGCAGCAGCATCACTCTTGTTCTAAGGAGGAACTACCAGGATCTCTGCACTTGTCACATGTGACCTCACTGTGAGAAGGTTTGCATTGCTGGTATTCTCCCCAAGCCATCAGGTAAGCTGAACAAGCACACATCCTTGGGTAGATGGACAACTGAGGAGGCCATAATGGGATAAGGAGAATCATTTTAAGTGCTCTGAGCTCTGGACAGAAGTGAGGCCTGAGGCACGACACAACCCTCTACACACTCCCCGGAAGAGAACTTGGACAGAGGACCCATGTTGGCATCTCTCCTGTTCCAACAAGGGTCACTGAGGACTCTCTCCCTGCCAGCCACATTCACGTAGAGGCAGAAATACTGTGCTACACGAATATCCTTCCTCAGTCTCAGGAAACAGGGAGAACAAGTGACGGGTGCTTCCTTCCGAGGAATAGACCTAAGGTCAATGTTCAGTTCACACATTAGCTTGAGTTGGGACGACCATATGTCTTTGACATCAGTTCTCCTCTTTGGTTCATAGACCATGTACACAACTCCAATGGTAGAATTTATGATGTTTAAAGAAATTAAGGCTAGCCCCTTGGAGCAAACTGTTGGAAGTACACCATGGAACTCAAATGACACATATGAGAAATGGGTCAGAATTAGGATGAGCAGACCCAGAGAAGTTCAAAAAGTCTGTTTCTATTAAAAAAAAAATCCAAATGCCACAGCAAAGGACCATCCAATAAACTTTCATGGGGAAGAGCTTATTCCCACCAAGCATTACATGTGACAGGTAGGAGATACCCAAGTTGATTAATATTCTGGTATTCTAGATTAAAATTTTTCTCTGACATTGTTTCTGATAATTTATTATCCCCGACAGATACAAGCACTTCTGCCATCAAGAGGCAGCTACCCTTACTTGAAAATATCAAGTCCCCAGAAATTATAATCATAAATATATTTCTTCCTTTAACTGAATAAAGGTTCTGTAGAACAAAGAAATACGATCGGTCTTGAAAACCAAATATCAATCGCTCCATTTATATTTGGCCACTTCCCTTCTCCATTTCTCTTACCTATTCAAATCTGACCCACTGTCTTCACATCCCTACCTAATGTCCACCTCCCACTTGGAGCAGAATACCATCCACAACATGGGAGGTATCAGGCCTCATCTCCCTGGCTTCTCCATCTCCATACTACCTCCTTTTTTGTATCCATACCTACTTCTTGTCTTCTTGTCCAGGGTTCTACCCCCTATTTTGGTGGTGTCTTGACCCAATCGCCTGTACCAGGCACTTTCTCTCTCTCACCTTGATCTTTAGCTTCTCTCTCTCAACCTAAAAAAAACATGTCAGCTTCCATGAGGCACACTTGTCTGGGTTTTGCTTTTGCTTTTGCTCTTTGACCATTCATTACCTTCTCTTCTCCCTTCCTGTTCTCATTCTTACTTCCCTTCCTACTAGGATTAAAGTGTCTGTTCTCCAATTACAGTTGAGTCTGTATTCTAGGAGTATATTCTGAATATTAAGGTAATTTTCTAGCTGGAATATAATTACAAAAAGAAACACAGGAGATGTTTATTTCATGTACCTAAATGTCTACTCTAATTTTGTTTGATAGGGTTTATAAAAAGCTTGTGCACTCATGTCTCATGTATCTTCTTTGTTCTTTTATAGTATAGTTGGCAGTACATTTCATATAAAAGCAATGCGCACACACACAAAAAGCCCTAAAATCCTTTCAATATAATTTATATACCAATGTATGAATATTGTAGGAACATTATCAAAAAAATTTTGAAAATCTTCACTCTGGCTTTATTTTAGCAATCCATGATACTTTTCCAAAATGATTTCATTTAATATTGCTTTAAATTACTCTTTAGGGCTATTCCAGTTAATTTTGTTACTAATACTGATATTACTTCTGCTAAGGCTACTTCTCCAAAGGAGAAACAAAAAAAGTGTTTGGACTGGGGAAACAAAGGGATAGAGATACAAGATTACACCACACTTCTCTTCTATTAACTATGGAGTATAGTGGCTCAGAGAATTTTCTCAGATCTGATTATTTAGGAGAAACAGGTCTCTTTTCTTTAATTAAAACCACATGATTTTTAGGAAGACTACCTTAGAGTCTTAAACAGAATCTGTATATAGAAGCAGACTTAACATTTCCTGCACACTCACCAGGTCACAAGGCATCATTGGCTAACTTTTTAGCTAATCAGTCCTCCACAGCAATGACAGCCCAACCCCATTGCTCACAGTGAATATGCTGGGGATACTTTGATTCAGTAGGTTTGAGTTGGGATGCAGGAATCTGAAATTTACCAAGCACCCCAACCAGCTGATTCTGATACAGATACTATAAAGACCACAAATTGAGAAATTCTATTCCACAGTTGTTTCTGGGGAAATTGAGCAATCAAAGCAGTGCCATGAATCGTGCATATCTCTATAATTATTGCCCTCTCATTTGTTAGCTTGTTCATTCATTCATTCAGTCACTCACTGAAAAGCATTTACTGCCTGTGATGAAGATCAAGAACATCCATTTCCTGGAAAAAGGAGTTAGCTGTAGTAGGAGCAGACTCGCAGATAAGGCACACTGCAGCGCAGAGAGCTGCAGTGGAGCTGTGCACACACAACGTGTTAAAGGAGAGCAGAAGATTGATTAGTGTTCCCTGTGACGGTGTATAATTAATCCATGCAGCTCTGGTTCTATCAAGTTTGGAACATGCACATGGAGAAATCCTTTGTGATTTGAGCAGTCATTAAGGTGTCTCATCCTGTCCTTTGCTTCACAGTTCCTTAGACATAGTAATTTACCTCCCAGGGTTCATTGTTTGGGCTCCAAGAATAGTCATCAGAATCAACAAACAAATGGGCATATTTAGAGCTGAATTCAGTGGTAAAAGTTACTATTGTTGCCTGAACCCTAGAAGGTTATCCTTTTCTTCCTTGGAAAAGTAGAATTAATTACATTAACCTACATTGTGATTAGAAAGAGTAATTTTTAAAAAAATGAAATGAATTATTCTTTAAATGTCACAAAAACAAAGTAATGTTAAGCATAAAAACTTTTGTTTTCAACCTCTCCCTTCTCCATATATTTCATATACAGAGATAAGTATGAAAATTAAAAGAATTTTTTCTTGGATGATTTTTGGATTCCAGAAAATGTTCTGTGACTAGGCTTTCAAGATAGTAAAATATACACAAGACATGATCAAACCTATCAAACATACCCAAACATAATCTGGATTTGGAAATGTTTCTATGTCTATAATAGTATTTCCAAAACCCTCCATATAGTACTGGAGATAAAATAGCAACAAAAAGTACTCAAGCCTTCATTCTTCTATCAATCAACCCTGGTAAATGAGAAAAGATGAGAAATTTTAAGAGGAAGATTCCAGGTGACAGACTATGTCAGAGAGATGGAAAATTATGTTTACAATTTTTCTTTTGCTTTGAAGTATTCCCTCTCCACATTTTCTCAAAAATGACATAGGTATCAAAATTGTTTTAAATTACCTTCTAGATACAAGCTGAATATAACTATGTCCTGAGATTGGATCATAAAGGGGATGTGGCTTTATTTTGGCTATAGCTGGAAATTAGATGCCCTCTGTAATTTGGGCATTGCATGGGTTTGGGACTTGGAGAGCAATACTAAGCTACAATTTGAATCAAAATGATCCTTTTAGACCCAGACAAAGAGAACACATCTTCACAGGGACTGTTTGACTGTTAAAACTTCACAAATTTTTTACCAACATATTGTAGGAAAGTTATGGAATCCCACTGCAATGTGAGAGGGAAACAATGATGATGACTTTGAGAGCTGAACTACACTGTGAGGGAAGAGGGAGTCTCTACCACTGATCATGCCAAACAGAGCACGATCTTACCAAGTGCTATGAGAATTCATTAACAAACTTCCTCACAAACTTGTAAACTTGGCATTAGCCTTTAACTCAATCTCCCTGGATGCCCAATTCCTTAACCCTGAAGCTCTCTTTGGAGGGAAAAAAGAGTGTCAGACATGCTTAGAGATTATAATCAAGATAACACACCATGGCTGGAACACACCCACTGGTGACTATGGCTTTGGAGCCACTTGAATGGCTTTTTTCTTGTAGACACAGAAAGATTTGCTGATTGGAATGCACCAGAGATGGGAGAAAAAGACAACAGCACAATACAGGTCAGAAGAAGAAACAAAGTCTGAGAAGAGCTGATGACATGTCTATAACGTCTGGGTTTGGGGTTCAGTGTGCCCTGAAGGGCATGCGCATTGCTGCCTGGGAGGCAGCCCCGGCAGGGTGCAGTGGAATGGGGTGCTCATGTGATGCAATGCCCTGCACCAAGGATGAGAGAGATGTTTCATTGTCATCTCCTCTATGGGAGGCCTCTATGGGAGGCCTCCTCTAGGTAGAGAACAACCTAGAGAGTGGGAAATCTTTCACAAGATCCACCCTGGGAGACTTACAACCCAGTCCTCATCACAGCCCTAAGAGGCCTCCTGAACACACACCTCCAGAAATGCTGGAAAGAGAGGCAGGATATTCTGCTAAGCAGCTTCCTATATAAAACATTCGATCCTAAACAATTCAATTAAATATTCAATTGACAAAGGAGGAAATAACCCACAGACCAATGAGAACAAATACTTGAACTCATTTCAGCAAATACCCACCAAAGAGTTCAGCCAGGGCTCAGAATACAAGATAAGAAAGGGCAGTTCAGCAACCATTTCTTAAAGAACCCATTTTAAACACAGGTAGTGTTTACATATTGAAAACATGCTGTCCTCTGTTCAGTGGCTCCCTGCTTCTTTCAGAATAAAATTCAAAGCCTTGGTGAAAGCTTACAGTGCCCTGTAGCAACCTGGCTACCTCCCTACCTCCCAGCTCTGGTTTCCTTTCCCTACCTTCTCCTATTCCCTCCTTGCTCCTATAGCAGTACTGGACTCCTTTATATTGATGGGAATCAGAATGCCGCACTAAAATATGCCACTGTGAGCTGAGAGCAAGTAGCTCTCTTTCTCTTTTATGTCCAAATTTGTAAAGGTGTCACCCTTTACTGTACCAAAAAGAGAACAACTCTTAATCACCAAGAAGACTCCTACCAAGGAGAAGGAACACACTACAATCTGCATATAACCTTGCCTTTCATTAGCTTCCCCCACTTCCCCTTTCCCACAATGTGCCACCTCTAGAAGCCTTTTTTACACCTCTTACCTTTTTAACAAAGGGCAATAGATTGTGGGGAAGTAACTAGACATCCTTTGGAGTGGAGGTGGGTGGGTGAGGGCCAGGAGAGGAGGGTGGTGGTCAGACTTCACCTTGTCTGTTAGAGGAAGATTAACTGGGAGTTATGAAGCTTAAGGCTCTTTCTGCCCCTGTTCTATCTAAATAAATTCTCACTTTTGAAAAAAAAAAATCATAGTTTGCATGGCTTTTTTCCTCTGACATCCTTTGTCTAGTTACTTCCCCACAATCTATTGCCCTTTGTTAAAAAGGTAAGTAAACACCTGAGTCTAACCATTTCTTTAGGTCTTCATTTCTTTTCCATGAAGGCTTCTGTGCATGTAAAAATTCACATTTTCACATCTAATAAAGTATATATGCCTTCTCCTATTATTTTTTTTTGTCTTTTGTCAATCTTATTTGCAGGTGCCAGTCATTGAAACTAAGAGGCTAGAAGAAAGTTTTGCCTCACCCCAATAATGTCCTCACAGGTGTGGTCAGGGTTCTGACGTAGCGTGTTTGCTTGGGCTGTTCCATTTGTCTGGGACTTTCCCACCATATACTCTATGGCTCAATCTTTTCCTTCAAATTTTTTTTCTTGCTTACATATCACCTTCCCATTGAAATCCACCTTGATTTTCCTATTTAAAAACTGAACTCAGTGCTTGCTTTGGCAGCACATATACTAAAATTGGAATGATACAGAGAAGATTAGCATGGCCTCTGTGCAAGGATGACATGCAAATTTATGAAGCGTTCCACGAATTAATTTTTTAAAAAATCTGAACTCATGGCTATCTTATTCTGCTCAGTTTCTTTTTCATAAACCTTATAGCTATCTAACATACTAAATTGTCTATTTACAATTCTTATATATTGTCTATCTTCCTCTTTACAATGTGAACTCCAAGAGGTCAAGGATTTTTGTCTGTTCTGCTCACTCATGTGTCCCAATGCCTAGAACAATATGTGGCACACAGTAGGTACTTAGATTTGGTTGAATGAAAGATATCTTGATATTCTTTTGATTATGATGATATATTAACTGAGTATTAGTATTAAATTATTACAATGTAGAAAAAAATAAATTTCTCACCAAGGAATGCAAAAAGCCCTTTTAAAAAGATTTCCATGTTTAGAACAGAGAAAACAAGGACAATAGAAAACTTCCATGTTAAGCTTTACTAGACTAATTTAACAAGTTCATTTAAGCTCTCAATCTTCGTAACATGAATTTCTAATTAACATTCACATTTAATTCAATTATACTGCTGAGCTGACATTCAACTTCGTTTATGTCTTAGAGGTGGTCACACCAATGCCTAAGATCTCATGACCAGTTTCATATAAAAGCCTTTGAAACATCTTAAATTCTTTCTTGATAAGACTTTCAGAGCATTTCTAAATTAAGATTAATATTGTTGCCCAACTGAATGTTTTCCTATATAGGACACAGAAACCTGTATTTTATTTGGCTATTGTAAAAATTTATGAAAAATTTCACTGTGAAAACAGAGTATATAATTTGCAATAGTTTTATCCAATTTCATGGTAAAAATGTCAGCATGCTGATATTTTTGAATTAGGTGCTTTTGTAAAATTTGAGGCTTAAAAATTTCCGAAGACTCTCTAAATTACACATTGCTGTCAATATGTTTTTTCCCCATCATAGTTTGCATGGCTTTTTTCCTCTGACAATTATGTTTTTATAATGAAAATGTAAGCCCAAGTTTTCTTAAGTCAATAATGGCTAGCATTTGGTAGCCTGGTACACACCTCCGTATAAGATCCAATAATAGGCCCTTCAGGAATATTCTTTAACAATGACACTAAAATGTTTCAATCCTATTCTGTGTATCAGGCTGACAGGTTAGAACAAGACTTCCTATTACTAAAGAACTCATGAGAAAAAGTGGAGTAAATGTTCTTTTTCTAAAGGTCCATAATTTGGGGCAAGGTGATAACAGGCTAAAGAGAGTTAGAAGGAACAGTTTAAGACCTAAAGACAGAAAGAAAAACAATCATAGATGCAATGCGGAAAATGAAGTTTACTGGTAATTAATTCAACAAATATCTACTACCTGCCAGGCAATAATCTATGTGACAGGGATTCCAGCAGGGATAAGAAAGTCCGAGTCCCTGTCCTTGTGAAGATTTTGGTTCAGAGGGGAAAGCAGTCCATAAACAGACACATAATAATGCATTTACAAGGTAATGTAGTAGAGATAATGTAATGTCAGGTACTGATAACATGGCTTGAAGAAAGAGAGCCAGGGGAGAGGGTATAGAGAGGTTGGTGGGAGGGTAGTACTTGTGGGTTGGTTATGGAATCATTGGAAGAGGGACCTGAATGAAGAAAGGATGTTTACAACAGGAAATTTGGAAGGCAAAAAATACAAACGTAAATACTCTGAAACAAGAATAGGCCTACTGTGTTCCAAGGAACACCAAAGTGACACAGCTGGAACAGAGTGAATGAGGCAGAGAGGAGGAGATGAGATCAGACCTATTGGCAGGGCCAGCTTGTAGACAGCAATAATAATCATAATAAACACTCTGTAGAGCTTACTGTGTGTCCGGCACTGTTCTACTGTTTTGTCTTTATTAATTCATTGATACTTCTAACAATCCTCTGAGGTAGGTACCAATGTTAGATTTTTGGTGATGGGGAAACTGAGGCACAGAGAAAATAAAAAATTTGCCAGGGCCCAAAAATAGTATGGACAGAGTGAACCAAGGCGATCATGCTCCAGAGACCGCACTCCTCAACACTAAGCCACATGCTCTACCTAGAGCACAGGTCTGAGGGTGATGGAAAGTCAGTAGAGGATTTAAAATAGGGAAATGATATGATCTGCATTAAAAAAAAAAGTCATTCTGGGTACTGTTTGCAAAGCAGACCATGGAAGGGCCAGAAGTTTCCCACTTCACCGAGGGCTGGAGCCATAGCCCAAACATGACCCTCCTAGTGTCTCCATATTTGCTGTGCGTGTCTCCATCTTTGCTGTGCGTACAGAGCTGTGGCAGCTATAAACACCCACCCTTAGTGTACAAGGCCAGGAACCCACCCCAGACCCTTCAGCCCAATGACCCTGTGAGGTTACTCATCTACCCCTAAGCTCTCTCCAAGTCCAACCACCATCCTGTAATTTCACCCTCTAAGTCCACCATGCTCCTCCCTTGCCTCTCTTTATTCAAACAACTCCTGAAAGTCTGACTTACCTGCACTCAATCTTTACCTGTCAAAATAGAAAACTCAAATTCTCTATTACTTAGTAACTCAGTAAAACCTTTAATGCAACATATTTAATATATGACTGGCATTTAGTCCACATGGACCACATTTACCAACAGAATTACGCTTTATGTTTCTATAAAATATCACTCATTATGGGTACAATGAAGGACATATGCCACTTGATATTTATGTTACCAGGTTGTGGCTGCTAGGGTTATGGTAAGATCACAGAACTTCTAGAAATAGTAGACCTGAGTTTAAATTCCATTTCTCCCATTTACTGGATCTATGACCGTGGCCAAGTGTTATAGGCCAAGTTAACCTATAAAATGACAGCAGCACCTGGATGAGAAAGCTGTGAGGAGTACAGGTACAATACGCAAGCTGGTAAATATTAGGAGCTAAATGTGGGTTTTTAAAGCTTTTCAATCCATTCCTTCATTTTTTCTAAGGAGTTATGTTTTTCTTTTAATACTCAAAAGCACAATTCTTCAACCTCATTTCTCTAGTTTTTACTATTTGAATTTATTTTTAATAAATTTGTGATACTCTAATTTCTCACAAATATGCATAAATTAAAACAAAAGCATGCTTATTTATATGTTTTTGGAGACTCTAATTTCTGAATCTGGATGCAAATGAACAGACAGCAAAAGTGCAGTCCACATATCCAATAACAGGACGTGATGCCACTTACCCACGGAGCAGTCTCTCACAGAGTATCTCAGTACTGCCCACTTCTTGGGTAGAAGGTCACTCAGAGCTTAAAATTCTGCCAACGAGCTTTAAGTTCAGCTTTGTAAAGAACCCTCCCCAAAATAACTTCATCAGAAGATGAATGACCTTCCCAGAAATTAGTCTGCTCACTTGAATCCTCACTAAAACATCAACGTTTCATGAAACTGAGCTATTTATCAGTGTTTCTCAGTGAGGGCACTGCTGGCCTTCTAGCAGACAGTTTTTTGTGAGGGTCTGTCCAATGCACTGCAGGAATGTTAGCGTCTCTGACTCTTGGGCACTAAATGCCAATTGGACCCTACATGACAATAAAAAATAACATCCCCACCCCGCTGAGAACCCCTGATTGGCCTTTTATAACCAAAGTAAAATTTTTCATTGACAAAATTAATTTGTAAAGAATTAGGATAGAACTGAAATTTTGCCCTGGATTCAACCCAGTTTTTAAAGAATTAAAGCAGATTTAGAAGGCCTATAGAATATTGGGTCAGTCTGCCACAGTTCCCATAAAAAAATCTTTTTAAAATACTCAGTTTTATTGTCAAGTTCACATTTTGTTCTAAGACTGTTAAATCAACAATTTTTAGAACGTGAACGTCATGAATACTTGTCCTAATAAATGTTACGTTATAAATAGATCTGCTTTAGTATCTCATTCATAAAAGAGCCTTAAGATCCATCAGAACAATTACTATTCCAGAGAATGATAGCCTGTCATGAAATCTATTTAGACTCAATATAATGCCATTTTCAAAAACATTCCTGTAGGTAGAAGAACATCACAGTAATCTACTGTGATGCTTAACATCACAGTAAAGGAGTTCATTTAAAACCAGTGGGACTCTAAAAAGTCACAGTGAAAGGATCGCATGTTTATTTGTGAAAGTTTTACATGCTTTCATCTCAGCACTGCTTTATGCCAAGTTGTCAAGTGACTGAATATGCTAAGCGCACCACATCATTTGTTAATAATTGTGCCCATCCAAGCTGGGAGGGGACCGCGCTTCAGAACTCTCCAAACAGAAAGACAGAACTGTAAATCTCAAATAAGAGGACACAGAAATCAGCTGAGAGTCTTATTCATTTCACAGAATTTCTATTCCTTACCTCAGGTAATCCCAAAGAGTTTTTCTCTGCCTTTTCCAGAAGAGAATCCATCATTTCAAATTATAGGAAGCAGCAAGAAAAAAACATGCTTCATTTGCCTTAAAACCATGTTCCTGGCCTATCCGCTTAGCAATTTCACTCACAGGAGTGGCAGGATTGAAGTGAAGGCAGGTCCGGAGTCCTAATGTGGCTCTGAGAGCTCTGCAGGTACACTTCACTGATACTCCTGGATCCTTCTCTTCCCCAAAAGTTCTAGAAATGAAATACTAAGTGGGGTTCAAGCAGGCCTGTACGAGGAGACTCCTGTCCAGCTAAGAACAACACTGAGAGCCACTCCTGCCTTTCATCAAGACTTATCACTGTTCAGGCATCCTATGAAAAAACATAATATACAGTGTCCCTTCAGGAGAGGCAGTTGTGACCACACCCCTGCGAAGGGTACAGGATGCAATCGCCCCATCCTCCCCTCAGCTTCCTTCCTTTGCTTTTCCAAAGAAGAATTCCAAAGGATGAGTTATGTATGTACACACACACACACACACACACACACACACACACACATTCATACTCAGAGTGGGCTGATCTCAGGGAGCTGCTGTCACACAGAGGGGAGCTTTCTGTTTGATTTACTGAGAATGGAGTGGCCACTATCTGGGAAGTCTAATTTACTATTACTGTTAATCAGATATAGCCTTCATTTAGGTTACTGAAATAGGCTTTCAGTATCCTAACCTATGTAGAATGGAATTTGTGGGCTTGTGATGTCAAACTACACAAAAGGACATAAACTTCTTCAAATATCAGAGAGGTTTAGTGAAAATCCAAAAATGTAGTTATCAATCCAGAAGTTTTTTCCAGACCTGACTCCTAATGCAAAGTGGATACAATCGTCAGTCTATGCTGGGAAGAGCCTGGGGTAGGGGAGTCCACATTCAGATGAATTGTTCTTAAATAGAGAAAGGGGCCTCCTGAAGCTGTTGGTCCACCTGGGGTGCAATTATTAAGAGCTGGTTCAGTGGGTAAATGCAATCTATGGTGGCAAGACCATAGATTTCTTTCCAGCAAACTTCCAGGAAAACAAGATGAAATGTCTTCATTTGTCACGTGCTTTTGCTGTGAAGTGAGGCACACCGGACTGCAGCTCCACGGTGGCTGCAATTTCCCCCTCCTGCTCCTTTAACCCACTGGCTGTTTGCCATGATGTTTCAAGGGGCCACAGAGCTTTGGGCTGGTTCTGGAATAGACTGAGTGAGCACAGCAAGTCTGGCACTCCAGAATCACCACCACCCTGTCCAGTCCAGGTCTCTTCTGGACATGCAAACCCAGCCAAGACTTAGAAAAAACCACTGCAGATTTTGGGGTGCGTCCTAGCAAACAACAATAAAACCAAGCATGTACAGAAATCCTACTATGTACCAGGGACACATTGTAGATGCTTTAAGAATAGTCTCTAATGAATGCCACTGTGCTCCAAGGCTGAGGTCTATTGTGTTTTCAGGCCCATGTTACAGATGAGGAAACTGAGGCTTACTGCAAGAGGAAGTAACAACAGCTGGGTCTGAAAGATCTGAATGATCCCCGAGCCCCAGGCCCTTTTACAACACACAGCCTCTGTCAGCACTCCTAAAGATGCCAACCACCTCCCTGATTCACAGGTGGCCACTGGGTCGACAGCAGACTCAGGCATTAGGACATTAGGAAAAATAAATCTAGAAAGGATAAATTCATTTACTTTGATTGGCATCAAAGGTGACTACAACCTATGAACAACAGACTTCTCAACAATGTCAGCATTTCTGTTTTTACCCCCCAGTCAAAGAAAGTATATAATATTGAACTCTTGACTACTTCCTAGTTATGGCCCAAAGACTCTCCATGGGATTGAAGAGCCATGTGTTCCGCTATTGGTGCAACTCTTACTGCCACCCAGTCCTGGCCCACCTGATACTCCACCGCTCTGGCCCTCTAAGCCTTGATTCTTTGCTTTCCAAATATATAGAATTTGCCAGATAAGCCACTTTATGTTGAACTCTGGTCCACCCATGTGTCACTGAGGTCACATGTGACAAACAAGCTATTTCCCATGTAAAGGAAACCTAGTTTCCCAGAGCACAAGTCATTGTCTCAACAGAACTAGATTTCCAAGTTGACCGGAAGACATAGAGGGGAGTCAGGGAGGTTAGGTGCTGGAGCTCAGCCTTAAGGTATCACATACATGCACCTTCTCACGGGGATGGCATCTCCCTCACACAGGGAGTTCAGGCAGTGCCTCTTCAATCACAGTACACCACTGTACTGAGAAGGTACAGCCACAGAACCATGGTGTCAGACTTCATAATTTACATATGCTATTCCTTTCTCCAAGCCACACCACTGTGTGAAGATCAGCAACCCCAGGTAAGATGGGAAAGCACATTCACATGAACTTTGTATCCATATAAAACACCTTCCCACTTTCACTTATCATGGTATCATCTGGTGCTAGGCACTAGGAGAACTTCTGTTTTAGAGCGAGAGAGGGAGAAACATGAAATAACAAATACAAAATAAATTCTTTTATAATGATTATGACATACACTACAAAGGAAAAAGAGAGGGCCACTAGGAATGGATGAGCCACCGACATGGCCCAGGTTGGAGCAGGAGGGAAAGCACCCTCGTGGAATCAACACATGGACTAAGTTCTGAAGGATGACTAAGAATTGCGTGGGGAGGCGAGGGGAGAGGGCAGAGAGGGCGTTCCTGGCAGAAAAACTGTGGGGAGGCCCCACAGCACTTTCAAGGGCTGAAGGACGACCTCTGTGACTAGAGCACAGAGGATGATGGGGAGATGAGGCCGGTGAAGAAGAAAAGACTAGAAATTCTAAGCATGGTTTATAGGGAGAGAAAGGGAAGCTTAAGAGTAAGGCAATGGAAAGTGTCCCTTTTCCCCACTGAAAGCCAATTGATTACCACGGTTGTCAACATTCAAAGCTATTGATCTAGCAAGGGCGCTCTGAGTGGAACTGTGCTTTGTGGATGCTCAATGTATTAATCATTGAAAATTAAAGACATCACTTCACTAAAGTAGCTTATTCCCAGAAGTTCACAGAATATTTATTAAGAGTAAAGCAGAGAGAAGAGAAGGCACGATTCTTAGATTATGATACAAATTGGCAATGGAAAAATTCAGCAATGTCTCTTCCATCTACCTTTATTCTGAAATTAAAACCACAAACAGAACCAAGGTCAGCACATCAGGAAGGAACAACTCTTTTCCTGAAAAGTCTATCATGAATTTCCTCTGCATTTATGCGTTTTTTTGCATGCCTCTGAGTCTGACATCACTCATATGCATTATTTGAGTCTTGCAGCAAGTGTCTGCTTATCTGCTACAATTTTTATTGGCGGATTTTTCTATTGATACTATGTCCAGGAAACAGCCAGATGAATCTTTGTCTCATCATCATTCTGTTTTCAGATTCCAAAATCAACCAATGGAAATATACCTCAGAGGGTGTATAAATCAGAAAACTTTTTGAAAATATGTTCAAAATCGAGATAGCTGATAAAAGATGAAAGGAAGGGCCTCAAATCTAAACTTCAGTTGACACATGCACGTGAAATACATGATTTTTGAAATTTAGCTTAGAAAGTGGTGGGCAATCAACTCCAACAGAAATAATAATAATTATCCTCTGTTATCTGTTAGGAACTTACTTTGTGCCAGACACTCTAAGTGTGTGTACACACTCCCTCATTTAATCCTCAGGGTAACCTTCTGGAATAGTCATTACAATCCAGTTTCACAAAATAAGAAATCTGGGGAATAGAGAGATTGAATGACGTGCTCACACAAGATCACATAGCAAGGAAACCAGCTGAATTTCAAATCTAAGGTCTGCATGATGTCAAGACTTACCCACACACTTCCCACTGTTGTACAACTTCCTTCAACAATAACTAACAACCGACCATTCACCAAGTGCCAAAAACTGTGCTCAGTATTTCTGAATCTTTCACTGATAAAATTCTCACAACAGTTCTGAGAGGTATTATTATCCTGAAGCTGAGAAAACTGAGCTCAAAGAGGTCTAGTAACTTGATCGAGGGCACACAATGGCAATGTTGAAAGGCACAGAAGAAGGCTGTTCAGGAGCCTGCACCATTTCACAGCAGCAACAGTTCTGGGGTATTCTGGGTTCAGTAAAAATAAGTATGGACATACTGTCGTAGTGTTTTGCAGTTTTACTTGGGTATTATCATCATGTTTAGGAAGAGAGTGAAGTCCCCAAAGGCCTGGTTTTCTTATCTTAGGCAGAATTAGAAATCCCTTTATCAAAGTCCATTCAAGTCACAATATCAGGATTGTGATCCACTGCTTTCATAAACAAGAATAAATGACCCTCCCTTTTCTGTTTCTAACAGACTGAGACACACAAGCAGATATAAAGTGCCAAAAACTCTGAAAGGCATACACAGTTAAAAAATAATTGTTCTTTCCCTTTCAGTAATTTCCACTATAGAATTAAAGACCCAGCTATAGCAGTGTCTTCTTTATTTGAGTGACATGTACCTTTAAGCTTTAAGGATATATTTTTCCTTACGAGTGAATTTTGCATTAATACCTAAGGATATTTTCCCTTACCAATGAATCTTATATTAATCTTATATTAATGAAAGACAAATGTTTTTAAATGAAATATGAAAGCAGTTTATATATAATCCCACCTTCCTCATTCAATTCATAATGAATGCTCAATTGCATAGTTAATGAGTTCTGCAGCTACGCTACTTCTTAGTCCAAATAAAAGTATATTACTGTAAAGCAGTGCAAATTTAAGAATAAGTTTTAGGTATGTAAATTCTGCAAATAAAATAAAACCCACAGAGAAAGATATAAAATTACTGTATTTGAGTACGGGTGTTCTTTGTTTCTGTCTGTCTGTAAAATGAGATTATTATCCAATAATGCTTTATATATGGCTGAGATGAACTCAATTAACTCAGTAATATATCCTGGAGATTCTCCACTCAAAGCAAATATATAGAGACTCCACTATATTCATATTAGGAATGTTTTCAGAACCAGCATTTACAATTTACCTCCATAGCGTATGATGAGCTAGAGTATACAGTATATATAGAGATGGTATAGTAGGAAGACAAACAAGTATGGGGAAAATAAAGACAGGAAGGGAAGACACTAACAGGAGCATAAAACTTTTTGCCTGTATTTAAGTCTAGAAACAGTGCTCCTCAAAAGATGGGCCATGGAAAAGTACTGGGCCATGACCATTTTGTTAATAATCTAAGTACGAAAATTGAGTGTTAGCCTTTAGAAAACTGACAGAAATTTGTCAGAGTAATTTTAAGTCTGTTCAATCTAATAATGAAAATGTGGACTTATCTTTTGTAGATCTTATTTTCAGTCCATTTCATTTCTTAATAGTTTATTTTTATTCTTTTACAAACTATCAGCATCTGTGATGGATTTAACTGACCATAGGCATTGTGAGGGGCACCAGTGGACTCTAGGTAAAGGAATCCAGTCATGCTTGGTCATCTACTAAGGCTCCTTGCGCAGGACTTAATACAAAAGTGGCTTTCTGTGATATCATTTCAAAAGATTAGGGGCCAGAAAGGCTATAGTGAATAACTATATCTGAACTTCTCATAATAACTTATTATGAATCTGTCAGCAACATATAAATCTATGTGAGTTTGTGAATTCACCAAATTTCTTTTAGTTTGTACCATCTCTTAGAATAACATTTTAGTAAAATTTTCTAAAAATTACTTTCAACAGTGTAGAACTATATATCACTTATTATAAATGTATATCTTTCCACTTTCAAAAAGACCTTTGAGTTTTAACACTTGAAGATTCAGTGAACTTTATCACCACATCTATACCCTATCTGTGAATCTTTGCTGCCATGAAACTATTGCTGCAGGCTGTTCAAAAAACCAGGTCATTTTAACTGGTTTGGTAATCGGACTGGGTCCCTAAAGGCTCTCTAATGATTTTCATGATATCAATGACAAAAGTAGTAAGAAGCACAAAATACCAATACAGCATTCTAGCCGTAAGTACATGGGACACACATCTCACTTGTTAGTTTCCCTCTCTCTGGGTAAACTTTGAATGATCATCCTGCCCCTTACTGGAGACTCACATTCTAAACAGTACTAAAGTTAAATTGCAGACCTGTTCTCAGAATTCCTGCTTCCAGTCATCTGGTGGCCCCCTGCAGTTGCTGCGCTGGCTGTGTGAGTGTTGCCAGGAATAACTCTTTCCTCTTCCAAGTTGAAGCTGGTGTTTATAAAAGGTGCGAGAGGGAAAACCTGGGAGATTGTACACACAATGGACAAAGTCATAATAATAGCAACTGCGTTCTAGTTGCCAAGATTTCTAGCCAGGAAGAATGAAAAATGAAGACTTTCTTCCCCTAAGTAATTGCATCTCATTTTTAAAGAGAAGGAAGTCAATCTTTAAATATCCAAGTTCATTCTGTGATGATTTAAAGTTGGAAGTTGCCATATACTAAATGTGTTCATTATGCCTTCTTAACATGTTTAAAATCCAATTTAAGACATTTTCTCATTGAGTCAGTTAATTATATGACTAAGAGCTCTCTGAAAGCTTGCAGGCATAGAGAGCAGCCCTGGTTCTACAGCCAAAAGGCACACTTACTAGCTGTGTGACCTTGGCCAAACGATTAACATTCCCAGACTTTAGTTCCCTCATCTATAAAATGGGGATAACAATGCATAACCAGCACAATTCTGAGAGGATTATAAAGTAGATTATAAAGCTACATAAAGTGCCTAGCACAATTTATCCATTGTCGGTAAATCTTATCTATGAGTGGTGGTATTATTCACAACAGAAACAACCCTAATCACTGAAATATCTAGAGAAGTTTTTAGAATTTTATTTCTGTGGCAAATACAGTAAGTAGATTAATGATAGTCCACCAGGAAAGCAGCTGGCTTGAGGAACTGACCTCTGGAATCACCCCAATCTGATTTATCTAACATGACTAAACCAGGCTCAAATTCAGTATTTTTATTAAAATTTAAAGAACATCTTTGGAGAAAAAAACTGCCTTAACTAAAGGAATTATAACTATGTTAATTCTTTTTATTATACTATATACATTTGTTTTAGCAATCACTGTAGGAAAGGTTAAGTGGAGCAGATAAAACTACAGTCACAAGACATCTTTGTAAAAGTAGATGGCATTCATCCAAATGCCTTTCCTGGAACAAACTGTAACAACTCGATGCACTCCCACCCTTCCCTACCAAGCTATATTTAAGGGTCTGTAAGCATTTCCATTATAAACTGCTATCATCAGGATTTGTAATTTTACTTTCTAATCTGTTTTAGAGTTTATATATAAACATCTCAATCAAACTTAAAAAAGGCTATTGTTTTTTAAATCTAAAAACTTCCTTCACTGAAAGATAATAGTACAAGGGAAAATCAAAAATAACAGAAACACCATAAAAGTAAGGATTACTTTACACATGAAAACAAAAATATCTGCAATGATTTAATAAGCAAAATAAAATGCATGTTCAAGAAATAAGTGCCACCAAAGATTATATAAATTTAGTAGCCACTGTGTCATGAGCTGTAAAGTTATAAACTATATCAGTGTCCAAAAATAAATTAATAAGTACTTTATGGCACAGCAAATTACAGGATATTATGCAGCCATCACATGATGTTCCCACATAATTTTTCATGACATGGAAGATGTTCATGATATAATAAGTGAAAAAATATACTATAGAGCTATATGCACAATATGACCTTAATCAGGTTTAAACATGCATATAGTATTTATAAAAATGAAGTTGTATAAAAGGAAAATTCAAAATGTTTAATTATTGTTTGGCAGAAAGACTTCAGTGTTCCTTATATTCTTCCATATTTTCCAAATTGTCTATAATGAACGTGAACAATCAGAAAAGAGAGGCTTCAATCTGGTTTAGTGACAGAGAAATAGAGAAAAAAATGAAGTTTGGCATCTCTGTCTTTGTATGTCCTCTGTGTTTCCCTTGAAATTTTTGTACTTAATCATTTGAAAACATTACTTAAATTGTGGATTTATGAAACACACTCATTCAAAGTTTTTATTTATCAAGTGGAGTTGCCCCTCCAAAGTGACCTTGTAGCTAACCACATATTATCAATAACCCATGTCTCAAGATGGTAAAAAACACAAGTGTCATCTCTTATATGGATAGCTCTAGGGGACAAACCACAGAATCAGGACCCATCTAGTCAGGGAATAGTAAAAAAGGAAAAAAAAAAAAAAGTTGAAGCAAAAGGTATCACATAAAAACTAGTTTGAATCTGAGTTTGAAATTGCATTCAAATCTTCAAGTACACAACTGTCATCAACCCAAAGAGACATGTCCAAACAGAATTACGACATCAATTTAAATCAAACACAAAATAATATCAAAAGAATTCACTCCCAGCATATCTCAGGGCTCTCTAACTCCTACTGGAAACACAGCCACACACAAATGCACACACACAGAAAAATCACAGTACAATCAACTATTGTAAGCATTTGTGACCATAGATATAATGTCCAATTTTTCTTTAAAGGAACCTGAATAAATTTTACCAAAAAAACAATTTTTATTTTTTCAAAGTAACATTTTAAAAATTGTGTATTATTAGTATGTCGATTATGCCCCTATTTAAAAAAAAACCTTCTGTGTCATTATTTATCAGCTACTATGCAAAATAATTTCACATGTGGTCTTTTAAAATCTTGTCCTCTTAAACCAGTATTAGAAAATCTGGTCCACTGTCATATTCAGTTCCCTCTATCAGCCAATGTTCTTTGAAAATAAGAACTATATTTATTAATCTTCATATTCTTAACTGCTCAAATTATCTAATGCTGAGAAACATCTAAGACATGCTTTTGATTAAATAAATAAGAAATGACTCCCTATCTCAGTTTTTGTTTCCCTCAAACTATGCCTCAAACATCGTAAGTGTGAAGCACTGCATAACTTCCAGTCTCCTAATTTATATATTTAGGAGTAATGGTTAAAACAAAAATTTGAAGAAATACTAACAGTGGAACAGACACAGGCCACATTTAAATAACCTCATTATGCTGAAAAGTAAAAAAGGAGTATCTGATAACAAAACATAAATTAAATAGCTTTTTATTCTTTAGGGGAAAAAAACAGAAAAGAGTAACAAGCTCTATAAAAATTACTCTTTGATGATGCTCAAATTTCATAAGCAGACCAAGGAAGATTTAACCACATTAATTCCCAAATTAAATGGAAATCAATTTGGTTGAAGCTACACATGAGTCAGTGCCAAGGAAACGTAGTTCAGACTTTTAGTGATAAGACAATGAATAAACTTTTCAAATCCTGAAGCGAGACAAGGGGAGTCTCACATAAAACCTGAGGCAAATTATATTTTGATCACTTTTAATTCTTTCTCAGCTTAAGGTTATCTTCTTGGAAGAATTGCACTCTTGATCTAAAGTGCTAAAGATTATCTGGGTGCAGTTTTTTCAGAAATGGCCTCCAAATAATTAACGCATGAATAAGGCAAAACTTTCATTTTACAAATTGATCATGCAATTAAGAATTGTAACATCTGAAAGGGCTTAGAATAAGCTTTTCCTCCCCATTTCTTACCAGCAGATTAAATCAATGCTGCTAAATTCAAAGTAGAAAATTGAATCAACCCAACAAAACATAAAGGAGAAAAAAAAGGAAAGAAAACCAAGAGGAAGCATATTTTTTCTTGGCACAAGTTTACTCTGATGGTTCTTAAAATAACATTTTTATAATTCTTTGAAAAACAGATTTCATTGTAACTGTGTTCAGATTACTTTCTCACTCATTACTCTGAGAGCAGAAAAGCCAAAAAACCCTCCTCTTCAGCCTTTATTTGGGATGTAGGTCAATGCAACTGCCCTAAGAATAGTAGAAAAATAAAGTAAAATAAATGTCCATATAAAGTGTCCACTAAAAATGAATCAGCAATGGAATCTTCAAGCTGGTCATTGATTTTTCATAGTGACAGGGATTATAAAGAGGCAGGTTCAAGTTTAGTAACAGCCAGAAAATGTTTCTTATATTATAATAAATAAGAGATCTGGGAAGTCAGGAAGCAGACCCTTACCTCCTACCAGAAGGGCAAGAGTTTCTCAGACTCCAGACCCAGCTGAGGTTGGAAGAATCCTTCGGAAGGCAACATCTCTATCTAAGGCTTCCTGTGGACTGTGATTTGGAAGCTTAGTGTGATATAAAGAAGTGAGCTTTCCTAAACTGCCAGGACTGTACTATTTAATGTAAGGCATGGCTGACATCAGCTCTTTAACTAGTTTAAACTGAAATAAAATTAAGCATAATATTCAACAAGACTAAACAATAAAGTCTCTTCAAAGTTAAGATTAAAAGGAGGCAAACTGATGGACCACAGTATTCCCCCTTGGGACAATATTGCTTTGTAACTTAAATAAGGCCTTCTTAAACACAAATTCTCAGTCTTTTTTTGCAGAAATGGAAAAGCTGGTGATCAAATTCATATGGATTTGCAAGGGGCCCTGAATAGCTAAAACAATCTTGTAAAGAACAAAGTTGAAGGTGCACATTCCTAGTTGGAAAACTTACACAAAGCTAGAATAATCAAAACAGTGGTAGTGGTATCAGGGTAGACATATGGACCGATGAAATTGATTTGAGAGTACAGAAATACACCCATAGATTTAGGATCAATTGATTTTCAATAAGGGTGTCATGAACATTCAATGAAGAAAGAATAGTCTCTCCAACAAATGGTTCTGGGATGACTGTATTTCCACATGTATAAGTATGAACTCAAACCCCTGCCTCACACCATATAAAAAATTAACTCAAAAATAGATCAACAAACTAAATGTAAGAGCAAAAATATTAAACTTACAGAAGAAAACACAGAGGTAAATCTTCATGACCTTAGATTTGGCAAGGGAATCTTAATTATGGTAACAAAAGAACAACAGCAACAAAAGAAAAAGTAGGTAAGTTGATCTTCATCAATTTAAAAAATGTTGTGCTTCAAAGGACCATCAAGAAAGTGAACAGGTAATGTACAGAATGGGAGAAAGTATCTGCAAATCATACACCTGCTAAGGGTCTAGTATCCAAAATACATAAAGAACTTTTACAACTCAACTAGAAAGACAAACAACCTAATTAAAAAATGGGCAAACAACATAATTCAAAAATTTAATACTGTGCTTGAATAGATATTTCTCCAAAGAAGATATACAACTGTCCAATAAGCACATGAAAACATGCTCGACATAATTAGTCATTAGGAAAATGCCAATCAAAACTACAGTGAGATACCACTTCATGCTGAGAAGGAAGGCTATACTAACATTAAGTGTTGGCAAGGATGTAGAGAAATTAGAACCTTCATGTTGCTGGTGAGAATGTAAAATGGAGCACCTGCTGTGGAAAACTTTGGAGGTTCCTCAAAAAGTTAAACTTAGAAATATCATACAACCTAGCATTTTCACTCATATGTGTAGATATCCAAAGAATTGAAAGTAATTATTCAAATATTTGTACATGAATGTTCATATTAGCATTTTTCATAGAAAGTGAAAGGTTGAAATAACCCAAAGAGCCATCAACAGATGAATGAATACACAAAATGTGGTATATACCACATTATAGTCATATTCTTATGACTGTATAATGGAATATTACTCAGTCATAAGAAGAAATGAAATACTGATACATGTTTAAATATGGATAAACATCAAAAACATTATGCTAACTCAAAGAGCCACATATAAAAGATAATACATTGTATGTTTCCATTTGAATAAAACATCCAGAATAGTTAAATTCGTAAGACAGAAAGCAAACTGGGGGTTGCCAAGGCCTGGCATAAGTGGATTGGAAGTGACCGTGTAATGGATATGGAGTTTTCTCTTAGGATGATGAAAATGTTTTGGACCTTGATTTAGGAGGCAGTTGTACAAAATTATAGATGTATTAAGTGCCACTGAACTGTATTATCTGAAATAGTTAATTTATGCCATGTGTATTTTGCCTCAATTGAAAAGAGTAAATGATATATATATATGTTTTTTAATTAAAGTATTATTTTTATATTAAAGCATTATTATTATATATGTTTATTTATTAAAGCATTATTTGTTTGTAACAGAAGAAGACTGGAGAAAATTTAAATCCTTATCAGAGGTACTGGTTAATAAATTATGTTACACCTTGACAATGAAACAGTTTGCAAATATACAAGAATGGGAGTCTTTTTATATACTGCCATGGAAAAATCTGGAAACCATATTAAGCGAAACAAGGTGTAGGAGAATACACACACACACACACAGCTACTTTTTATAGAAAAGGGGAAATTAAAACATTTGCATTTGCTTGTATATATACATATGTATGCATGTGTATATGCACAGTATACACATATATATGTATATGCATATTTACATATTCTACCCACACACATACAGTATATATCCACCTCTCTCTATATATATATATAGAAACTCATATAAAACTGAAACTAATAAGCATTGTTACCTACTGGAGGGAAAGAGAGAAATTTGGAAATGCAGGAGAGGTTGAAGGGATACGTTTCAATTTATATCTTCATGCATTTAAAAAAACATTTTGAGCTTTGCGACTATATCACTTAAACCAAAAAAAGAACTTCACTGCATGGTTATTTAAATATGGCAAAAGGCTCCATATTAAAATTATTGTAACAAAACTAGTTTTAAATAAAATTAGAAACTGGAGGTATTTTCAAGTTTTGCAAATCACTGCAGTCAAGATAAAGTTGATAAAGCTCAGAAAGGACAGTGTGCATACCAGGTGACAGGGGACTGTGTTCTCCATCTGGTAGCAGTAGATGCTCTAGTTTGCCTTCATTATTTATAAGTTACCTGGCTTTAAAAAGACATATACAGCCACTGACTCAAATGGAAACTGCACTTGCATCTCACTTGGCAGTGAATGTTCTAAACCAGGGTAGCTGAGATGATCATACTACACTTTAAAAATATAACTGGCTTCAATATTAGTAAGAATTACATTGGAGATGGTAGACGGACTACAAGTCATTTTTATCTACTCTTTCTATTTTCTGTATTTCCCATGTTTTTCACTGAACTTAAGTTTCATTAGGGATACATCTATTTTTTATAAGACAGGTGATTCTAGTGGCAGTATAGAGGGTGAGTCACAGCCAGAGGAGATTGGCAGCAGGAACATGAGTCACAAGTGTGCTCCAAAGTTAGGCAACAGATGACAAAGATGTGACTATGCGTAGAGGCAGTTGGGATAGAAATAGATAAGCTGAGAGGTGAAATGACCAGGCCAATTGGGTGGAAGTAATGAAGAAAATTTTAAGACTAAGTAAAGAAAAGAGATGGCTGGTTACAGGACAGAGGATATGGCCAGGTTCAGTTTGGGTTATCATGAGTTTGAGTCTAGGGCCCATCTACTGTGAGATGTCAATTCTTTACTCAAAGTACAAAAATGGTACCCAGAAAGAATGAGGATTGGAGAGTTAAATGTATGGGTGTTAGCTGAAATGGGAATGGCTGAAATGGCTCAGAGAGGGCCAAGACAAAGTCAGGAGAAGATGGCCTGTGATAAAAGCCGAGAGAACACCACTATTTAAGAAGGAGAATAGAGTAAACAGAGGCAGAATACCAGGAGAGAATGGTCTTATGTAAGCCAAAAGAGTAAACATTTTCTAGAAGGAAAGTGTAAGATCAACAGCATCAAATCCTGAAAGATTAGAGAATAAAACCTGAGAAATGCCCATTACATTTACCAATGGCACAGTGCCTAGTGACCTCAGTGGGGGCAGTGACAGTCACAGGGCAGAGCTGGAAGCTACACTGTGGTGGGCTGATGAGTAAAATGAAAGGTAAACATTTCAACCAATAAAAAGAAATTATTCAGTGATGAACTTTCACACTGTATGTATACCATTCATTTTAAATCTTTAGAAAGTGGCCCTGAAAACTGTATTCTCTTTTACTTTATGGCAGGAAGAGTGGGAGTTTTTGTTTGCTTGTTTATTTATTTATTTACCTGTACTAAAGCACTATAAGTGGTTAAATATATTCCTTGTGCTCAAATTCTGTTTTATCTTATATCACTCATATGATTTTGAACAATAATTTAACACCTCTGAGCTCCTTATTTCTTTAAAATGGGAATTGTACAACTTCAAAAGGCTGTTAAGGATGAGATGAGGTAATAAGTGCAAAGCAACTAGCTTATTGTTTGCCCACTCTAGATTAGATGTTTTATTTCCTAATTCTTTTATTTGTTCAAAAACAAAAAGAAATGAAATCTGGAACTCCCCACTTGAAGGCCTAATTAAAATAACAATCTCATTCAGGACTACTCATTAAACTTACTCACTTGACAATGAGCATACAGAGTCTCTTCCATGGGCCAGTATGTGCTGGATTCTGGGGCCACAAAAATGGTTAAAATTTGGTCCCAGTTTTCACAGACCAGAGGAGGTAATGTCTACATTAAAAAAAAAATTCATAAGGTGGCAAGTAGAATAATAAAATGTGAAGAGTTACTTATAAGGGTTGTGGAGGAGCAAACAAGATAACACAGGTTTGAGTATTTACACAAGGAAATGATGAAAACAACACTTATAAAACTCCTCCCAGGTATTTCTACAACTCTTCATTGCAGTGTCTGGTGTTAAGATTTAAAAAAACAACACTACATTGCCAGTTAATTTTTTTGCACACTTTATAAAATATTAATCACTCATTTTAAACACCTAAATTTAATCTACTTTATTCTCCCCTGCATTTCTTAGTAACTTCTTGACACTGATAATAAATCTCATGAGACACCTTTTGATGGTTTCTTTTCCATATCCCATATGCAATAAATAACAATGTAATTTCATTAAGATGTAAAAGCCTTCTCCGCCTTACAAACAACAGCTCATTTACTTAATCAGAATATAAAAGCTATAGTTACTTAATGAAAGGCATTAAATAAATCACAGAAAATGGTAATAGTAAAGCAAAGTATTTTAATTTGATCTCAGATTTCTCAAAGAGAAACTAATGTTTCATCCTGTGAAACACTTTCCTGAGATCATGTATCCTTAGTACCCTCTCTATTAATAGCCCTATAATCTGATACCATCACTGGGTATAAAAAGAGCACTGCACTCACTTAGTTAGGACTCTAAAGACGTAGGTTTTAGGTCCTAGGAGACCACTTTTGTGATCTGATGCTGGTTCTTTAACTTCTGAACATCAGTGAAGGACTGAAAATGGCTCTTCAGCCCTGTTAGGGTTATTGACAAGAACATACAAGGGAGTTTTTAACAAAGGATTCCTCATACTAATACGAAGTATTTTATTGGAATGTGACTGACCTGGATTAAAGTAACTGCTGTAGTCGATGAGTTTGTTATTCTTAATTTCTTATTTCGAATTAGTGCAAAGGAAACTAACCAGATTAGAAACCTATCTACAAATATCTATGAAATATGTTTCATTTAGGATAAAACGCCTCATTTAATATGAAAAATGTCAAGACAGTGCGGAGCTGTGTATTCTGAACTCCTTCCTACTAATACATCCAAATGTGCCACCTCCACCCCCATCTTCAAAACTCTTTGGAAAGAAGAAACATAGGCTATATCTTTATGAAGAATTGGACTAAGGAGAGAGTATAATGACAGGTATACTCAGCAGTTATTTATTCAGTGCCTACTGTGTGCCAGGAATAGTTCTAAGCTCTTGAGATACATTAGTGAACTAAACAAAAAAACTCCTGTCCTCATGGAGCTTACATTCTAGCAGGAGATGGAATGGAGAGATAGACAATAAATAATAAACATATTAAAGTAAATCAGAGTGTGTTGGAAGGTAAATGTTGGGGGAAAAATAATAGAACAAGTAAGGGGCTCAGGAGTAGAAAAGTGGCGTGGGCTTCGTTCAGGTGACACGGGAGCAAAGGACTGAGGAAGCCTGGGGAGTCAGCCTCTGTGCTCCAGTCACAGAGAATGAATGCATTCCCATAATGTGGGAGCTTGTCAGAAAACGCTGGAGAGCAGCCAAGACATAACAGGAAATGTTTGAAGATTTTAAAGATTTCACAAGCAAATTATGAGCAATAGAAAGAAACAGACCACCTGTCTAAATGAGCTTTTCACTGCAGCCACTGTGTACAGGGTTGATCTGTCATGGTTGATAAGCTGGGCACCTCAGCATGGCAAGTTAGGAAGAGGTGGAAAAATTCTCTTTGACCTTCTCTTCAAGTAAAATGGAGGTCTCAGGGCCAAGGCCATCTCCTCCCAAGGAGGTATTTTTCAAATCTGACTAATGAATGGATCCCTCACATAAAAGGGAAAAAAACATTTTTCCATGTCTAGCACAATCCCTAGGGTAGATAAGTTATTTCCATTATAATATTAAATATACACACATAACTGTCAATAGTGCTAAACAAATTTATAAAATAAAAAATTATACATTAAATACAGGCAAAATTAGAAAATAAAATTTTTATTAAAATTTTCATTTATGGTGATTGATGATGGTATTTTCCTGGCACTATTATGAGACTATAATACTGATGATGAACAGCAAAGGTTATTTTGAATTCATCATAAAAATAATGCATGATGCTGGGTGGTGACTCAGTTTTTCTCATTTTTCTCAATTAAAACTACTATGAAATCCATGGTTTTGGCCCTTCTTGGCACAAGCATATCATTTATGTATTAAACCTACTTTTCCTCTTTTCTCATAAGCTCAGACAATTAAAGCAGTATAATTTGGTGACAGCAAAATATAAGAACAAATGCTATAAACTGAGGATTCAAATGAGCCAGAATATGTTTAAATAATTTGGAAGGATTATTACTGGAAAAGAAACACAAAACTTACAACTTTTTGTAAGAAATACACCCCTGAGAATGTGTTTGTATGTTCCTACAGACTGGGATCTCCTGACTTCATTTCAGCACACAATCAACCGGAGAGAGAAGGTGTGCATGGTATGTGCGATGTATGTAAGAGGAAAACACGCCGGATTAGAGCATCTGTCTTCTTTGTGGTGACTTTGGGAATATCACTTAGCAACTTCCCATTTCATTGAAGAGCAGCAACAGTAGCTAATTTTATTATCAAATTCAAAGCCCTCATTCACCTCAGTTAAATTAAATAGGGCTTATGAGCACTAAGCCATTAGGAAACATTCCTTAACATAAAATTTTATTATTCTTCTATTAAATTTATTAATAAAAATTTACTAATTCTATTTATTAACTCTAAAATTCCATTCAATCTATTAATTTTAAATTCTTCTTTTCAATTTATTATTCACGTATTAAATTTATACAAAAAGGTCTTTTCCTAATGACTATGTTTTGCTTTTTCTTGACTTTCTTTAGATACATGTATTTTACACTTTGTATAGTGTGTATTACCTGTCATGCATTGTTCTGTGTGTTATAAATACAGAGTAATTTAATCCGAACAGTAACCCTATGACTTATATAATATTATTATTCCCATATTATAGACAGTGAAACTGAGGCACAAGAGACTATGGAATATGTTCACAGGCACATAGCTGATTAGTAGCAGAGCCAGCATGTGTTTAACTACAATGGTATGCTATTTTATGTCTACTTGTGAGTCTTCAATATACACCTCTTTTCTTTTTCCTTAATTCATTTATAGCATCTAATCATATCTAGAAAAACAAAATAAGAGGTGAATTTTTCAGGGTACCAAAAGCAAAACAGAGTTTCTGCAGAAGTAAAAACTGGTTATTATTATGGTTACTGGATGTGTTTACTTTTCAGACCCAAGAGTCACTGTCCACAGAGCTGGTTTTTGAATATCATATAATTTAATTTTTGTAGGCATGGAAGACTATCATTGGGGGCACAGCTACTACCATGATGAGGAGCACCCTTGGAAAAACTGAACAAAAAAATAAACCTTTACAGGCAACAGGAAGGCAACAGTTCCTGGAATCTGGAGCATAAATAGATTGGTACATAATCAATTATGACTAAAGTACAGTCTCCTGTGCATTAGTCACTTTATGGACCACTCAGGACAAATTTTTCACCCATGTCTGGTTTCTCTTTCCATTTGGCACAGCGACATCACACCATTCATTGAAGAATATTCCATGCATTCAAATAACTGTCATATTGCAGAACTGTCTGTTGCAGGCAAATGGATGTGCTACCAAGAAGCATTACAGAGATATTTCACTATGAGGTCAGCATTTTCTGAAGTGCATTTTGAGACACCTCAATCCTTAGTGCTTAGTATAGGAAAAGTAGAGTTTCCTGATCAAGTAAGAGTAGAATTTGGTGGAAACTAAACCTCCCTGAGAGGTTCACAATATGCATTAGCAAATATAAAAGCTCCCAGAATCCTTCTCACTTCAATGGTGTCCTAAATTGATTTGACTGATTAAATTCTTTATCATATAACACCTACAAACAGCCTGGGAAATGTAGTTTGAGAGACTATAACTTGGTGAAATCCCCACTGTTTTGGATCTGTCTCCTGGCTCTGTAAGATTTTGTCAGGCTCCTAGGGTTGATCAGAATCAGAAAGGCAGACTAGTTTCACAAAGGTACCTTTAAAGGGGGTTTAATTCTTGCATTCTCTGGCCTTCTAGGAAAAATACATGGAAAGCCAAATTACCACCATAACTTTGCTTGGTAGTAAGAAACTACAAATAGGGGAGTGACTTCAGATGCTTAAAAGTCTCTGGCTTTGGCTAATACCAATGACTCGTACACCTCTGGTTCTCAGGAACACACAGACCTTATCTTTGGGCCAGCACATCTTCTCCCTGGACAGTGATTAGATGAACATTACCAAGGACTACACTGTTCACTCTAAGCTTCTAGAGCTATACAAGACCTTTTCTGGTTTTTTCATAACCTCTTTGGATATTTCAAAATGCTAGGCTAGGTCTATTACAGCAAGGACTTGGAATAATAATAGTTAACATCTATTCAGTCCTTCTTCAATAGTAGGTATTGTAGGAAGTACTTTAGGTTCATTAGCTCGTATAATTTTTCCTGTAAGTCCATGAGGTAGACCCTACTACAATACCCATTTATTCATGAGGTACCTGAGACTCAAAGAAATAGCTCACCCAATGTCACAGAGAAAAAGAGGACAAGTCAAAATCTGAATCCTGACTACCAGTGTTTGGAATCTATGCTCTTGACCAGCTGCTTTAGTGATTTAAAGACCTGAGAACTTTGCAAGTTCTTTTAAGCTACTTGGCATGATTGATGTCAAATTCGCAGTTTAATTCTCAGAGGAAATTATTTTTACATACTTGCCAGCACTCCTGTGCTCCCCTAAATTATCACATAACACAACTTAACAGCAGCCACTTGATCACCTCTCAAACTAAGCAGCAAGAAGTTGCTGTGTGGAACACTAAACACATTAGCAGTGACCCTGGGAAGATCACTCGTCTTTTCTGTGCCTTGATTTTCTCATCTGTAAAACAGAAATTACACTTGCACTAATTCATAATGTGGCAGGGGAAGTATTTTGAATGCACTTTCAGCATCCTGGGGGATATAATGCCATCTACAACCTTGTTTTTATTAATACAACACTTTTATGCTTAATGCCTATTGAGGCTAATGCATTCACTGTTCTGGAAACAAATACATACTTGTACAAAATCTGTCATGATGAGAAACAAGATAACTGGAGATAAACAGATTAAGACTTCACACTAGGCACGAATGTTGTTTGTATTTGTGATGAATGGGCTACATATTTAGACAAGAGGATTTTCTGATTTGAACTTTGTGTCTTGTCCAGGAAATTCTACACTTATATTCACTAGGATCTTCCATTTGCCCTACTTCTACCCACTATCCATCCTGAACCCCTTCACCTCTCTGCTATCTGCCCTAGGAAACAGGCTTGTATGGACTGTATTGCCAAGTTCCTTTGTCTTCAAGACTGCAATTTAGGTTTAGTCAACAGAGAGCACCAGCAAGAGACAGAAGCAAGGCCAGGAAGAGTAAGGTTGGGATATTAAGCTCCCAGTCCTAAATATATAGCTCCCTGGAGTCTATGTAGCTTCTATCACATAATCCTTTCCACCTAGCTCTGTGTTATCCAGGTTGTAGTAATTGTCACTTTTCTTGTATCTTTAGGCCTGGGAGTGGTAATAGTACCCCACTTCACTTTTATTCCTCATATATCACACCTTGTGATTTCCCTATGCCCTGCTTACACCCTTATAACTAACCTTGTATTAAAGTGTGGGTAAAATTGCAGTATTTCCAGAATCTCTTGCCTGGCTTTAGTGCATCTGTATATCCACAGGTGTTTCCAAGGGGTGGAGAGAATTAGCCATCTACATATCAATAGGTAATTACAAGGGCATGCAAGGGTTTATCTGGACCAGGGAGGCTAGGCGGAGTGCTCTTCTGCTGCAGCCTGGTCAAGAGAGAGATGGGGATGACTGCTTGTAAGAAATAAAAGGGTTTCTTAATTTTATTTCTCCCTTTGACTGATTTCGGTTTTAGAGGTATTTTGCCCTGGGATTTTCCCCCCAGAGTTACACTGGCAGTAGTCAGTACGACCTCTGAACCCAGAAGCCATCTAAATGGGTGCAACCCTTGAGCGGGCTGCCTCTAGGGATGATGGGGAAGCCCCAGTGTCTGAAGTGGCAGAGAGTGAAGCTTTATTTGGGAATTGCCTATATGTGGGGCTTTCAACTGGGGGTTCCATAGTGGGAAATATGTTTAGGGTAAAGGGGTAGAGCTTCATGACATTGGATTTGGCAGTGATTTTGTGGATTTGACACCAAAAACACAGGCAATAAAAGAAAATAATAGTTAAGTTGGATTTCTTCAAATTAAAAACTTTTGTGCATCAAAGGACACTATCAACAGTAAAAAGTGGGGGAAATGTTTGAAATTATCTATCTGGTAAGGGAGTGATATCCCGAATACATAAAGAACTCCTATAAGTAAGCAACAAAAAAACAATCTAGTTAAAAAATGGGCAGGGGACTTGAACAGATATTTCTCTAACAAAGACATACAAATAGGCCAATAAGCACATGAAAAGATGTTCTACATCCCTAATTATTAGGAAATGCAAGATAAAAACAAAACCACAATGAGATACCACTTCACACCCATTAGAATGTCTATTATCAAAACCAAACAACACAAAACAGAAATTGGAACTCTATGCATTGCTGGTAGAAATTAAAATTGGTACAGCTGCTATAGAAAACAGTATGGCGATTCTTGAAAAAATCAAATAGAATCAGCACGTGACCTAGTAATTCCACCTCTGGATATATACTCACAAGAACTGAAAAGGAACTTAAAACAGATATTTGTACATACAGGTTTACAGCAGCATTACATACAATAGCCAAAAGGTGGAAGCAACCTAGCATCCATCAATGGATGAATATAGAAACAAAATACAGCATATACACATAGTGGAATACTATTCAGCCTTAAAAAGGAAGGATAATCTGACACATGCTAGGACATGGATTAACCTTGAAGACATTATGGTAAATGAAGTAAGCCATTTGCAAAAGGAGAAGCTTTATATGATTTCACTTATATGAGGTATCTAGTCAAATTCATAGAGACAGAAAGTAGAATGGTGGCTACCAGGGCCAGGGTTGGGTGATGTGGGGGAAAAAGTTCACATGTCTAAATGCAATACAAAATACACAAAGTAAGACAATAGCATAAACGTAATGGGAAGTCTGCAATTCAAACTGTAGAAACAGTTTATAGTTAAACATATATGGTCAGTTCCCAAGGTCTCTTTACAAAGTGATAAATGAAAATAAATCCAAGACCAAAAATAGACAGCAAATTGCATGGTGGAGAAGAACTCAGAAATGCCATTTTAGAAGATTCATTGCAGGGAGGGAAAAAAGATGGTGGTGTGAGAAGTGAGGCAGAAATCTCCTTCCAAAACCACATATAATACAAAAATGAAGTAATACAACTATTCCTAAAAATGTGACCAGAAATAAGATAACACTAGCCAGTGTACAACTGGGAAAAGAGAACAGAAAATCTACATCACAGAAAATCTACATCAGGGAAAAGGGTAAAGTAACAAAAGGCACGCAACCCTGCAGGAACCCAGTACTCCCCCCATCCCAGCTCACTGGCATGAGGAAGAGAAACAGAGAGGGGAGGGAGCAGAAGCCCAGGATGGCAAATTATCAGCCCTAGAAATCTACCCCAGGAGCATAAACCCACATTGCATGGTGATCTAAAGATCAGAGGTGTTGAAAAGCAAATGAGATTACAGTTGCTTGTGGAGAACAGGTTCCCACAACTGGCTACTCTGGGACAGAAGAAAGGCAGGCACTTTGAAAGACTTCCCAACAGTGAGAGGGCTGCTAAAGGGGCAAGGATTACACAGAGCTTGCTGCTCAGGAGAAGGAACAGGTAGACAAAATCATCCTGGCACATTCAGTCCAGCAGGTTGGGAACTTCAAGGAGTTTCAGGTGCTCCATCCCCTTGGCTGGCGATGAAGCCCTGAGCCCCGCCCTCCCCCATCATAATAAGCGGCCTGCTGCTCCTTCCTCCCCAGCAGCACCTGCACACAAAACTGCTGTCCCTGCCATCGCACTAGGCCAGCCAGAGGGCAGCCCCGCCTACAGCAACTACACAGGCTTAATGCCGAGGCTGCTCCCTGTGCAAAGCTCACTGGCCCTAACAGTGGAGGCAGGCACTGCTGCTGGGAAGCAGGAAAGAGCTCTGTCCTCCTGGCAGGCACCAGAACCATTGCCTACAACCCCCACCATTGCTCCAGACCAGCCAGAGGGCAGCCTTGCCTACAGCAACTTAGGGGATTAATGCAGAAGTTGCTCCCTGCGTGTGGTTCACTGGCCCTGACAGCAGAGGCAGGCACTGCAGCCAAGAAGAAGGAAAGAGCTCTCTCTTTATGATAGGCACTGACACCACTCACCTGTGACCACTACCATCTCTCCAGGTGCTGGGCACTAGAGAGTACCGCCTACACAACCCTAATATTTCTCATTATCCAATAGGATTATGAAAAGGCAGAAGAACCTTGTTCAATCCAAAATCCCTCAAACACCAGAAAGAGGGCTCAGTGAAAATGAAATCACCAAAATTCCTGATAAAGAATTCAAAACAAAGGTCATAAGCATGCTAATGGGGCTACAGAAAAATATTCAAGAGCTAAGAGACAAATTCAGGAGAGAGATAGACACCTTGAAAAATATGGTAGATGAAATGAAATATAAAATGGAGGGATTTAAAAGCAGATTACATGAGGTAGAGGAGATAGTAAATGGAACAGAAATTAATGAACATGAATACAAAGAGCTGAGGCAAGAGAGAAAAAAGATCTCTAGGAATGAAAACATTAATAAACTGACCAATCCAAATGGAACGATATTCACTTTATAGGGATACCAGAAGATGAAGAGAGAGAAAAAGGGATAAAAAGTGTCTTTGAAGAAATAATTGCCAAAAACATACCCAATCTGGGGTGGGAAATAGTCTCTCAGGCCACAGAAGTACATAAACCTCCCAAAACAAGGGAACCAAGAAAGACAACACCAAGACATATAATAATTAAGAAGGCAAAGATCAAGGACAAGAACAGAGTATTAAAAGCAGCTAGAGAGAGAAAAAAGATCACATGTAAAGGATAACCCTTCAGGCTATCATCAGACTTCTCAGCAGAAACCTTACAGGCCAGAAGGGAGGGGAATGATATAGTCAATGCAATGAAACAGAAGGGCCTTGAACCAAGAATACTCTACCCAGACAGAATATTATTTAAATTTGAGGGAGGGATTAAACAATTTCCAGATAAGCAAAAGTTGAGGGAATTTACATCCCACAAACCGTCTGTACAGTGTATTTTACATGGACTGCTAGAGATGGAAGTGCTACTAAGGCTAAATAGTGCCACCAGAGAAAATAAAACCACAGTAAAGGAAGTAGGCCAATTAATTACTAATCAAATGTAAAATTAAATCAGCTTCCTACCAAGTCAGCCAAGGGATACCAAAAGAGCACAGAATATGATACCTAATATAAAAACAGTGGAGGAGGAAGAAAAAGAAGGGAGAAAAAAAAAAGAACCTTCAGATTGTGTCTATAATAGCATAATTAGTGAGTTAACTTAGACCGTTAGATAGTAAAGAAGCTGCCCTTGAACCTTTACTAACCATGAATCCAAAGCCAGTAATGGCAATAAGTACATATCTATTGATAATCACTCTATATGTAAATGGACTGAATGCACCAATCAATAGACACTGAGTTACAGAATGTATTAAAAAGCAAGACCTATCTATATGCTGCCTAGAAGAGACTCACTTTAAACCCAAAGACATACACAGACTAAAACTGACGAGATGGAAAAAGATATTTCATGCAAACAACAGGGAGAAAAAAGTAGGTTTTGCAGCACTTGTATCAGACAAAATAGACTTCAAAACAAAGAAAGCAAAAAGAGACAAAGAAGGACATTATATAATGATAAAGAGGTCAGTCCAACAAGGGGATATAACCATTATAAATATCCATGCACACAACGTGGGAGCACCAAATATGTGTGACAAATCTAACAGGATTAAAGGGGGAAATAGAATGCAAGGCATTCATTTTAGGAGACTTTAACACACCACTCACTCCAAAGTCAACAAGGCAGAAAATAAGTAAGGAAAGAAGACACCAAAGCACACATTAGAGCAGATGGACCTAACAGAGATCTACACAACACTCTACCTAAAAGCAGCAGGATACACATTCTTCGTAAGTGCACGTGGAACATTTTCCAGAATAGATCATGGCCACAAAAAGAGCCTCAGCAAATTAAAAAAGATTGAAATTCTACCAACCAACTTCTCAGATCATAAATATATGAAACTAGAAATAAACTGTATAAAGAAAACAAAAAAGCTCAAAAACACATGGAGGCTTAACAGTATGTTCCTAAATAATCAATGGTTCAATGACCAAATAAAACAGGGATCAAGCAATATATGGAGAAAAATGAAAACAACAGCTAAATGCCACAACTTCTGTGGGAAGCAGCAAAAGCAGTTCTAAGAGAAAAGTATATAGCAATCCAGGCTTATTTAAAGAAGAAAGAACAATCCCAAATGAACAGTCTAAATTCACAATTATTAAAACTGGAAAGAGAAGAACAAATGAGGTCCCAAGTCAGTAGGAGGAGGGACATAATAAAGATCAGAGAAGAAATAAGTAAAAGTGAGAAGTATAAAACAGTAGAAAGAATCAATCTACATGCATATACAGAATCAGAAATGAGAAAGGAAAAATCATTACGGACATCAAATAATTATTAGGGAATACTATGAAAAATTATATGCTAACAAATTGGATAATCTAGAAGAAATGGCCTTTATAGAAAAATACAACCTTCCAAGGCTGATCAAGGAAGAAACAGAAAATCTGAACAGACCAATTACCAGCAATGAAACTGAATCAGTAATCAAAAAACTACCTAAGAACAAAACCCCTGGACCAGATGGCTTCACTGCTGAATATTATGAGACATTTAGAGAAGACCTAATACCCATCCTCCTTGAAATTTTCCAAAAAGTAGAAGATGAGGGAATACTTCCAAACTAATTATATGAAGCCAGCATCACTCTTAATACCAAAAGGCAAAGACCCCATAAAAAAAGAAAATTACAGATTAATATCCCTGATGAACATAGATGAAAAAATGCTCAAAAAACATTAGTAAATCAAATTCAAAAATACAACATGATCAAGTGGGATTTATTCCATGGATGCAAGGATGATACAATATTCAAAAATCCATCAACATCATTCACTACATCAACAAAAAGGACAAAAATCACATGATCATCTCCATAGATGCTGAAAAAGCATTCGACAAAATTCAACATTCATTCATGATAAAAACTCTCAACAAAATGGGTATAGCGGTCAAGTACCTCAACATACTAAAGGCTATATATGACAAACCCACAGTCAACATCATACTTAACAGTGAAAAGCTGAGAGCATTTCCTCTAAGATTGGGAACAAGACAAGGATGCCCACTCTCCCCACTTTTATTCAACATAGTACTGGAGGTCCTAGCTACGGCAATCAGGCAACACAAAGAAAGAAAAGGCATCTAGATTGGCAAGGAACAAGTTAAACTGTCACTGTTTTCAGATGACATGGTAATATACATAAAAAAACCTAAAGAATCCACCCCAAAACTACAAGAACTAATATTTGAATTCAGCAAAGTTACAGGATACAAAATTAATATGCAGAAATCTGTGGCATTCCTATATACTAATGATGAACTAGCAGAAAGAGAAATCAGAAAAACAACTCCATTCAGAATTGCATCAAAAGAATAAAATTACCTTAGAATAAACCCAACCAAGGAAGTGAAAGACCTATACCCTGAAAACTACAAGACACTTTTGAGAGAAATCAAAGAAGACACCAACATATGGAAATATATCCTATGATCATGGGTAGGAAGAATTAATATTGTCAAAAGGCCATCCTTCCTAAAGCAATCTACAGATTCAATGCAATCCCTATCAAAATACCAACCGCATTCTTCAATGAACTAGAAAAATAGTTCTAAAACTCATATGGAACCACAAAAGACCCCGAATAGCCAAAGCAATCCTAAGAAAAAAGAATAAAGCTGGGAGAGTTATGCTCCCCAACTTCAAGCTCTACTACAAAGCCACAGTAATCAAGACAATTTTGCACTGGCGCAAGAATAGACCCATAGATTATAGGAATGGTACAGAGAATCCAGATATAAACCCCCACATATATGGCCAATTAATACATGATAAAGGAGCCATGGACATACAGTGGGTAAATAACAGCCTCATCAACAGCTGGTGTTGGCAAAACTGGACAGCTACATATAAGAGAATGAAACTGGATTACTGTCTAACTCCATGCACAAAAGTAAACTCAAAATGAATCAAAGACCTGAATGTAAGTCATGAAACCATAAAACTACTAGATGAAAACATAGACAAAAATCTCTTGAATATAAACATGAGCAACTTTTTCCTGAAAGCATCTCCTTAGGCAAGGGAAACAAAATCAAAAATGAACAAGTGGGACTACATCAAACTAAAAAGCTGCTGTACAGCAAAGGACATGTCAGTAGAACAAAAAGCATCCTACACTATGGGAGAATATATTTATAAATGACATTTCCGATAAGGTATTAACATCCAAAATATATACAAAGCTCAGGCACCTCAACAACCAAAAATCAAATAACCC
This sequence comes from Manis javanica, assembly GCF_040802235.1. Classification (NCBI taxonomy): domain Eukaryota; kingdom Metazoa; phylum Chordata; class Mammalia; order Pholidota; family Manidae; genus Manis; species Manis javanica. Next base: position 39,153,520 of record NC_133167.1, read on the forward strand.
TATTAAAAAATGGGCAGAGGATCTGAACAGACAGTTCTCCAATGAATAAATTCAGATGGCCAACAGGCACATGAAAAGATGCTCCACATCGCTAATCAGCAGGGAATTGCAAATTATAACCACAATGAGATATCACCTCACACCAGTTAGGATGGCTAACATCCAAAAGACAAGGAACAACAAATGCTGGCAAGGATGTGGAGAAAGGGGAACCCTCCTACACTGCTGGTGGGAATATAAGCTAGTTCAAACATTGTGGAAAGCAATATGGAGGTTCCTCAAAAAACTAAAAATAGAAATACCATTTGACCCAGGAATTCCACTCCTAGAAATTTACCTGAAGAAAATTAGATCACAGATTCGAAAAGACAGATATGCATCCCTATGTTTATCACAGTACTATTTACAATTCACAGATATGCATCCCTGTGCTTATCACAGTACTATTTACAATAGCCAAGACATGGAAGCAACCTAAGTATCCATCCATAGATGAATAGATAAAGAAGATGTGGTACATACACACAATGGAATATTTTTCAGCCATAAGAAGAAAACAAATCCTACCCATTTGCAACAACATGGATGGAGCTAGAGGGTATTATGCTCAGTGAAATAAGCCAGGCAGTGTAAGACAAGTACCAAATGATTTCACTCATCTGTGGTGTATAACAACAAAGCAAAAACTGAAGGAACAAAACTGCAGCAGACTCACAGAACCCAAGAGTGGACTAGCAGTTTCCAAAGAGAAAGGTGTTGGGGAGGGTGGGAGGAAAGGGAGGGAGAAGGGGATTAAGGGGTGTTATGATTAGCACACATAATATAGGGGGGGGCATGGGAAAGGTAGTATATCACAGAGAAGACAAGTAGTGACTCTATATCATCTTATTATGCTGATGGACAGTGACTGTAATGGGGTATGTGGTGGGGACTTGATAATAGGGGGGAATGTAGTAACCACAATTGTTCATGTGAAACCTGATCAAAAGATTATATATCAATGATATCTTACAAAAAATAATAAATAAATAAAAAGATTCATTGCATATGTAGTAAAGGAGATAAAAATAAACATGTAGAAAGGAGCATTCTTACATATTTCTGTTTGCAACATATAAGACTATTTCAATGTTCTAAAGAAAAATTTTTTAATGTTCAACATAAGCTATTGTTTCTCCTTTTGGAAAAATATGTTCCTAATTTTTATACCTTTATATACCTATGGATTTGTCTATAAGGCATTTCCTTAGTGGTGATCAAGCTGAAATGTTTACTGAGGTCAAGAAGGAAACAAAAATGAGTACAAGTCGTTTGGCTGGGACTGTGGCAATGTCCCTGTCAGTTCAAGCAAATTGTTGTCTTGAAGATATAGACCTAGGTGTGCATACAGTCCAATTCAAAAAACAAAAAGCAAATCTGTCTTTGTCAAGTCTGCTATGTATGTAAGAGTGGGAGCTGTTTACACAGTTTGGTGTGACAGAGGGTAGACACAGTGTTCGTGTTTTCTTCCCCGGGAGAACAAACGAAGGCATCCATAGGTAGACATGAGTTTTGTTTTTGTGGTTTCTTTCTCCTGGTTAGTTTTTTTAAAAACATTCATTTTATGCTTAAGAGGTTTGCTAACCCTCTGAACAACTTCACATGTAATAGTGACAACCCTTCTTATCTCCTAGCACATCATGAGTTGTAAACACCTAAGGCACCTGTTCCATTATTATTAAGGTGCTCAACAGCCACGATCTGTTTTCCCTTGAAAGTGGTTAAATTCTTTAGGTTATAGGTCTCCATTGACCAGTTGAGCTACCATTTCCTTCACCATGCCAAGACATTGCTTTTCAAATGCTTCTGATGGAGTCTCCTTTGAAACCCAACAGAATGCTCCAAAACCATTTCATTTGCCTCATCCTCTTCTCCTGCACCCAAAGATGTCCATGGGAGGGTCCCCTGAATAATAGTGTGAGTCTCACAAAACTCTGAGATCCCTGCAGAAAGCAAGGCCCTTCCTGAAACACATTTGCAGGAACAAGAGGTTTTCTTTAGAAGGGTTAGGTGATTTCAGGCAAGCAAAGGGAGGGAAGGAGACATAGAAGGAAAAAAGTGACGGTGGAGGGAATTGGAGGTGGGTGGAGAAGAGAATAAAATAGCCTGGGAAGTCATAGTCTGTCTATGTGAGGAATGACAGTGAACACATTGGCCTGGAAATAATCTTGGCTGGATGAGGACTCAGAATTTAAAGAAGGCTAATGATCCAGTTATGGATTTTGAAGACAAAAACAATATGGCCAAGTCAGTAGGGGAAAAGTATTTTAATTATACATGCAGAGAAACAGAGATGTCTAGCAAAATGTGGCAGCTTAAATAAATTTGCTTAACGACTTCATCTAGGGGAAGACATTACATAATTATTCTAGGTCTTTGTTAAAGCAAGAGATATTGCTACAGGTTTTTAAAATTGGGTGTTTCAGGATCTGGTAGAAGGCACAGCAGTTAAGACTTAGAAACAACTTGGATATGAAAGGAAAAAGAAGAAATCCTCCTAAAATGGCTTATTTTCCAGCCCATCAAATCCTACTCATTCTTCAAACTCTAATCAAGTCCTGAATGAATCTCTGTGAAACCAGCACTGGCTTGCAGTCCAAAGTGGAATCTTTCTCTTGTAAATGTAATTTACTATCCACAACACTCACCTAGTCATATACCACCATACACAGCTATGAATCTTTTGATATCTTGTATCCCCATATCTTGTTTCCCCAGTAAGAGTAGGAGGTTCATGGCATTTACAGATGAAGGCACTCAATAACTCTGAGGAGAAATACATTTTAAAAACAGACAGAATATGGCTTCCAAACCTACATATGTTTACCATCCAGTGCAATTAGATGATTTTGTTTCAACTGAACGATGTCATATAGGCCAAAAAATACATTCTGAATCTCAAAATGACAATTGCATGTGGGTCTTGATCATTCTGGAGCTCCCCTCGGGGTATGGTTCTCAAGTTAGGTATGCATCATCCGGGAGAACACACTTCTGTGCCGAGGACCCCCTCGGTCCCATTACAAATATGAAGCATTATTTTTGGAAGTTAGTTTTTTCCCGATGATTTGAAGAAGAAGGGAAGTACCAAGTAACAGTAAGTAATTTAATCCATGATCTTAAAAATGCATTTCTATATAAAAACATACATATATTACAAAGGAGTAAAACAAGATTCCAAATAATTCCATCCTGATAGCAGACTACTTCGGTCTAAACTCCCAACAACCATTGTTACTTATTCACTGCTATCTGTAGTAGGAAAACTCTGGTCCGAAATTCTATGAAATACAGTTTTAAGTTTCCACAACTGAGAATAAAGTGCCAATTACAAGAGCAGCAAGTCATGATTGAGCTCTTCCCCAAGTCAAGTATGGTGTTATGCACTTTACATTTATTCACTTCTTTCTCCAGCCCCATAGGTGCTGTAGTGCCCATTTGACAGACTGAAAAACTGTAAATTTATATAACTTGCCCAAGTTCAAGCCACTAATGGGAGACCAAGGTGGGATTCAAACTCAGCCCCACTCAACATCAATGCTGTTGTCCTAACCATACAGTCTCCTGAGCAGAACTGACAGATGCTTGGACTTGTAGACCTAATTAGTTTTCAAGAGACTATTTCAAATTATAAGCAAATACTAACACATCTTTGAAGAAAAGGTTCAACAGCCTTTCATTGCCATATCTACTGACATTTTCTAGGCAAGAGAATAGCAACACTAGGCGCCACCAAGTTTTCTGCACAAGAAGGAGTCACTGGATTTAAATAAACTCCCAGAGAAGGTCCTAATATAGGAGGTACCCCACAGTATATTATATATAATTGAATGATAAGGACAATTAATAAATGGGAAACCCACATAAAAATAAAACATGCTTGAATCTGGAAGCATGGAAATTTTGTCTTAAAATAAATTAACTGGCTTCCTCCCTCAGGCCAGTTTTTCAGGAGGTTTTTCATAAATCTAAGAACCAAATATAAAGGAAATAGTGTTTGTAACCTTCACTGTGGGACTCTTGAGTCCTGTCCAACAGGGATAGTCAAATCATAACTGCCAACATTGCAGAGCAATTGCATCACTCCTGTTCCATACATCAGCAAGGAAATGGGACAGACAGAGGAAGGATTTTCATGTTGGGGGAAGGACAGTAGGGTATATGACTAATGCCTGCATACCTCTGGAAAAGATATTACATTTTTGCTCTTGAGTGAGAAGATAAGCTTGTGTATTGTATTAAAATCAAGCCCTTTGACTGAAACAGGATAGCCTAGAAATAGTTCAGAAGCATGGGATACTTGAGACTTGAAAATGTACTTTCAAAAAGGTTATTTTTATAAACCAAATGTGTACAGGAAATATTGTTATTCTACTTCTATTCCATAGACTAAAGATCTGTATTGTCCTAGTACAAAGACCTTGTTGGACTGAATCCCAGCCACAATTAGTTTACTTAAAAATCCTGAAAACCTGACTAAGTACCTTCTTGTTCCAGATAGCATCTTCCTGAAAAGATGCCCTTTGCTCACCTTCATTTCTGAGACCAAATGGTGACTTTTGCCCTTTGCTGAGCTACTAACCTGCATTATTAGAAAATGAAAAACGCAAAGTTTAAAATAATTTCCTACTTTATATCCAACTTGTGTCTATTTAAAATACAAATTAAATTTCTATGAAACCTAAAAAGACATATAACTTCATCTGTAATGTATGCTCTAATTATTCAGTATACTTGTAACCCCTACTATTTGAGCAATTTCTAATTTAATTTCATGCTTAAAAATAGGCTTTAGCAAATTGATATGACATTTCTGGAGAGATATTTAGCAGTATTGCTCAAATTCAATGTGCACATTCTTTGCCTCAGCAATTCCATTCCTAGAAATTAATTTTTGAGAAGTACTGACACAAATGCTCAAAAATGTAAGTGTAGGAATGTTTATGGCAGCACTTTTTGTAGTATCAAATTTTGGCACCAATCCAAATGACCATTAATAGGGTGATGGCTAAATAAATTTCAGTACAAACACATTAGGAAGTGTTATAAAAAGGTTTCAAACAATGAATATTGCAATGAATGGATGTCCAAGACACACTGTAAAGTAAAAACAAAAGCAATTTGCAGAAGAATATGTCTAGCATGATACTTTTTTTGTTTAAATGTATATTATTTGTGTGAGTATATGTGCATGTGTGTTTATGTGTGTGTTACATATAATCTATCATTGACACTCTTATCTTCAGGAGAGAAAGGGAAATGATTTGTATTGTTCAGAATTTTATAAAAAATATAATCCTCTTGTAGCAATGTTTAAATAAAATTTCCTTTAAAAACATTACCTCTAAAAATGTGATCATCCCCTCCTCTTAACCAATATTTTAAAACTATCATGCCAGGTAACAGTATGCCTTCACAGATATTTTATATGTACACAGATGTGAATACACATCCACAGATGTTTTTGAATGAAATATGACCATTTAAAAAGTTTCTGATCATAATCTTAAGAGAAAAAGTTTTAATAATGGGAATACTTTCTTCATCAACATGGCTTCCAATGGTGAGTTAAATTCTCCACGTGAATTAAAACACTGAATCAAAGGATGGCTACCATTTATAGGATCATCAAATGAGGGAGTACCAGCAATAACTAGGCATCACAAGCAGAGAAACTTGCCATAATAATCTTAAGTCACTAAAAGAAAAGAAATGGCATCAGAAATTTAATAACCAAGCAGCTATATAGTACATAGCTGTTCAACAGACCTTGGATTTCATTTTGGGGGGAATGGTTCACAGAGGTACAGTTCTTATTCTTTTTTGTTTGTTTTTGTTTTTGTTTTGTTTTCACTATCCAGGCAAAACAGCTTCATTTTCTTCATTATGAGTATTTTCAAAACTCTGTAAGTAGAAACAGTATAATGAATACTCATCTTTCAGCTTTAACAAACATCAGTTTATAGGTTGATTAGTTTCACCCAGAACCCTCTCTGATGCCTACCCCAATTCCAATATTTCAAAGCAAACCCTGGATTTCTCATTTCATCCAGATTTCTTTAAAATACTTAACCATTATCATCATCAAACCAGATTTAAAAAACCCAGTTCATTCATTTAAATCAAGATCTCATGATCCATTCATTCCAAATGGTTTTTCTCCCTTGGTTTTTTTTTTTTAATTTCCACCAATGAGATGGGTAAGACCGAAGGAAGAGGTTTCAGGACAACCCAGTTGTCGAGTTGAAGATTCTAGTATGGTAGCATTATTTGAAGTTTGATACATGGAATTAAGAGATTATAGAAAAGACAACCATTTTTTTAAAATACCAAAAACTAAATATGGAGTAAATGGCTGAGATAAAGGACAACATTGAAGACCTAGGACAGTAGCAGCCAAGTTTATCACGAACGCAAATTAACTGCATCTTCCAATTCTTACTAAGGTTCTATCAATTGTTCCACTTCTCAGCTGCTTTTTCATAGAAAGTTACTGGTAAACAAACTAAGTGACTGAGGAACACCTGCCTCACAGTATTCAAATTCATACCTCTGTAGAATTAGATACTTTCAGGACCTTCCCCAAAGTTCTACACTGAATAATGAACAGCCACACGGTACTGCCTATCACCAGTACCATATTCCTCTTGCCTCAAATACTCTTCAAATTCCTTCAAATACCAGATTCAAGCCACTTCTCCCCTTAAGTCTTACTAGAAAAAACTCCTGTTCCTTGTTATTGTTCTTAGCACACTAAAATTTACTACTGTTTGCTCGCCAAATAGTTGGAAAGTTTAAGAAAAAGTCCCAAATCAATAAGGCTTTTATTATTTTTTAAAATACCACAAATAAGTCTAAGGAATCATCTGGCATCTTGCTGTTTCTGTAGCTGCACAACTTAGATATTATTTATTCATCAGCCTGCTGAACTGTTCCTTTTTCAGAAACATAGATACCATCCAAAAATTTTCTTATATCCTTATTTTTAACTGTTGTGGCTTGCTGAATCAAAGCAGCTGAATTTGATACAAGTTCAATATCATTTCCCTCAAGAATCAACTCATCTTTCTGGGCTTGAGATACTGAACAAGCAACATCTGGCCTCATTCGAACCCTGTGGATGTACTTTTCACACAAGAAATTTTGGATTTCAACAAGAGAACCATTCTCCTGGATAACGACGTTGATGGGGAAGTGAGCATAGACAGACCTCATCTTGTAACAGAAGCCCAGTGTAACACCCTTGATCATGTTCTGTATGTGACTACAGATAGTGCGAACGGTAGCCAGTTCCTTTCTATTTCCCCACCATTTGTCAACCCGGAGCCTCTTCTTTTTCTTTCCAAAGAGACTGAGCTCTACATTGATGTGATTGAAGTCCCTTCACAGGGTTCCTCTGGGGCCCTTCACAATAACTGCGTCCCTTCAGAGTGATGTCGACATTTTCTGGAATGTCGACAGTCTGGTTGCTGAGAATGGTCTTCATTCTTTCAGCTGATGTGGCAAAAAAGACTACAGTTCTTATTCTTAATCAAAGAAACTTTGGAACTGTTGCCCAACATGCAAACCCACATGACTTTTAGCATAGACATTGCAGTTGATGCACCTCCACACCATGGGTTCCTTAAGCTACCTTTTTTATTTAGTCCCTCTGAGAGATATTATGCTCCAGAATGTTCTCTGTCACTTGCTCCAGTTTTTTTTTTTTGAGTGAATAATGCAGCATATTGAATGATATGTTTATCATGGCACCTAACACAAATTACTGCAGTATGCCTTTGACAATAGCCAGGCCCCCACCCGACCCCACAATCCCCCCTCCCCCCACCATACAAATGGTAAGAGCGCAAACACAGTTTCTATGGCCAATACTTAAATTTGGGAGACCGAATGCCTACTTATGAAAGAAACTTAAACCAAATGAAGAATTAACTAATAAGTGGGCCACTTTGCCTTGGGGTTTTTATTCTTCTGCAGCTCTCCCCAGCTGAGGGCCAGTTTTCTCTGTGCCAGTAGGACAGAACCTGGACAAACAAACAGCCAGTAAATGCTAAGCAGCTAAGGCTACCAAAGTGATATTCAATTAATGTTGTATTTTGATTCATTTGACAGTTGATGTAATATGCAAGGAAAATGTTTAAATAGATATGCTTTAGGGAGCATGACAGTACTAATGTTTCTGCTTTTCACATATACTTCAGTATATACACAGACAGTTAAAAAGACTTTCAGGGAAAGACAGACTGCCATTCAAAACTCATTTCATCATATGAAAGAGATTCAGGAAGTGCAAACCTTCAGATCTTCAAGATGCCATAATTTTTTTAATGTCCTTTCAAAAAGACATTTATACTACACAGCTTGTTTCTGCAAAATGTGACTTGATTACAAAGTCCTCAGCAACTTACACAAGTTATTTTAGGAGACTGAGTCACTTCCCTAAAGTTCTACAGTTATCTCTCGTCAGTAAAAAGATTCTAAAGCCTAAAAGCTCTCAAGGAAATCAACCAAAGTCCATTCTCTGAAGGGAATATAAGATCAGCATGGCTGTAAGACCACTAGGTATGAGGAATACACAGGGAAGAAGAATGACAAATGTAATAATGACAAATGTAATAATAGGGCCTCAGGTCTTTCGAAGGCATTTTTTTAAAAATTAGAAATATGTCTGTCTCCTAGATTGATACATGTAGCCAGATTGTAAACCAGACATTTCTTGAAGTTTTCACTCAGACTGTATATCAAGTATGTCCTACTTCAGCACTATACATGTCAACATTCTCCATAGTTTCCAGACTTTATTTTAAAATTATGTTACATAAATGTGGTTTAAGCCTCATATTCACCTAGGATCAATGCTTCAGGCAATGTCTGCCTTTAGTAATACACAATGGAACCACTAATGGGGTGTGCATGATTAACCTCTTCTGTTAGTATTTTACTATTGCAGTTAAATTCCATGGGAAAATCTGTTTGAATCCAACAATAAACAGCTTCATTACAATTGGAATATCTGTAGCAACTTGTAGCATCCACACTGAACAAACCTGATTTTTTAAATCATTGTTGACAAGTGAGGAGACACACTGTACTGAAATTGGAGATGGGTATGAGCCCCATTCTGTGAACTTTAATAGTTAAAAAGCATAATTCTCACTATAACTCGCCCCCTGAATATTTACTTACTTGCCCAAAGTATTAGTCATGCTTCTTTGTGCCATGTCTACTAGGACATAGGTTATATAGGAATAAAGAGATTTTTCAAAGTTTCTTCCTAAAATCTTTTAGCAGAAGGAAGTGATGTCCTCATTTCCCAACATCCTAAACCTGGTCTTGATCAGCCAGGTACATTTCTAATGCCTCTCTTGATCAAAAGTTTGTAACTCAAGAAAGTAATGACTTTTTATTGTGGACAAGCCCCCAAAATACTTGCATTAAATCCCAAAGGGATTTTCACTTGGAGACTTTCATTTTATCATCTTGGAAGCTGTTCCTTCTCCTTTAGCATATGCTGTATTCAGGAATCTCCTGATCTTCCAGCTCACCAACCCCAGTGTTCCCACTCCAGAAATATTTCTGTTGCAAGCCCTCCAATTAATTTTTTTCTATCAACCATCCCCAAGTCACCAACATCCTCCTTATCCTGCCAGGTTCCTTGATCCATTCTTATAATCACTAACTCTATCTTCCTTCTCCCCTTCCGCTGTACCCATGGCAAAGCCCAACAGTAGTTACACCTAGCCACCTACTTAGACCATCTCTGCAGATATGCTGGTGGAAAAATAAAACCAGACAAGGATGCTCATTGGTCTCATTTTAGTCTTGTGACCAAAACCTTGTATGGGACTCATACTACCAGGCAACCCTGCCACACTGCTCTAATTTACACCCTTTCTCAGTTCCCTGGGTGATTATGCCACATTTGTGTCTCTCTCCTCCATTTCCCTACCACCTTCAAATGCATAAAATCAGAAATGAACAGGCTCATTTTTTCACTGCCAGATCTACTACTCACCTTCTCTACATTCCCTTTTTCTTATTCCCTTCTGCTCTTCTGGATGAAGTACTTCTACTCCTGTTGAAGACCAAAGTCCCTGACTTGTGCTTGAATCCCATCTGCTCACATGTTCTCAAGGATTTAACTCCTGAAATTATCCCCCCTCCTGTATCATCAATGTCACCTGGACTGTGTCTACTAAATCATACCCCTTAATACATAACATGCACATGACTTTGCTTTTCTGAATGCCCCTCTAGGCGCTACCCCTTTGCTTTAACCCCCTTCACAGCAAACTTCTTGAGGGAATGATTTACAGCTAAAATAGCCACCTTCTCACCTCGCATTTTCTCCACAATTCACTCCATTCCAACCTCTGTCCATACCAGCCTTTCCAAGTTAGCAATGGCCTCACTTACCATGCTACCAAGACCAATGGCCACTTCTCTCCTCTTCTAGTACTTACCTCTCAGTTCTAACTGGCACTGTTAGAACACTGATTACTCCCTCCCACTTGATTCTACCCTCCTTTCCTCTTGGCTTCCAGAACACCTTATTCTCATGGTTTTCTTTCCTGACCACTCTTTCTCAGACTTTTGTGACTCCTTCTCTTCTCTGCTCAGCCTCCATCCTAGATCCCCATTTAGGTGGTGTAGGGTTATGCTCTTTTGAAGAAGCCTCCTTCAGCCCCATCTGTTTGTCAGTGATTCCTAGACTCCAGATTCATGGACCCAATTTCATTTTCAACATTTCCACTTGGATGTCTAATAGGCATATCAAATTTGACATGGAAAAAAACAATTTTTGATTGCCTCTTCTCTTCCTCCCCATTCCTCCCAGTAACTCCTCTCTCAGTAAATGGAACCACTCTGGTCAAAAACTAAGGCGCCATCTCTGTTTCTTCCCTTCCTCATACCATCCAGTATCTCAGCGACAAGGAAGCTGCATTGATACCATCTTTAGTAATATTTATGAACCTCTATCAGCTTTCCTGCTTTAAGCCCAGTATAAACTCATATTCTCTCTCATCTTCATTGGCAGGAGACTCTGACCTACAATCCATTGTCTACCAGCAGCCAAAGTAATCCTCTAAAATATCAGACCTTGTTACTTCACTGCTTAAAAACCTTCACTAGTCAACCCAATACTTGGAAGAAAACCCAAAAGCCTCATGATGGCTTATAAAGTTCTCTGTGATCCAACCCATCTATTTCTCTGACCCCCACGTATACTGCCTCCTTACCCACTGTGCTCTAGCCACGCTGGCCCTCTTTTGGTTTCTGAAGCCTGCTAAGCTTGTTCGTGCCTTGGGCTTATGCTAGAACCTTTCCCTCTGCCTAGAAAGCTCCCACCCCTGAAATTTGCATGGCTTCTTCCTTCTTGTCAGTGCAAAAGTCATCTTTCAGAGAGGACTTTCCTGGCTCCCAATATAGGGTATACCCAATCATTCTTATCATATTAGCTTTTTTTATTACTATTTGAATTGTACTTACTTGAAATACCATCTGACATTATTCTTATTTATTTTCTCTTTTCTCTCTAGAAAATAAGCCCCACAAGTAGGGACCCACTCTGTTTTATTCACTGTTTTATCGCAGAAATAGAAGTATGTCTAGCACCAAGTGGGTCCTCAACAAATATTTGATAATAAATGTTTATATGGAGAGCTTAGTAAAAAAAAATATGAGCTTACTCGTGTAAAAAAATACCTGTTCCCAAAATGAAAATCATATACTTGCATTTATGTGGCAGACAACACTTCCAAAACATTTTCATAGACATTTGTTTAATCCTCCCATAACCTTTTAGGAGTTCACCATGATTCTTCCTTTCTTCAACACAGAAAGATGCTAAATGATTTATACCAGGTCACATGGCCAGGCAGTACAGTGCTGGAACTAAAGCCTATTTGCTGAACACCCTATTCGGTGCCTAAGTTAACAAATGAAAACACACTGAACTAAACACTTCTGCCATCATGTGCTCTGTGCACGTGCTGCACCAAGAAGATTATTCTGAAGCTATCTGCTCACATATCTCTTCTCCCACAGGCTCTCCATTCCTAGAAAACAAAGTTGATTATTTTATTCATCTGTGTATTCCCAGTGCCTAGCACACTGCCTAGCGTGTTGTAGGTACTTACATGCTTGTTTAATTAACTGAACACTTATATCAGAGCCAAGTGTTCTCAATGCAAAACAGATGGGTTATTCTCTATCTCAATAGTGAAGATTTCACTCTGAATATATAAAAATCCTTCAAGGATTCTTTCGAAAAAGTCTCAAGTTTCACATAATCCAGAATCCTTTGAGTCCTTTCACTGACAGCTTATGCACCACAAGCTGCAGGAGGTTAAATGAATCCAAGATAGTCCTCCAAATCAGTACTCCAATTCGCTTTCCACTTATTGATATAAACAAAGGGCATGTAGAAAGTCTAAGCTTTATTCAATCTCAAGTAAAAGGCCAATGACATATGCTGTATTTTTTTCCATGCTCTGAATGTGGAGCACAAAGAGTACTAATGGTGTAATGGAAGCAACTCTGAATGAATGGAGTATCAGAATCACAGGTTACAATCTCAAATGATGAATCCCAACAGCTGTATGGTTATATGCAGGTTTCCATGAGCCCCTCAGTTTTCTCATTTATAATATGAGTGATAATTATGTTTAAGGTCCTTCCAGCTCTAGAATTTATGATTCTGAAAGAAGTCCTGATTAGATGATATTGTCCCCAGTATCCTATCCCCTCCAGTCTCTAAAGTCAAAATAGCTAAATGAATGAGTGCATTAGTTAGGTTTAGGTAGAGTGGTAATAGTCAAGTATAAATAAATAAATTACTAGATTGAGGGGAAATGTTCTGCACCCTCCACTGGACTTTCAAGATGCAGCATCTTTATGAATAAAAAATTGTAAGTCTCACAATATGACTGGTTCAAAATGCTTTAGAACTAAAAAAAACATCCCCCCTTATCATCCAGTACTCATTATCCTAAGTTACCTCAAGAAGACTACAAAGTCTAATAAACAGATTGGAACCCAGGGGCTGCTAGATTCAGTCTGACTGAGCTCATCAAGGAGACAGACCTTTATCTTACACTATTTCATCGCCTATCACCATAAAGGGCCTATCTCACAAGGCAGTGGTCACCAATATGCCAACACCACCAAAAAGAACAGGCAGGAGAATACAATTAGAGGTGTGATGGAGCCAACTGTTAACAGTTTCCAGAATTTTGAAAGTTGGTTGTTAGATTGCTGGTACTTTGAAACTGACCATGGCGGAAGTATTTATACCATGTGAACCTATAAACACAACACACTGGAGGGTATTTTTAAAGAGAGGGCCAATTTATCAACACACCACTGAATACAGTATGTGGATAGAAAGACTCTGGGCATAACAGACAGTGCAAGACCAACAGAGAGTAAAGAGAAGATAAGAAGTCTAGCCCTGATACTCCCACCAATTGGCCAAGAAAACTAAAGCAAGTCTATGAACCTCTGTTTTGTTGACTAAAATGTAAGAGAAGTTAAGCAAGTGAGCTTGAAGATCCCCTTATGACCTGAAATTCAGGGTTTTATGGTCCTTTGTTTGGGACATACGCACCCTGACTCCCGAGGTCTTCTTTACAGGCAATGTTCCGTAAAGCAGGAACTGGGCAGCACCGAGACACTGATCGATCTTCCCTCCGTCTGAGAAGGTGGTTTCATGCTACTTCAGTGTCATGCATCTGACCAGCCAACCACACTCAGACCTGGTCATACTTCTAAAGCTCCCAGGACCTTGTAAGCATTGGATTGCATCAAAGAAAGTTGCAGAAAGCCTCCAGCTGATGCATGGATTTCCTTTAGACTTTCCTGGCCATATCTGTGAAGTAGATGCTATGTCCTCTCGAGTCGGTGAGGTTCCACAGAGAGCTCTTGGGGCATGAGAGCAGGAAAGGAAAGTGCCAAGCTGCCAGAATAAGATTTAGAAGAAGCACACATCCTGATACCAGAACTCCAGCCTCAAACCGGACCCACCATCCTGAGCTCATTATATAGGAAGTCCCTTATAAGTAGAGACTATGTATTACCCTCCAAACCTGGCATAAGAACCATGAAAGATTTGCTAAAGTAAATTTCCTGGTTTGGTAAAGTTTGGGGTTCATAAATCTGAGGTTAGTATACGGGAAACAAATAACATTTAGTTAAATGTTTTTCTCAGGGCTGCAAAAGACTACTCAGAATAGCTGCTCCTGACAAGCACAGATTTATCCTACAATATAGGATGGCAGTGTCATGCACAGTTTGATCATGAAAAATATAAATGCTCTTGTTGCTCTTCCAAGTGTCCTCATTTCTGGATGCATGGACTTGTAAATATCATCATCACTCCATTGTCCTGCTCTTCAAAATAAAAATGTATATACCACACTTGGGGAGAAGTGTTTAATTGGTAAATGGCAACAGTACATTTTGACATAACCTTAAAAGTAAGGAGAATTTTATTATCCAGGAGGACCGCAATTTATCAGTGCGCTGACAGCCAGATTTTTAAAATTCAGTCAGAGAGAACAGAACTTAAAAATAGAGTGGTTTAAACTTAAGAGTGGATTCTAGAAAATGATCATGTATGTCCAACCTAACTCATAGAAATAGATCTTTAAGGGTCTGTGAGAAGCTGGGGGAGTTATTTAGGTCTGTCTGCTGTGTCCCTTAAACCTTTGGAAACAATTCTTAAGACTCTCTAGGAACATAGTTTTCACAATATTTTGGGAAAACAGTTCAGGACTAAAAGCATTCTTCAAATCAATAACATTCTGAATCTAAAGACTGGAAGAACATTTCAGGTACAACATGTCACAGATTTTGTGTGTTAAATTGAAATACAACCTATATAGGACACTTTTAAAATGCTCATTGATGCAACAAATTTCTATTGAATTTGAATTGGGTACCAGGCACTGGGGATCCAAACACGATTAAGACATGGCCCATGTATAAACTCAGGGTTTGCAGTGGAAGGCACACATCCACAAACGGTAAGACTTCAGGGTGCTGAGAGCTGTGATATTAACAGCCCACCTAGATAAGTATGGACTCTGAGTTCCAAATACCACAAAAGGCAGTAGCTCAGCTGGAGCAGCAGCATCTTTTAATTAGCGACCAGCCTCCACAGCGAATTCAAACAGTGCACTTTCTTTTTACTGGGTGCTACCACTTCTATAAGTAGTAATTTTTTTCTGGTCAGAAAAAGTAAAAAAGCCACAAAGCTGTGGAAGTTTTAAAAGTAATCCAGGTTTGAGACCAAGGCCTTGTGGAAAGGAGGACAACCATTGAGATGACTCAGGATGGCAAAGTCCAGACATCTAGGGCATTGTACATAAAAGGAGACACACTGGAGGCTGCCCAAGCTCAGGAAACGGAGGTGCTGTGGGTGGGAGTTGGAGTAAAAAAGGGGAGAAGGAGCACCCTGAGAAGGCATTTTTAATTTGAAACTCCCTAGGTGTTTGATCAAAATTACACTGGATGATCATGTTACTCAGTTTAAGAACTCTTATTTAGTTACATTTCTAGTATTTTAGCAAAGAACTACTGTATTCATTTTCTAGGGCTGCCATAACAAAGTGCTACAAACTGGGCGACTTAAACAATAGAAACTTATTGCCTCACAATTCTGAAGGCTAGAAGCCCAAGATCAAGGTGTCAACAGAATTACTTCCTTCTGAGCATTGTGAAGGAAAGATATGTTCCAGGCCTCTCCCACTGGCTTGTGACAGGCTAACTTCATGTTTATATGGCACGTCCTTAGCCAAATTCCCCCTTTTTGCACCCCTGTGTGTACTGCAGATTATTTACAAGAGACAAGATATGGAAGCAACTTTAGTATCCCTTGATAGGAGAATGGATACAGAAGATGTGGTACATATGCACAATGGAATATTACTCGGCCCTAAAAAAGAAGGGAATCTTGCTATTTGTGACAATGTGGATGAACCCAGATGGTATCATGCTAAGCAAAATCAGTCAGATAGAGAAAGACAAGTAACATATGATTTCATTTATATATGCAATTGAAAAAAACAAAATAAGTAAACAAACAAATAGACTCATGAATACTGACAAGAGATTATTTGTTACCATGGGGGTGAGGGATGCGTAAAATAGGGGAAGGAGATAAAGAGATACTTCAAATTAGAAAATAAATTAGTCTAGGAATAGAAGTAAAACACAGAGAAATAACCAGGAATATTGTAAGAGCTTGGTAAGGCAAAAGGGGGTAACCATACTTACTATGACAAACATCTAATAATATATATAATTATTGAGTCACTATGTTGTGCCTCTGAAACTAATATAATATTGTATATTATATACTCCAATTAAACAAATTCCTTCTTCATAAAGACGACACTCATATGGACTCAGGTCCATCCTAATTACCTTATTTTAACTTGATTACCTTGTAAAGACTCTAACTCCAAATAAGGTCACATTCAGAAATACTAGGGTGAGGACTCGAGCATATGAATGTAAGGGGGACACAATTCAACCCATACCACCTACATTATATAAGAGATAGCACCTGTCTACAAAGAGCTCATAATCTAATTGTGGGGTTTGGACTTAGCTGCATGAGATATTTCAAAAATGACATTCAGAGGAAGGATGAAATCATATCATAAACTGTGTGTTTTGGGCAAAAGTCTTTAGACTAGTGGTTCCAAAACATCACCTGTGCACAGGCCACCTTCACAATTCCTGCTACATCTCCACAGCACTATTTACTTGATGCTTTTTTGTTTCTACTCTTTTTATTTAAACAACTTTACCTTAGTGCATTAATGGAAAATCAGTATCCTGGCCAAAAAAATAGAAAGAAACCTTAAAAATAAACACATTGTTATCAAATGTGAAAACACTGTCCACCAACCATCCAAAACCTTCTCACTTCACTTTGGGAACACAGCACTAAAGGCTGGTACCTGGAAAGAGCTCTCAGAATTAGAAGTTACATGACAACTCTGATTCAATTCTGTTACCATCTATATAACCTTGGGTAAGCAACTTAAACTGTTTAGTTTCCTCATCTCATTTCCCATCAGCGGCACAGTTAATCAGGTGAATAGGTAAGATAAGAATTTTATGAAATGTTCCTGAAAGAACTCTCTAAATATATAACCAATATAAACATATTACCATGGATAAATTGGAATAAAGATTACAAACTTACAGTCTTAGTTCTGCCTTCATTTCCACCCTCTAATTGGAGCACTCCCTTTACTCTTTGAGGGTCCCCGCAGCTACACAGACTGCCTTCACCATCCCTCACTCCTCTGGCAGGCTTGTGCTGGTCTCTATAGGGGCGCTGAGGCCATCCTCAAGGACAGGTAGCCTCATTTCAACCATCCTGCGCTTCCTGCCTCAAGGACTGAGGCGACATCTGCCTCAGTTTATTGTTTGCTCCTCTTGGCAATGATCCCCACTCTGCCGTTCACCTCCGCGCCCAGCTGTATCCCAAAGTCGTCAAAAGAACATGGCCCCTGATTTTCTTTTCTGTGATGCTTCTGCATGAAATGCTTTGCTTTTCCATAAATAGTTCAGAGCCTGATGCTACATGCATTCCTTCAAAAGAGGTTCTTTCCAGGGGACTTGAGTACAGCTGTCAATCAGCTTGACTTATAAGCAAAAAGATGAGAGAAAGGCAACAGTTTCCCCAGCAGCACCATTTTCTATCCCATTTTGCCCATTTGCACTCAGCTCAACTTGACCTCTGAATCTGAGACAAAAACCATGCCTGGCCTCCATTCCTGTAACATCTCCATCTACAACTTGACAATGAAGTTAAACAAATCCCAACATGTCTTCTCCACTTCAGACTCCAAAGATACTGTTTAACCCCATGTTTTCCAATATAAATTTTATAACTGGGCATTTAGTGACCTGACACTGTGAACTTACATATATAAGCAGGACTTGTAAGGTACCACATCGTTCTTTTACCCGGCTGCTTGTTCTAGGCTGCTCTGTGGGATGGGTTCTTCGCTCACCACTGGATGAAATGAGAGCAGGCCCCTTGACTTTTCCGGTCATGCATGATAATGAAAAGTTCTCTGGTCACATCAAGCTACAAAAATGTTCTAGTCTTGCATCACAGTCAAAACTCCAAATATCAGTTAAAATGAAATCCTCTCCTCTGTCTTAGCTCGGGCTTGCTTCATGCAGAAAGGCTTCGGCAGAAAGGGAGGTGTGGCTGGATTTTCTATTTCCTCCCAGTTTCTGATTCTTTTAGGGTAACAGTGGGGTGAAAGATGGAGAGGTTGGGAGGCAGAGAAGGTTTGGTTGCACTGGAACTGCCACAGCCTGGTGCCAGAACTCTGAGAGCTTGCAGTATCTCTCTCTCTCAGAAGGATATTTCCTGGGTTCTGGAGAGATATCCCTTTCTGGGGATTCTCACCTGCAATTTCCTCTATATAATCACTTACAACCCTCTGCCCCTGAGACACTGGAACTTCAGAAGCACACTCAGACTCCTTCACACTCAGCCTCTTTCTGCCAAGGTCTTCTGTTCTGTTCCTCTGGGTGGCCCCTGAGTAACATGAGCATCTCCAGGTAGTTTTCTGGAGCAGGAGTAACAATAATTCATCCACACAAAACATGCATTCTTGTCCCAGCTCAGGCAGTGCGGGCCATTGCCAGCAAGCCCTCCTTACTCTGTGTTCTAGTGGCAGCTGCTCAGTTTTAGAGTCCTCACGTGCGGGTCCGACTCCAGTCCACTGGTGTCCCTCACACTGCAGAGGGCACTCACAGAGCCCTGGAGCAGCTCCCCTGGCATTCCTCTCAGCTGACCTGAGGTGGAGGGGAGTACCCTGATTCTCTCCAGCATGTATGTGTTAGACAGAGAGAATGGGCTCCCCTGCACCCCGAAAGTGACCCCAAAGAAATCCCCCATCCAACCAACAACTCCTCCCTCACCTGGGTGATCAGGTAAGGGTCATGAGGATCATTCTGGAACCGCTCTTCCCCAAGCCCTGCTTGGGTGGCCAAGCATCTCACCCTGGAATGTGGTGGCGGCTGTCACCTTTCACTCAGGGCCTCAGCTGGAACTGATCCAGGATGAGCTGCATTTTATCATCCTTGCAATTTAATGATGTTATGAATCCTTGAAGTAAAATTTCCATCATCATAATTTCCTACATATAGTATTTAGTTCTTTTTTTTAACTCAATAAATACTTATCCAAAAGTAATGGGCTCTATTTGCCAGTACAGCAAATAGAAGTAAAAATATAGGTTCTTTGCCTGCTGAAATACACAGCAGCATTATCATCATCATCATCATAATCAACATTTTTTGTACTCTTACTAAGCTAAGTCTTGTACCAAACACTTTATATGTGTGCATTAAAATCCACCTGAGGGTTTTTATTATTTCCTATTAGATTGATATTGTTATCAGAGACTGTAAATAACTGGGCCAGTGTCACACAGGAAGCAAGTGGCAAAGTAGAGATACAAACACATATATACCCAACTTCATAGCCTAACACTTTACCACTTGCCTCTACTACGTAAGTCAGAGAAGGTTTATGACAAAGGCTAGTGAACAGCAGAAGCTTCAAGTCTGGAAAATGTCAGCTCCTCCTTATCCTAAATGAAAACACCTTAGAAAAGTTAATTCACTCTTGGGTGTATTATTTTGGCAATAAAATTAAGTTACTAATAACTGCCTAAATGAGACGTTTGTTGTGTTGCATGGCATCCGCCTTTCTCACCATTTTCAGCAGGGTAGCTTGTATGACACTGACCTCGCCCCTATCTCCAGGTAGGCCTTGTCGGTTCACAGGGTAATTTGCACATACCACTCTCCTGGCCACAGTTACTGGTCCACGGAAGCCCTACATTGGTTTGTTTTCAGTCCCTGACAATCCTAACTGATACACTACTGCATAAGGTTATTTTAAGGGTTAAAAAAGGTAAGAGATGTTAAAGCATTTAGCTTAAGGCCTGGCAAAAACAAACTTACTTATTAAATGTTTGGCAGTCATATGGAACAAGGCTTGGACTAGAGTATGTCAGACTAAGGAGATAACTTAGGAAGCTAATAATGAAGTAACAGTGGCAGGAAACAATGCTAACTTAAATCTTACAATCACTTAGTACCAGATCAGATGCTCAAGTTGGGAGTGGGGTCAGAGTAAAAACCTGGGGCAAGGCTTACAAGCCTGAGAGACTAAAAATACGGCATTGCCACTAACACAAATAAGGAAAATAAAAAGTACTGGTTTGGCATGTCAGTCGATTTGTTTTGAATGAGCAGAGTTTGAGGAATGAGTAGGATATTCAGAGAGAAATTATTTGGGGAGCTTTAGACTGAAGCTGGGACTAGATAGTGGTTAGCTGACAAACTGGCTCTGCGCTAGCTGAGGGCAGCGGCAGCCAAGATTTGCAGTGTTTACCCCCTTCTGTGTTGTACATGCTTTCATCACAGCTGACTTCATGCCACCAACATGAGAGCCTTGAATGCAGAGTGGGGAAGAGATGTGCAGAATTGGCTCTCGCAAGCCAGGAAGGGATGGCACCAGTCCCCCTGGTTTAGAAATGAAGCCTTCTGCTTAGAATGGCTAAAGACTGGGCAAGAATGAACTCACTGAAGGAGAGAGGTATTAAAAAGAAGCGATTCATAGTAAAGCCTGAAGAATCTGAGGATAAGGAAAGAAAGGAGTTTCAGTAAATAGGAAAAGACTAATGGCCAGAAAACCTGGGGGAGCCAAGGCAGTGCGACAGCCAATGAAGAAGCAGCCTCAGCAAGACAGGCAACAGGCAGCCTCTAAGGCTGGGGTGGCGAACCAAAGGTCTGGTGTTGGACTTTAAGAGTTATTGTTGACTTGCAAGTGTGTGGTTTTGGCAAATAGTAGGGATAGAAGGGTCCTATTGTAACCTATTACAAATAAGAATTCTCTGTACACAATGTTTATTTCTTCGTATCCTTTTCTTAATAGAAATATTGAAGAAATTTTGAAATATTTCAGATGTTTGAAGAATACCTGAAGCATTTTGGTGCATGGACATTTATGCCTTTACAAAACAATAAATTCTATCAACTACAGTTTAGAGAAAGATGAAAGCTTGTTACTTGATGACAAAAGAATTTTTTACCCTAAACAATTATATTAGATCATCTCGGCCTTTCCTATTCTCAATTATTATATGCACTCAAACCTATGGATCTAAAATCCCAAGGCCTGGGGTGCTGCGTTGGAAAGGAATAACAGAACAAAAAGGGTTTCTGTGGATCTGACAGGAGAAGTCACCTGTAGAACTGTGATGGCTCTAAAATAACTCTTTCACTGACATATTGCTCAGATGAACAGAAAATAAGCATGGGGGAGGGGTATTTTAGACAGTGCTATAAAAACTAATAAAAAAGTAATAAATAAAATAAATATCTGAGCCTCTCTTCAAGGAACTAACTCAAAATACTCCACTGAACCTTCAAAGATGACATGATGCTCAGGGGAGGCACAGCAAATGCCCATTTAACATATCCTGGTGTAACCACCCAAGCTCACGGGGTGCAAGGGGTGAGAATGAGGACAAGACCAATTCAGCTACCGTGGGAACCCGTCCAGACCCCAAGAGTGTGCCCCTAGAGGGAGTGTGAAAGACGCAGTTCTTGCAAGCAGCCTACCAGGCTGAGTGGAATTTTTGTTTTAAAAGATAGGGTTTGGGGTTTTGTTTTTGTTTTTAATTTTAAAAAGTCCGTAAACAGGTACTCAATCTAAGACAGGAGTCTGTTTCAGTATTGGAAGAAGAACTGGCTGTGTTGAACTCAAGTCATATTGCCTTCCTGTGGGTTTTTTCATTTTGATACTCAAAAATTAAAGAACTGTAGGGATTGGCTTTAGCACTAACTCCCTTTAAAAAGCAACTCCACTGGAGGAAATCCTTATTAAACACTGTATTTTGTCTGACCTTTTTACTGAACAACTATGGGCATATTACTTAATCCTTCTGGGCTCAGTTTCTCATTTGATGCAGTCTGTGGAGTAAATGATTACTAATTTTGTTTCTAAATTTAAAACCTTTATGACTCTAAGTTTTAAAATAAACTTCAACAGATGGATAATATATTTAATGATTCCAAATGATGAATAATATAGTACTTTGCTACCAGCATTCAATTTCCTTAAATAAATAATTTCCTTACATCTGAGTGAAACTGACATAAAATGAGGAATTCTGGAGGTTCCGGTCAATAGCATCATATTGCAAAAATGATAATGCTGCTTATCTTAACAGTATTGCTATAGTTAGAAAGACTTACAAGTAATAATAATGATGAGTTTAAAAGAATTCAGGTGCTCCATTCAGACAAATGAATCACGTGATGGGCCAGAAAATCCTATTCCCTGACATATGCTGACCTGTAACCCTGCTCAAATCAGCAGTTATAACAGGTCATGTGCACAGCACAGTTCACCCTGTTTATCTCCTTGGAATG
Source organism: Manis javanica (assembly GCF_040802235.1). NCBI lineage: Eukaryota > Metazoa > Chordata > Mammalia > Pholidota > Manidae > Manis > Manis javanica. Next base: position 39,176,047 of record NC_133167.1, read on the forward strand.
GCTCAGGAATGACAGGTTTCAGCATTTGAAGAGGGCAGAGGAAAAATGTCTGTCACGCAGCCCAAAACTAAGAATTTAACCTCCTCCAGATGTTCACTAAATTCTTAATGTTTTCCTTTTCACAAGGAATGTTTTATCATAACAAAAATATGCTACAGACATACATTTAAAGAAAAAAACTATTTATCGGGATGCTTTAAAAAGATATGTAATGAACATTTAGAATACTATTATTTAATAGTGTAAATTCTCAGCTGAAAATTTCCAGGTTTCTTTTTTTTAGGTTTTTCAGTAACATATTAGTTTCTAATATTATAGCTTAGTGCTATAATTATAGTCGCCAAAAAAGGAGTACTTATTTTTATAGAGTAAAAGGATGATCATTCTATAATCCATCAATAATTTCATAATAGCACTTGTTCATACTAGAGATATAATAATTATATAATTATATTGTAACTATAAATATACATATTTCAGGATGTCAAAAACACTACAGATATTCTTCATACTAAACTAAAAACAACTTTCAGAAAAATGTCTATGACTGCTTATAGCAGATGCATAAAAGTTAAACAAGAAACAAGAAAGAAAGGTCTAAAAAAATGAGACTATAAAGCAGTACCCACACTGAATTCAAGGAATGAATGTATCTCTACTTAAATACCCAATGCTTTCCATATAGAAGATAGAATTCATGGGCAAAGAAACAGGAAATAAAGGCCAATATACAGTACTATAATTAGAAAAAAAATTAACTGTGATCCTAAATATAGATGATATTTTTTAAATTCTTTCAGATACCTGGTATATAAAGAAGTCCTAATATTGTTGAACAAATGAATGAATGAACACAAAAATAATCTGTTGAACAAAATTATTAGGAGAAAACTACATAACGTGAAATAATCTTTAATAAAAAAGTACTTAGTTTTATGTCATAATTGCTATAGCCTAAAACTTACTCTTTAATGAAATTAGTTAATCTGCATGGTTAGTATATAGCCCAGAGAGCTGGGTAAGGTGCTCAGGATACAGCATGAAGAGAACACAGTTAAAGAGTTAAGAGTGCAACTGGAGAGACAAAAATGGAAAAAGACAAATTATAACACAGTGTGATATGAAAAACACAGCACTGAAATAGTGATATGAAAAAATTCCTAAAGGAGCAGGAAAATGGGCCAATTGCCTGGAAGAGTTAGAGGGTAATTCATGGAGTGGGTGACTTCTCAATCCTATCTAAAAGGATACACAGGAGTCAGCCAGGTAGGAAGGATGATGAGGACAAGAGGTGCAATCTTCAAGAAGAGCACATGCAAGCCCCTCATGAGAAAGACTTGGTATGTGCATATGTAATTCCCACCTCCTAGAATAACATCTTCTCATGTGAACACCCAAAACTTCTTTATGGCAAGTCCAAACATCACCTTCTTGGTGAAGCCCCTTCTATACACCCTTCCTATCCCTGAACCCACCTCAGGCACTAAACTTCCTTCTCCATGCTCTCAGGGCCTCTGTAATATTGTCCTGAACACAGTACATTACGATTATTTCCTTCCTACATACATATCACCCTACTAATATGTGAGCTGATCGATGTTTGTATCCCATTGCCTAGTGACAGACAAACAGTAGACTCTCAACAAATGTTTGGGGGTACTGTGGTAGTTACTTCCTATGAAGGAACAGCCTATGCATATACTTCACAAATGTTATCTTGTTTCATCTTCCTTGCAGTTTTGTAGAGTCAGTATTGTTCTCATTTTGTACATGAAGAAACTGAGGCTAAGAAGGATTAAATAACTCCCAAGCACCAACCAAGTGGCAGAGCCAGAATCTCATTCAGATGTGTCCCACTTCAAGCCACTCTATGACCCACTGCTGAGTTTAATTGGTCCACTAGATTCTACCTAGTTCAAGCTTTGTAATTCAGGCATTAATGTGGTTCTCATAATGACTTTACAAACCATGTAAGCTGAGAAAATATGACCATTTATAGTATTTAATTATTGTTTTATAAATTTTGATATAAGAAAAGAAATATCAGACTTTCCCATTGAGTATGCATAGAGTGGGATTTTAAAAATTCTTAATTTAAAGAAAATATGCACAAAAGGTAAAACAAAAAGTCTTAGAGGCAAGAATTTCTTTATGTCACCTTTAAATTTGAGTTACAACCCTCTGGTACCCACAACTTAAAATAGACTGAAAATATGAATTGCTCTATACAGTTCCTCTGAAGTACATATAAAGTTTGCACTTTTGTGGAGTCTGTATTTATTCAAAGATTCAACAATAATATCAGCCAGGCTATGGGAAACAACTGACAAAAATTAATATAATGACTTTGATTTTAAAAGGTTTACTATAACTCAAAGACTGTTGGCAAAATGCTGGTTTAAAATGAATACATATTCAAGGGCTGAAAGGAAAAACCTCCAAGCAAGAATACTGTACCTGGAAAAGTTATCAGAAGAATTGCAATTTACATTTATAATTTGTAATTCACATTTGTAACAAAAAGAATAAAATACCAAGGAATAAATTTACCCAATAAAGTGAAAGACCTGTATATTGAAACTGTAAGCTATTAATGAAAGAAATAGAAGAAAACACAACTAAATGGAAAGACATTCTTGCTCAGAGACTAGAAGAATTAATCTTGCTTAAATATCCATTCCTCCCAAGGCAATCTATAGATTCAGTGCAATCCCTATCAAAATTCCAAAAGCTTTCTCACAGAAATAGAAAAAATAATCCTAAATTTGTATAGAACCACGAAAGACCCTGAATAGTCAAATCAATCTGGAGAAAGAACAACAAAACTGGAGGTATCATGTTCCTTGATTTCAAACTATATTACAAAGCTATAGTGATCAAAACAGTATGGTATTGGCATAAAAACAGACATACAGATCAATGTAACAGAACAGAGAACCCAGGACTAAGCCTATACATATATGGTTAATTACTATATGACAAAGGAGCCAAGAATATGCAGTCAGAAAAGGACAGGCTCTTCAATAAATGGTATTGGGGAAACTGCACAGACACATGCAAAAAGTGAAACTCAACCACTTTATTACACCAAACACAAAAACTACCTTAAAATGTATTAAAGACTTGAATGTAAGTCCTGAAACCACAGAAGTCCAAGAAGAAAACACGGGCAATAAGCTCCTTGACATAGATCTTGGTGTTGATTTTTTCAATCTGACACCAAAAGCAAAATTAAACAAGTGGGACTACATGAAACTGAAAACTTTCTGCACAGAAAAGGCAACCTCCCAAATTGGAGAAAATATTTGCAAATCATGTACCTGATGATTGGCCAATATCCCACGTATGTAAAGAACTCATACAACTCAATAGGAAAACTCTAACAATCCAATTAAAAAGTAAGCAGATCTGAATAGGTATTTTTCCAAAGAGCAGCAGGTACATGAAAAGATGCTGACCATCTTTAATCATCAGGGAAATGTATATCAAAACAACAGAGAGATATCACCTTGCACCTGTCACAATAGATAATATCAAGAAGACAAAAAATATCCAGTGCTGTTGAAGATGTGGAGAAAAGAGAACCCTTAAGAAAGTATGAAAAGCCAATTACAACAAACACTACAAAATTAGTATGTGTGGCAAGCAATTACTTTGCGGGTTGGTAAAGGGTTTTATTAGAATGAAGAATTTCTAAACCTCATGCCAATGATATCTTCAACTACAACAAGAAATATTTACAATTATTTAACATTGACTAATTATGGCATCTTTACAAGCCTCCTTTAAGGAAAAGTGACAGAATAAGCATGGAAAAAAAACTCAAGTAAGATTTATAGACTAACTGGATAGAAAATAAAAACCATCCCAATTTATGAACTGAAGAATGCCTATTTCAAGAATTGCTTTCAACCAGTATGTTAGGGGATAAGATATACTAAAGTTTCTTTGGATGCACTGAGCTACATTAATTTTTTAAAACCTACCTAATGTCCAGAGAAGTCTTCCTTAACCATTTTGAACACATGGAATTCTCTGTGAACCAAATCTTCACCATGCATATTAAAAGGAAGATCTGTGATGGGTTTGAAATGCCAATGCAATGCTGGAATTAAGATTCTATCAGTTGCTGTTGTGCATCCATAATGTCAGACACTGTCCTTGGTCCTGCCCTGGGTATGTCCTCTCATACAGTCGGATACTTTCTAACCCCTAGTATCTATTCTTGCAGTCTCAATACACAGATGTCTTAGGCTTTACAACAGAGCAGAAGATCAGATACATTGTTAGCAAGACACCTCTACTACGGCAGAGATATTGGCTGCTAACTAACAGCAAAGAGGTTTTATTTCCCAGTCCTCCTCTTGCAGTTAAGCAGATCATGGGACTCATGCTGAACAATGGCCTCTGAGCAGATGCAGTGTGTTACCTTGAAGCCAAACATTTAAGAGCTGGTGTAAGAGTCTCCAGTCCTCTCTTCCCTTCATACCTGCCTGAGAAGGTCATGTGTTCCACATGGTATAATAGTAAGATGGTTGAGGCTTTAATAATCCAATATGGCAAAAATCAGCAAGGTAGTGAGCCTGCATATTATATGATAATACAAAGCAAACACTCTGCCAACCCACACTGGACTAGCATTAGCAATAAATCATCTTTTGTTCTAGTAATCACTGAGGATTCAGGATTAGTTAATTACTACGGTATAATCTGACCTATCCTAATACAACTAGGTAACAAAAAGTAGAGTTAAGTTGTTTCAAGAAACAATTTCATGTTCAAAGCTCTTATTTTCTAAGAGCATTTTTTTTAATTTAAAGACATTACCTAAAATTAACTTTTCTCTGGCAGTAATCACATAAAAATACCAAAAGAACTTCAGAACACACAATTATATTTGATAGCTATTCTGGAAACTAAACACCTAATACATTCTTTGTTCCATTTTATTGAATTTAATTCAGATTAAACTACAGCTTTCCCATCACCTTGGAAAGCATGTATGTACATAATACACAAATTAAAATACTGTATTATTTAGCACAATAATAGTCTAAGTGCTTTATATAATTTCTCAAGCTCTGTTTCAAAGGTATGGACTTTTTTTTTCTGGAAGCAGAAGTGACCTGGTGTATCACTTTAATCAGGAAATCCCTTCTTGTGGATTCACTCAGTGGATAAATTTGTGCTGCAGCTTCAGACTATCAAAATTATTTTATTATTATTAACAGTAGGCAAAATAGTGGTGACAGCTTACAATCAGCAGGACCTTCCAATGAGCCCAGGCATCTTGTTGAGAGATACACATTACCTTATTTGATTCTCATATTGGTACTTTTCTTAGTCTTTTTTACAGATAAAAAAAGAGCAATTTAAAAAAATTACATAACTTATCCAATCTGGTAAGTGGATTCAAATTTACTAGTCTGTCTGACTGTAGAACCTATGCTTTTAACCACTGATAATCCTAGGATTTCTCAAAGTATGCTGCATGTGATCACCTTGGGGGGTTCATAGGAAAAGTTGGGGTTTTTTTTAATAGTTAATGCATGTTAGAAAGAAATACACTACAGCAAACCTTTCCCAGGCCTTACTCCTTAGAACAAGGCCAGGGTAGATAAACTATTTTAATCAGGTGGTTTAAAGAAGAATATCAATAGTACAGATGATAATCCAATGTTGCAAAAATCAAGAAGGTGCTGAGAAAACAACTAAAGGTAGGAAAATACTGGACTACATTTTTCAACACAAAGGAGAAGAAAATGAAGACTAGGACACAAAATACTTAAGCTCCTACCTTGACTGCCTCCAACTAGCTGTGGGGTATCACCATTCTCAACCTGAAACTTTGGGATCTTAGAGTTCTAACATACACAATCCTAATGCAGAGCCCAACTATTGCAATCCTACTTTATTTTACCAGCCAAATGCAAAAAATACATGAAAAACATCATAATACAGAATTCATGTAAGAAAAAGTCAATAAAGTTGTTCTGCTATTTATCTTTGAAGACAGAATCAACATACGGACACTGAGAGGTATACTCAAAGTGTAGTCCACACAAATGCTGGTAAACTTTGTTACTGGCCCATGACAAGATGAGAAGCTTGAGCCAGAATATGAAATACCTACATCAATAAGCCGATGATTCAGTTCAGATAAATTTTTTTTTAATAGCAAGATTTTTTTCCATGAAGGATGCAGTACATTGATTTACATTCTAGGGAAAGCTTATCTAGTCATAGATGAGAAACAAACCAGCATTTTGAGTAACACTGGTGTACAGCAGCACAGTTTACGCCTCTTTCATAACGTGCATTTTCCTAGCTCTGCTCAGGTACCTGAAGTTGCCTGCAAAGGTAGAATGACAAAATAAACCTTTAGAAGTGTTTTTCTTTTGAGTGGCCAGAAAAATCAGCACAAGACAAAAGATAGGGGAAATTAGATAGTGGGCCTGACACAAATTTAATAAGCTCTGCCTCCTCTTTAAATGGTGTCCATTTCACTTTTCATAGAAAACTATTTGTGTTGGGTACTTTTAAGTGTTTCTGCACAAGATGAGCCTTTGTCTTTTTTTATTTAGAGAATTTAGGAGGAGGCAGTGAGTAGCACTGTTCAACTTGTAAGTGGTCAATTTTAATTTTGGAGACCAACAATAAATTATAAACCTACTGATTTCTGACAACTATGTGTAAGGTATTCATTATTGTAATCTGAAGATTCAGGGATACAGCTACATTAAAATCATCTCTGGAAGTCTCCGAGTGTACATGAGACTTTCTAGGGAAAAACGTATAATTAGCATCTGTTTTGAGAATGATATTCACACCAAAAGTTTCCTCAAACGGTGCTTTGATATTTTCAGTTTTTCTTTGCGTTCCCAGTAGGACCTGTGAACTACCTTAAATGTCTAAAGATTTATTTTGCTCATCTGTGAGGATGTATTTTCCCTTCAGATTTGTAGTGTTAAAAGTCATCTGGAGTGAGTTGTACAATGCACAACATTATTACCCATTAGCCAACAAAAAACAAAATTCACATTTCTAGAGAGTAAGAAAATATAAGCCAAGAGAAACAATTACAATGCAGTGTATGTCAGTAAGCCACACCTTGCCAGAGCAGTGTTCCACCCAAATCCTTCCCCTTCGGGACTTATTTCTATAGAGACCATCTCTCTGTTCTGCAAATAAAACTAGATGTTGCTAGGAAACAGTCTGGCTTCTCAGGACACAAGCAAAGGGGAGCAGCTATTCCTACCAAGAGGTACAGAAATCTGAAGCTATTCCTGACATATGTGCTACTGTTATAAAACCTAGATTCTCAGTACATCTATTTCATGGAGCCCAAAAGAGAATTTATTATGCATATTCCTGTTCAGTCACAACAGCCTTAAATTTATGACACAACCTGGACACTGAAATTCTTTTCCCTATCCTAGGTCTTCTCCAAATGTATCATCTCACCTACCCTCACTGAATAGCACCCAAGAAAATGGTTTTGCTTATTTTCATATTACTAATTAAATGAGTAATTTGAAAGATTCTTCCCATCACATTATTGGTCCTAGTAAACTTTTGAAAACATATACATGGCTTGTAATTTGAATTCTCCAAGGTTTTTATCAAACTTTTTTTTACTTCTTTTAGTGGTTTTTACCTTTATTAAAGCAGCCACGAGCACTCCCTCTGACGTGGTAACTACAGAATAGTCCACTCCCTCCTTGTCCTGCCTTTAAAAGCAGCTGGTGCCCCTTCTTTTCTCTTTCTCATCCTTATAGACACCCCAGCAGCTTAGTTAGGAGCAGCTGCTGGTACAAGAAAGCCTCACTACTGATGACTTAAACAAAGAAGGGGACCTTTTTTTCACACACAGCAAGAACTCTGGAGCACCAGTCCAAGCTCCTGCTAACTTTGTGGCCATCACTCTTCACTCTCAGCCTTCTTCACGGATGCCTTACAGTTGCTACATGATTCAACATCTCAAGGTTTCACATCCTTTCACTAGAGTCCCAAGTACAGAGAAGTTTAAAGACTCTCTTCATGGGGCCCTGGCTTTTCTTTAGAGAAGGAAGCTCCCTCAAAGTCTTTCCCTTATAGCTCACTGGCCAGAATGGAGTCACATACCCACCCCTAGACTACCCACAAGTAGGATTACTGTATAGGTCTAGACCTTTCCTGAGTCCAGGGAGGGCTGAACTGCCCAGAGACCAAGGACTTGCTGCTCACCCCTGACCTCATAGGAAGGAAGGGACCAGGAAATAGCCCTCATTTAAAACCACAGTGCTGCCACCCATCCTTCTCTACATGGGCTGGAAAAGCCTCCACAGGGCTGAGGTTGCCTCCAGTTTATAGGCCAGAACAGCTCATCTTAGCCCCAGGAGAGAACGGGCTATCTCCGCTTAAAGCCAGGTCTCTGTTCACTTATTCTAAGGTCCTAGATAAGCCAAGCTTTCTTTTAAACACAGCTGTGTCCCTTCAACTATAGAAAGGAGCCATAATTAATGTCTTAGATGCTGGGACCTGGCCCTTTTAAAGCCATTCATTGTGGAAGACTTGTTAAAACAAATCCCATGTCCCTGAACACCAAGTACCTCGTTCTCCTCACATGGTATTATTCACAAGTGCTAGGGTCCATGTTCATCCCAGCCCCTTGAGAGGTCTGGGGCACCAGTTCTTCACCTCTCCTCTCTGCCAGGGATCTAAAGCTATTGGAAAATACATTAAAAAGGACTGACGAACACATGGGACTCAAACTATCTTTTACTATTTATTGAAACATCTCTGGAAATGGCTAGATAGGGAAATTAGTGGAGCCTCTTACATAGCCTACCCAAAATTAAAAGCATCAGAGAAACTTCTGCTTCAAGCCATATCACAGTAATTAGTTCCAAATAGTTGTTTAATGTAAACAGTTATAAAACCAGGAGGCAGTGTTTTTCAGGCATTGCACAATGGGTAGCATAAGACTAAAATCCCAGTGAGAAGAGAAGAGGTAACTGTGACCATCCAGATCCCAGTTAAGGGATGATTTCCTGAGTGCTGGCAACGAGTTAGAGTCCACGGCAGTCCTGACAAGCCCGGAAGGCAGAGCTGAGTCTGGGTCTCCTGAAGTGACTGGAATCTCCAGACAGGGCACTGTAAAGGAAAGAGCTGTGGAGGGGTGCACACAGGGATCCCCCACAAGTTTTTGAGTAACGTCTGGACTGCACACATGCAGGACAAGACTATCAAGGCTTTCTAGAGAGCAGCTGCTACAGGGAGTGCAATGGAGTTGTTAGAAGTCAAGCAGTGCTGGAGGACACGGGAGTTACAGCCCAGCCAGAGAAGAGACCTGGTTAACATTCCAGGGATCCAGCTAAGACATCAGAAGTCCCATTACTTAGGAATAAGTACAAAGTCCTAGAAGGACTACTGCAGACTTAACCTAACAAAGCCCCAATCAAGCCCCAACAAAATCCACAGGAGAGACCAAACTAGACGTGGAAGCTCATCAAGTTAAAAGTGCTGGGGAAACCACACTGGGCTTTCCAGGGATCCATCCTAACAAAGTGTAAAATCATCCCCAGCAAATTCAAGGAAATAAATTCATCTACTAGAATAAAAATTAACATTAAAATAAAAATTGTTCCACAAGACTCAGGATTCCTATAACTTGAAATTTTTAATGTCCACTGTAAAATCAATAATTGCTAGATAGGCAAAGAAACAGGAAAATGGGACCCATGATCAAGAGAAAAACAATAAAAACTTCCCCTTAGGTGGCCTCGATATTGGTTTTAGCAGAGTATTTAAAGCAGCTATATTCAGTTCAGTTCAAAGAACTGAACAAAAACATAGCCTGGATGAGTTAACACATAGGGAGTCTCATAAGATAAATACAATTATAAAAAAAGGAAGAAATGCAAATTCTATAAAAAGTCAAACAACTGAAATTTAAGAATCCATTGGGTGGGACTGACAATAGAACACAAAGGAAAAAGGAAGGAGTTAGTGAACCAGAAAATGGATAAATAGAAAAAATATTATGATACAATATTAGATTATATTGTCATGTTTGATTTAAGATTTTTTTTTTATGGCTGGTTGGTAGGTTTTGATTTGTGCTTTCAAATGAAACAGAATGTATATTTCTATTTCCTGGGCTGTGTTATTCATCATCCACTCACTGATGAATATGAGATATAAAAAGCTAAACAGAACTTGAACACTTTTACTAAAACAAACAGCAATCCTTTCTAAACCATTTGTTAAAATATGACACCTTCTTCACCTGCCTAAGAAACATCAGGAATTTTGAAATAAATACGTTATACTTCAGGTTGTACCTAATGAAATTCAACCTTTAGAAAATATAGAACATTTTCTATATCAGTTATATGAATCTAAACATATTTTTCATCAGTCTAAATATCTAAATATATTAGGAAGTGCTAATAGCCACCTCTTTCCAAAATGAGACTACTGAGTAAAAGCAATGTGAAGTTTTGAAAAGAAAATATTATAAAACCTACAGGTTCTGGCATTTAATTAGAGTAGAAATGTAACCATAAAATTCATATCAGCAAAGGTATTTATGATCGTTGACTATTTCCCTCCCAAAGAAGAAAGAAAAGTTCCCAGAATCTGCGTATGTTTATTTGTATGTGTGAATTTTTTCCAAGAAAAAATGCAGAATACAATAATATCAGATTTAAAACGTATGTGCTAAGTCACAGGCAAGTTCATTTCATTCGACTCACCTATGTGATAAAGTCCTATCCAGTCACTCGGGTCCACCTCCTCTTTAATGTCCCAGAAGATTATGAGGTTCTGGGCTTGTCCCAGCGTGTACTCGTACATGCTGGCGGTCAGGCTGGAGCGGCTCTCAGAAGTCACCAGGTCCGTGTCGCTGTTGGCCCTCTGGAGGGTCATGTTCTCTGGCACGGAGCTCCGGGCTGCGAGGCTCTGGAGATTCTCTGGGCTCAGTGTGTAGCGCATCTGCGGATTTCGACGCCGCACAAAAAGCAGGTGCTCCCGGGCTGAGCTAGCCATCCCGTCTGCCTCTCCGAGGTTGGCTTCCTACAAAACTGCAAGAGACAGACAAGCACAAAGCATGGGTGCTACAACGCAAGGAATTAGGGTTTAAGCTCCCCAGACACAGAGCCTTGAAGAATGTTTATTAAAGCTGGCCATGCCATAATCTTGCTCTGTCAAAATAAAACCTATTATTCTACTGTCAACTGATGTTGTCAGAAACAACCTTCATAGACGTAAGGCCCTTGATTTCACTCCATACAGCTTCCTCCTAGCAATTAAGGAGAGGGTATCTTCCTACCATCCCTCTTAGGTCTTTCCTTTCCCGGGTACCCCACCTCTAGAAATGGCATCCTCTTCCTCACCCTCCACATAAATTTATTTCCTGCTGCAATTAAATTTTAAAATAGGAAGACAGAAATTTTTGACACATGATGACAGACAGTTGAAATATACCAGTGAGGACAAGTTCACTTGCTCAATTTCCTTCACAAAATCACAGGACTGTAACTCAGTAAGTCTTTTTTCAGGAACTTGATCAAATGTCACCTCCTCACTTGAACACAGGGCTGTCACATTTAAAGCTGCAATACCTCAGCATGCCTCATCTCTCCTTTCTTGCTGTATTTTTCTCAATAGCAATTATGGTCCGATGTACCACACAGTAACACATACTTAATGATTTGGTTATTGTGTACATCCCCCAACCAGAATGGAAGCTTGGGGAAAGGACGGTATGTCCAATAGGTAGTGGTGGGAAAGCTGAACAGCTATGTGCAAAACAATGGAACAGGACCACTATCTTACACCATGCACAAACATCAACTCAAAATAGATTAAAGACTTGAATATAAGACCTGAAACCATAAAACTCCTAAAAGAAAACATAGGTGGTAAACTCCTTGATAGCAGTCTTAGCAATGATTTTTGTGGGGTCTGACACCAAAAGAGAAAGTAAACAAGTAGGACCACATCAAACTAAAAAGCTTTGCACAGCAAAGGAAACCATCAACCTTGAAGCTGTACCATCTTGAAAAGAAGGAACAGTGTCCCAAAGATGCTTGTGTGTGTCAAGGGAGGAAATGAAGTAGGGAAAGGATGGAAGTTAACTGCATATTTCTTGAACAAGTATCCAGGACTTACTCTTTTAAGTGATTTACAAATATATTCAGGTTATTTTTAAGTGTTGTGTTTATAAATCCATAGTTATAATGCTTAAACATCACCCTGCCTCAATATATTCATCTATTAAGTGGAGGTGACTTTACTGTACCATGCAAGATTATTATAAGGTTAGAAAAATCTTAAGTGTTCAATAAAAAGCAACTATTGTTATTTTAATAGGCAAATAATGTAATTACTGAATTGATTAATGCATTATTTAGTCTGGGATAGCTCTCTGTGTCTATGAGTATGGGGAGAACACTAGGATTTGGAAGACAGTTAACAGAAATCAAATGCTAAAGACTACCTTTACACTAAAAAATTCACTATAAGTTATGCCTTGTGCTAGATGACCCTGTACTTAGAAAAGGAGAAAGTCATCCTTCCCCTGCCTCCCTATTCAACATGGCTTCTGGCTCCCAGAGCCCAGAAATCAACTACATCACAGTACACAAACCTTTGGGTTATAGCTTAAGAACTCAACCACAGGTTTTAAAGAATTGTTTCCACATAAAAAATTAATTTCAACTTCCAAACAACCCATCGTAAAAGAATGTTTAGAGCTCACCACCCACAAGCTGGTAACTGTTCATAGTGAGATACAAGATTAAAGAGAGAAGAGATTAGAAAAACCTTGGATACAGAATGTGAAGTAATACAGTTGGAACCTCACTGACAGTGATGAGCAGTGACCCATTCCAGGGTCTTGAGCAGAGGAGTCAAAATATGAAATTTAAGTATGGGAAACTTAATCTGAAAGCTTATGCAGGGCTGACTGTAAGAGGAAGAAAACAGAAATGGAGAAAGCAGTTAGAAGACAACTGATCAGTTAAGGCACCTGGTACTGGTACTGAGTGCTGCAGAATGGATTTTAGCAACACAAAAAGGAAATGCATTGGTCAGGAATATTTCAAAGAAAGAGCCCAAAGACTTGAAGACAGACTGAATAGAGGGGAAAAAGTGAGGAAAAAATCAGGATATATTCTGGATTTTCAGTTTAAATGACAACAGAATCCCAGAAGCATTTACAGGGCCAAGAAAATCAGTACTACTTTGGGTGAGTTTGAAGTATATGCAATATATCCAGGTAATTATGTCCCAAAGACTCTTACCAGGGCAGGCCTGAGTTGCTGGTTATTATGAGGCCAGGGATAAAACAAATAATCTAATGCAAGATTCTGCTTAATAATAGCATTAGTATTTTCTTAAGGCACCTGAATTTTATTTCAAGTATATGATCAAATGTCTTTGAACATTGCTTTCCTTAGCTATGAAATGATGGATTCAGATGAGGTAATTCCTAAGAGCAAATACCTAAATATGGGTCTATAATATGCTTAGTGCTATCTTATATAATAGCATTAGTATTTATTAACTAAAATCAACTCAGCCAATGTATCTCTAAAAGGCTTTAGATCAGAGTTTAAAACCTTTATTCAAATGTTTTACTTCACATAACTTATATCAAAAGAAAAGAAAGAAAATCAGAATATTTAGATTATAGTGAGTGACCATCACCAAACCTGCTTTGGAAAACTTCTTTTTCCCCTTAATAGGAAAAATAATGTATTTTTTTGGAGTTTGTGTTTGCATAGTAAATAACATCAAGCATCATCCTAAAATTAACCACAAAGTTGCATAAAAAGGAAAAGAAAAATAATCGCACCACCCTAAGTTTCATAGTTAAAATTTTACTTTGTAACTACCTTCTCCAGTGCAATGTTCCCATAGGGGAAAGTTAGTGCTACCTGAACAGGGAAGGGCTGCTTTACATTTTCTCCTGAATCCAAGAATTCTTGGTTTCATACTGATGCCTTCTGCAATAAGAAAGACAAATGTTCTCCAGAAAATTATCCATGCTCTTCTGAAAAGCCTTAGACAATAAAGTTGATGATAAGGGAAGCCTCCTAGTATCCACCATATTTATTAAACAGAATGCTGGTCCTTTAAAGCTCCTTAGATAATCCCTCCCATGGTGAGCCTCTGCTGTAGTTATATGTCCCGTTCCCAAAGGACACAATTTAACATAACGTAGCACTCCTTAGGAAAAAAAAACCTTCCCTTTTCTAATTATGATTAGGTCAGCACTATGCTGCTATCTCAGATAACAGACATTTGCTTAAACAACATCAACAAAATCTCTTTTCTTCCAGAGGTCAAGAGAGATGTAGTTACCTAGCAAACTGCAAAATGCCTTAGTACACAGCTTCATTTCCAAAAGCAGCAGATTTTATTTTGAAGACACAGACAGCAGCAGATGACAAATAGATTAAGCAAGAGTTTTTATTTAAAATATACGTGCTAAAGAATCTGGTGGTGAATGTCAATTTACTAAACATGACCTGAAGGGCAAGTACTGAAAACATTGTCAGAAGATTTTTACACACTAGAAATGCACCCTAGGATTTTATCAGTGTCCTAGACTGGACATTGATACATAAAACCAATAATAATAACGAACGCCCTTGTTTAACCCTTCGCATCCCAAAAAAAATACCCCATCACATATACACACAAACCCCTGATCAATGGTATTATGCTTTAAATTCCATGAGTGCTGTACTATAGAAATGAGGAAAACAACAGGGAAAACGCTAGAATGCTATTGCCAAATGTTTATTTCAAGAGACATTAAAGAAAACTTAATTAGTCTGCAACAAGCAAAGACGTGAGAAATCTAGGGGGAAAAGGTAGCAACCAATTAGACTCCACCTGGCCAGTTGGCATCTGAAATGAAGAACGCCATCACCAAATGCTCACTTAAAGGGCCCTCCCAGGTGAACTTCCATTGTGACTACTGCTAAGAGCACTCAGAGAGTCATTACTCAGTGTTTATCATACATTATTATAACCCATTGCTTAGTTTACTCAGTAACAGCATTCTAGTAAAATGATTAAGACCAGAAAAATCCCTCCTATACAGCTTGCCAGCAAATGCTCCAGGACTCTGGGGCATTCAACAGAGAACCTGGGATGACTGACGCTGCCTCTCACTTCCTCTTTCCAGGTGGAAAACTATCAGAAATGCAATGTACCCTACAGGCTGCTGCTCTTTAGGAAAAGCCTCTCCTCCCTGTAGTTTTATCAAATAATATGTCATGATCCACAACATAACAACAGCCCACACTTGGGAATGTGGAAAAGGGACATACACAAATAGGAAGAAATAATTTTAAGTTATAAAAGTTGTCAATTTTAAAGACTGAATCCCACATTGCTTTCAGGATGTGGAGTTAGCTTTAAATCACCAAACATACAACTAGGTAAATAAGAGAAAATAATTAAGATGTTCTTTAATTCTTTTTCGTTCTTTAAACTCAGTAAGGTTTTTAAGTCAATTACTTAATTAAGCTTTTCCTTACAGATGTAAATAGATAATTCACAAAAGAAAAGATTTAAGCTACTAATAATTATATATCAAAAAACAAATATTAAAAGTGAGATTTTTTATCCATTCAAATGTCAACTTTGAACAATAACAGTGCTTAGAAGTGAAGGTACAGTGAGACAAAAACTCAGATGCTGCCATGAAGATAGCTTTACAAAGCCTGCTGGCACCTGCGGAGAAAAAAAGCATCTAGACTTGCTCAGAACGCAGTGGGGGAAGTGATTCCTCAAAAAGAAGTGACAGCATATGGCGAATAGTCAATAATGTTGTGATAACTCTTTGTATGGTTACAGATGGGAACTATACTTAAGATGGTGAGCATTTCATGATGTATGTAACTGTTGAATCACTATGTTGTATACCTGAAACTAATAAAATATTGTATGTCTATTATTCTTCAATAAGAAAACAACAAATAAAGCTGCTACACACATTCATTAAAGAAAAAAAGTAAATGAGTTGTTACTAGAAGAGGAAATGAATGCTGGACAAAAACTGAAGGAAAAAAAAACACCCCAACAAAGTATCAGCTTCCAAATGACACACCCTTAAATATGTAATGAGAGAATAAAATAGGATAGCGAGTGTGGGAAGAACAAAGGCAGCAGCTTTACTCCTTTATCTCAATAATTGAGGGTAGACAGTAATGAGTCCCTTACTGGAATGATATTTATTGGCATAGATATCTTTTTTTTTTTACCATCAATTTATACTTTCAAACTGCTATCAGATTAAAGAGAGCAAAATTTCATTTCAAGAAGCACTGTTAAATGTTATGCCAGATCAGGAAACTGTAAATTAAAACTTCATATATTTTTAATATCTTTTCAAAATCCTCAACTTATTTTTCAGTAAATACATGAAGTTTCATAGTCTATCCAAGTATTTTTAGAAAAAGAAAAGCTTGTTTTTGTATCAAGCACTGTTGGTGGTTTTCCTATTAGCAAATATTGATGGTTTGTGTGGGGGAAGTGGAATCAATTAATTTTACAGTCATCTCTCCTTTGAAAGATATTAAGCTTTTACTCCCTGTACATTCATAAGAGGAAAGACATCTTTTTTCTTTTGCACTGAACACATGCCAGAACATTATCTTTAGATAAAGCTGCAGATAATTACCAATTGTTGATAAATGCAATTCAGATATTTAAAAATTCTGCATTACTTTGTGGTGATTGTACACATTTGTGTGGGAAAGTCTTCCTTGCAAAGCAAACCACAAAACATAAGCTCCTAGTTACTGATTGTCAAAAGCTGCTAGAAAAGATGACTAACTGTATTTAAATATAATTGTTTATTCCATAAAACACCAGTGGCCTTAGCTATGAACATCAGTAATTGAAGCATGTTCTCTAGACTCAAGACATATTTTTTAAGCCTTAGTGCTTCTCTCTTTCCATTCCCATTGCCACAACAGTAAAAAGCCAAGTTCACATCTTATCATATCCAGACCATCACTTTTTAAGAGACATTTCTGACCCTTATATCCTCTCCAAGACAATCTATCTACTCTCTCCCTGGAGCACTTTTTCAATGACAACACTCCCAATCAAATAAATAGCAAAATTAAAGGACCATGATGGAAGCAAACAAGGAAGCCAGGGTGGATTTAGGGAGTGAGCAGGGCCGGCCTCTCACAGGGAGTAATGTTTAAGATGAGAAAGGTGAGACCTGAAGTGAGCAACAGGCCAGTGAGAAGTGAAGATTGCATGGATGTTAAGTGGTGGCTCTGGAGGTCAGGATGAAGAGGAGAGAATATAATTTTGAGTGACTCCTTTACACTTCCTCCTATAAACTTGAAGTTCCATACAAACTTTCTCCATGCTAGCTTATCTATTCTGTTATCCATGCACAGCACTCCCAATGACATTCTCTCTACCTAGAGTACCTACTCCACCTTTAAGGCCTAAGGACCACTCTCTTCTTGAGAATACCCAACCAGAAGGCAACATTCCTACTATTGTATTCCAGTGGCCTTTTTTATATCATTCATATCACCTGTAGTTCACACTGCCTCACAGTCTAATTATGAAGACTTCATATCTTCATATCTTCTCTTGCCAGACTGTAAACTCTTTGAGGGCAATTACTGTTTCTGTTACATGAGTGTTTAGTAAGTATTTTTCAAATGAATCAGTGGATGAGATAAACTACAACTGCAAAAAGAAAGTAAAAGGGCCAAACAAGAGCATGAATATATGTTGACTTTTCTTTAGAATTAGCCAGCTATCTGAAAAAGATTTATTAAGTACCTACTCTGTGCTGAAAAAAATAAGATAAGGCCCTTGCTATATTATTCAAAGGAATAAACCTACATGAAAGAAATAGAAAACAATTGCCTTCCATGTTATCAGGTTTAAGTGTGAAAGACGGTAGGAGTTGACTGCAAGGAATGATCAGCAGGGACTTGAGTGTTTAAGAAAAGCCTAGTAAGAAAAATTGAGCTGGACCTTGAAAGATATAAAGAGGCCATGGAAATATGGCATGAATTCTAGGCCAAAGAAAGAATCCCATTAAAAAGGAAGGAAAAATAGGAATTAGCTTTTACTGACTTCATTCTGGTCCAAACCACTATCATCTGTCCTCTGAATAAAAACAATCACCTCCTTCCCTGTTTTCATCCTTGATTTCTTGCTGTCTAGTCCCAGCACAGCAACCAGAATGATTCTGTTCAAATAAGTCAGATTATTTGCTCTCCGCCCAAGCCCTCCCATGGCCCCCACTTCACTGCTGAAACCCTTACAATGGTCTACAAGGCACCACTTGATCTGGCCTCTTGTGCTCTTTGACCTCATCTACCACCACGGCCACCCACGCTCATACTACCCTAGTCCCACTCTGCTCCCAGAGCACCATTCACGCTACTACAGAGCCTTTGCATCTGCTGTTTCCACTGACATGGAAGCTCTTCTTTTCAATATCCACATGGCTTACTTTGTTACCCCTTCATATTTTTGCCAAATGCCAACCCCTGTTCCCTGACCACCGTACATAAAATTTCAACTGTCCCAACACTACCTACCCCCTTTCCTTGCTTTATTTTCCTTCATAGCACTTTTCATATTCTAATATATGGTGCAACTTATCAGTGTTTCTCTAGCATTTAATGTCTCTTCCTACTGGAATGTATACTTCATGGACAGTTGGAAATGGCACAGGTGTCACCTCTAAGTTGGCAACAGTATTTAGATGGTTTTTTCAGCCAAGCGTCTAGAACAATGTCCATTCAATTAAATTATTCGTTACTGTTTCTAACTTTACAAGTTATTTGCCACCACTGTAAGATTTCTAACTAAAGTAATTTTATTGGTACCGTGCAAGGGTTGTGGGCAGAGGTTACAAATATACACATTTAAGTTTCAAAGTCTGAGATCACCAACTCATACTTACCATTATTACAGGTTAACAAAAGGTACATTAGAACAGAAAAAGGGAGAAGGGAAGGAATCAAACAATAAAGAATAATCGTGTTAGAGAGGGGAGCCATGTATAAGCCATAAACACAGAGTGCTAAACCTGCCTGACTGTTCACATAAATAATAGTTCTCTGATGCCCGCTGTATGTGAGTCACTGTTCCAGCTCCAGGGTGCAACAAACGAAACAGATTCCATTCTCAAGGAACTTACAGTTTGAAGAGTGGAAAAAGAAAGATTTTTAAATAATAACTAATAAATCACTAGGTTCCTAGTGGTATAGAAAAGCATCTGAAAGAACCAAAAAAACTAAATGAACATTAGTAGGTAGCTTGTAGATGAGGAAAGAGTTCTGTTCAGTATCATGATCCTGCTTATTGATATCAAGGTTAATCTTGATTAAAATATTAGGATAAAAAGGTGTCTGAAACATTTCTGAAAGGACTACCTACACTTTCATAGCACTATAGTTTTCAATTTTTTTACAAAGAAGAGATCCTATTTACCTAAGTATTCATTATCCAGCTTCACTTTATTTAGGAGCTGAAGATGAAAGCAAAACTATTGCAAAACAAAGAACTGAAGACTTTAAATTAATCCCCAATTCAACCATTTCTCCCTTGTAATGACAGAGTTGATCCCTGCCAGTCACATCTCTGTCTGTTAGTCATTCACTGATTTCAGATGTTCTAACAGTCAATTGGTTACAAAGAGAAATTGCAAGAACTAGTAAAACATTCAGGAATATATAAAAGTCAATGAAAGTGACTTTGAAGAACTACATGAATCACATGCAAAATCACTGATTAATAAGGGTCTGGCAAAGGAGGAGTAGTTGACAACTGAAGGAGAATTTTAAAAACCTAAGAGCAATTTGAATGTCATAGGATTAAAGAGAGGACATGGGGAGGTCAACAGAGCTCCAGCATAGTTTTTGTATTATGACTGTCATGATTGTTACTAGAGAGACAAATACCATATTGTGCTATCAATTTTCTTGAAAAAATTAACCCCCCAAACCCTCCAAAATGTCCAACACTTCATTTGTTCTTTTTTTCCTCTTAATAATCAGGCCATATGTGTGATTCTGATCTAAATTTTGTTATATGTAAGCTAAAATAGTAAACTGATTCCCATGATTTGAACTTCTGTTTGCCAAGATCAAACCCTTTCCCCCTATTTACTTTGAAATTCAGCTTCCCAGTATAAATGGATTCATTTAAGAGAAATGCTTTTCTGGTATTCCTATTGATCCTCTGTCCCTATTCTCACACTCTTGTTATCTCTACAGCTACCCTAGGATGGGGCTGTTAATTCTAAATTTGATTTCCAGATGAGGGCACCAAGCAAGTGGGTGGCACAGCTGAGACCCACACTTAGGTCTTTAAAGCTGCTTACAGCTTCTACACTGAGGCCAGATCATGTGGTACCCAGCATTAACCACACAACTGGGGTCAGGAGTACAGGGGGTAGATGAGGTCATCTATTCACAGTGTTTAAAGATGCCTTGATTTCTGCCCACTTCCTCATTCTCACGTTTGGTCCACATACTGTAAGCTTTGCAGACATAGAAAGTCATTATTTATTTATTTGCCATGAGCCACAGACCTATTATAAGTCAACTGTATAAACCCTTAGTGTTGTTGAGAAGCAGCAATTTCTCTCTCTCAAAACAGTCTCCATGGACTCCGACAACTTCCTAATGTGCAGGCATCATAAAGAGGATGGAAGGAGTGGCTCGGCCAATGGAAGCCCTGCCAGAGTAGGACTCATAAAAATCACATCCTTTTTGCCTTCCTCTTCTGACCCACCCATTTTTTAAGGGATAATGAATACACATTTAGAGTGTTCCTTGACCAAGCATGTGGACATTTATAGTTAGAGATTCTGCAGTAAGCTGAGAAATGAAGTTTTGCCTCCCAGGTCAATACTGGGGTTGGTTTCCATGGCATCTGAGTATGTGTTAAAAGGAAGAGAGTGATGGCCTCTTAGCCTAAAGATAAAAGAAAGTAGGAAATTGGTGATACCAAGTTGGGGAACCTTGCCTATCTAAAGTTCCAGCTTCCTCCCACCCAAAGGCATTTATGCATGCTACTAGTCCTGGGAGCCCCTTGAAGGTTCTCCAGCTGACTTCAGAACCACACTGTCATGCATCACACAAAGCTATTTGGTCTTCTCTACCTCTTTCCCTTCCACTAGTTTTGCCAAAAGCCTAGTGCAGTAGTAGAGATTAACTACTGCACATGGAACAAGTAAGAAAACATAGGGCAAAGCAAACTTTGAAGTCTGGTGGAATGATTTACAGAGAATAGACAATTCTTACAAAATAATTATAGGACTATTTAACTAGGTTATGTATCAGATAAAGTCCTACGAATAGTAAGTAAAACTGTCCATTTCTAAAGATATTGAAAAAATTTCATTCATTGCAATGAGTCCTATTATTTTAACTTATTAAATTTATATAAATTGGATTCCTGCCCCCAAATTGAATACACTACAAAAAGTACCATTTTAGTGAATAGATTAAAATCCAGTCAAAGAAAGAAATCTATTCAGTTTATAAATAAAACTGAATATTCATTTTTGCTTAGAATGCTGCACTATTAAATTTAGAGAGATACCAGGGCCTTAAATAATAGTTTCAAAGAAATTCAAATCTCATTAAAATGCAAACAATTATAACTGGTAATTGGGGGGGGGGACCTCAAAACACTATGCACTTACCCATTGCCTCATTAACCCAATTTTTATTTTCAAAGAAGGATCCTAGTGTAAACCAAAACAACACTCTTTTCAATGGTAAGCTCTTCTGTCCTGATGCATGAGTAACTGAGATAAAGAAGAGATTCTGAATCATAAGTATAAGCATTTCTCTCCTCCCCCTACTTGCCTTCTGCAAGTTATCAGGACCTTGGTGGTCAGCCAGGCTGAGAACCAGAGATGGTTGTAGACAATTCCAGCCTCAATCCAGAGTGCCTGAGACAGGGACCACCCCGGGTTCTTCTGACACTTTTCTCTTTTTAAGTTAGGCAAGTGTGGTTGGGTTTCTGTCATAGACTTAAAAAATCCTAGAATCTACACCAGATACATCCCACTGTTTAGTGTACAAAACCTAGATAATAGGTGAAGCTGGGAAGCATAAACTGAGAAACTCAAAGAATATGAGTTGACCTCCACAAAACATGGTGCTGAGCCAGAGCAAGGGATGGGAAGAAATATAAGAAAAAGATGGGGCCGTGGGGGGTGTGGTAGGGGAGGAATGTAGATCAAAGAGCCCAACTTTCCAGTTAGAAGATGAACCAGTTCTGGAGATCTAATGGTGATTAGAGTTAATAAAATTGTATTACATATTTTTAAGTCCCCAAGAGAGCAGATCCTTAAAGTTCTCAGCACAAAAAAATGGTAATTATGTGAAGGGTGTTAGCCAACACCCTGGTGGGAATCATTTTGTAACATAGGTGTATCAAACCATCATGCTGTACACCTAAACTTACACAATGTTCTATGTCCTGATAAAGTTGGGGGGAAAAAGACCAAAAGAAAAAGACTGTGGGGAATAGGTATGGAGAGCATTTTTTTCTGGGAGATTTAGAGTTAGGAAGAAGAAGATAAAAACAGTTACCAGGACTATGACAACCAGGAAAAACCTATTAAGCTACCATTTTCTTGACCCCAATCTGAATCTATTTATCCTAACCCATCCATGGGGTGGGGCACAGACATCAGACACTTAACCTTTTCACCACTTGATGTTAATAAATCCTGAACTTTGAGAACTGCTGACATGAATGATCACCAATTACTGTCTCTATATATTCTAATGTTAGACCAAGTAACTTAAATCTATAATCTTTCCCAATATATCCAGGGTTTATTAAACTAATTTCAAAAGAACCCCAAGTCAGCTGAAAGACTTGAGTCTTTCAAAAATCTTTCCGATTCCATTTCCCATAAAATTTAGAGTGATATAATTATTTAAACTTAATAAAAAATTTAAATAACAAAATTTTATCTCCATCCTTAATCAAAAAAAATTTGCATGGCATGTGGCAGTATTACATTCAACAAGCTGAAAAGAAGTTAAGAGAAGGAAAGCAAAAGGAAGCAAGTCAGGGGAGAAGTTTTTACCCAGAACCCAGGTCATTTAGTGTTGGTCAGATATTCAAAACCGGCCATTAATTTGTCTCTAAACTTTCTAGCATCTCAACCAAAAAGTTACAAGACTCACAGGCCTAATCTACATATCCATAAGATGTATACAAATGATTTCCTAGTTATGAGACCTGACAGAATTTTCTTCTGTTAGTCTTCATGATATATGAAGTATTACTTTCTATTTTTCTATCTACATCAAGCATGACAGCCTTGTTGTATTACCATTTCCATGACATTTCATTGGCTGAACACGAACAGGCCAATAGGCACACTTGCACAGAGTTCTGTGATGGTCTAGAGGATACTGCCCACTGCAGGAGCTACCAGCCACATGTGGCTACTGAGCATCTGAAATGTGCCTACTCCAAACTGAAACATGATCTATGTATAAAATACATACTGTATTTTAAAGACTTAGTAAAAAAAAAAAAAGTAAGATATCATATCAATAAGTTTATTGATTACACATAGAAATGATAATGTTTTAGAGATATTGGGATAAATAAACTATATTACTAAAATTAAGCTCACCTGTCCTTTTTACCTTTTTCAGTGTAGCTACTGAAAAAGTTAACATGAGTGGCTCACACTGTGTTTCTACTGGAACAGCACTGGTCTAGCAGCTACACGGCAGCTTAGCTCAAGGATAAAACTTCACCTTAAATTTTAGATCTTTAAGCCATGGTTGGACTTCATATTTTTTAAGCCATTTTTGGTGAACATAGTTTCTCATAAAAATATGGCAAAAGAAAGTTCAAGATAATATCCACTAATAGATAACTGACCTTGAATGCTTGACACAAGTGACTAAGAGCAAAGCTACTGGGGTCTCATCCTTCTACAAACATGAAGGAAGCTGGCCCATACATGTGCCTCCACACAAGGCCTCCCCTCTCCTGCATGGAGCTTGGTGGAGGGATCACTTCTCAGCAAGATCTTCCTCAGGAAGCAGCTCTGGGCTTCCACTGTGCATGGCCAAATGAGGAACTGACCCCAAAGCCCTAAGGAAAAAACATGAGCCTAGGAAACACAGGCTGGTATATTTTCAGGGCAAGGCTTATAAGTGGGCCATTGTCACGTGAGATAATCCTTTAATTTCAGCAAATCACTTCCAGGGCTGGAAATATAAAAACAACCAAGACCACGTCTCATCTCCAAGGCCCAGGGAGAATCCATGATGACACTGTGGACTCCAGCTTATTTTCTAGTAAATCTGTTTTTAAGAGCAATTAGTTCTGTTCTAAGCAATATACTTAGGGAACTCAGCAAGACCTTTATTCACTCTGCCTACAGAACCCATGTAAGCAGATCAATACACTCATACAAGAAAGGGGGTAAATGCTTTTCCTCTTTAAGAAAACAGACTTTTATGATTGAAAACACCTAATTACCAAGGGTTTGAGGTTTCCTCCAAAAAATAGTTATGACATTTTCTTCTTTTACATCATAGAATTTTAGAGTATCCAACTGGGGTGATGCAAACAATCGGTCAGATAATTACTTCTAAAGATTTTGGAAGAATGCAGCCAAAACTACAGGCACATGTATCTGAAGTCTAAGTAAAGAATAAACTGCCTGAAGTGCTTCAATGCCAGCAAAGTCTAAACCCAGGGTGGGGTATGAAATGGAGCGCAAGCTTTGGGGAGGTTTTTACATCAAATTAGGATTTAAGAAGAAAAGAATATTCCGATATGGATCTGCATATGTGATCACAAAAGAAAAATTTTGTCTGATAAAAGGTGCCTGATGACACTGGTTGATTTTAAATGCGGCTTTAAACCTATCATCTGCTTTAATGTTCAGGGATAGCTTATGTTTAGTTCTTTCAACAGAGTTCTATTTTTATATAAATTGTTATGGAAAAATCATGTTTAAATCAGGAAGCTCAAGTCAACTAGGGTGGGCACTGTAGTTCAGAGCCCCACCAAGGCTCATCAGCCCCACCTAATGACAGCACGCCTAGATCGCTGGAGCAGTTGCAAGCTGAGCCTTCAAGAACACATTGTGACATGGAGCTTCATGAAATGCTGCTGATAATTATAAGACTGCCTCACACTCAGAAAGCAAAAAACCAAGGTAAAACTTGCCAACCTAGTTTTATCACCAAAAATTAGAGTTAAGGGAATAAAGAGAAAACACCTCTCAGGGCATTTTTCCAATTATAAAAATAACACATGCCCACTATAAAATTTCAAAAAAGATGAGAAAAGATCAAGGAGAAGATAAATATCACCCATAATGCCACCCCCCAGAGATGCCAGCCCACTGCATTTTGGTCTATAAATACACGCTGAGCTGTTTAGATGTATAGATAAGATGAGATCATCCTACAGAGTGTACTCTGTTTTGTAACCTGCTCTTTTTTATACTCAAAATGTAATGTGGGCATTCATACTAATAAACATAGCATCATATCATCTTTTTTAATAGTCGTATAACATTCCCATGCATGATATATGGTAAATTAGTTAAACAATTCCCTCAAGAGTGTCATTTAGTTTATTGCTATAAACCACGTTATAAACACATCCTCAAACATTCATTATTTAACACTTCCTTGATTATTTCCTTAGGATAATTCTTAGAAGAGGAAAAGCTGGATTGTAAGGTATGGATGAGTGTTACAAGGAAGCCTTTTAGAAAAGAGGTGCCACAAACATTTTGCCCATGTCTGCAGTGCAGGGGAGATGGCTGTTCCCTACCCAATACCTTCCCCGACATGGGATGCTATGAATCTGTGGAAGCAAGTTAGTAAATAAGACTGAATAGCTGGCTGCACATTGCCTTTACCACACAGGTCTTCCAAAAGCACCCAATGAACAGATTGCAAATGGTTCTTAGGGAGTCATGACTGACCAGCTGTCCTCTGGAGAAATTTGGGGCCAAGTTCACACTACAGACATGGCAGCATCATTTGAATGGGCTGGTGACAGATTGATTACTCAATATCATGACAATCAGTAAATAAAAGCAATTATATTTCAAAGTACAGGACAAAGTAAAATGACACTTACATATGCCTAAATGGCCTTACTACACACTCAACTTGGGACGCTTTTCTTGAATAAGAGTAAGCATGACTAAGAAGCTCTGGATTTACTTTTCTACAGAATATAAGAAATTCATCAGGCATAACACACTAATTCAACAGAACTAGCCCATGGAGTGATTCTAATGCTTTTCAATAAAAGATGCTTCCAATTTAAACAACCTAATTTTCTTTACTACTTAATACATCAATACACCTATTACATGGATGAAATATTCGTTTGGAAGGGTCAAAAGATTTCTAAATAAAAAGTTTATTAATTCATATGTATCTATTCCTGGTATTTATATTGGTGCAACAAGCACAGCCAAGAAGAAATATCCAAATTAAGCCTAAGAAATAGAAATAATCTCAAAAACATCAACAGGGCCTAATAACTAGATATGATATATGCAATTATAAATGTTGAGCCGCTGGCATGTCTGGTAAGCCACCAGATACCTCAGTCTCTACTCTTGAATTCATAAAGCTTTCATCACATTAAGTTCTAAGTGTTCACCACTGCTTCAATTTTACACAGAATTTTAGAACCAAAGGGCTCTCAGTCTAACACTTTCATTTTTTGAATGAAAAATGACATTTCTGAGTGCCAACTGACATTTCTGAGTGCTGGATGTTTTTGGTTCCAAGGCCATATACAAGGTTGTAATTAACAGGCCTGGAATTAAGACCCAGATTTCTCAACTACATGCCCTACTACATGGTATTTCCACCTCTTAATTAGGTTCCAGGTGAGGTCATCTTGCAGAGTTGTTCAGTATATTAGCATATGAGAGATCTTCTCAATTATTTCTTTTTAAAAAATTACACTTTTTAAGAATGTATGAGTTTCTTGGGTATCTTGGAGCTTCATGAAATGCTGCTGATAATTATAAGACTGCCTCACACTCAGAAAGCATAAAACCAAGGTAAAACTTGCCAACCTAGTTTTATCACCAAAAATTAGAGTTAAGGGAATAAAGAGAAAACACTTCTCAGGGCGTTTTTCCAATTATAAAAATAACACATGCCCACTATAAAATTTCAAAAAAGATGAGAAAAGATCAAGGAGAAGATAAATATCACCCATAACGCCACCCCCCAGAGATGCCAGCCCACTGCATTTTGGTCTATAAATACACGCTGAGCTGTTTAGATGTATAGATAAGATGAGATCATCCTACAGAGTGTACTCTGTTTTGTAACCTGCTCTTTTTTATACTCAAAATGTAATGTAGGCATTCATACTAATAAACATAGCATCATATCATCTTTTTTAATAGTCATATAACATTCCCATGCAGGATATACGGTAATTTAGTTAAACTATTCACAGAATAGTACTTTCTACAAACTGGATCAGAGAATCCAGAAATAATATAATTGATTTTCTCAAACTGCTCACAATATCGCCCTATTCCTAACTTCTACTGTGACCTTACCTAAGTCACTAAACCACACAGTTTCTTGATTTCCTCACCTATACAAATGAAAGAGTAGAACTGTACAATCTCCAAGTCATCCCCAGCTCTACAGATTTATGAGTCTGTGATTTGTTTCTAGATCAGAATAATCATGTCTCCCACTTCTGTTTTCTTTTCTGTCACAACAAGCTTTTTTAAAAAGCACTACTACCACAAAGCTTGGAAAGGTCAAGTATAGAAGCAGTGTATACTTAGGAAATATGCCAAAATAAGCCAAAGTATTTATCAATAAAGCAATAGGGTATTGATCCAAACAATTAAATGAGATAGTACCCACAATTCTTAAAGCCACTTTCATCTGATATACTTACAATAACTGTTTCCTTTTCTATGCCCTCTACCAGTTCTACTATATTATATATCTGAGTTACCTAATATCTGAAAGTAAAAGGTCATATAACTCTGGGAGTATCTGGCTTTAACAGTTACACTCCACTCCACTCCCAGTGGATAAAAATATGTAATTTAGAATTGCTAGGTGCTGAAACACATGATACAAAGCCTCTAAAAAGCTCCAAAGCAAAAACTATGAAACCAGATGATGAAGTATATGAGAATGCAAACACACCAACCTAATAATCATAGATCCAGATGACTGACTAAGCACTAAGTGTTCATTAAGCATTTAGTTTATGTCTAGTACCATGTTAGTTACTGAAGAATATACAGTAAAAGGAAAGACTTGGTTCATGTTCTCTAGAGCTTACAGTCCAGTTGGGCAGACAACATTACAAAAACAATAAACAGCACAGGATTGTGAAAGTTAAATATTAAATTCTACACATAAGTGACAGGGTATTATTGTTAATTGGAAATGACATGCAAAATAAATTGGCCCAAATAAAAAGAACAGAATTAGGGAGACCAGACTTTTTCTTAGACTTTGGATTCTAGTGAACCCACTATATTTTTCTTCAGTGCAAATTTAAAATGACAGTGACATATTTGGATCCATTAATAGTGCTTTTCAGATGGCCAATTCCTGGTTATGCTTTAATTGTGTCTTAGTTGAATAGAATCTTAAGACTTTAACGTAACCACTACTTCCCAGAAATATAACCACAACAGTTCTCCTTTTTATTAAACAGTCTTCCTTTAAGGCCATTTGTTAATAAGGCAGACAGTTTTGAATTTTTTCAGGAAATAATAAACCTATAAATCTCTGAAGCAAGTCCTAACCACCACCATCAAAGAAAAAGGCACTGAATATAATGAAATGATCTTTCATCATGCTTAACAACCCTGCCAATTACTGGACATAAGTCAGATCAAGTTAGAAATATATAGTCTAAGGAGGCCCAGTATGAACAAATGGAAAGATTAGAAAATAAAATGTAAGGGAAAGCCTTAAGGGACTGGCCTAAGCAGATGAGCATGGGTAGGAGTGTCAGATGAGGGAAACCAGCTCTCACCTGCTCACTGTGACCTTCCAGAGAGACTTCCAAACAAGAGGGAGATGCCCTCCACTCACACCAGCAGTGAAAGAAATCACAAATTCTCCCATTTCCCCAAAGTAAAAATGCCAGGGCCTCTGATACTGGTGGAAGTTTAACTTGGAAGTTCTGTAGTTGCTAAGTAGCAACTAGTCGTGGGGATATGTAATAACCCAATTCTGTCTTTGCTAGTAATCACTAGTGATAGTACCAATAGCCCTGTGGGTGTAGAAGGGATATCTCACTTCTTTCATAAGATTAGAGGGAAAGAAAAGCAGCAGTAATTATTGTAGCAGGTTTTTCTTCTGTCAATTGTAACTGTTTGCATGGATTACTGAGTGACAGATGAGTTCTCTAAAAAAATAAGAGTGATGCCTTAGTGCCTGGAATGACTGGGAATAGATCAAAACAGATTCAAAGTAGATGCATCATGCAGGTCAAGCTGCATACCACTGCCCACTCTCCACCATCACCATTCTAGAAGAAAACGTGCAACTGCAAAGTGGGAATTTTAATAAAAATGGAAGTTCAAAACCATGGAGTTGAGCTTCCTCAGAATACTAACATAGATGGGCATCAGTTTGTATGATGACTATAACAGTAGCAATTGCAGAGAAATAACTAACATTTTTATCGTTGTTTTAAAAATGACTATGTAATACTCTGTTTTATATTATAAAGAAACCATTTCCAAGGTGATTTAGCTGAACTACCTAATCTCTTTGTTCTTTAAATTTTATTAAATAAAACAGTTCTTTGCTATAGTTTTCCTCACCAGAGACTTACATTACCCTGCTACAACCAGGCAGCAGCACCTGTCCAGTGACCCTCCTGCCCTGAAAATCTATAGGGGCGATTGAACCAACTTGCAGCATTCACAATCTGCATTTCATTTTGACTCAAGAAATAAAATAAAACTATGTTGGGAGCTTCATATAAAGGAACTGAGATTAAGAATGATTTAAGCTATTTTCTCATCTGCCCTCCTCTACCGGTGAGGAGTCAGGTCCTTTTATTTTACTTTTAAATTCATCTTTAAGCTTTTTATTAGAATCTCTTAAGCAATACTTCTGAAGAGGGATACAACAAAATTGGCATACACTTTGGGGGCCTTTATCATCTTTATTGCTTCCAATTTCATTTTGGATCTTTGAACATGAACATTAAGAAAATGGCACCCTGAAAAGCATATGCTGCTACCTTATCACCAGCTGCTATTGTCTTATTTTAACTCCCATTTTAGGCCTTTAAATTTACCCCAGAATTCCCACATGAAAAATCACATCCATTATATAGGAGGGAAAAAAATTATTGAGTGTAGATCCTGGGCCAGATAGTATTGGTGGGAATTGGAATTACAACCTAAGTATCATCAGTGTTTTTGTTGCATTATATTCTGTTTTGTTTCATTTTGTTTGTTTTACTAACCAGAAAAGCTTCACCAAAACTAAAGCAGGTCCTCTTTCAATATATCAGATGACAAGTTTTTTATGACTAAATTCAAATATTCAAACCTCTTTCTATTCCAAAACTACCAATCAATCAAGAAAGGAAAGAAATCTAAAGAAAACTTAAAAGTATAATTCCCAGGATTTTACAAACAAGAAGCAAACAGTCTGTAATTATCTCATTGGCTATGCTCAAACCCTAAGATTTCAAGGAGGGCAAAGTTTAGAGCCATGACAAATTTTTTATGTGCATGTTAGGAAACAGGATAAGCCCCAAATAGGATAAGATTACATGTTTGCACAACATTTGCTTGAATAAGAGGATGACAATTTGTATACCTGCCTGTAATCCTAACACCCTCCTGGAGAGGTGGTTCTGTATATATCTCACTGCAGATGAACACACCCAAAACACAGCTTTAAGAGTGAACATGTTTTATTTCTTACTAACAAGTTAAAGTATTTGGCAGTCACACTTTAAGGCAGATGGATTGGAATATTTTGGGAAATGCTAAGGGGCTGATTTTCTATTGCTTTTTAGAATCTCAAGTTTTAAAATAAAATTTGGCTAATCTAGTCTTCTTCCAAATTCAGCAATGTTTATTAAAGGCAACAGGCTTGAACTTTCCTATCTAGATTATTTGTGAAGCAGTAGTTGGTTTTAACTAGGAAATCAAATTCAAATAATCCAAATAATGATGGATTCAGGGCCTTTAGTCTTCCAAAATAAGAAGAGATTAAAAAAGAACCATGTGCCCAGGACTATATGGGCCCAATCTAGATTGTGATTTATTTAGGGCACTTGTAAATTCACCATTTCTTCTACTGCTTTTAAACCTAATTTTACTTGAGAGAATCTTCCTTATCTTATATTTTGTGCATGATAAAGATTAGCACACTTCCTCTACAAATACCTGTACTTACATTGAACTCAAACAAATTCATGTCGCCTAACTGTGCCAGACAAAGCCATGGCCATTCTGGTTGACCTCCAATCCAAGAGGACATTAAATAAAAACAAAGCTTTGCAGTTTCTTGTTTTATATTATGTTAGCTTTGTGCAATTACACTGGACATACAAAAGAATTATTCCTCTTTCTTTGACTCTTTCATCAATCATCTGGCCAATATTTATGGACTATCTCTTCACTCAGATTCAATCCCATAACCTCTTAATTGCCTCTAACAAAGAAGCCTATAAAAATATTTTTCAGGAACTAGAAAATTAGTCTAAAGGCTAAGAATTATTTTTCCCACATCCACAAACAAGAAGAATCCAATGATCAAAGACAAACAAACCCCCCACTCCATCTGTGAGTTTGACAGTGAGGGAAACACGTTATTAAAGTCTTTTAATATTTGGTTCCTGAGATTAGGATAATGAGTTGGGAAGTGGGGAATCCCTTTAAGTAGTGTGCTAGAGCTGGCTCTCATGGGCTCAGGAGCCAACTGTGTGCACTTCTTCCCAAACTTCAGACCTCAAATTGGCAACCTGAGATAAGCCATGAGGGTAGTACTGCACCTCTGTGACTTCCCTCCAAATATTCCTCTCTTCACAAAGTTATCCAAATCTATTCTGTTTGGTGTTGATGGTAGATTAGCTAGCAAAAGTTACCTTTTACCTTAAGAAACTGTAACTCTTGGGGGAAAATATGTTCCCAGCCTGGGGCAAATAATCTTTGAAGCCAAAATCAGTCAAAGGGAGAAGTAAAGTGGGAGAAACCCATTTATTGCTTACAGCAGTTGTACACTTCTCCTTGCCGGTATCGCTCATGACCTGGCTGCAAAACCAAACCTCTCCAGTCCAGATTATGTTCTCACTTCCCCTTGAAATCACCTATTGTATGAAGATGGACTACTTCTCTCCACCCCTTAGAAACACCTACTGATATGGAGATGCACTAAGGCCAGGTGACAGATTCTGGAAATACTGCAGTTTTACCCACAGAAGCCATCACTTGCAATAAACAGTAAGAACAGGTAAGAACAGAAAATTATAATCCCCCAGCCCTCAAAATTTTTCAAAAGCATTCACTGGGACAAGACATAGACAATGCAGTGAGAGGAGGTGCACAGAATACTACTGAAGTTGGCAGGAGGGGTGAACAAGTATCCAAATCATTTGGACCTGTCAGGAATTTCTCAGAGAGGAAAGGGTAGTGGGATTTGAACAATCTTAATTGAGGGTTATGATTTTGGACAGCTGGGAAGAGTGGTAACAGTCAACCTAGTGGGATCACTGAATGGGCAGAGAGAGATTAAAGAGTAAGGTGGGCTGGAAATGGACTTTGGACCAGTACATATAAACCTGGAAAGCTGGACAGGCATAGAGAGCTAACTGAAGTTCTGTGAAGAGAGTGATAAAGAAGAATATTGGGAATATTCTTTCCAGTTTTGCTCAACATCTTATTTTCCTGATCTTTAACTTCTTTCTAACCTGTGATAACCCTGAACCCCTTTGTTTTCAGACTTATTAGACTAGAACTTATACTGGTCCTGAGCAGGCCACACTAGCAGTCTCTTGTGAACCTTGAGCCTCCTACCGGGACAGAGCAAGTAATAGCTGATATCAGCTTTGCCTCAAAATGCCCACTTTAGGAGTACCCAAAGAAATGGTTTAGAATAAATTTCAGCCTAGCCTTTACCTTCTTTCAGCAAGTGGTAAATTATTGCAATTTAAATGAAGATGATTCTCATCTTCAGCGTTCACAAAAACTATAGATATGCATGCTTTAAGCCATTCACTAAGAACCCTAAATGTCTCTTCCCACAGAAAAATCACTTCCTCCTTATCTTTGCACCTTCTAAATACTTCTACCACAATTATATTCTGAATACTAGCCCCTCAGTATGAGCCTGTTAGTACTGTCCTCTGTAGACTCTGAAATAAAACCACCTGAGATGGGATGAGGGGAAAGGAGAAGGTTTACAGAAGAAAGGAGGAGCTATTATTTATTAAGCACTTCCTCTGGGTCTTTTCTGCAGATCCCATTAAATTCTCACAGTAATCCTGTGAGATAAGAAGACATTGAGACTCAGTTAAGAATAGAAGTATTGTATTTCCCAGGCTTCTTTATAATTTTGGTTTCAGTATCTGAATCTGAATCTCTTCCTAGGCTCTATAGGCCCTAAATGCAAAAAAGGCCTCTCTGTCTGCATATAAACAGAGTCTGCCATGTGCTCATAAGAATACCCCACATTATTGCAACACAGGCCTACCTCAGGAAAGAAGAACAATCCCATATGAATGGTCTAAACTCTCAATTAGCGAAACCAGAAAAAGAAGAACAGAAGAGGCCCAAAGTCAGCAGAAGGAGGGACATAATAAAGATCAGAGAAGAAATAAACAAAATTGAGAAGAATAAAACAATAGAAAGAATCAATGAAAGCAGGAGCTGGTTCTTCGAGAAAATAAACAAAATAAATAAACCCCTAGCCAGACTTAACAAGAAAAAAAGAGAATCTACACACATAAACAGAATCAGAAATGAAAAAGGACAAATCACTACAGACACCACAGAAATACAAAGAATTATTAGAGAATACTATGAAAAATTATATGGTAACAAACTGGATAACCTAGAAGAAATGGACAACTTTCTAAAAAAATACAACCTTCCATGGCTGACCCAGAAAGGAACAGAAAATCTGAATAGACCGATTATCAGCAAGGAAATTGAATTGGTATTCAAAAAACGAACTAAGAACAAAACTCCTGGACCAGATGGTTTCACTGCTGAATTTTATCAAACATTTAGTGAAGATCTAATACCCATTCTCCTTAAAGTTTTCCAAAAAGTAGAAGAGGAGGGAATACTTCCAAACTCATTCTATGAGGCCAGTGTGACTCTAAGACCAAAACCAGGCAAAGACACCACAAAAAAAGAAAATTACAGACCAATATTCCTGATGAACATAGATGCAAAAATACTCAACAAAATATTAGCAAACTGAATTCAAAAATACATTAAAAATATCATCCATCATAATCAAGAAGGATTTATTCCAGGGATGCAAGGATGGTACAACATTTGAAAAATCCATCAACATCATCCACCACATCAACAAAAAGAAGGACAAATATCGTATGATCATCTCCATAGATGCTGAAAAAGCATTTGACAAATATCAACATCCATTCATGATAAAAACTCTCAACAAAATGGGTACAGAGGGCAAGTACCTCAACATAATAAAGGCCATATATGACAAACCCACAGCCAACATCACACTTAACAGTGAGAAGCTGAAAGCTTTTCCTTTAAGATCAGGAGCAAGACAAGGATGCCCACTCTCTCCACTTTCATTCAACATAGCTCTGGAAGTCCTAGCCATGGCAATCAGATAACACAAAGAAATAAAAGGCATCCAGATTGGCAATGAAGGTTAAACTGTCCCTGTTTGCAGATGACATGATATTGTACATAAAAACCCTAAAGAATCCATTCCAAAACTACTAGATCTAATATCTGAATTCAGCAAAGTTGTGGGATACAAAATTAATACACAGAAATATGTTGCATTTCTATACACTAATAATGAACTAGCAGAAAGAGAAATCAGGAAAACAATGCCATTCACAGTTACATCAAAAAGAATAAAATACCTAGGAATAAATCTAATGAAGGAAGTGAAAGACCTATACTCTGAAATCTACAAGACACTCATGAGAGAAATAAAGAAGATATCGATAAATGTAAACACATCTCGTGCTCATGGAAAAGAAGAATTAATATTTATCTACAGATTCAGTGCAATCCCTATCAAAATCCAGCAGTATTCTTCAACAAACTAAAGCAAATAGTTCTAAAATTCATATGGAACCACAAAAGACCCCATATTGCCAAAGCAATCCTGAGAAGGAAGAATAAAGCAGGAGGGAATATGCTCCCTGACTTCAAGCTCTACTACAAAGCCACAGCCATCAAGACAATTTGGTATTGGCACAAGAACATAGACCAATGGAACAGACTAGAGAGCCCAGACATAAACTGAACCATATATGGTCAATTAGTATATGATAAAGGAGCCCTGGATTATACAATGGGGAAATGACAGCCTCTTCAACAGCTGGTGTTGGCAAAACTGGACAGCTACATGTAAGAGAATGAAACTGGATTATTGTCTAACCCCATACACAAAAGTAAACTCAAAATGGATCAAAGACTTTAAGGTAAGTCACAAAACCATAAAACTCTTAGACGAGAACATAGGCAAAAATCTCTTGAATATAAACACGAGCAACTTTTTCCTGAATGCATCTCCTTGGGCAAGGGAAACAAAAGCAAAAATAAACAAATGGGACTATATCATGCTAAAAAGCTTCTGTACAGCAAAGGACACCATCAGCAGAACAAAAAAGCATCCTACAGTATGGGAGAATATATTTGTAAATGACATATCCGACAAGGGGTTAACATCCAAAATATATAAAGAACTCACAATCATCCACACCCAAAAAGCAAATAACCCTATTAAAAAATGGGTGGAGGATCTGAACAGTTTTCCAAAGAAGAAATTCAGATGGCTAACAGGCACATGAAAAGATGCTCCATATTTTGCTGATTATCAGGGAAATGCAAATTAAAACCACAATGAGATATCACCTCACACCAATTAGGATGGCCAACATAGAAAATACTAGGATCAACAAATGCTGGCAAGGATGCGGAGAAAGGGGAACCCTCCTACACTGCTGGTGGGAATGTAAAGTAGTTCAACCATTGTGGAAAGCAATATGGAGGTTCCTCAAAAAACTAAAAATAGAAATACCATTTGACCTGGGAACTCCACTCCTAGGAATTTACCCAAAGAAAAGAAGTCTTCAGATTCAAAAAGACTTATGCACCCCTATGTTTATCATAGCACTATTTACAATAGCCAAGATATGGAAGCCACCTAAGTGTCCATCAGTAGATGAATGGATAAAGAAGAGGTGATACATATATACAATGGAATACTATTCAGCCATAAGAAAGAAACAAATCCTACCATTTGCAACAACATGGATGGAGCTAGAGGGTATTATGCTCAGTGAAATAAGTCAAGCAGAAAAAGACAAATACCAAATGATTTCCCTCATTTGTGGAGTATAACAATGAAGCATAACTGAAGAAACAAAATAGCAACAGACTCACAGACTCCAAGAAGGGACTAGTGGTTACCAAAGGGGAGGGGTGGGGAAGCATGGGTGGGAAGGGAGGGAGAAGGGGATTGTGAGGTATCATGGTCGGTGCACGTGGTATGTGTGGGGTCACGAGGAAGACAGTGTAGCTCAGAGAAGACAAATAGGGACTCTGTAGCATCTTACTACACTGATGGACAGTGCCTGCAATGGGGTATGGGGAGGTACTCAATAATAAAGGTGAATGTAACAACCACATTGTTTTTCTTGTGAAACCCTCTTAAGAGTGTATATCAATACCTTAATAATAGAAGTAAAAAGAGAGAAAAAAAGAGTAGCCCACATTGTTCAAGGGTGAACTGTAAATACATTTTATGCTTCCCCAGACTTTCCCTTTCTGCCGTCTCCAATCCAGGCCGAGCCTAGTCCCATGCTACAAAATTACCTTCTCTTCTCTTGCTAAAAACTTCCATTTCCTTATAAAATAGCAGAGAGCAACAAAGCCTAACAATCATCAACATACAAATTACTCCTAACTCCTCAAATCTCTTTGTTGTTTCTTTAAGGAAAAATGTTTAATTAAATGAACTTAAATGAACATCTCATTGAGAGAGCCTCAAATTGTATGGTATTTGCACAGTGTTGTCAACACATATCCCAGGCTTCAGTTACTTTGAAAGATTAGGGGAAGAGGCGTCCCTTCTGAGGCAGTTCAACCTAGACTGGGATTCTGCTTTCAAAAGCAAAACAGCTCAGACTTCATTTGTGAAATTGCAGCCTGTGATTCAGCTGGATTGGGGCGGAGCTTAAGAATCTGCATTTCTAATACACTATCAAGCAATGGTGAAACTACATTCTGCAGACCATGCTAAGTAGCACTGCCAAGCCATTCTAATTCTTCACTGCTCATTGTTAATACTTCCCTTTCACCGTATAGATTTTCTAAATGTGTGAGGGTGAGGTTTTTTCCAAAGTAACTCTGGGGCCGACAAGATCTATAACATTGGAAACTGAGCTGGGAGAGTAAGCAAACAAAGGCCAGGATGATGTGCACCTATCAGTGTACACATGCCTAAACCAAGTGTGCAGGGGTTCAAAGGAGAATTACAGAAAGCCTGGATTGTTGTTTTTTTCCTACATTTATCTGCCTCACTTCTGAGGCAGCCTTTAGGTTTCACAATGTCTTTAAGCAAGTTAATGATAGTTTACTTCCACTGTAATGTTACCTTATATGAGAAGCAATGACTTTTTTAAGGGGCAGGTGTGATTATAATACCAAGTGGGTCCAGATGTGAGAAGTAAAACAAAGCACTTTTTAATTTTCTATTGAAGGTCATTGAATGACTGTCTGTGCATGTTTGTGTGTGCACGCACATGTGTTTATGTATGTGAGACCAGTCAAAACACTCAGAAAAAAAAGAAAACTGGGCAAAATATATGAGTAAGCAATTTACAGAAAATGAAATCTAAATAGCCAATAAACATATTATAAAAAGAGAACTTAAAGACACAATGAGATATTATTTCACAGCCATCAAACTGGCAAAAATAAAATAGTCTGACAATACTAAGTGTCAACAAGGAAAAAGAACAAGGGGAATTCATATATACACTGATGGGGAGTAGGACCTAAATGTGAAGAAGTACATACCCTGCAAATCAGCACTTTCAGCCTTAGATACATGCTAAGAAAATCTTAACAGAGTTTCACTTTCAAAATCCCTACCAGGATTATTTGTAGTAGAAATAAAAATCTAAATGTCACTTACAGAAGAATGGATGGATAAGCCATAGCATTTTCAAACTTTAGAATATTTTACAGCTGGAGGAATGTGTAAACTAGAGTTATGCATAATCAACATGTAAAAAAGGGAGAAAAGTTGTAGACAAATACATACTATACATTGTTAAGTACACTGTGCAGAAAATTTAAAACATCCAAAACAATAACTTACAGGTTGGGACCCAAACACAGGTCTATAATTGCCTGAGAATAAGAAACAGCAAATTCAGAAGAGTGGATCCTTCTGGAGAAGGAAGGTAATATTTTTGTTTTTAAGGTGGGAGATAAAAAATATGGGTGTTTGTCATATAACAGGTTATAATTTTATATGTCTTAAATATTTATAACAAAATTTTAAGACCTTATCTTGGCAAACTCGTAACCACATTCCCTTAATAGAGAATCAATAACAATTAATTGTGACCAGAAGTTGTGTTCAAGTTACACTCATTCTGAAGTTTACCAAAAACTACATCCTTCAAAAATATCAAATTTGTATTAGTACTATAGCTCAAAAAGAAGCATTTGGGTTCACTGAATAATATTTTTTCTTTCTAAATCAGTGGCTTCTAAAGCGAAGTACATTGGGCTCAAGAAGAAAATATTAGGATTTTTTCATAAAATCCTTTTGATCCCTAGGTTTTGTCTGTTGTATAATATACATAATAGACACAAGTGTAAATTATTCACATTTATTTATATAACATATAATTTATAATATGTTCTTATACAGTGATACATGTGTATCATTTACAACTAAATTTTACTGACCAAGTTACAAGATCAAAAACGTTTAAAAAACCACTGCTCAAAATGACCATTAGGTGCTTTTAAAAAACCACTCATCCAAGCAACCTACTGAAATCCTGGTGGTTAAAAATAGAAATTTTAAAGAAAGACTGAACTTTTAAGAGATAATTTATTAGTGAAAAATATCTTGAACCAGATGCTTAAAACTGCAGTCTGAGAAGAGATTACATCTGCCAGCTTTCTAGAGACCAAATTTCATATCAGGCTTCAAGATAAAGGTTGATATAAATGCCAATCAGTGTAGTGCCAGGTCTCGATTTATTAGTGGTTGAATGTTTTGTTTAAAAAATAAGGGCAAAGAAAAAGAAAGAAAATAAATCATTTGGGAAACCCACATGGGAACAGGACACACTCTAGGAAACTGAATGCCACTCTTTAACACAAGGGCTAAATTAACATTCTCCAACTGCTTCCAGCTATTGATATTCATTTTGGATCAGGCAGGACATATTTAGAAAATGACACATCACCAGAAAATGTGGGTGAGGGTGCAGGATTTGCCTAATACAGTGCAGCTAGGATCTTTCCAAAATTGACTTCAGGAATCAGAAAAGAAAATCTATTGCACAAACCCTTTAGATTGGAGTTTAATCCTACAACAAAATAAACCATATAACATTGAGTAGATTGTCTTTCTATAAATAATGGTTCAATGAAGCTGCATTTTAAAATAAACTCCTTGGCCTTTAAGCTAGTGAACTTGGTTACTGCCAACAGAATTGATAATTAAAAGGATATAGTGTCATTAAATGTATAATAAAAAATTTAAATATACCTTTTAGTGAAAATGAGATGACTTTTTATTCATATGTATCATTTATCTATTAAACAGTGAGAAGACAATGTAAAAAAGTACACATCAGTCAGTTATAATAAAGACTTGCAGTTTGATAGAAGTAGAAATAGAGGTGAGTGCATATTACAAATATCACTAATCCATGAACTAAAGGAAACTAATATACTTACCAAGACAGAATGTATTTTACTCCACTAATAATGTTTTCATACCAAGCAAAAGAAAACTTTCTCAAAGAATCCTTCACAAACTTTAATTTGGATGCTAGCTCAGAAAATCTCACTGAAGGTCATGGGCATTTAGTAGTACCAGTTTTTTATAAAGACTATTTTGTGACTTGTAAGAGAGCTACACACCTCTAAAAACAGGTGTGAAGCTTAGATAGAAAGCTATCTGTTATTCCATATCTAATAATGGAAAGAATTATCAAACAATTTCTACCCTGTCTCCATTGCTGAATACTTGTTAGGGATTTGATTCCATTAGAATTTAAGTTCCATTATAGGATGTAATAGTTCATCCAAGCATTTGCTGGAATTTCTAATTTCTTCCCTCAAGAGCATTAGACTAAGCAAATTAATCACTCTAACATCTATACTTTCAAAGCAGAGGCCCATTTATTAGAATGTGTTCAATATAGAAAACCTGGTATATATCATGATCCCACCCCCAGACTCAACCCTCTGGGGATTTATCACAGACAGGTCTCCACGACTCATAATTCCTGTGACACACAGCAGCAGATGCAGCTCTGGTTAAGATCACCTCAACCATGTCCTCCCAGCTCTGCCGCCCAGAAAGCATCAGTGACCAAGTCTTCTCTTAACAGTTTTCTCTGAGAGGCTCAGAAGACCTGGGACAAGACAGCCACCACCGGCCTAGTGTTCCCCACCTACTTCAGACTAGGGGCAGAAATGAGGAGCTGTCCAGGTGGGGCAGTTCTCAATCTATTCACCTTCGGGACTAGAACGCTTACAGTTGCAAATAATGGGAGGGGAAGAGAGGCAAAGGGAGAGAAGAGGGGAGATGGGGGGTGGGGGGGAAGGAGGTCTACATAACTGAAAACTCTCAGGGTGGAGCTCTCCTATCTTGTATCTTCAGACATAGCTGGATCCAGGAGATAACAGAATTTGATCTCCTTTTCTCCATCTCTCACCTCTGTTTTTCTCCATAAGGTCCTCATTTTCTAGCAGGGTCTTACCTCAATAGGGGCAAGATGTCTACCAGCAGCTTCAGGCTTACATCTTCCCAGCTTTAAGTTCAGTGAAAAGAGAGCATCTTTTTGTAAAAAGTTCCAATAACATTTCCAGTATGAAAACATAACAGTTCTAATTGGCCTCTTGTGGGTTACCTACCCATCTTCAAACCAATCACTGAGGTCTGACAGGTGCAAGAACTGTGATTGGCCAGCCCAGGCCAAATGCCCACCGCTGGTGTCAGGAGGAAAGGTGACTTCAGAAGGCAAACGATTGCTGCTGCAAGAGAAGAGCATTTGGACACATACACATCCGATCTCAGGACCCTCCTTGTTCTGCCTTTGTCTTCAAACTGCCTCCCACATTTTCCCAACCTAGGACCCTCTGTCACTTTGTCTGTCTAGCAATGATCTCTCTGTGCCTTGGTTTCCTCATCAAAAAAAAAAAAAAAGGCAGGTGACAATAGCAGAACTAGCATTGAATTGTTGGGACAAATCAGTAAGATGATATATGCAAAATACAGGCACTTGAAACAGGACCTGGCACAAAG
Source organism: Manis javanica (assembly GCF_040802235.1). Lineage (NCBI taxonomy): Eukaryota > Metazoa > Chordata > Mammalia > Pholidota > Manidae > Manis > Manis javanica. Next base: position 39,217,836 of record NC_133167.1, read on the forward strand.
TTCTCCCTCAGAAAGTGCTAGGTAGTAATACCTAATGATTGGTTAACTAACCAATTTCACTAACACTGCCTCATTTCTGCTTGTGTATGAGATATCTTACTAAGCACAATTTTTTAAAAGATATCACTTAAGGACATATATAGATAAGCATGGGGGCATATCTGTAGTCTTTTCTAAGATCATATTTCCTAGTTTATATTCTCATCATCAGTATGTGGATAGGCCTATTTCACAGCATCCCTACCAAACTGGGTATTGTTTTTTTAATCCTTCTCACAGAACCATTATGAAAAAATTCAGTTAACAACTATCCAGTAAATATTTTTTTAATTCACAAGACACTAAACACCTAAAAAATCTAAAAATACAATAATTAATTTACAGTTTATCCAAAGCTCTCATTGGTTTCATATTCTATTATTTAATTTGGTCCCTGATAAATTTGGAAAAGAAGGAAGTAGGGCTTAAAATTTGCAGTACATAAGAAAATGGAATTCTGAACTCCAGATATTTTCCCCTGAAGGAAATGCCAAAATATACATAGAAAGATCATGTCTTTAATTCATTAAAAGCAAAAGTTAAGTGAATATAAGAAAAACAGAAATTAGCCTGTATTTAATATATGGAAAAAAAGTTGTAATGAATATTTCCCCAGTGGTTGTCTATTAAGCTTTTTCATCTATTCATTCATGAAATGGCTGCCATTTAAAAAAAAATCAAACTCAATCTAAATTTTCTTATTAAAGTTAAAACTTAATAGACCATTAATAGGAAATCTTGCATGCTTTTCAAAATAAAGAAAACACTTTCCCACTTTCTCAGCTTTCAAATGTTTCAGGTTGAAAATTCTAAATGGGATGCAGAATGCACTTATCTTCAAATTCCCTTCAAATGTCCCAAGGGATATCATTCTCTATAGTGCCATGATTTAATACAAAGTCTATGCTATTAATTGATTTTCATTTAGTTCTTTTCAAATGCTTGTTGTCAAAAAATGCTTCCTACCTCCACATAATGAAATCTGAATAAAACTGCTAGGCAGGTACCCAACTGCTGCTGCTTGCCTGATAGTCTGGAAGGGAGGGAGCACTGAGCTCCACTCCATTTAGCAGAAGCTGGGCACCTCACAGAGGACACGAGTCCACCCAGGAAACAAGTGCCCAGTAAGACTTAGATGCTGGCTTGTAAGAAACAGAAACAGCAGGAAATTAAAAAGGAGAAATCAGAGTATCCCTGGCATCTGGAGTGGCTCCAGGCAAGGGGGAGACTTGACCTAGGCTCTCAAGAGCAGGAGGATTTAGACAGGCGGAATGGGGAGGAAAACCATGCCTTTGCAATCCCGGAGCAACTCACAGTGGTTCTTGAAAAAACGGACACATACCCACAGACATGTCTCCTGGGCGCTGCTAAGTGGTGCCATTACTTTTCCTGTTGTTCGGTAATATAAAGAGCATATTTTATATTGCCCAGTAGCTTTGTAATGTCCATGATTTAACTGTATAGCTCTTTGAAGTGAGTTTGAACATTCTGTTGTATAATCTGGAATGGGTTCCCAAGGTATGTTGTGAGGGAGTAATTATTGTTGTTACTATCATTATCCCTATTTTAACTTTACTCTCAACAGTTGTTTTTTTACCCAATCCCCATAAACATTTTCATGAAGAACAGTATCAGAAAAAAATGTGACCAAAGTACCAGAGGAGGCCCCCACCCATACTAGAAGCGACCCAGCCCTGCAATCGAGAACAGGGCAGTTCTAAGGCACTAGAGGGATGCCCTCCTGCCACTTTCTCAGTCCATAGCAAACCTTGTAATGTTTCATATCACCAAACAGAAACTCATTTATGGCACCTGTAAGAACAGGCAGCAGCCAAAGCCAGGGAAAAACCCACCTCTAAACCGTGGTTTACAGAAGAGGGGCCATCTTGGAAAAAACCTGATGATTACTGGATTTCATCCCATGAGAAAGACGGGTTCAAGCAGCATCCATTAAGCACCCACAGGAACCCCACTTAGTGAGAAATAACACAGCCAACATCAGGGCCAAAAGAGAAGGGTACATAATTCTAAAATAACTGAAAATAGCCCACAACATAGTAGAGCATAAACTCATTCCAGTAGGCTATTCTCACTCAGGTGCAAAAGCCACCCCCTCTTTTTCCTGTGTATGGGGTAAAGAGGCAACAGAGTAGAAAATTGACCACTGTGCGCACATACAAGTTGTCGGCAGAATGAGGGGGTGAACCCAGAGCCTTTCACACTGCTTCTAGCTCCATCCCAGCCACACCTTTTCCCTGTCTCTCTCAAAAGGAAATTGGGAGTAAAGTCCCAGAAGTACCTGCAGCCTTTGGCATAACATTCAGCGCTCCATCACAGACATAAAAATAAGGAAGAATAATTTATGTTTGCCAACCAGACTGCATGCTCTTTGACTGCCATGGTCAGAAGGAGTTCTCAATCTTCTGAACAGAAAGTGCAACTGACGTCTGGTTGGAAAAGCTCTTCCCTGGGCAGGGATAGCGCGGATACTGCAGGGCAGTATCTACTGCACAATCAAAATCAAAATCACCCCAACACACGCCCCAGACTGCCCCTGAATGAGAATCCCTGGGTCCCTGAGCCACAGCTACTGCCTCTGTTCCACTGCCTACGTCTTCCTTCAATGTTGAATCAAGCACATCACAAAGTACTCAGTATTTCTAAGGACAAATTCATCCTCCACCTGCTCCCCCTCCAGACGTCCGTTTTTCTTGAATGGAAACCTGCCTCAAGAGCTTTGAGTCATCTTTGACTCTTCCTCCAGGTCCCATATTTTCTTTTCCATCTTGCCCTACCTTTATATTCCTGCTACCACCCTTTTGCCTGTAGGACTAAAATAATCTCTTAATGGGTCTCCCTGCTTCAGTGCAACCTAAATCTCCTCCTAATCTGAATTAATTGCAGCTCTACTTACAAATCACCTGTACTAAGAGAAGACTCCCTACTGCTCACTAAATTAAATATCCTGACCCAGCACTTTTATAACATGACCCCACAGGGTTTTCCCACCACACCAACCATTATTCCCCACCAATACCTATTCTCCAATCTGTATACTCTTCCCCAACCTAGTGCCCTTCACAGCCATATGTGTTCCCCATTTCTCCTAATAAAAGAGATGGTTCTGCCTGAAATGTCTTCCTTTCCACATTTCTAGCCAAATTACATCAGCTTTGGAGGTCCTACTCACAAAGCTTTCCAACTTCCTCAGCATAAGATTTCTTTCTTTCATCCTCCCCCCACCCACACACACTACTTTAAACTTTATTACCCCAATATACTTATTTATGAACTCAGTTATCCACTATAAAAATATTATATTTGGGTGATAAAAACCCTTCTCTTTGAGGACCGACCCACTGTCCGCCCGTGCTCAGCCCCTTAGGGGTGGATGAGGCCTACTCCAAGGCCCCAAGGGTTGGAACAGAGGATCAGGCTGAGGAAGCCAGAACATTCCATCCCTCGGCCAGTGGGGGGCTCTGGGATGCACACATTATACAAATGCAGACTACAGTTCTGGGTCAGAATCCAGCCCCTGGCTTTTCTTCAGGGACTGGGAAAAACACAGGATAGGGAGAAGGGAAAGCTGGGTAGGCTGCAGGACACAGAGCTGAAAGTCCTATTACTAGAGTTTTCAGTTACATGAGTAGGAAATATTCTTTCCTTACTTAAGCAACTTTAAGGTCCCTCACAACCACAGAGTCCTACCCAAAACACCCTTTCTATCATCTGTTGGCTGCCAAAGCCAAACCCGTCATCAAGTTTCCCCTCCTTGCTTGGCTCAGGTCACTGTACATTACACACATGTACAGACATGTATGTCCCCTGTACTTATTAAGTACTTGGTCTCAAGAAGTATTTTTGACATCAATTTAAGAATAAGTATTTTAATTGAGAGGAAGTAAACAGGATTTAATTTTAGCCCTTTACAATCTCTCCAGTCATCACCTTATCACTTGTAGTCAGTAGATACTGAAAAACTTTCATTAGCAAGTTTCAGGAAGGTTTTTCATTTGTAATTAAACTCTTCTGTGAAAAATCACCCCCGCTTTCAGGATTACTCAAGTACTAGTGGCATATGGCAAAGCAGGTGTTTGGCAGTGAATGTTTTTTATAAGATCTTTTGAAGACCACAAATGCATTTCTTGTTCTAAAATTAGGTAGAATATCACAATTTCAGTTCGGCTTCTCTGGCACTTTCCCTTATATATTAATCTCATCCTATGTGGAAGCCGCAGGCTTATGAAGTGCTACCAAAAGAGATGTAGTTGTCGTTCTTCTGTTCTTGGCCTGCATAAGCTTCACAGCTGTCACCTGTGCCCAGGATAAAGCTGCTTTGGGAAAGTAAGCCCGTGTGCCCTGCCACATTGCCACGTGGTGGACTCAGTCAGTGTAAATCAGTGGCAGACCATCCGCCGGGAGGCCTCACAGGGTGATACTTCTTTCCAGGATTACCTGATCATAGTTTAAGATATAGCCCTCAGGCTTGCAAGCTCAGAATCCTATTTGTGGCATTCTACCAAGCTGGGTGCCTCTTCAAAGGTGGACTTTCATAAAACAAGCTTGCAGACCAGTATGAAAAATCAAAATGCCAGTTAGTTTAGTTTACAATAAAAGGTAACTCTCGTTTAGTAGATATTAGGTATTAGAAAACTATTAGCTATTAGGTATGAGAAAACTTAATCTGATCACTACATCGCCTCCAATAGCTAAGCTCCCGGAAGACAAATCATACTCATAAGATTGGTTTGGTGAACACTGAAGACAAAGAAAAGATGCCCTTACAAAATGCACCTCAAACAAGCCAGCTCAGAAGACGTTCCTACAAAAATCCAAGTAAACTGACCACACTTGCTCCCCGTGGAGAGAGCTGGCTGCACAACAATCAAACACCCCCTCCTTCCATATGCTCCCCAAATGCCTCTGCTAAGGCCTGGCTGCATAATTTGCAGGGCCCAATCCAAAATAAAAAAGTGGAGCTCCCTGTTCAAAAAGTGACATAAAAGTGTCATTAAAGGTACTAAAATATAAATTTTTTCCTTCCTACCAGGGTCTTTCTCACTCTCAACCAGTCACATTGTTTTAAAGCACTAATTAAGAACACGTTTTCTTGAGTACAGAGACAGTCACCGGGCCAGTACTGACCCTCACAGGTACCCAAGGGCCTTGTCCCGTGACTTGGCATCAGTGTGCAGCCCACCAGCTCCTGGGTGTCCCCTCCAACTAGCTGCTGGACTGACAGTGTTTGGGCCAGTGAAGTGAAGTCAAGCCAGGTATCTCCCCTTGCAATGGGGCATGTCCCCAACCCACTGGGGACAGGCTCCACCAAGAGATTGTACCTCTGTGTTGGGATGCATTCAGTATCTGGATCAGGAGTGGGGAGGGGCCCTGAATCACCTGCTGAGAGCCTAATGGCACTTCCAGTCCAAGATGAGAATGACCCCACCACGCCTTTCACCAAGGACACCACGGAGTGTGTGTATTGGACCTTGACCCTCCCTGTACCTAACTCCTACTGGGGACAGAGGATGAGAGTGGGTGCTTGATGGTCAGGCAAGCCCAGGGTACCAGGGGGCAGGGGAGCAGGCTGCCAAGTATCTGTCCAAGGGAAGCAGGGCTCCATGCTCCTGGACATGCTCCACTGTCCCATCAGACTTGATTTATAAAAACACAAATTAAAAAATTAAATTTGTGATTAATTAAAATTAAATTAGGAACTTCAAAATAGTGACCACAAATTACTGCACTCCAAGAGGGAAGCTCTTCCGAGTGGGGGGCCCTGTGTGTGACCACACTAGTTGGACACCCGCGTAACCAGCTCTGCCTCTCTTGCTTTTTGTTATCTCCTAAATGTCACTGGGTATGCCACAATTTCAACAAGCAAGTATAGTCCAATTTTGCCTACAGCTACAACTTGATAACTTCCATCAGGAAAAGTAAACTTCCCCTTTAATGGACCAATTATTTTGTAGACTGGAATTTCAAAGGCTTCTACAATGTGTATTGATTTCATAATTGAACTAAAAGAGGCATTTTTATTTTCACCATTTCCAAGCCTTACTGTAGCCCCCAAATACTGACAACATAGACAATTGTGCAGGCATAGTAATATCCATGGATTGAAACATGTCTTAGAATGTATTTATCTCCATTTATTTATTCAATGGATTTAATAAATCTTATGTTTCTACATGCCAAGCATTATGCTAAACTCTATATAACAAAAATAAAGAATTATATAATCCTTTGAAGAATACACACTGAAGTGGAGAAGACAGACATGAAAGGGACAATATAGTATAAGCACTATGAACCCATGTGCCTCTGAAGCACAAGGACAGGACATCAAACTCAGCCAGATCTGGTGGAGTGAAAGCTTTCTAGATCTTTCCCACTAAGCAATGGGAATAATTTTCCTGAGAAAATTGACAGCACCTTGGAGTTTCATGTTCCTTTTCCTACAAATTTTCAGAATCTACGATGCAAGAACACACCGCCACCTCTGAAGTATGAAGTAGTCTTACCCAATTAAAAAAAAAATCAAACACAAATCTTTTCAAACCTCTGGATTCATTCACATCAAAGGATGCATTCAGCAAAATCCAGACTGTGGGAAACTCTAACAGGACAAATAATTCAATTTCTTTAAAAATTAAATTGAAAGAAAACAACAGGTGGAACCCTCATTAAATTAAAAGAGAATTCAGCAAACCGATTGCAATGTGTGGACCTTTGTATGGGAGTTTTCTTGAATCCTCTGCACTGGGGGGTGGAGAGTGGGTATTATTACATTTATGAGACCAACATATCTAATGAAATTAGGAAACTGTTAGTGTTCCATGTTGACAATGTCATTGTAGGTATGGTTAAGGAGGCTAGAAAGCATAATGGTTAAAGGTCCAAGCTTTGGGATCATTTTTCCTGGTTTCAAACATTTCTTCTGAGACTGAGCAACAAAACTTGAGTTAGATCCAATGGCTCCATATCCTCATCCCTAAAACAGGAAACAGTCACAGCAATTGCTTCATTAAGTTGTTGAAGGATTATGAGATACACAATGTGAAAAGCATCCATCACATGTTTATTACTATTACGGGTAACAAGGAACATTTTTAAAACTTTTTTCATTCTACCTAGAATTTTTTTCATTCTACCTAGTTACTCTAATATCTAACCTAGGTTACTCCTCTTGCATCTTCCATACACAGAAGCCTCATTAAGTGATCAACACTTAGTTTTTCCTTTAGGATTTGTGTTCAGAATTACTCCAATCACAATCTTCCTCAAGTTGCTTACCCAGGCCTGGGTCCTTTAGGCTGCCTCGCTCACCCCGATGCCTGCAGGACATCCTTTAAGGGGAGTTCACCAGTCACATCCGCGGTCCTACCCTGAGAGCTCTCTATTCCACATCTCCTCTCCCCACTCCAAATTCACAATTCCCTGTTCCTTTCCTTTACTGCCCTATGGACTCAAATACTACAGTCCCAGGGATTAAGGATTCTCCTGAGAAGGGTTCTGCTTCAAGTTCTCTGCTAATCTCTGGGTAAAGCCTCTTTCTGTTCATACATTCATGCTCTAATTCACCCCAGCAGGACCCAGGCACCACCTTCCCCAACAGGGGCAGTGGCAATTCATTATTCTTTCACTACCTGTCTGGGCTGTACGTCCAAGTATTCAATGAGCAAAAGTCACTATTCACTGCTGCTCACAGACTTCAGGCCACAGAAGCACCAACCAAGTCTGAAAATGCAGCCATCAGGACCCCTTCTCCACTTCAGGGTAGTGGATTCTTAGGATCAGGGACTGCCTTACACCAATTTGGTTCCCCCCAAGGCCATATACTTGGGGCTTTGCACATTTAGACACTAAAAAGATCCTTGCTGGATGTTTTTAATTCTTAGGTGCAAGTAAGGCTGGTTTATGTTAGGGTCCAGAGAATAAATAGAGTATAAAGTCTTCCTTGGAGAGACTAGGGTAGAGAAGGTGAGAGTATTCTTAAAGTCTGTTCCCAGCCCAAAAGAAAAAAAAAGAAAATCTAATTACTCCTGACTTCTGAGGAATAGACCAGGGCTATTTATCATAGTTGTACTACTAATTAACTGTATAGGATTCCAGGTAAACAATTTAACCTCTCCGGGCCCCAGCATCTTCATCTGTAACGTGAGGATGCTGGATTACAGATTTCTGAAAACTGGAACTTGGAAGCTCTCAAGATCTGAATTTAAATACAAGAGAGAAAATACACCAGATGCAGGTGTCCATACTGTGTCCAAAGCAGTGGTGCTCACTGTCACCGACTATCTTCATGATAATCATTAACCAAAAAGGCTTCCTGAATACTATATTGAATACTAAAGTGACTACTCATACTACTATAGAGTTTAATGACATTATAACACATATATTGGTTGCCTTATAGACATTTAAGTTGAATGCACAAGAGTCATAGGGTATTTGTCTAAAATCCTGTGAAATTAAAGTAGTATGTTAATATTAATAATTTAGAAGCATAGGGTCCTTTTCAAATGTGAAGCATGATCATTTATTCTACCATCATAGTTTGCACATGGTAGCTAGTTCATATCTGCTGAATTCATTTATTGAATTAGGAATTCTGCCAAAGATGATGCTTTGTTCTGGCTCTGGAGGCTGTGTCCTGCTAAGGTGTGACTGCCTTGGCTGGACTGGAACACTCTTTAGTTCCTTTTCTTTGTTTCCCTCCATTCTCTGAAATTTAGGTATAAAATTGAGTTATCAGCCATTTTTTGTTGAAGGCTGACCCATCTTAAACCAGCATCTTGGAATGCAGCCAGGGCAATAAAAACACATCTAGAGTCAGAAATGTTTCCAGGAAACAAAAAAAAAATTGAAATCAATATTTATAAACAAAATCAGAAAATCACAGCCTGCACATAAGCAGGAACTTCAGCTCAGCATCCTGCCAGCTGGAACCTGTCTGGGCCTACATTTTTACTTGTCCTGGAAACTCCATTACAGAGATTCGAATGGCCATGGCATATAAAGGAAAGTGGTAGCAGCCCTGGCAAAAATCCACCCAAACTGTATTATAGGCAAAAGGATGGTTTCCAAAGAAAATCAACTTAAAAATGTCATCCATCTTCCTCAGTGGCTATAGAAACACTACATTGGACATGGGGAAACAACCACCAACTTAAAGAAGTAGCATCTAGTGATGGGGATCAAGTCATAGCTTCAGGCTTTCTTAAAGTTCTTACATCTATTATTCTGACCCCATGCAAAGTACTTAAGCACAGTACATGCCACTTAGTAAATAGTAAATAGATGGCCATTATATATACTCATACACAGACATGCTCGAAGAATGAAGGTGTTCTGTTTTTGAAAGCAGTCAAATGTGTTAGGCTGCCTGCAACAGGATGGAAGGGACAGGTTTGGGAAGTGAGAGTGGCAAAGCGGTGGGGGGGGCCACACAGAGGGTGGGGCTGAGTCCACCACGAGACTTGTTGGAGGTTTTTGTCGGGGGGGCTTTAAGAAATGGAGTGAGGAGGTCAGCATAATAGATGTAAACTTCAACTACATTGTAGATGTTGGTGTGCACGTAAAATAGGAAGGGTTTTCCTAAGAATGAAGGGAAAAATGGACCCAACTGGCAACCCAGGTACCTGCCACTTAGTAAATGCTACACAGATGTCTATTGTATTTATAAATTTTCATGCCACTTCAGCATTCAGTCAGATGTTCATCTCCACAAAACAGGTCTGATGTACAAATTGAGAGTTAATTACAAGAAGCAAACCCCTTTATAATTACCTATAAGAAAGTAAAATGGCAGAATGCTATGAATTACTCTTCTGAAACCAGTAAGTACTTAAGTAGATTTTTTTAAAAGCTAAGCTAATTTTAGCTTCAAAAGATAAAACTTTTTCCCCTGAAGAGAAAAATATTAGGGCTACTGTTCTTGAAAACTTGGTTTTCCAAAGATTTTATGCAAATTCCAATTTTCAAAAACCCTACCATTTGATTTTTTTTATTCTACACACCTTATGAAGACTTGGGACTCAGCCTCTCATCAGCAAAATGAGATAACTAAGAGCACTTTGTGGGGATTAAATAAGATAGTATAAAGTCCTTCATATAATGCTTTGAAACAGTATACCAGGAAACACTCGATAGAAGTAGCTATTATTAGTATCATTAATTATTCAAATCTTTTCTTACAAACTGAACAGCAGAGACGAACCGTTTGCAGCTAAGTCTACGGAGTTCAGAAAAACACAGATCCTAAACTGGGTAATGATCATGAAGAATTATGGATAGTACTGTCAAGCAAGTTCTTTCTCATTAACTTTCTGGGTCAGAATATCACAGGGATTCCCACAAGAATGCCAGTCACAATACAAATTTTGAGATGGCATCTGAAGCCTCTGCATTTCCCTAACAGCCAGTTTTAGACAGCAATCCACAAATTTTGAGGTGGTGATTATTTGATATTTGCGAGATTCTGTGCTAGATTCAGTGTTTGTGTCTAAAGAAGTAGGACACTCCCTGTGAGCATGAAGCACAAGATGTGTGTGAGGCCGTGGTTCTCACCCTGGCTGCACAGAATAATCAGCTGGGGGACTTTAGGACAGTTGATCCAGGCTCTCCTCAGACCAATTAAAATGAATCTCTGAGATGGGTCCTGGGTGTCTGCAGTATTTTGTTATGTTTTGAAGTTCCCTAGGTGGCTCTAATATAGAGTAAGGACTGAGAACCACAGGGGTAAGGAGAAATAAGCAGGTGAGAAAAATCAGGAAGGAGAGACCGGAAGCTGGGAAGCCATAATTGTCCAATTACAGATTTGGAGGGTGACAGAATTCTGAGGACAGTGACACAATTATATTCAACATAATTAAGCACTGAGGCCCAAACTAATCAAAAGCACATATAATCAAGACTCTATTATTCATGCTAATAGAAGTCCTGTATAGTGTCAGATTTGGAATGACAACCCCAGAATGATTCATAAGGAAATGTATGGCCTTTGGCAGGGGAAATTTAGACTGAGAACTAACCCTACCACAGACACCACATTCACCTGCTTTGAGTTGAACATAGATCATACCTGAATTGTGTCTGTGCTGCCTGGAGGCTCACAAAAGAGGCAGAAAACAAAGACCTTCTCTGAGCATCAGGGCCACTACAGCCCCAAACTTCAAGGAATAGGGATGAGAGCAGGTGGTCTTTATGGCAAAACAGAAGCAGATAGACAGCCTAGTAAGCAGGAGTCAAAGGGGGCTACTTTGATCCAAAACAGGTACTGGGCAGAGGGTGATGATGTGTGTCTTGCCAATGGGTTTCAGCCCCAGGCAAGTTCACTATGGATTCAGTGTGACCAAAGAAATAAGAGCAAAACATTCTTGGGGTGAAAGGATTATACCCAACTCTATTTCCACGGTGGCAGGTCAATCACTAAAATCCCGTTCACTCAGAGCAAGTCTGCATGCAGCAAGCCGGTCTCTGCCTCTGGGCCCCTCTTCCTGCACAGCCGTCCTCTGGGCCTCTGTCCTCCGTGCTGCCACCACTCCAGCCTCTGCTCTGCTCTCCTGCAGCCTTGCGGCCACGCCACCATTTCATCCAAACCACTAGGCAGAGTTCTTTATATAGAGTCAGTAGCAACGTATTGCCCACACGTGTGTAGTATTCTAGCCAACCAGGGCCAGGTGAGAATCCTGGCCACAGGAACTCTCATTTTATCCACAATGTGCAAATCCCATCATTAACAATGAAATGGGCAATTACTGATGAGTTTGCAGCCCCAGTACTAAGGCCTTCTTGATGGAAGGCAGGGGTTGGCAGCCCACTTGTTACAACTTCACGGACAGGAGGTCACAGTACCCAGAAGACCATGCAACAAAATATCCTGTGTTTGAGTCACAACTCCAAGTCCATCCAGAATCCACAGGAAGACAAGGGTTCGCATGGCTCCTCTCCTCCATGGGTACTTGCACTGCCAGGGCCTTACACCTTTTCCTTCCTCGCCATGCATGGCCAGTCCTTCGTTTCCTGTGGTCCCTCTCTGTATTAGTGCAGGTGCATGTGTTGGGGAGTGAGGGAGCACAAGACATTTGGATCCTGGGGGAAGACGATGTTCCCTGAGGACTAGAGGACAGATGAGCCTTTTTTAGACTATTCTTGGTCAATTATTATTCCAATTTTGAAGCATATTACCTAAGACCCCACCTTTTATTTTTGTGTTGAAAAACATATAATAAAATTTACCATCTCCATCGTTAAGAATATAGCAGTGTTAACTATATGCACATTATTGTATAACAGATCTCTAGAACCTTCCTATCTTGCAAAACTAAAGATCTGTATTCATTGAACAACTCCTCTTCTCCCCCTGCTCCTAGTTGTAGGCAACCACCATTTCACTTCCTGTTTCTAAGAGTTTGACTACTTTAGATACCTCATAAAAGTAGAATCACACCTTATTTGTCTTTTTATGACTGGCTTATTTCCCTTAGCATAATGCCCTAAAGGTTCATTTATGTTGTATCACATGTCAGGATTTCCTTCTTGTTTAAAGCTGAATAATATTCCACTATATGGAAATACCACATTTTGTTTATCCATTCATCCACTGATGGACATTTTAGGTTGCTTCCACCTCTTAACTATTGTGAATCATGCAGCAATGAACGTGAGTGTGCAATATCTCTTTGAAATCCTGTTTTTAATTCTTTTGGGGAAATACCCAGAAATGGAAATATTGGAGCATATGGTTCTTCTAGTTTTAATTCTTTGAGTAATCACCATCCCATATTCCCTAGCAGCTATACCATTTTACATTCCTACCAACAGTGCAAAGTGGCTGCCTTTTCTCCTCACCAACACTTGTTATTTCTTGTCATTTTGATACTAGCCCTTCTGACAGATGTGAGCTGATATCTCATTGTGGTTTTGATTTGCATTTCCCCATTTCCCTGATGATGATTAGTGATGCTGAGTATCTTTTCATATGCATTTTGGCCATTTGTATATCTTCTCTGGAGAAATGTCTGTCCAAGACCTTTGCCTTTGTAAATTAGATTTGGATTTTTTTGTTGCATTGTAGAAGTTCTTTATATATTCTGGATATCAACCCCTTATCAAATATATGATTTGAAAGTATTTTTTCCCATTCTGTAGGCTGCCTTATCAGGTTGCCTTATCACTCTGTTCCTTTTGCTGAATAGAAACTTTTCAGTTTGGTCTAGGTTCCATTGGCCTATTTTTGCTTTTGCGGCCTGTGCTTTTGGTGTCAGATCCAGAAATCAAATCCAAATTTTGCCAAATCCAAAAGTCATGAAGCTTTCCTCCTCTTTTCTTCTAGGAGCTGTACAGTTTCAAGTTTACATTTAGGTTTTTAATCCATTTTGAGTTAAATTTCATGTATGATGAAAAGTAAGGGTTCAACTTCATTCCTTTACCTGTGCATGTAATACCCAGTTTTCCCAACACCATTTGTTGAAGAGACTATCCTTTCTCTATTGGCACCCTTGTCAAGGATTATTTGACTATATGCTTGAGGTTTATTTCTAAGGCCTCCTTTTTTAAAGTACATAAAACAAAACTGTGTTTCTCCTGTACATGTTGCTTTCTAATCTGATTCTACTTTCATTTAAAAATACATAATCAATGGCCACTTTCTCTTGTAGTTATACTTTTTATGATTTTAAAGGCATTGTCCTAATTATGAAAGTAATGTATGCTCAAAGTAAATGAGAAAAGTAAAGAAAAAACATAAATAAGCAGTAATCCCACAGCCAAAGATAACCACTGCTAACAGTTGGATGTATTTATCCAGAAAGCTTTCTCTTCTGAGGATGAAAATCTTATCCAGATTGTTATTACGGAGGAAGCACCAAGAGGGTGTGGCCAGTGGTTGACAGGGTGTGACTACTGAGAGGAGGAAAGTCCAGACCACACCCAGTTTTCTGAAGAGGAGGATGACAAGGGAAAGAACAGTCAGAGAAGAAATATATGTAAACAATGAGTTCCATCTGGGGCATGTTGGGCGTGAGATATCTGCAAAGCATCCCAGTGGAGGTCTCTGGAAAGGTGTAGCTAAAAGGCATCAGGCTGGGAGTACAGCAGAGTTGAAACCAAGAGTAGAAAAAGATCAAGTCAAGGACAGAAGAGAAGAGAACATTGGTATATAGCAAAGGGATTGAGAAAGATGTGTCTGGGTAAGAGCTGGAAAGAGACCTAGCCAGAGAGATGATAACAAGGAACACAGGAAATGACATCACCATAAAAGCTAAGACTTTAAAAACTAAATTTAAAAAGTTGAAAATAAGTTTTAAGAAAAAAATTTGATTCACAGCGTGAGGAAGGTAACTTAGAAAATGAAGGAGAAATTTTAAAAAAAGCAGAATAAAAGCAGAAACTCTCAAAACACAAAAAGATAAATCCCTGAAATAATTCAGAACTAGTTATCTTTCATCATACCACACAATTCCTATCTCTTACCAATGCCAAATTCAGTTATCTACAATTTCCCCACTTAGATCACACAGAAATAATGTCAGAAACATGGCGATTCTTGTGCATTTTGTAAAGGATGTGGTGGTATTCTAGACCCAGATTCTGGCTCCATGGTTCCTTTGAAGGTTGACTTCTGTTTGGTGGCAGAACCCAGCCCAGGCCTTAGTTCCCAACCTGTTGTTATGTTTTTAAGAGAGAGAAGGAAAAAGAAAAAGGAAAAACAAAGAAGAAGGAAGGAAGAATTGAAAGGAGGGACTAATTTAACAGAAGGGCAAAGAGCAATTCAAAAACTGAGAAAATGCTCTCAAAGCCATACCACAGAACCTCACATGGATCACACATTTCTGTACACAAACCAAATGGTATTTCTAGCTCTCCAGAGCCTCCCCACTGAACTGTGTGTATATCTCCCAACTCTAACATTGGCGGGTGGCACCAAGCAGTTAGAAAGAGCTGCTCATTACATCAGAGCACAGCAAGGGTGGCCACTCGGCACACTGCCATAAGCTGCACCCACAATGCCCTTGGACTCAGAGGAAAACTGCGATTTTGGAAAACCCTCAAGCCCATACACTGTGCCAGAATTACACACATGAGTGTTGCTAACAGAAAAAATAGAATCAAGCAGCAACACTGAGCAACCTCTCAGGGCGCAGAGTGTGGGTGGCAGCCTTCCCTGGAAGGGACAGAAATGGGAAGAAGACACTTGGGATGAGGCACCCTCAATTATTACGGCAGACTCTGCCCTATTTTTAGGAAGCTTAATGAATACAATGATATTTTAACCTGGTAACATGGGCTGGGATCCAAGATCCAAGGGAACTATTAAACAAGAATAGAAATGCTCAGCGTCCACCCCTTATCCGCATGATTCCAAATACAAGTTCAGAGAAATGCAAGCAGCTTCATCTCCACTCGTTTCCTCATTAGGCTAGTAGGGCTAATATTAAATCCTCAAACAGAGGATTTAAATAAATTGCTGTTATTGCCCTTCTTACATCCAAAACAACATACCCAATTCCTCTCTTACAATGAACATCAGTAAGAGTTAAAATGTATCAGATCATCATCCTAGCAAATATTTCTACCCACAGGTCAATAGCTCTTTTAAAAGAGATGGAGAATAGAAAAGTCTCAAAGTATAGATACAAGCAGTGATTCTATTTCTTCTTTATATTTCTGAACTGACTGAAATGCAGTGAGCTTTATTCCCTTTATAATAAGCAGGGGAAATTATTTAAATGATGTTATAAAAGAATATGCAATGGCATAGGGAAAAGTTCATTCCACTGTACATGGTTAAAATAATAAACAGTACATTTCAAAACAACATATACTTCAAGATCCTTATTTTATGACAAAGAATGCATATACCACACACATGTACACCACATAAAACACACCTACATCCATATAAACTTGGCAGGGGGGGAGAAAAAGAGTAAAGTTAATATCTCCAAAAACTTAAGGTTAATTTCTCTCCAAATGGTTGGATTCCTAATGAATTTTAATCTTCCTACTTTTTAGGATTTTCCTATTTTTCCTACAAAGACCATGACTTCAGAATCAAAGTAGCATCTAACCTTTTAATATTGTGGAAATTATATGACATGATCTTTGAGTATAGAACAAAATTCAGTGCCTACATACAGTAGGCATTCAAAAAATGATCATAAAAGTTAAATTCATAAAAATGCACATATACAAAAGTAAATTATAAATCAAATGGTAAAACAGCACCTACTCAGATTACACCGTATTAAAAATTGTATATGAAGTAAATTTAAGAGATTTTGAAGAAATGCAAATAGAGTTAGTATCTTTTATTCTTGTAATCTTATTTAAGTTTTTGTTTTTTAAGGCATACTTACTCAAGAAGAGGACCTTAAAAAATAGAATTTACAGAGGCAGTGAGTCCCTAGTATTGATTTGCTTTGTTAATCAAAAGATAGTTAATATTGTAAATTAGTAGGCTTATAGGAGTACACACAGAACATACTTTTCAAATTGGTGCTTTGTTTTTATGCTTTGTTAGAAACTGTGAGGTTTTTCAAGGATTCAAAGAGGGATATGTAACCACTCTATCATAACAAAGCTATTTTCTATAACAAAGTACTGTTTTTCTTTTAACATCTTCAAAGCTAATTATTCTCAAAGACACTGTTATAATTCAGTGGGGGTGTAGGAGGGACACAGTTAAATTCAATAGGAACTAATGAGTGACTAGGAAAGAGACCAGAAGAACCCATATCATGGATTCACACCGTAGAGAAAGTCCCATAGAGTCTACATACTCAACCCAAATCCTCTCCTTCAAACAGTTAAACTAAGTTCCAAAAGAAAACAGCCCTGGGAGTATGAAGGAATGGCCCACAAAGACTATTTCAAATGCTTACTCCTAACACACTCAAGTTTGCTACTTCCACAGTCTAGAATGGCCCATTCCCGTGGCCTCAGCCTTGGGAAGTGTGTCTCGTTAACTAGGAAATAAGCCAAAAGAACACGAGTAGGACGGCACAGCCAAGACGCACACCAGGAATGAGCTGTCCCCTACTTTCTTCTTTGGATGATACTTTAACCCCCATGATTATATCTGAAGCTCTTCTGCAGAGAAGACTACAAAGACGAAGAGCTAGGTAGCCAAAAGGAATGAGATAACTGAGAATCAAGGAAGCCAAAGACTTTGAACAGGTCTACACAATAAGGAAAGGACACATTTCAAAGCCACACAGGAGCACTTTCTGATTCCACACAGGCTCTGTCTTCCATCCTGAGCAGGGTCCACACCACTCTCCACTATGATTAAAGCAAGAGGTGAAGTCAGCAGCCCTACTTTCCCACAATCAGTACACTGAGGGGTATGAAAAACAAAACTAAATAAAAATCCAATTGCCTGAAACTTCACATTCACTTTCTAGACTGGGCCCCCCTTTGAAAGCATTTTATTTAACTACTTTTGATAAGCACTGAAAAAACTACAAACAAAACCAAAGTAAACAAAAAAAATCTAAACAGTCATTGTTCAAAGAAGGCTGGGGACTCCCCTCTTTCCCTGCATTTTATTTTCTCTTCCCTTCCTTTTTCACCTTTCTTGTGAAAGTGGCCACACTCACCTACGTGTGGCCTGACAATGACAGAAGATGTACTTGCCTGCAAACTAAATTCATTCACCAATCTGCTCTTATTTGATATAGAGAATGCCTTCCAAATACTTTAAAATTTTTTTATTCCTTGCTGGAATGCAAGGGAACTTTAAAAAACAGGCATTTTCTTAATAGGTTAAACATACCTTTACCATACAACCTAGTGACTTCACACCCAAGAGAAATGAAAATGTATGTGCATATGAAAACTTGAACACAAATGTTCATAACAACATTATTCATAATAGCCAAAAAGTGAAAAATAACACAAATGTCCATTGACTAGTGAATGATTTAACAATAGATGGTATGTTCATACAATTGAATACTGTTCAGCAATAAAAACGAATGAAGTACTGACTCAGGCTATGTGGATAAAATGAAGGTCCTGTGGCCAGGATTCTCACCTGGCCCTGGTTGGCTAGCTCACTACACTGGTGTGGGCAATACGTTGTTATTGACTGTATATAAAGAGCCCTGCCCAGTGCTCTGGGTGACTCGGCGACACAGCTGCAGGGCTGCAGGAGAGCAGAGCAGAGGCTGGAGTGGCGGTAGCACTGAGAATGGAAACTGAGACAGCTATGCAGGCAGAGAGGCCCGAGGCAGAGACCAGCTTGCTGCATGCAGACTCGCTCTGAGTGGATGGGATTCTAGTGATCGACCTGCCACCGCGGAAATAAAGTTGATGTCTTGCCAATGGGTTTCAGCCCTGGGCAAGTTCGCTATGGATTCAGTGTGACCAAAGAAATTGACAGCAAAATGTGCTTGGGGTGAAAGGGTTATACCCAACTTTACTTCCAGGTGGCAGGTTAGTCACTAGAATCCCGTTCACTCAGAGCAAGTCTGCATGCAGCAAGCCAGTCTCTGCTTCTGGGCCCCTCTGTCTGCACAGCCGTCCTTCAGGTCCCTCTGCACAGCCATCCTCTAGGCCTCTGTCCTCGGTGCTGCCACCTCGCCAGCCTCTGCTCTGCTCTCCTGCAGCCTTGCAGCCCTGCCACCGTGTCATGCCCAGAACACTGGGTGGAGCTCTTTATATAAAGTCAACAGCAATGCACTGCCCAGGTGAGAATCCTGGCCACAAGAACTCTCATTTTATCCACAGTTGGGTATAACCCTTTCACCCCAAGAATGTTTTGCTGTTATTTCTTTGGTCACATTGAATCCATAGTGAACTTGCCTGGGGCTGAAACCCATTGGCAAGACAGGCTACAACACTAATGAACCTCAAAAATATTATGCTAAGTGAGAAAAATAAAAACAACAAAACAACAACCCATTTTGCATGAATCCATTTATACACGATGTTTAGAAAAAGCAGATCGAAAAAGAAACTAGATGGATGCCTGGGGCTGGGGGGTGGGAATAAGGATTAACTGTAAATGGCCATGAAGTATTTTACTGTGGTATGAAAATGTTCTAAAACTGAATTGTGGTGATGTACAACTCTGTAAATATAGTTAAAATGAGTGAATTTTATGGCATGTAAATTACACCTCAATAAAGTTGTAAGAAAAAAATGTGTGCAGTGCATAGACCATCTAAAAATAAGGTTACATTCTTTGAAGCAGCCAGAGAAATTATTCCTCTTAAACAAAAATTTCATGAACAAAATTCACCAGTCTCATTTTATTGACAAAAACAACAAAGGCTTTTCAAGTTTGTGGTGCTAGAAAGCAGAGATGTAACTTGACTCTTTAAAAAAGAAAGACAAAAACTGCTGTAAAGTTGCAGGGGAAATAGAATAGGGATGGCTGAGCCATCACATTCAGGATATTTAGAAAAATCTGCCTGAATGTTTCGAGTACAATCAGCGTTAGGTATGATAATAAAGAGAAATTCAGATATGTGTGCTACTAATGGAAATTTGTCTTAATCATTGAGTCTGCTGGGTATCAGAATTCTCAGTCCGATTATCTTTACAAGAGTAAAGTAGAGATGTCAGTGTACTATGTATTGATCATCCCTTTATTTAAAAATGTATGTTTCTTTTGTCTGTCAAAGGCCTAACTGGCCATAATTTCAGCCAGAGATGGAGGAGTATTCTCCAGGTGCTTTGAATGCTTTTAAAAAACAAATCTGGAGCTAGAGGTCAGTGTGATTACCATCAGGTTTCTACAACAGTTCAACATTAGCCTAAATGGGAAGAAGGTGGATGCTATTACTATTCAGAATTGGCTTCCCTCTGTAAGCCTTTATTGAGTGATTGTTTAGTGGATGCATGCTTGACACTAAACCATAAGACAAGCTGCTCATAATCTATGAAAGGAAAAAGTCATGTAAACAGATACATTACAATTAGCTCTAAGTAGGAATTGAGCTAGAAACACAGAGAGCAATACTAAGCCCCTCCAGGGCTTCAGTATTATCTCACACAAGTCATGGTTTTGAGACCAATCTCAAAGAATGAGTAGGAGTTAACAGGTAGAGAGAGGCATTCCAAGAAAAATGAATCCCTAACTCGAGGGTATTCACGATTTGAGAGCAGGACTTGTTCAGACAAATGGCCTGTGAGGACTAAAGGTAGCAGTGGGAGCAGACGCTGGACAGGGCGTTGGAATCCAGATCCTAAAGAGATACGAAGGCCATGCTGACAAGTTGGCAGTGGGAGCCACTGAAAAGGAATTCTGAGCCAGAAAGTGAGATGATGAAATTTCCATGTTAGAAATCACAGTTTGGTAGCAAGTTGGAGGACGGTATTGAGAAGAGAAAACCTGAAGGCAATTGCAGTGACCCCAAATGGCAGGGAAGATGGTACACATTCAAGAGATATATAAGAGTTCGAATTTCTAGAACTTAATATTTAGCTAAATGGGGGAGGGGAGCAGTCCCTTACAGAAGGGACGAGTTTAGGAAGATTCCCAGCTTTCTTGGGCCAGCTGGGGAGATGGTACTAACAAAAGCAGAGCACACAGAGGAAGAGCTAACTGAGGAGAGGGTAACTGAGTCCAAGATGTTCCGTGATGCTCAGGATTGCCCATACACAACTGAATATACAAAATTCAGAAGTTTAAGACTGCTACAACTTTCCAATAGATTTTTTTTTATATGCAGAATTCTCTTTAGGTGACAGGCAAGGTGATTCATGTTTATTCATTTGGCAGATGTTATTGCATGCTTCCCAGATGCAGGGAACTCCCCTGAGGATTCTATAAGGCTTCTGTATGTGGCGGAAAGAGCTCTAGACTCAGAGTCAAGACTCAGATTGCAAATATCGATTTTGCACCTGCTCTGCAATCTGCAGCACTTTCCCCCTCTGATCTGTAAAATGCAGATGATTTCTTCCACCCAGCACTGCTAGAAGGGTTAAATAAGATAACTGCATGGGAAGGCATAGCATAGTATAGTACCAGGCACATTGTAGGTGACCAATAAAAGTTGGCAGAACATAACATATATCATTCTTTATACTCAGAAAACTTATTAGCTGGTGGGAAAGATGAGCTATGTAACATAAAAATACTATAATATACTATAAAAGATTATGGATGCCTCTAAAAATGATATAAAGAGCGATGGGTGGTCAAAGGAGGGAGAGGCCACCTGTAGAAAAGATTTAGAGAACTTTCATATAAGCGGGGCCTGCAGAAAAGGCAGTATTTAGACTTGTAGAGATGGAAACAAGGCAGTCTAGGGTGGGGAAAAACAGGATGGCTTAAGGACAGGTTTCAGGTCAGAGAACCTGGCTCTGTATTAAGGCTCTGACACTCAGTAGCTGGGTGACTCTGGACAAAATAGTGACCCCAAATGAAAATAGCAACGATCTTTCAGTCACCATTAGGATTTTATGAGATAAAATATGTACGATACTTAGCACAGGGCACATGACAATGGCATTATACTTAGCAGAAATAGAGGCAGAAAATTGAAGCAAGGTCAATTTGGCTACAGTGAACATTTCAGGATATTGAGTAGTAGGCAAAAAGTGGAAAACAGACTACAGAAATTTGAAAAAATAAAGAGAAGAGGACTTTGAACTTTATTCTCCAGGAAAGAAGGCCACTAACGGTTTTAAAGCAGGAGAAGATGGACATCATACATCTATCCAAATATCAGACTTTAAATTTATAATATAAGCGGCTTTAATTATAAAGTGATTGGTTTTCCACCCCATGCTTAATAGCACATACATTTTCAGTTGAAAGGACAAATTTTAGACATGCTTTAAAAAAATACTGGCTGAAATTCCTATAGCATGTGCTTGCACACTTTTTTTAACTTTAATTATGTGAGTGTGTGTGTGTGTGTGTGTGTGTGTGTGTGTGTGTGTGTGTGTGTGTGTGTATGTGTGCTGTATCATGAAGAAAATAAAACCCCTGGGCCCTGGTGGCCTCAGACACTAGCATAGTATTTGAAACATAAAACTCAGAGAATAATTACTGATGTTTTTGATGACTTCTTTTATTAATCACAAATGCAATATACTGGTACTGATATGAGAAACATTAACTTTTCCATATATATATACATGCATATAATAAATATATTTATATGTGCACACATGCATATATAGTAAATTCTTCTATGTTTATTTTCTACTAGTATGAGTAATCTCAAGCACTTTTTATAATTATCACACTCATTCTTTTTACAGCGTGCTTTCTTCCACATCTCAAGCCCTTTTTCACTCTTCATTTGCCATTGAACTCCCACTGCAGTTAAAAATAACCAAATTTCCAATTCAGATATACATAGCACTTTCCTTCCAAGGGGGTTAGGTTGTTTATAATTAGTCTCAAATTTGTTAAGTCCTTGTGAGACTGCAGTTATAAAATGCTATATAACTTCACAGGCCAGTAAACAGAGTAAATATTCTTCCTAAAAGTTCATCCCAGAAGAATGATGACACTAAGGTCATGTTTTTGTATTTTATTCAAAGTTAACCTGGCTTTTCTCCATCAATCTACTTGTATCACACAGTTCTTACCCATAAAAACATCAGTAATGCATTTTTTCCAAGCATATGCTGAATGCCTACCATTTGCCAGACACTATGGAAGTCTGGGGAGAAGTGAACGAAAGGATGACTAAATCTTGGTACCTGCCTGTAAGAAATTCTCAGTTAAGTGGAAAAGACCCATTCCCCACAGACAGCACAGACTAATACAAACCAGATTGGCTAAAGGCCTTTAGCCCAAAGGAGGGGGAACTGTAGACACATTAAAAGGTAAAGCAAATCTTACTCCCAAATCGCAACCCTAGAATCTACTGGTTTCCCAATATAAGTGTGCTGAGAATGCTCAGACCAAACTGCCCCCTTATGATCACTCAAGACAAACTGGATTTCCTGGCTCATCTTCTGCTGCACTTGGGTTGTCCCACCTTTACTCCTAAAGCAAACAAAGCCTTCCACCCAGGAATGAAATCCAAGCTGTGGCATTTAACTAGAATTCCACTGCTTACTAGGAAACACTTATGAGTAAATATTAAGATTGTATTCAAGTCCTGGAGATTTTAGGCTCTTCCTCTTTGTATCTCAAGGCTCAGATGAATTGTCTGGCAGGCTAGATGGGATATAAATGATCATTGACTTAACTGTATAAATTACAGTGCAACTGTTCTGCAATGCTAATACACCAACTCACTAGGAAGTCAGCTTGGAACTTCAGGAGCTATGGTCACTCCTAATAATTCTAAATTGTATAAATCTTACAACCTGTTTTTTTTACTTAACATTCTAGCATATGTGTTTTCTAATTCAATTAAATATTTTTAGCATGTGTCATTTTAGAAGCCATGTAAATATCTACTGCATGATTACACAATAACTTTTCCAACAATTCTCATTTATTGGAAAGAGCCAAAAGGTCCTTTTTTGCATTTTTATGAATATATTACAGTGAATATCTTTGTGTATAAAGGCATTATGGATTTCTGATTATTCTTAGGATAGGAACCCAGAAGTAGAATTAAAAGGCCACGTATTTAAAGTTCTTATCACACACTTGATAAACTGCTTTAAAAAAAAAAGCTTAAACTCATTCTCACTGCAAGATAGAAAAGTACTAGTTTCACTGGACTTTTGCCAGCATTAAGCATTCTTAATTTTTTTAAATGAATGCTAGTTTGCTACTTAAGCACATCTGATAATAAATGTAAATAGTGCCCTTTGCATTTAGCAGTTTCAAAGCAAGGGAACTCTGAGTAACTTGAGAATGCATTAAAAAAAATAAACTATTTAGACAGGGGCTTAATTTGGAAAATGATGCTGTGTTTATTCTGAGAATCTACAGACAGTTTCCAATATCTTTTATTGTTACTGATAACCTTCCCCAAAAGAAACTGAGAGTCCTTCATTCTGTAAATATTCATATTACATTAAATTCTGGAGCTTGCTTCTCATTCTTGGACTCAACAATATATTGAAATGCATGCATTTTTTTAAAAGGGACAAAAACTAAATTTTAAAAAGTACTGATTATCTAGTAAACATCAACATTGACTAAACCCCCAACACCTCCCTAAAGTACTCAAAGACTTTCAGATAATTATTTTCCTTAGGGGTTTTTTATTGATTTTAATTTCATTGCTCTTAGTCATTCTGAATTAAGGATTATATTGCATGACCTTTCAGAGAGACCTGACTTCATTATGACAAAGCTCACTTGTATATTACATTTCTACATTTTTTTTCTATAAGCCTATGACAACAGATGGAAAGAGTCTAAGATTCTATTCTATTTCAAGTTCTACTTGTTCTAACCTTAACTACCCCTAAAAATGATTGCCCTCAAAAAAAAAACCACTGTAAACCCCTTGCTCATAATTTAAATTCTCAAATAAATAATGCTAACTCTGACTCTGAGTTGTAAGAATTAAATGAGATAATACATGTGAAAACACTCTGAAGAACTACAGAACGTCCCTTCCTCAAGCTTTTGACTAAGATTCAGCACTTTGAATAGCAACTTTCAGTAAAAGGAAGAACCAGCACACAAGTTAATGTAACTCAAGACAAAGCAAACTCAGTGCCCCTTCCCCACCTCCTGACCTATCACAACACAGGCAGTAACTATATAGACATAAAAATCTCCAACCATTAAAAGATGTTAGCATTTCAAATAATTTTCAAAGAAGCAATTTCCACTGCTAGGAAAAAAGACCAAAAGCTAATAAAGGAATTGCTTCTGCCACTAAATTAATGAATGGTAGACTTCTGAGTTTCACAGAACAGTACAATTACAAAAACATTTTACAGGCTGACATAGAGTAACTTTTCATTTTGTCAAACAAAAATATTTATGGGGAAAATCCTAGCACAATTAACAATGTTTTACCACTTTATCACTTAATTCCTTAAATTGAATAATCTCAGCTTTAATGAAAACTCAGTACATTGTCTGAGTTTTTCCGAACCCGTAATAATGTCTTAGAACAGCATTTGGGAAAGATCATACTGGATTTAAGGACAACCAGCATCCCCTCGACATCTCCTTTTCTCATCCCCTGTGGCTACTTCTTTTTGTCCTTCAGTCTGTCTCTGTCAACAGTCACCTACCCAGGACTCAATACTGCCGAAATCAAGGTCAAGGCAGACTTGGGTTGAGGGACACAAATGCCCACATATGGAGGGCAAACTTCCAACAGCAAGATCATCCTTAACCTTCCTGCCCTAACTGGCTGGGTTAAACCATTTCCAGAGTAAAGATTTTCTCGAATGCAAAGGTAGAAAGGGATAAGGAGGAAGAATAAAAATGAGTGCAAATAATAATGTAACTAGCCCCCCTACTTACTCCTTATTCAGAATGTAGTTCTTTTCAGAAATTAATAATATACAGGATTTTCATGTGAAAAAAAATCCGCTCATAGCTGCAGAAATACATTTTTATGTCTCTTTTATGAAAACCCTAAAATATCACAATAACTTTTTAAAATTATAAATTGTAAAAGGTGACTAATTTCTTTCAGATGCTTTCTTTCCTGTGAAACTCTCCCTTCACATTTTGCATGGCATTGTTTGAAGAGATACTAAAATTACAAAAACTGGCAAAAATAATTTTTTTAGGAACAAAGTACCAATTCTCAAATTAGCATTAATAAGCTAAAGCCTCCATGTGTTTTACATGTATATTCATGACAGCACAGTTTCTTCTGCTTCAGTTTTAAATATACCTTTAAAATGTAAAAGACTCTCAATATCTAAACTTAAGTATTACCATAGATCAAAACTTTAAGTGACTTAGGTTTACTTCTAATTAAATAGTAGAGGAAAATGGATTCTTCTGGTTTGGAAATAAGAATGCTTGCATTTCTCTTGAGTGTTAGATAGAAAAAGTTGTTGCATAATTTTCCAAGGCCAAAAACAAGATCAGTATATAATACTTTCCTAAGCTTCAGCTACTGTACACCCAAAAAAGACCATGACACAGGATGAATGCCACTTCACATTCTCTTCTAGCACGCTCTCCCCACCTCCACAAACGATTTAGATTACAAACGAAATCAGTCACTCAAGTGACACCACTGAGTTAGGCATTCTTCACTATGAAACCCTGACTTTCCTGAATATAGCTCCCACAGATAGTTTTGTTTATTTTGAAAAAGTCTTCAAAATGGTGCTAGGACTTAGAATGAAAAAATAGTTAGAAAATACAATATTCTCATTTGCTTAAAAAACTTAGTTTCCATAATCAATAATAATCACAATGGGTTTTTTATACTGTTTTTCCTACATACTTGGCTTTATTTAACCAGTTCTGGAAGTCTGGGGTTTTGTTTATAAGTTTGTTTCCTTCCTTCCTTCCTTTCTTTCCTCCCTCCTTTCCTTCCTTCCTGCCCTTCTTCCAACCTAACTGAACTAACTGAACTGAACTTCCAAACTGAACTTCCTATAATGGATAATAATGGATATTTGTGGTGAAAATCTGAATACAGAAATTATGTTGGAGTTCCCTTCCCTCAAGAGAGAAAATATGCTACAGATAAAAGATCAAAAAGAATATCATCAATTTATATGACTGAGGGTCCCTAAATGATACAAAAATCATTTTGTATACAAACTCCCTATGATCCAGGAGGAAAATGGATAGAAGAGGCTCCTGGAACAGCTGCCTCAGTCTATTACGCACAATCACACCCCAGTGGAGTCCCTGAGGATCCTTCCTTCTCCGTCCCTCTACTGCTGAGTAATTCACTCCCTTCCCCTGCTGCTCAGATCCCATGACTATTTCTTCTTTCAGTCAACAAGTATGTGCCAGGCATTGTTCAAAAGAACAATGTTGAGTGGAAGCAGTGATGAGCCCTGCCCAGTGGGGCTTATGTTGGGTGGGAGAGGCAGGCTCTTCACTCGGCCTTGATCCTCCCAACACCAA
Organism: Manis javanica; assembly: GCF_040802235.1. Classification (NCBI taxonomy): domain Eukaryota; kingdom Metazoa; phylum Chordata; class Mammalia; order Pholidota; family Manidae; genus Manis; species Manis javanica. The sequence goes on from NC_133167.1 coordinate 39,244,819, forward strand.
TACGCAGTCAAGTGTGGATGCAGGGCAACGCTCTAGGCAGGACCATGCTAACATTTGCAAGGTTCAGGGCAAGAGTACAAATGGAGGCTCACCTCCATATGTCTAAATACTACACGCTACAAATGAAACTAACAAATATGTTCTATTCTTCTATTCTAACCTTCAGAACATCTGAGAGGCCAGATTTGAATTGAGGATTCTAGCAAGAATGTGGGATTTTGGAGGCACCAGTTACCCTTCTCTTTCTATCCCCAGCTCCATCTGCACCACAAGGGGCCTCACCTGTGTATACCTGTGAGCACCCAAGCCAGCTCATCAAGCTCTATTCACGTTTCCAGCAACCAGCTGCCTCTTAGAATTCCTTGGGCCTAAGCATGTACACACTGGCTTGCCTGTCTGTCCTCAATAGGAACTCCCACGAAGAGGCCCAAGCAGGTCCCAGAAGCAGGCTTGGGGCAATGAAATCAGTACTCAGAGTGCCCAGAGGAAGTTCCAGGAGGCAGGGCACAGGCTCCAGGTGGATACATTCACCAAGGCTTGTGGATTCCTTGGCCTATGAGGAGGAACAAGTGGAAGACAGACAGGGGAAGGGCCTCCCACCGGTTCTAAGGGCAGTGTGTTCTTGAAGTATAGAGGCAGCAGGTTAGATTTTGCAGTTATCAGTCCAGAGCAGCATTAGCAAAAGGGGAAAAGAGGAGTCAGGGGCAAGGTAATAAAACATACCAACCTGATGCCAGCAAGTGAGCCCCCCACCACTCCCACCCTCCCTCCCTCCACTCAGACAGCCAACAGCAGCAGAGAGAAGGGGAAGGGGCGAGGCCTGATGCTCTGCCTTTGGAGAAGGGGAGTCTCCCTGTAACAGCAAAGTTGAGTACACAGCCCAGAAAAACTGGGTGGAGAGAAGAAACAGCAAGGATGGTGGAAGGGAACTGATATTTATTAAGCCTCTGCTCAAGGCCAGCTTAGCCTGTCTCAGAGGTACAGACACGCAAACACAAAAGTTTCCAACATAACCACTGGTATTTAAAAATTATACAAATTATACAAATACTATAATAACAGTAATGCTTATTAAATTACACCAGAAAAAATTCTTAAGTCAAGTACTTTTCCCACCAGAGGCTTTGTTCTGCTCTCAGTAAGGCTTCCACAGCAGAGCCACCAACTCTCACTGTCAAATCAGCCATGGGCCCTTCTAACTGGGAGCATCCCAAGCTTGGGTTCTTCAAAAACGGCAGAAGCCCTGCAGTGACGGGCTGGCCAAAACTCTGGCACACCCAGCCCGCATCCTAGATGCAGTACACGCTCCCCTAGCCTCACCTGCTGGGCGCTTCCAGCTACCTAGTTCCCCACTCAGTCTCTCTGAGTCAGAGACACCTGGCGGGGATGGGGAGGCTGTCTCACACCACCATCACAGCAGTCAGCCCTCCTTCCTCTTCCTCTATCCGCCAGGCAAGGGCTATGTATGAGCTTCAGAGAAATGCTTACTTACAAGGTCCTGCCAGCCCATTATTACTATCCACATTTTTATCTACTGAAGTCAGAGAAATTAAGCAAGTTACTTACTCAAGATCAAGAAGCTAGAAAATGTGTGAACACACCAAACCAAGCTCTGCCTGTGCCTGTGAAACTCAAAAGCTACTCTCTTCTCACAGAATCAGTTTCCTGCCTGATGAAGGGCTAACTCTAGAGAATCTGAAGTGGGGGAATTTGGCTACATGGTACCTTAAATAGCAAGCTCTGATCCACAATAACAACAGTAAAATATTACATTAGCCAGACCCAGCATAAAAAGAATTTTGAACATGATTTTTAAGCACCAAAACAAAATTAAAGAAAGAATTCCTAAGGAAAAAAAAAGCAGTTAATGAAAGGCAAAACAAAAAAACCAACTTGATTAATAAACCAAAACACGATACTTTAAAAAGAACAAGTGAGCAGACAAATTCCAGACTAGTCTGATTTTTAAAAAGAAGGAAACCACAAATAAGCAACACTACAGTGAGAAAGGGACATGGCTGCTAAATGCATATTAAGAGAACAATACAGACCATGCCCATAAATCTGAAACTGTAATTCAGGTGGATAATTTTCTATAAAAATATAAATATATTAATTCATTCAACAAATATTTACTGAAGAGCTTCTATGCCAAGCACAGAGGCTATCAGAGTCAACAAATAGATGAAGTCCCAAATGTTGTGTAGCTTTCCTTCTGGGGGTGGGACTGAAGCACAGAAAGACATACATATATAGCATGTCATATGGTAATAAGCATCATAAAGAAAAATAAAGATGGCTGGAGGGCAGGGACAAGGAAGGGGCTATGTCTTTCAAAGCAGTGGTCAGGGAAGGATGGAGCCCTGTGGTCAAAGAAGAAGGGAATCTGAGTGTACTAAGCTTCCTCAAGTATGGTGAGCAGGGGAGGAATGGAGTAACATGATCCAATATGCACTTCAAAAGAAGAATCCTAGGTCAAAAAGGATCCAAAAGAGGTGAAAATACTGTATAGACCAGTAACTACAAAAGAAACTAGAAAGACCATTTTTTAAGAAAAACTACCTTGAAAAAAATGGGCCCAGACAGCTTAATAGGTGAATTCCATCAAGCCTTTGAAGAACTGTAACCCCTATAAAGAAAGCTTCTGAACATTTTCGAGGCTCACAGAGTACGGCAAACAAACCAGACAAGAATATACACAGGGCTCTGCTCCCCACCCAAACCCCTTTCTCTAGCAAAGACACACACACACACACACACACACACACACACACAGAAACATACCCCCACTTGGTAGGCCAATGATTCCCAACCTTCAATCATTCTAGTACAACCTTCAAAATTCTTAACATATCCACATACTAACTATAGTATATATAAATATTTAATTAATTTTATTTAAATTGATTGGCTACTCTAAAAGATAAATTTATGTCACTATCAAAAATGAGAAACCAGAATCACTTGTTAAAAATAATTAAAATAACTGCATATCCATTACAATTTTTAAAATATTTACATGCATACTGCCTAAGAGTAGATCATATTCTGCTAGTACTTAGTACTGGCACATGGACCATATTTTGAGAAACATTGCTACAGGCCAAACCTTACTTACTTATGACTCTAGGTATAAAAAATTTTTAGTGTAATATTAGAAAATCTAATAGAGAAATGATTTTAAAGAGCAATATATCATGATCAGTCAGGTTTTATTCCAAAAATAAAAGAATGGTTCAACATTGAGAAATCTCTGTGTGTGTACATATATATATGTACATAAATTTACATATGTGCATATATGTATATGTAATATATATTAGTATATATACTTATATATAATGTTATATATTATATGACATATTGTAATATGTATTAAATTAATAGTATATATAATATATAGTAAATATTATATACATATATACATGCATAGAGAGATGCATGTAGAGAGACTACGAAGCACATTCAAAACCACTCATTATCTTTTTTGCACTAAGTAGTATCCAACAGGGAAAAAAGCAAGCTGAGAGGTGTTATATAATATGACTAAGGTCTTAGAGCTCTACATTTAGAGCAGTGGTTTTCAACCAGGGACAATTTTGCCTCTCAGGAGACATTTGGCAATGCTGGGGACATTTCTGGTTGTCGTGACTGGGGTGCCTGCTACTGGCATCCAGCAGGTAAAGGCCAGCAAGGCCGTTAAACATCCTACAGTGAACATACCGGACAATCCCCTAGGACAAATCACCTGTGTCAATGGTGACGAGGTTGAGAAACCCCGGCTTTGAGGAAATGCAACATCTAACTCCAAATCTGACTCCAAGGCCAGGGCTCGTTCACTATTTTACACTGCTTCCCTATTACTGAATTAAAACATCATTTCTACAGAAAAAATGCATTTTAAATTACAAACAACCAACTCTAAAATGTACCTAAACAAAATACCTAACTGAAGAGCCATGAGTAGGAGAAGAAAGCTCATTCCACGGTAAGTCTTCTTCCCCCAATGGAATTTTCAGTTAGAAAAGTGAACATATTCCTTCCACCACCAGGTAATGGCCAGATGCTTTAAGCACAGTCTTCCAAAACATTTGTCCAGCTACTTTTCTCCTGTAACATTAACATTCCTCTTTGTCTCCAATATGTTCTAGAAATGTAGATCTATCATTTTAAACTGCCCTGGGAAATTTGATAATAGGCTAGTGTTTTCTAAACACCATTGGTTTATGCCATTTATACAACCTATGTTTTCAAAAAAAAAAAAACTAGACAACTTTAGACAAGCAGATATTTTTATCCCTCTGCAACTGTTTCTGAAAAAGTACTGATTTCTGAAAAATGGAAGGAGACATAAATACGCTGCTTCACTTTTCTTCAGTTAAATCTCCTGACCTACTTTTTCTAACCTGTTTTCTACTTTTACTACAACTGCAGAGGGGAGAGAAGAAAAGCTCATAAGCCATGCTGTGTCAAATATAGAGACTTGTGTCCTTCAATCTCTGGGTATATTCAAGCCAACATGCTAAATATTTTCATCCTTTCCTGGAGTGCAGCTAAAATACAAATTATAAAACTAACCAGTAAACATGTTCTTCAAGATCACAACTGAAGAACCTGTAAAGAAAGCTAGTGGATTCTCACTGATGTGCAATGAAGTGTTTGACTTCCACAATTCCTGGATCATAAAAAGCATCAGTGTGTGTGCTGGATTGTGTGTAGGATGGGTAGGTGGGGGTATAATAAGGAAGAACAGGATTTTGATTCTTTAGATTTAATTCCTTCATCCCCGCCTCCCACTAATATTTCTGAGGATATGCAGATTTCCCAGAATGCACCTCTCCAACTTTCCTCCCTCCGCCTCTTTGCCCTCCATCTGCTCGCCCCCCGCAAAGGCATATTTGAGGGGATGAGCACACCTGTTTCTTATTTAGTTTCTCCCTCATTTTGCCCAACCCTGAAGAGAATTCCGTTATTTCCTATAGGATTTCTTTTTATGAATATTTTCATCTTGAACTCTCAAATAGCCACAATTATTACTCTGTAAAAAGTATTTCTACCAAAATCAGGACAAAAAAATTTTCATTAAATGTTTAAATAAGCTTCTGGCTCAAATGCAGAACAATAAAAGTGATATATAGGGTGGTAAGATTTTGTTTAAAAAGGTTCTCTTAATGGTGATACTTCGTAACTAAAAAAAAAACACCTTCCAGCCCTCAACTAAAGACACTGACTTTTTTAAAAAAGGATTTTAGCAGTTATTTTCCACATACATGGGGATTATTATTTTTTATTTAGTCATCTATTTTTCTAATACTGTGATCAAAAGCCCCAAAAAGCTATGGACAAGCAGTTCTAATTTTTGTGTAGCACTGCAGTTTTAATTAGTAGGAAACTCATTTAATGGTGACTTATTTTTCCCCTCAGAATTACAACTACAAGGAATTAGTAGTGAGGACTTCTCCCCTACCCTCTTGAAAAATCTCTAAAAATTAGCCTGTAATCATAGGTACAGTAAATAAATTATTTTTGGAGTTATAAAGTATTACATTACTAAATCTGAAATCATAAGCAACCAAAATGTAATTAATGAACTCATCAAACACTCGTTTCCAGAATAATTCAAATAGAAAAGGGCTTTAAATTAAGATGGCTGTACTGTACACTTCAGAGGTACAAACCAATTCCATAGCCCACCTTCCAGCCCAGCGAACCAACACCCTCATTTCACCCACCCAGCAAGCATGTGAGGGCCCAATGTGTGCCACACATGAGAGCAGGAGCTGAGAGCTCAGCCGTGAACAGAGTGGACATGGCTCATCATAGAACTTACAGTCTGGTATTAAATAATTAAGCACATAAATAATCATATGATTATAAATTATGATGGGGCAATTGAAGAAACAAACAGTACTTTGAAAGAATATTACAGAACAAGGAAGATCTACAAAGGCAATACCAGCGGTATTCAGGTTAGCACTACATGAGAAATCCATGTAATCCAAAGGACAGAGCTATAAGAAGCAAGCAGATAGAGGTTGATACACGGAAGTTTCTAGAAAGGCCAGCAGGGGAAGGAGAGAGGAGGGTGGCAGGTGGGATAAAGAAAACAGCAGTCATTCTGAGCAGGCTCTGAGAATCAGATAACAAGAATTATGCTAAGACTAGTGGAGAAACCTAACTGATTCTCTTTTAGTTGGTGTCCCTCACCACAGCCTGCTCACTGGACATTCTGTGGTTCAGGAGAGACTTTAACACACTACTCTGTACCAGAAGTCATGAATTCCAATGCCTACAGTGGTCGGCATGTCAGGAAAACCAGTGAAGACAATTGTCTGCACAACCTATGTGAAAGATGGGGACTGTGGAGACACAGATGAGAACCTGGAAAACAGGCAGGAGCAACTGCCACTCTAACATGGAGGATGTAGACCCCACATGTGGCCAAACATGAGGGGTTTTTTTAAGAGATGTTAGAAATCTGGATATTTTTCATGTGACATAGTCCAATTTTTTAAGACAATAATGCATCAAATAAAACAAGTTTGAGGACCACCACTTTGCAATCATCCTTCCACGTTTTATATCAGTTGCCAAGATATAGATGACTTCTCTTCCTAACTCTTCAACTGGTTTTATTTTTCAATACACTACTAATGCAATATTTCAGACCAACAAAATGAACAAAAACTACAGGGCAATCCATTCCACTATGACTGTTCTTTATTCTTTAAGACTGTAATATGCATATGTATTTTAGATGTGGATAACACTGATTGTTATTTCTTTCTTCTTCAAGAGGCAAGTTATTTACTACAAAATCATTGAAACTGGTTACTCATAAAGGATGGAAGATGAATTTGAAAATAGCAGAATCACTTGCTTAGCTATGGGCAAAAGTTTTAAATGAGTTTCTTGAGCTTCTTCCATTCTTGTCAATATACTGCCTGTGATACTGGTTCCTCTACATGAGTGTTCACAGCAAGAAACAAGCTTATTTGTAACACTAGACAGTTTAAATACTGATATGCAGAGTACTGATTCAAAATGTACATATGAACATACACTATGGTGATTGCTATTTCACTTACAAATGTTTAGTTACAACTGCAGGTCAACAAAGGTCTGAATGTAATGAAATTCTCTATATTAGTTGCCTATATCTACATATTTTCAAGAAATGTGTATGGTTTTCATAATTATAATTTCTGCAATTTTTTCTTTTTTCCTATTTATTGGAATGTCATATTGTCAGTTGAATCTAATAATAAATTCTGCAGTCATGGTTCCTATTTTATTTTACTAGTAATTCATAGTATCAGTCCACAATGTATTGGAAATTAGAATTTTAAAAAGAAAAAACTGGTTCTTCTCCACAGATTATTTGAGAAATACTGATCTACCCCAGACTGCTAAGAAAACAAGCCTGAGATATAAACATAGATTTCCATAGGGCTATATTTTCCAAGATTTCAGGACATGTTTGGTAATAACTAGGAATTCAGTAAGATTGAATCAGAGAATAAGAAAGTTATTGCAGGCTAACCTGGGTCTTTTAGTAAGAATCAGTTAAGCTAGGTACAAGCTATATACCCTGCTCTTAACAAGCCTGCTAGTAATTAGTATGTTATGAAATCAAGTCATGGACTAAATTCAGCCAAAGGTACATTATTAGCAAGCAGGCACCAAACATGTTTTGTTGCTCAAGAGAATCCCGTTTTCTCTCTCAGGTATTTCCCACACCACCTAAGATGGCGTACACTCCCAGAGAGACACCAGGAGGTCTTGAAGGAAGGATGAGCCAGGGTCCTGGGGAGATGGTACCAGCAGTGACTCCTGGGCTTCCCACAGCTCATTCACACAAGCAGCACCAGTTTCATGGATGAAAAATTATTCCGGGCATCTCTCAGACTACTTAAATCCTCTGGCATAGATTTCTATAACAATGTTGAAGTTCTAAATATCCAACACTGAAGGTGTTAATCCCTTATTAGGGTACCAGTAGTAACAACAGCCTCTAAGGAGAATGTAGGCAAGGATCACACCCTTTATACTGAAGCACTTTCAAAGTAAATCTGCACCCGTACAATGTAAGGATTTTAATCCAATAGATCTACTGAAATAAAGTCTCTGGTGTTAGGATATCATGAATAAATCAACACTTGCTAATCTCCCATTTTAAAAGAGTAGAGATGTGGCTTAGAGCCTTTGGCAAGTATCATTATCCAGCTACAAGCTTATTATACTGCTTGTTTTCACTGTAATGATTGCTACAAGTTACCTTCTCTTAATCATGTAATAATGATATAAAGCTACCTTCAGAATAAATTCCCTTAGGTTAAATAAAAAATAAGAGAGTAGAAAATATTAGGTAATCAGTAGTAGAGGCATATAAGGTAAAAATTTGTCAAAACTGTTCTGTCCTAGTCCAAGAAAACAAGCCACACTTGGATTATACTCAGTCTTCCTCAATCTTCAAAACAGCTGAATATTGCCAAAGTATGGCTCACTTTCCTGTGCTGCCTGTCTGCGATGATGCTGTGAACTGAAATAAAATAGACTGAAAAAAACAACAAAAAAAATTGTTCTGTCCTAAGTATGGACACTCCCAAACACCTCCAACCAAACCCTCCCCCTACACACACACAACTTCAAGATCACCAGTGACCTAGAGAGCAACTATTGCTAAAAACTTCTGGAGCTCATCATCTCCCATAATTCTACCTCAAAGCACCCCCAGGCAAACTCCGTGGGCTAATCTGTCCTTAGCAACCCTTTTTGTTTTAACACCCCACAGAGAGCATGTGGCTCATAATTCAGACTTCCTTTAAAGTTTGTGTTAATCAACTTTTAGCAGTATGAAACAGGAAGGGGAAGAAGAAAGTTTGTATGCACTTCTAAGATAAGATATACATGGACTTTATTTTCCCCTTTTCTCTACTTGAAAAATTTTCTGTCATGTTGTTATAGGTCTTTTATAATCCAAAATGTGCTAAAAAAATAAAATACAATAGAATGAATGGATAAAGAAGATGTGGTACATACACACAATGAAATATTATTCAGCCATAAAAAGAAAAGAAATGCTGCCATTTGCAACAACATGGATGAATCTAGAGGGCATTGGGATCAGTGAAATAAACCAGGCAGAGAAAGACAAATACCATATGATTTCACCTCCTTGTGGAATATAAAAACAAACAAAACAGAAGGAACAAAATAACATTAGACTCATAGACACTGAGAAATGACTAATGGTTACCAAAGGGAAGGGGAGTGGGCTGGTCGGGGGGTAGACTTTTGAACCACTGTGATGTACATTTGATAATAATAATAATTATATATATATATAAAAAAAACATAAAAATATGCATAAGCATCTGAGCTTAATGCATTGGGAAATGAAATACCAGAAACCAAATTTATAAGGCCTAAGTGGTGAGGGCTCACTTTACAAAAGGCACATCAACTCAGAGAACCCCTTTAGAGAGTTCCCATTGAAAGATACTCCCGCCATGCCCCAGACCCTCCCCCAACAATATGAAACCCAGCTTTGGCTCAATGCCCCCTGCCTTCTTGTCTATCTGCTTTTCCTCTCTTTATCCTCACCAATCATTCCATATTGCCTGTCCCACAGTGTGCTATGCTGTTTGCATCTGTCTCCACTATGTGCAGCCCCTTAAGAACCAGTGCATATCATCTCTCTGTGTCCCATGTGCCATTTCCAGATCCTAGTGCAGAGAGGGAGCTCAATAGATGTCTGCTTCAGGATTGGAATGGACTCAATTTGCAACTATAAAAAAAAAAGAAAACACATTTAACATTAAATACCTACTATGCACTTATTTAAGTGCTTTACATACATCATCCCAGATAATGTAACCTTCAGCCCTCTGAGGTATTTATCACTAAGAGTGCTACGGGTGAGGAAACAAGGTGGGAGAAGCTGAGCAGCATGCCCGTGTGCAGCCTCAGATCCTTAGAATGGTGGAGTCAGGACTGAAACTCCCTGTCTCAGTGAAACTGACTTTCCTCTGCCACCCAGTTCCACTCTCACAGGACAGCAACAGGACAGCAGACATGCAAAGGCAGTGTCATCAATTTCTTCCAAAATTACACATCAGAAACTCAACAACTATTCCAGAAAAATAAAAAAAAACAAAAACAAAAAACAGAAATAAACAAAAAAGAGCATTGGCATCTTGCTTCAGCTGTGACATCAGCATGTTAATCAGCCTATGTTCTGAGGTACATTTGCACACTTCTTTCTTGAATATATAAAGTATAAAATTTCATAATAAAATCTGCTTAAACAAAAGTAATAATGCATGCTAGGAAGCATTTTTGTCTCCTTATCTCTCAATTCTTGAGATCAGTCTAGTCCCAACCCTAGTGGCAAAAAGGGAAAAGCTTCCCCAAAACACCAAGGGAAAGAGGGATGCACATTCAGTCTGCAAGTATTTCTGACATTTTTCTTGTTTCTAGGGGTTCCCGGAGTAACTAGATTTAAGGGAAAAATTAATGTGTAAGCCAAGAAAATCAGTATGATGGGAATTATGTGCATTAGGCATATTTATTTTTTTATGCTTTCAGTATTTTCTATATGTCTTACAAATGAACAGAAGTACTAGTATTTATAATTAGAGTGGAAAATGTTATACCTTTTTAAAAAGAAACAAGGATTTCCTTCATCAATAATCTATCACACATGCTTAACCTAAACTGAACTTAAACATAATCCATGTGTTATATTATCTGAAATTTATTTTGAAGTGCCACAGCAGAGCAGTATGAAATGCACGTGTCTGTTAGTTTTAATCACCACCTTAAATAAGACTACACACTCTAGTGGTCAACTGATGTGTACATAAAACCACCACACTCCCAGAGGCAGCTAGCTATCTTTCCTTCTAATCAACACTAGTGGTTTTGATTATAGGTGGTATAGATATTAGGGGCAAGTTTTCACTAGTAAAATTAGTTGTGTTTAAGATGTGTGAACTACCAAGATGGCGGCATGAGTAGAGCAGCAGAAATCTCCTCCCAAAACCACATTTATATATGAAAATATAACAAAGACAACTCTTCCTAAAATAGAGACCAGAGGAAACAGGACAACATACAGACCACATCCACACCTGCGAAAACCCAGCACCTTGCAAAGGGGGTAAAATACAAGCCCCGGCCCAGTGGGTCCCAAGCGCCCCCTCCCCAGCTCCTGGCGGGAGGAGAGGAGTCAGAGCTGGGAGGGAGAGGGAGCCCAGGACTGCTGAGCACCCAGCCCCAGCCATCCAAACCAGAGCGCAGACACAGTGCATGAGTGGGGTCCTGGATACTAGGGAAACAGGGCGGCAGGACCGTTGAGCGGGAACCTGAGGCCGACGCCGGAGAACAAAGACACGGGAACGGCCATTTTTTTTTTTTCCTGGCGAGTGCTTTTTGGAAGTCTTAAAGGGACAGGTACCCCAATACTAGGGAAACAGGGAAGCAAGAACAGTGAGCGGGTGCCTGAGACCGGCACCTGAGGACAAAGAAAATCGTGAGATTTCTTTTTTTCTTTTTTTTAAATATTTATTTAATTTTTGTTGTTGTTGTTGCTGCTGTTGTTCTTTTGGTTTGGAGAGTGCTTTTTGGAAGTCTTAAAGGGGCAGGGTGGGACACTTAATCCAGGGGCAGGGAATCCAGGGATCTCTGGGCACCTTAACCCCCTGGGCAGCAGGGAGCACAGAGGCCCCTTACAGAGACAAATAGCCTCCCGGCCACTCCCCCTCCAATGGGGCTCCACCATTTTGGAGCAGCAGCCAGAGCCAGGCCACGCCCACAGCTACAGCGGAGATAAACTCCATCGCACCGGGCAGGAAGCAGAAGCCCTGTCTGTGCACAGCTGCCCAGCACAAGCCACTAGATGTCGCTATTCTCCCAGGAGAGGAAGGCCACAAACCAACAAGAAGGAAAGCTCTTCCAGTTGTCAGTTGTAACAGCTCTGCAAACTATCTCTATCACCATGAAAAGGCAAAAATACAGGCAGACAAAGATCACAGAGTCAACACCTGAGAAGGAGGCAGACCTAACCAGTCTTCCTGAAAAAGAATTCAAAATAAAAATCATGAACATGCTGATGGAGATGCAGAGAAAAATGTAAGAGCAATGGGATGAAGTCCGGAGGGAGATCACAGATGTCAGGAAGGAGATCACAGAAGTGAAACAAACTCTGGAAGGATTTATAAGCAGAATGGATAAGATGCAAGAGGCCATTGAAGGAACAGAAACCAGAGAACAGGAACGTATAGAAGCTGACATAGAGAGAGATAAAAGGATCTCCAGGAATGAAACAATACTAAGAGAACTATGTGACCAATCCAAAAGGAACGATATCCATATTAAAGGGGTACCAGAAGAAGAAGAGAGAGGAAAAGGGATAGAAAGCCTCTCTGAAGAAATAATTGCTGAAAACTTCCCCAGACTAGGAGAGGAAATCATCGAACAGACCACGGAAATACACAGAACCCCCAACAGAAAGGATCCAAGGAGGACAACACCAAGACACATAATAATTAAAATGGCAAGGATCAAGGATAAGGAAAGAGTTTTAAAGGCAGCTAGAGAGAAAAAGGTCACCTATAAAGGAAAACCCATCAGGCTAACATCAGACTTCTCCACAGAAACCCTACAGGCCAGAAGAGAATGGCATGATATATTTAATACAATGAAACAGAAGGGCCTTGAACCAAGGACACTGTATCCAGCACGACTATCATTTAAATATGATGGCGGGATTAAACAATTCCCAGACAAGCAAAAGCTGAGGGAATTTGCTTCTGACAAACCACCTCTACACGGCATCTTACAGGGACTGCTCTAGATGGGAGCACTCCTAAAAAGAGCACAGAACAAAACACACAACATATGAAGAATGGAGGAGGAGGAATAAGAAGGGAGAGAAGAAAAGAATCTCCAGACAGTGTATATAACAGCTCAATAAGCGAGCTAAATTAGGCAGTCAGATATTAAAGAGGCTAACCCTAAACCTTGGGTAACCATGAATCAAAAGCCTGCAATGGCAATAAGTACATATCTCTCAATACTCACCCTAAATGCAATTGGACTTAATGCACCAATCAAATGACACAGAGTAATAGAATGGATAAAAAAGCAACACCCATCTATATGCTACTTACAAGAAACTCACCTCAAACACAAAGACATGCACAGACTAAAAGTCAAGGGATGGAAAAACATATTTCAGGCAAACAACAGTGAGAAGAAAGCAGGGGTTGCAGTACTAATATCAGATAAAATAGACTTCAAAACAAAGAAAGTAACAAGAGATAAAGAAGGACACTACATAATGATAAAGGGCTCAGTCCAACAAGAGGATATAACCATTCTAAATATATATGCACGCAATACAGGAGCACCAGCATATGTGAAACAAATACTAACAGAACTAAAGAGGGAAATAGACTGCAATGCAGTCATTTTAGGAGACTTCAACACACCACTCACCCCAAAGGATAGATCCACTGGGCAGAAAATAAGTAAGGACACACAGGCACTGAACAACACACTAGAACAGATGGACCTAATAGACATCTAAAGAACTCTACATCCAAAAGCAACAGGATATACATTCTTCTCAAGTGCACATGGAACATTCTTCAGAATAGACCACATACTAGCCCACAAAAAGAGCCTCAGTAAACTCCAAAATATTGAAATTCTACCAACCAACTTTTCAGACCACAAAGGTATAAAACTAGAAAAAAACTCTACAAAGAAAACAAAAAGGCTCACAAACACATGGAGGCTTAACAACATACTTCTAAATAATCAATGGATCACCAAACAAATCAAAATAGAGATCAAGGAATATATACAAACAAATGACAACAACAACACAAAGCCCCAACTTCTGTGGGACGCAGAGAAAGAAGTCTTAAGAGGAAAGTATATAACGATCCAGGCACACTTGAAGAAGGAAGAACAATCCCAAATGAATAGTCTAACATCACAATTATCGAAATTGGAAAAAGAAGAACAAATGAGGCCTAAAGTCAGCAGAAGGAGGGACATAATAAAGATCAGAAAAGAAATAAACAAAATTAAGAAGAATAAAACAATAGCAAAAATCAATGAAACCAAGAGCTGGTTCTTTGAGAAAATAAACAAAATAGATAAGCCTCTAGCCAAACTTATTAAGAGAAAAAGAGAATCAACACAAATCAACAGAATCAGAAATGAGAATGGAAAAATCATGACAGACTCCACAGAAATACAAAGAATTATTAAAAACTACTATGAAAACCTAGATGCCAACAAGCTGGAAAACCTAGAAGAAATGGACAACTTCCTAGAAAAATACAACCTCCCAAGACTGACCAAGGAAGAAACACAAAAGTTAAACAAACCAATTACGAGCAAAGAAATTGAAATGGTAATCAAAAAACTACCCAAGAACAAAACCCCAGGACCGGACAGATTCACCTCAGAATTTTATCAGACACACAGAGAAGACATAATACCCATTCTCCTTAAAGTTTTCCAAAAAATAGAAGAGGAGGGAATACTCCCAAACTCATTCTATGAAGCCAACATCACCCTAATACCAAAACCAGGCAAAGACCCCACCAAAAAAGAAAATTACAGACCAATATCCCTGATGAATGTAGATGCAAAAATAACCAATAAAATATTAGCAAACAGAATTCAACAGAATATCAAAAGGATCATACACCATGACCAAGTGGGATTCATCCCAGGGATGCAAGGATGGTACAACATTTGAAAATCCATCAACATCATCCACCACATCAACAAAAAGAAAGACAAAAACCACATGATCATCTCCATAGATGCTGAAAAAGCATTTGACAAAATTCAACATCCATTCATGATAAAAACTCTCAGCAAAATGGGAATAGAGGGCAAGTACCTCAACATAATAAAGGCCATATATGATAAACCCACAGCCCACATTATACTGAACAGCAAGAAGCTGAAAGCATTTCCTCTGAGATCGGGAACTAGACAGGGATGCCAACTCTCCCCATTGGTATATAACATAGTACTAGAGGTCCTAGCCACGGCAATCAGAGAAAGCAAAGAAATACAAGGAATCCAGATTGGTAAAGAAGAAGTTAAACTGTCACTATTTGCAGATGATATGATACTGTACATAAAAAACCCTAAAGACTCCACTCCAAAACTACTAGAACTGATATCGGAATACAGCAAAGTTGCAGGATACGAAATTAACACACAGAAATCTGTAGCTTTCCTATACACTAACAATGAACCAATAGAAAGAGAAATCAGGAAAACAATTCCATTCACCATTGCATCAAAAAGAATAAAATACCTAGGAATAAACCTAACCAAAGAAGGGAAAGACCTATACCCTGAAAACTACAAGTCACTCTTAAGAGAAATTAAAGGAGACACTAACAAATGGAAACTCATCCATGCTCATGGCTAGGAAGAATTAATATCATCAAAATGGCCATCCTGCCCAAAGCAATATACAGATTTGATGCAATGCCTATCAAATTACCAGTAACATTCTTCAATGAACTGGAACAAATAATTCAAAAATTCATATGGAAACACCAAAGACCCCGAAGAGCCAAAGCAATCCTGAGAAAGAAGAATAAAGTAGGGGGGATCTCACTCCCCAACTTCAAGCTCTACTATAAAGCCATAGTAATCAAGACAATTTGGTACCTGCACAAGAACAGAGCCACAGACCAGTGGAACAGATTAGAGACTCCACACATTAACCCAAACATATATGGTTAATTAATATTTAATAAAGGAGCCATGGACATACAATGGCAAAATGACAGTCTCTTCAACAGATAGTGCTGGCAAAACTGGACAGCTACATGTAGGAGAATGAAACTGGACCATTGTCTAACCCCATATACAAAAGTAAATTCAAAATGGATCAAAGACCTGAATGTAAGTCATGAAACCATAAAACTCTTAGAAAAAAACATAGGCAAAAATCTTTTAGACATAAACATGAGTGACCTCTTTTTGAACATATCTCCCTGGGCAAGGAAAACAACAGCAAAATGAACAAGTGGGACTATATTAAGCTGAAAGGCTTCTGTACAGCAAAAGACACCATCAATAAAACAAAAAGGAACCCTACAGTATGGGAGAATATATTTGTAAATGACAGGTCCGATAAAGGCTTGACATCCAAAATATATAAAGAGCTCACATGCCTCAACAAACAAAAAACAAATAATCCAATTAAAAAATGGGCAGAGGAACTGAACAGTTCTCCAAAAAAGAAATACAGATGGCCAACAGAAACATGAAAAGATGCTCCACATCGCTAATTATCAGAAAAATGCAAATTAAAACTACAATGAGATGTCACCTCACACCAGTAAGGATGGCTGCCATCCATAAGACAAACAACAACAAATATTGGTGAGGCTGTGGAGAAAGGGGAACCCTCCTACACTGCTGGTGGGAATGTAAATTAGTTCAACCATTGTGGAAAGCAGTATGGAGGTTCATCAAAATGCTCAAAACAGACCTACCATTTGACCCAGGAATTCCACTCCTGGGAATTTACCCTAAGAACGCAGCAATCAAGTTTGAAAAAGACAGATGCACCCCTATGTTTATTGCAGCACTATTTATAATATCCAAGAAATGGAAGCAACCTAAGTGTCCATCAATAGATGAATGGATAAAGAAGATGTGGTACATATACACAATGGAATACTACTCAGCCATAAGAAGAGGGCAAATCCTACCATTTTCAGCAACATGGATGGAGCTGGAGGGTATTATGCTCAGTGAAATAAGCCAAGCGGAGAAAGAGAAATACCAAATGATTTCACTCATCTGTGGAGTATAAGAACAAAGGAAAACTGAAGGAACAAAACAGCAGCGGAATCACAGAACCCAAGAATAGACTAACAGGTACCAAAGGGAAAGGGACTGGGGAGGATGGGTGGATAGGGAGGGATAAGGGGGGGAAGAAGAAAGAGGTATTAAGATTAGCATGCATAGGGGGAGGAGGGAGAAAGGGGAGGGCTGTACAACACAGAGAAGAAAAGTAGTGATTCTACAACATTTTGCTATGCTGATGGACAGTGACTGTAAAGTGGTTTATAGGGGGGACCTGGTAGAGGGGAGAGCCTAGTAAACATAATATTCTTCATGTAAGTGTAAATTAAAGATAAAAAAAAGAAAGAAAGGGGGATTACTCCTTGATAGGATAATAATAACTGTAAATCAATGATTAATGCATGCTTTAAATATCCTTAATTTTGATCACTTAAAGGGTGTCAGATGATCGGCTATGGAGGTAGGTACACATTTCTGATAATATTCCTTTCTCTTAAAAAAAAAAAAAGCAGTTCCTGTGTGGTAACCTCCAATGAGTTCTACACAATGGTATAAAGGGCATATCAAAGTGAGGGCAAAGTGTCTGTTTGTGTTTATACAGAGGATCAAAGCCTAATTTGGCTACCCAGAAAATGAACTAAGATATGATATGAAGAAGAACTTCCAACATCAGCACTCTCTGGAAGAGTCATACCAGAAGATGATAATCAAAAAACCTCAACAAAGATCCAGGCAATGCTACAGTTGTAGCTGCATCCATCCCACCGGATCCTGGACTTGCCATTGGAATGAAGAAGGAGATATCTAAGCTGGCCTGTGCATACAGTAAAACAACAAATTTGACTGGATCTATACTGTTGGAACTCAACCAAGAATTAGGAGAAGTGCAAGTTGTAGCGCTCCAAAATCTTACGACTACAGACTATCTACTGTTAAAAGAACATATGGGATGTGACCAGTTCCCAGGAATGGGTTGTTTTAATTTGTCTGATTTCTCTCAGACTGTTCAAGTACAGTTGGACAATATCCATTATATCATAGACAAATTTACACAAATGCCTAGGGTGCCTAACTGGTTTTCTTGGCTTCACTGGAGATGGCTGGTAATTATAGATCTGCTTTGGTTATGTAAGTGTATTCCTATTATGTTAATGTGTGTGTGCAATTTAATTAGTAGTTTAAAACCTATACATGCTTAAGTTCCTCTACAAGAAAATATGTCAAAGAAATAATCAGTCCTCCCATGTTTTCTTCCATCTGTTACCTCTATAGCTTTTCTTCTTCCTTCCTAATTACAACCCTTAAATAGAATTCGTGCCTCATATCAAATTTACCGAGTATCATAATTCCTCCAAGTGGTAAAAATACCTCAAGACAAATGCTGGGCATAGAAGCCACAGGGCATAAATCTGCAAAGAAGTAAAAAGCTAACCTTTTCAAACAATATGGCTTCTCTCTCACTTACCAACTTTACATCTCCCTGTATGGCCCCGGAAGATGACTGGTTAGCCAGAGACGGGTAAGATTCCTCAAGGGAGGAATAACCTAAGACAGGCACAGTCGCAGGGGGGCCATCAGGTGAGAAATTGGGGATCAACAGTGGTGAAGCTTAGAACCTCACCCCCCCTGTTTTGAGAGAAATCTTCTGCATCCATGGATGTTTTAATGCCCTTGTCTAGCTTGGATTAACACATAGTCTACAGGCACACACCTGATCATCTACAATTGCTCTCTTACAACACTAAACTATGTTTTCTACCTTTATCTTGCATCTACCTACCACTTCAGCATTTTATTAAAAATAAAAATAATAATAATAATAAAGGGAGAAATGTGGGATCCACATGTAAATCAAGTATAAAAATCAAACGAATATTCATATTTGACCTGATTGTTTATAGTTCATAATGCATGATCAAAACCGAAAGTTTCTGTGATGACTGCCCTTGTACTGTTCACCATGTGAGAACTTATTCACTATGTAAGAATTCGTTCACCATGTAAGAGCTTGTTCGTTATGCTTCAGAAAATTGGAGACTGACGAGAATTAGGCTTGAGATGGATTAATGATTGTGCATTGAGCATTGACTCCCCTATACAGAATTTTATTGTTGTTAACAACCATTTGATCAATAAATATGAGATGCCCTCTCAAAAAAAAAAAAAAAGATGTGTGAACTGATCTCATCCATGAGCCTGGAATAAAAGTCTAATGACTAAATGCAATGTGGTATTCTGGACTGGATTCTAGAATTGAAAAATGATATTAGTGAGGAAAAGTTTGGAGTTTAGTTAACATTAAAGTGCCAATGTTGATTTCTTAGTTTTAACAAATACAGCATGGTAATGTAGATTAACAAAAGAGGAAATTGGGCAGAGGGTTTATGAAAACTGTATTATCTTTGCAATTTTCCTGTAAATCTCAAATAATTACCAAAAAAATTACAATCTAGTGAGCATGTAGACTGTGACATTAAGACTGGCACCTTAGGCTTGACTCTTAAAGGCCATGTGATTAGAATCTGCACCAATGGACTCCTGGATCGTTAACAAAGTTTTCCTGCTAGAATATTGTTGCAATTGTTCCAGAAAAACCTATCATGCAGTGTATTCTTAGAGAGCACCTAAAAAAAGGAGAGATTGCTGGGAATTCACAAGGCTTACAGAACCAGGTTGCATCACTGTTTTGTACCTTCTTGCTAATAACACCTTTGTGTGCAATGAAATGAAGTCTGAAACTTGCTTGCATTATAAACCCAGTTACGTTACACCTAACTATTGGAGGTTAGTGATGAAACAATGAACAAAACAAATGAAGCTAATAGTTGTGCATAACCAGAATGGCTCAGATCAGTTTGCACTACAATACTCAAAACAGTTTTCAACTGTAGCTTTTGATGATGAATGTGCATCAGTGTGCAAACTGGAGATAGGGAGGTCCAAGAAAATTCGATCTAGTTAAGACTAATGTTCAGTTCTTATAGGAAGAAATACAGGAGTAATAATTTACCACATATGAGACAAAATTATTTACAGAATGAGAAAAGACATACTGTGAAAAAGAGAAAGCTAGCTAAAATATAAAATGGTTTTAGGACAGATCGTGGAAAGTATGTGTTAAAGTTAGGGACAAGCTTCCCAACCTTCCTTAATGTTGGTCACATCCTCATCAAAACCTCATGGTCCTGTGGCACATGAATATACTGGGAGGGGTTCCAAGAAGGTGAAAAGCGTTATTTAATTTCATCATCACAACAATCTCTTGCATTAGATATTATCATTCCACTTTACATATGAAGAATCTAAGTTCTCTTGTAGGAAAAGTATTAACAACTGGTCAGAACTCACAAAGCTAGAAAGTGGTGGAACCAGAAAGAGACTGAAGGCTATCACTTCACAGCATTTCCTCCCATCCTGTACTGTCTCCCTTTTATTTCACTATTGTGAAAAGTGAGTATCAAAAAAAAAATCCAATGGTTAGTTGCCAACTCATAACCAATTTTACACAAAAATCTTCCAACAGAAAAAATTATAAAATATTTTCTTCAAGATGTTTCAGAAACTTATATATGAATATTAGCAAATCATTTTAACCCAGCCACTGTGTATGACATTAAACTGTACTTGCCATATTTGGGAGCAGACAATGCTAAAAGCCCTGCAAATGACAGGAAAACCTTCTTGGAGTGTCACATTTTACCCAATGTTGAATAATTTTAAACAGTATTTTTATGTTAAAAGATGTCACACAGAAAACTACATCTGCATGAATGTTCAAAATAATGCAATTCAGAGACACTTCTGACTTGCAGCAGAACACTGAACCATATTTCAAGCACCTGGAGGTTTACAGTCCTCTCTCTCCTAGTATTTCAGTGAAAATTTTTAAGAAACATTAGTGATTTTTATGTCCTAAAATTTGATAAGCAGTCATATAAACTAATGCTTAAAGAAACCTCATGGACATGAAGAGTCTCAGGTTTCCATTTTCCACTATTTCAACATTTTAATATATAATGATAAAAATTCTTTCATTTTTTTTGTTTATAGAAACCATAAAAAGTAGACTTAATTGCTTTCCTCTCAAAGCTTCATATTTTTCTTTTAGAAAATGATTCCCTACTCAGTACATCAAGGGAGTACATCCTACCAGGTACAGCAAGGGCTCAAAAGATGACGATGGAGGTGATGGCAGTTGTATTGGTGATAGTACCACATTTATGTCCACTTGTATTTCAGGAGATCACCTGGGCCATTACTTAATATGCCAAATTAGTCCCTCAATAAAAATGACATAGACTTTAAAATATGTCTCTTTATCTCTTTAAAAGATTCAATTGCATACGTGGGTAATGCATTTACCAAGCAATTAATTATTAACATTCGTGCCTATGTTATTGGAAATTGACTAATTAATGGAAAACAATGTCAAGTGCATTACTTTTTTAAATGACACAAATTAAATTGCATAAAAGCAATCTTACCACCATCCTGTTCTCTACATGGAGAGGAGAACACACTCAGCCTCCCCCATTTAAAATGACTTATTGCCTGAAGCAACCAAAAGCTAATAGATTTTCAAAGTCAATGCTGAGAATCAGTGGCAGAAGTGCCAAGACTAGAACCCTGGTGCTCTGATGTTATAACCCCAGGCTCCACCAACCAGAACATGATGCTCCTTCAAAACACAAAACAAAACAATACAAAAAAGAAGGCTTTTCTATTGTGCACATCCAGGGCATTGTCAAAACATCACTGCTTCATTGTTCTGCCCATTCTTCATCACAATGATGTGGTCATGCCTGGTTCTTTTCCTAATCCTAATAAAATCCAGAGGAGAGAGAATTCCACATCCCGACAACTTTTCACTCCAAAGAACTCCAAATTCACTGTTTAAATGTTTCATTCAAAGGCTTGAGTAAAAACGAAAGAGCGCAGCCAAGCATCTGCAAATTCTGTGGCTTTTCCTGATCTGTGTTAGTGAAATGCCCCCAAAAACTGTCAAGTGAAATTCATTTACCTGTGCAGAAAGCTATGGTTCCCCAGAACTAGAACAGTGATTTGACTAATGAGAGCAATTGTGGACACTCTCTAGCAGTTTTCTCAGAAACAGAAATTGAATGAGGTTCAGGGTTATAACCACTTGTAGAAACCAAACCATAGGGAATCAATGTTCCTGCACATAATTAAACTGTAACATTTAAGACAAAAGAATGTTCTGGTACTGCCAGAGCAAAACCATCCTACTATGTACTCAAAGGGCTGTTGGCTTTTGTGGATTCCCCATGGGACGCCAGAAGCAATCAAGAATGACACTTCCAAAGCGGAATGACAACATACCCCGGAGGCCATCTCTCCTCACATTTTGGGAAGTGACTAAATTTTGTTTGGTAACAGGAACTCAAGAAAGTTTAATTTTATTTTAAATATTTAATATAAATACATTTAAAAATCATTTTATCATTATGAAAAGGCAATCAAGCCTACCACTAATTGTCTTTGTGATCTTGGACAAGACACCACCTACTTGAACCTCATTTTTCTATCTGTCAAATAGAAAACCCCTTAGGCCAGGCTCAAACGTCTATAAGGATAAAAAATTTAATTGGAAATTGTGCTGGAAAAAAAAATACAAGCAATACTAATAGTTGTTATAATATGTAGCCAGGGCCTTAAAACAACAGGCATGCCTCATCCATGCTTGCTTTCTCTCTTCATTAGGACTGGAATTCAGGCCTGATGACCCAATTTCAACCATGCAGGTGAACAATATTATACTTAAGGATCATGGAACAAGTTGGGAAGTACCTGAACGATCATCAGGAACCATCATGTCCACCCACCTGGCCCATTCACACAGGAGCTGTCACTTGAGGAACAAACAGCTCTGTTCCTTTGGCCACTGTACCACTGGAGTTCTTTGTTAAAGCAGCATACCCTAGCTCACAAAGTTATTAAGACCTCAGTACACACGAATCTAGATACAAACCAAATCCCACTTAAAGATCTGTTTTGTTTGGCCCTGACAGTGTTGCCTACACCCTTTTTTCTGTTTTTGTTTGTAAGCTCGCTTAATTTTTACTTAGATGTCAATACTTAAAAATCAGAAGATTTCATGTAACAATCTAAGATTCTTTAGAAACTGAAAAAAATCAGATCTGGCAATAAGAAATTTTCTTTACAAATAGCAACACTTGGCTGAAACAGAGCAGATCTGCCCTTTCAGAGGGAGCCATCCAGTTCACCATAACCTCCCAATGTTACAACAGGCCCACTTTATTTGTTTTCCTATTCACAAGTCCTAGAAAACCTTTGACTTTGCAACCTCTCATTAAATAAATCTGTGGAAATTTAGAATTCTTGGAATTCATTCGAATTTCAGGCCTGGATAGCAATGATTACAATAGTTCAATTTCTGCCAAACTCTTCTCCATAAAGTTCTGCCTATTAACTGTACCTTGCCTAACAGAAAACCATCCCTACAGAGTCCTTATCACCATATCCTTTCTCATGTGGGTCATAGCAATAGCCTAATGTCTTCCCAAACTTTCATCTTGTCCACACATTCATTCGTGGCATTAAAACCACAGCCACTTGTCAAAACTGCAAACTTAATTCTCTTCTTTCCAATGATTTTACATTTACCTTTGGATAAAACCTAAACTTCTTAATATAATTGGTAGAGCTGTCTTGTAATTTTCTTTAAAATATAATGAGATGGTGAGACTATACATATACATACACATGTGTATATATATACATAAATAATATATACACATACATATACATATGCACATATATACATGTGTATGTGTATACATATATATAAATTTACAAACAAGGGACAATTGGTTAACAGTTTAAGTTCCCTCATCAAGCATTCACTCCTATTCACATTGCAAAGACCCTATTTAGGTATCTACCCTCCAAAAGCTGCTCTACCAAATCCTGACTGTGAGTTACTATGATTCGTGGACTCTTCGTGCAGCACCTTAAATCATATCCTAACATTACACCCAGTGTTTTCCAATTCCTTAAATATACCATATCCCATCTTGCCATGAGCTCTTCACACATGTTCTTCCCTCTGAGTAGAACTCTCCCACTCTCTGAACTTCATCTGGCCAACTTCTACTTCTGTTCCCATTTTCTCTGAGAGATTATCCCTAACCTTAAGCCTGGGCTCTATTCCCCTTGATATGTAGTCCTACAGCAGACTTCGTTCTGACCTTCAGCTACCACCTTACACACCCATGGTTCAGTAATTCATATAAGAGGTGCTGGAAATAGCTCTTTATTGGTGAAGTGAGTGATCAAGAATAAAAAGAACCTGAGCTCCAGAATGACCTCTATGAGTTGAGCTGCCTATCCACCGTGGCTTACAGGCCAATTCCAGGCAATTCTGTGGGAGGAAATACATTTCTGTCTTGTTTGATCTACAGTAATTTGGGGTACTTTGTTACAGCAGCTTAGCTTGTACATTAACAAATGCACTTAACATATTCAACGTTTCTCACTTCTGTGAAGAGATCATGTTCTCTTTCATCTCTAAGTTTTTGCACACAGTATTCCCTACTCTTGAATATTCCACCACTTCCTAATGTCAACCTAGCCAACTATCAGCCTCCAGATGAGGGCCTAAAAATCTTCTTGGAGAAATCCTCAATAATCATTAGGATCCATTAGACCCAACAGAAGACCCTGCACCCCTGTCGTCATTTCAACATATTTTACTGCCCTTAGTTTTGTAGAAGTCACTTCCCTCTAACATACTATAAGCTCCCTGAAGACAGGGGCCACTTCGCATGTGTTTACTGCCACACTGGCCACATGAGCACTGTGCCTGGCACCTAACGTTATGATCCAAGATACGTCCCTCCATCTTGGCCACAATGCCATCTGGAGAGATCTCGGCAATTATCTTATTACAATCTAGACAAAGCTTCATAATTTATTTTATTTATAGTAACACTAATAAGGGAGGAGGAAAAGGAGAGGGAGGAGACAGAGGAGGAAGTAGAGATTAGTTCAGCATAATTAGGCATGACTTAGTGAACCTCCTGTCCAGGTTGCTCCCAAAAACATCTTGTTAAGAAAATACATTCAAAATATTTGTGAGTTGATAAGAGTTAGGTAACATACAGTTTCTTCAGCTTTAAGTTTTTCAGGCCCAAAACCTATAATTTTTCTGGTGTGGAGACCAAATGGGCACTCTCTTACTATCTCTTTACCTTGGTCAGACCTTCCATTGCATCTTAACCATGTTTGTTTGAAGACGAAGACAGAGGCTTACTTTAGCTCATATGTTTTCATTCTTCTGGAAACCACGAACCAGGAGCTGATCGTTCAGTAAACAAATAAACGATAATGTTGTGAGATGTCCAAACTGAGATCCCCTTGCCCCCTGTAGAGAAACGCTAACTTAAAGTCCCTACGCTGGTTGGGAATTATTGTCAATGATGTCAGTCTACATCCAAGGCTATGTATCTAGTACACTGATGTCTACTGTTGATGTGGAACATTCTAGAGCTCCTTCCAAAATATGAAGCAGCCTCAACCACCACAGATGAGCCTCGCCCTTTAAATTATTTTGAGTCACAGCAGCCAAGAGACAACTCATCTTTGTTTTTTTCTTATCTTGTGTCTCACTTTCCTTTCCACTCTCCTGCTTTCCCCTTTGATTTGCAGGCTATGGGATAGAAAAGTTCCTATTTCTTAATCTCAGCAAAATCATATGTACCCTTGTCCATGGCACCAGAAAAGGAATACATGGATGTAATTTCATTCCTGATATTCCATTAGCGATGTGTTTAGTTAAGCCAGCAGCTCTGTTACTGTCACCTTAAACTAGGCTGACATTTTTCTGGCTCAGCTTACATCACTATAAAACAAGATGAGGTCAATGTTAGGATTCAGAATTTAATTAAGTGCCTAAGATGAAAGTGCTACAATCTATTCTATTCTTGCTTTGCATCAAAAACAAGAAAACAAATTTTGCTTAGGGCTAAAATATAATACTAGCTTTGATTACTATACATAATGTATATCCTCATTGCCATGAACTACCCAGCCCAGTGCACCTGCTATTTTGATACTGCTCATGAGTTATCAGCTGGGCTGGGGATTTGATTTGTTTCTTGCATTCCTGCTCCCTGACTTACTGATTTATTATTGCACACTATTCCAGAATTCTGATTTCATTTGCTTTTATTGATAATGTATATCTTCTAAAACATCCCAACTTTGTGTCCTAAACTGAATGAAATCAGACAATTGGAAAGTAATATGTATAAATTTTAACATCCATCTATTTATAGTCCTATATTGCAGATATATTTCCTGACCACAGGAAAGGTTAAGTCTGGCTATAAATGAGTCTTCAGCATGTCAGGGCCTTCTGCCCTTGTGTAGCAAAAAATCTTGAATTTGTATTGTTCTTAAACCCTGTAGCTCTTTCCTGTCACCACACTAAACCACTCATACATTAGTATTAATAAATAGGAATAAATTCTTAGTGGCAACATGCTCTGATATCCCAATTTAGTGAATGTGAAACACTGGGGGAATTTGTTACTTTTCTTCTCTTTACATAATACATATGAAGGATCAAGGAAGAATCTTTGCAGCCTTATAAATGAAAATGGGGTTGAAATGACAGCTAATCCTCTTCTATTTTCCTATGCCTCTCCTATCTCCCACAAATATCAGATGAGAGGCTGCATGTTCTGGTGAATGTAGGCCAGCTGCTGTGATGCAGGAAGGAGATCTGGGGCTTTGACATAAAAATTTTTCAAAAAAGCTAAAAAATAGCTCCCAAGAACCTGCTTCACACAACTGCCTGCCTTGGCCTCAGACGGCATTTCCACAGTCAGTCTCTACTGTGGGACCAGTTGCTGTTCATTGCCTCCTCCAGTGGCTTCACCTGGCTGGGCAGGGTCAGCTAGAACAAACAGGGCATTTTTTGTGCTTTTCTCGCCACAAATTGTCTTAGGCACAAACGGTCTTGCTATAAGCCTCAGACACCAAAATCAAATCCTATGTCAATTGCCATATAATTCCCACACCTAGATGGGGAAATTTTTGAAATGGCAAACACTAAATTAACAAAGCAGCTAACTCCCCAACTAATGTAGTCCCCTTCAGTCTATGCCAATTTACACAATAAAATGACTAGGAAGAAACAAATTGTCACTCTAACTGAAAACACTCTTCTTCAACTGCTAAAAGAGCTAGCCCCAAAAAGACTTATTTAAAGCTCCATTTCTCACAGCTCTCCCAGAAGAGGGATAATAGATTTCCCAGGTTGTGAAAAGCACTACTGCTCTCAGAAAGCTGGTAGAGGCTCCAACTGAAGAAATACAAAATCAGGATCAGTACTAAAATAGATGTGGATTAGTTCTTACCACCAATGTGAGAAATGCAGGCTGTTTACCATGCTGCTTTTGTTATTTCTTAAGTGTTGCTTCCAACATAAAGCATAGGAAAGGACAAGATAACAAATATATCAATGTTTGGAAATTTTATGCTGTTCCACATCAAATTTACATGAACAGGCAGAGTTTGGGTGAAACTGGTTGTAATGCCTTACACAGCGCACTGAAAGATAGATTTGCTACTGGAAATGAGAAGGCAATTTAATTGGAAGGCTCAAACACACAGCACTGCATCAAAACTCCTTATTCCCTTCCTGTCTACCTTTCTAGGTCTAACACCTGTGGCACAGTCAAGCCTAAACATGTACATGATAGTCCCAGCTATGCTTCTCCTCCCATCTCACCTCTCCCTAATCACTGCAGTTACTTTGTAAATCATCAGTGGAGATGATATGGGTTCACTAGTAGGAGAGGAAAAATTAGAGAAAGCAGAAACAGCTTAGAAGACTAGCACTCAAGGACTGGCATAAATTCTGTTACCTTTTCACTTGTGTCCAAAATGTCTGAAATTGCCTATTTTATT
The DNA here is from genome assembly GCF_040802235.1 of Manis javanica. Classification (NCBI taxonomy): domain Eukaryota; kingdom Metazoa; phylum Chordata; class Mammalia; order Pholidota; family Manidae; genus Manis; species Manis javanica. The sequence continues at coordinate 39,272,641 of NC_133167.1, forward strand.
ATGATACATTGCCTCAGACGTCATCCATTAGAGATTTGAGTTAATGAGCATTACTTATTTAAAAAAATCCAACTACCTCCAGGGGAATCACCAGACTATGAATAATTTAATCAGATTGCTTTCCGCTTTAACACCTATCAGAGAACAGTTACAGAGGGGAAAAAAAATGGATGCTGAGGCTTAATAATTTGGGAGCACTTTAGAACAATCTGGAAAGGTAAAGGGGGTTCTTAAGAACTATATGGCATCTCTTACTACACTGATGGACAATGACTGCAACAGGGTATGGGGGGGACTCGATAATGAGGGTAAATGTAGTAACCACATTGTTTTTCTTGTGAAACCTTCATAAGATTGTATATCAATGATATCTTAATTTGTAAAAAAAAGAGAACTATATGGCATCAACCTTTTTCTAAATGGCCAGTGTTGGATATGGAGAACACACTAAGTCAGTCAGTGATTCACAGCTCTCAGAGAAGAGTAACCTGATATGAGAACACTCTGATGCTCCTATAAAATAATCATGGACCCTCTAGCTCTGTTCAATTCTGAGTTCATTAGTTTCCCTGGTACACCCAGGGAACTGTCTGAACTGTGACAGCTGCGGCAGCATTCTGCAGAAAGGACTACTGTAGGGGCCAAAGGACCACATGAGAGCTGGACCAGAAAGATCAGAAACATCAGTGGGCACTTGCTTTCCAGAGCGTGTGTTTAAAGGCCCAAAACATGTGATGCATGTTCAGCACCACAAAACCCAGGTTGCCACTGTCAACTCCCCAAATTTTTCTACTGTTAAGCAAGAAGAGGAGCAATAAAAAATAATCATAATTTCTTGAAATCATTAGAGTATGCCATTTGGTGCTTGGATCCCCTTCCAGAGCTCAGCTCCAGATGGAAGGGAAAAAGGAGGTTATACCTCAAAAAGTTATGGGACTAATGATCTTCAGGAAGCATATAATGCAACTTTCTGGACTAAGAGCTGAGAGATACAAGGCCAGTTACCCCCCACCCCATTAATTCACCAAATGGCCACCATGCTACATGAATAAACTAAGCATTGATCCACAAAATTAGAAGTCCCCTGCAACTGGGTCTCTAATGGCTACATTAGTGACAGTCCTGGGTAGAAGGCAGGAGCAGCAACAAATGAACAAGCCCAGAGCTCCCCACACACCACGTCTCGGAGCCTGATTCACCTAACTTCAAATACAGGACCAGGAAAAGTGAAGCTAGTGGAAGAGACGGAGAGGGCAAAAACCAATCCCTTCCTGTTCAGTTTTGCCTAAACTCATTTCATCCTAGGAAGAAGTAAGAAAACGCATCTTCTTCCTCCTCCTCCCTCCCTATTACAGGCCTCCTGCTCCTACATAACAACAACTCAGTTGCCATATAGGGTGAATCAGTTTGGGTGGAAGAACTGAACACCTTAACACCATAATAGGATTTCTAGGAAAATGTACTCCTAGACATAAATAAAAACAAAATACAAAAGAGGATATTGAAACACATGTTTGGAACTTAAGAATGTGCTGTGTATGTTCATGGGCACTGTGAGAAGTAAGACGATGGAAAACCTCTGGATGAAAGGCAACAGATCTGCGAGGAGCTCAAACATCCCAGTGCTATGCCAGACCCAAAGGTTTAATATGCTGCTAAAGCTGGGGACTGGGAGGAGACCAAGCTCTTTGGCCTGGCACATAGACCAAACAGGGCGCAAATGATTCTAATTATGAAAAGACTTCTCATAAAAAAACCAGGGACAGCATGAACCAGGGTAGAGAGCAAGCCAGGCTGAGGTGTGGCTGAATAGTGCTTGACTGAAAGACTGAGGAGTCCAACACACAGTCAAGAACGGCAAATTTCTCTGCCTTATAAAGACCATGCCCCTATGTCATCCCCACCCACTCCAGGGTGATCTGGACAGAATGTATCTCAACTCCCTGTGATAAATACAAACAGGGAAATGAGAAAAGACCCAGTGACTGTCCATTTTAAAGCACCTATGAACACTTGGAGATCTTATTTAAAATTAAGAATCTCAGGCCCCACCCCAAGGGATTCTAACAGGGAGTTCTGGACCACACTTTGGCCAACGCTGAATGACTGTGAGAGTAATCCAAAGGGTAATATGCTAGCCGGCACAAGAGCTCCAGATTCGTTTGGTGAAGGAAGCCAGCACACTCAGCAATACTCAGAGATGTTCTGCAAAGGACTTCTAAAGACCTTCTCACATTACATTTCTGGGCGAGTTAGGGCTCCAACCTGGATTGCTCTTCTATGAGGCAGTCATCTTGGAGCTCAGTCTATCACGCAGAGGCAGGGCCACTCCACACCCACCCAAGTAGTGTTTTTAAATATCTTGTTGAAAACTCAGAGTTTGTAAAGCTATACAAAGGTATCACAAGCTAACATGTTCTGACACTTCTGTCTTTGCTTGTCTAAGTTTTCTCCCAGGTACCTTCATTTTTATGTGAAGGACAACGCTGGCAATATGGGAGAGAACAGGGGCCAGCTTGCAAGCTGCCCATCAAACCTTACCAGAAATAAACGCTTAGTAACTTGATGGGGAACCAGCTGTTGCCTCCACACCAGATCAGCCCACTGCGCAGCAGTCTCCTTGCAGTTTCCTTGAAGCTTTGAAGGTGGGGGAAAAAACATCTGAACAAAGAAACCAAGTCCCTCCAACAGTGTGAAGGGTAGTCTGAAAAGGAAGAGTCTATGCAATTATTTTAGTCCTAAAAGCAAGGAACTATTGCCCAAATGGCATGAATAGCGGCAGAAGTCCAGAAGTATCCTAGGGTCTTAAGCTGAGACTAACAATGGACTGGTAGAGAAACTCTGAACATTCTAAGTACTTGTCTAAGGAGCTCAACCACTGTAAGACCCTTACCCTCTGAGGCTCATTTTACAAGTGTGTAAAAAGAGAGTAATACTCCCTGCCATCCTTTCTCATAGGAGGTGATAAGGCTTGAATGACAGAAAATGTGAGAGCTTGCTTAAAAAATATTGGTCAATAAACAAATGTTTTTACCACATATTTACCACCTTGATTCCATTAAGACTTTTAAAAACTGAAATGTCAAGTGGTTGCTCTACCCATTAATGGCTTATTCATTAATCTTTAAGTTACTATGCTAATTAATGTTAATGCTAATGAAATCGATCAGTACTTAGTAATCAAATATAGGAGAGGAAGAATATTTGTGCCTAGGAAACCTAAATTTCAAATGCCATCTTTTATCCCACTTTCTTCTGAAACAAATATAAATCTTTCTTTCTATTAAGGATATACAACATTTTAAGTCTATACAATATTTTATTCAAAATATACTTTCTCCGTGGAATGATCACATACAAAAATGACTTTTTAATTTTTTTTTCACTTAACTTTTTAATCACTAAACTTTCTCCATGGAATGATCACATACAAAAATGACTGGTCATCCTAATTACATGATGCAGAATGTGAGTATTAGGAACTAGAAAGAAAAACATCTTGGAAATTTAGTAGGTTGTCAAGAAACTATACATAAAACTGTCCTCAGCTCATCCGTGTCCTTCCATCCATCGGTATCTTTATATTAAGACCCTCTTACCAATCTTCTCTAACGTAACCTTCACTTAAGCAAACACCCCAAATAGCAATGCTCTTCATTCCCTCCTTAAAACACCCTGAGTGATGTCCACTAGACCTCCTGGGAGGCTGCCCTCAGGCTGCCTGTAAACCTGGTTCCCACCAGCTGCGTTGTGTGCACCCAAAACCCAGTCATCTTTGTTCCCAGACCTGTTTATACGAACTCTATTTGTTATTTTAGTTATATAATTGAATTAAATATTATGTAAACCAAAGAAATATGAGAGGAAAAAAAAGAGTGACTGCACCTATGGAAACCAACTTAATATTTAATGGTAAAGGCAAGTAACTAAAAATATTTCTGTCAATTTAAAGTAAAGGATTGGGGGAATTCTTAAAATTCTAGAATTCTTCATTCAGACTGTTTTGCAGGAATCTTAAGTACCTTCTCTGGTGAGGAAATTCGAATAGCAAAGCATGAAAAAGGCAATATGGGTGCAGCTTAGGCAAGAAAGCCCACGAGGAACTCCAATAAGCAGCTGTAGATGCAAAGAGAACACCCCGATCTTTTATCAAAAGACTGTTGCACGTGCACAAAGATTTAGTCTTTTTTTTTTAATTAACTCTGTTTTAACAGATTCTTCAGATTTAAAGATCCCAATAATAAAACGTTAAAATATTTTCTGCTTTCAATACAGTAACACAAGTCTCAGAAACAAGAGGAAGAGACTCTTAAAAAACAAACTCCTTCCAAAACCTAAAAACCTTTCTAGAAAAATATCAACACCTTCAATGGAATGCAAGAAGAACTACCTAAAGGAGTAAGGCGGTAAAAAAAAAAAAAAGATATTCTATCTCTGTTTTATAATAAAGAAAGAAAGAAACAGCAGGCCAAATGGAAAAGAAACTGAGTAGAACATAGACAAAAATACAAATTAAAGGAAGCATGGTAAACATGAAAAAACAAGAGAAATGCTTGGAATTAAAACCACAATGAACATAGAGGAAGCAAACCCGACACTAAAAAATCAGAATCAGTGAAATGAAAAACAAACTTGAGAAAACTAAGCAGTGGTTAAAACTTGTGCTTTGAAGAAATACCTTTTGACATGAGAAATTGCTTATAATGTGATATTTAAGGCATTTTATTCATCATTTTAAAAAAAGCAATACATACACATGGTATAACATTAAAAGACAAATGCATAAATATAGCACATCTCTCTCACATCTTTTTCCCTCAAATCCCCTTTCCCTCCCCAGGGGCAACGAATGTTACCAGCTTCTTCTGTTTCCTTCTAGGGACAGTTTATGCACACAGGGGTGTATGTATACAAATAATATAATTTTAAGAATAACATTTAGGATAGATATACCTGTATCTAATATATCCACATCTATGTAAAAGAGGGCCTCAAAACTCAAAGTATAATATACACAGAGAGAGAAAAAAGAAATGACAACAGGAAGTCTGTCAAATAGGAGCATCTGAATCACTAGTAGGTAGCATTTCAGTGGTTTTTTATTTTTTCTGTGGGCCTTTCCATATTTTCTAGATTCTAATAATCAAATATTGCTATAGTCAGAAAATATTTTAGACATTTTAATTGTTGTTAAATACAAATTTATAAGTGAAGAGTGTTCCAAATTAAGATGCACAATAAAATAAACAATTTCCTACACAGAACACTCAAAATACATTTTAAAGGTGTACCCACAAACATAAATCCAGAAATGTTGTAATACATTTTTTAATGTATGTGTAAATGTGCATATAAGTTACATACTCAATATAAAATGTTCTACACAAGTGCAAACTCTTAATATTACTTTTGACAGCAGAGGTGATTTTACTTCTGTGTTGCTCGCCTCAGCACTTAACCAACCTTTCTGTGCTGCCCTTCACATTCTAAAACACAGTTAATAACTTTTCTTCTGAAACTTTTCTTCTGAAACATTTTTCTTCAAAAGTGGTTATAAAATATCTAGAAAGCCTTAGGCAGGCCTTGTCACAACATTCAATGCAGCAAACAACCATGCAGCCCTGTGCTCCCAGATTTCAGGGCTGTGCTAGGCAAAGGAGACCAAAGATGAAGGAGCAAAGCAGGCGCCCTAGAAACTACAGCCAGCAGGAAAGACCAGCTTTCCTCACCACTGGCACAGCCCCATTCAGAGCCAGACCAGAAGTGAGGCCTTCTTACCTAACCCCTAACCCATGACAGGCCTGCAGAGCCCAGCAGGATGAACTGCCTGACTGGAGCTTCACAGGACCATGAAAGGCTAGATTTAAATGTTTGCCATATGAAGGAGGTAAGAGTGGTTAATGAAGTACCATTTGTCCCTGAGCTGAGAAAGCGGAGTCCTTCACTGTCAGAGGGAAAGGAAGGGTAAGAAACAGGGAGATGCTAGGCCTGAACAGCTGCCCATCCCTTCTCTCATGGCTTATGCACTAACACCCCCTCCAGTAACACCCTCCTCCTCTGCTCAGACTGCTCCAGCTGTTGGACCCCCAGAGAGTCTCAGACCACTGCTGTGGAATGACCTCACAATTCCACAGGTACCATTTCTGGGAAATGAATTCCATCCATAGGCAGATTTGCACAGCATGAAATAAGAACAGGAAAAACAATAGTGCTGCTTCCCAAAGAGTAAGTCAAATCAGAGGTCCCTAGGAGGCTATTGCTATCAAGGACAAGGCTGGCTAGATGACTGGCCTATCTGGCAGGCAATTCACATCCTCCTGTTGCCACGCCCTTTTTAAAAACTGGCATGCCACACACACAATCCGGTAATCAGTGTGGGAATTCAAAAGGAAAAAGCAATGGGAGTAGCAAGGGAAAGGAGACCTCCACAGGGCCTCATACCTCAGGTGTTGTTTGCCCAAGTCCGGTCTTTGCATCTCAGTCTGGAAGGTTTTGAAAACTGATTAATGGCCATATTCAGAATAGACCCTTCTCTCAGGGGCAAATTCACCTTATTGTAACTCATCAGCTCTATATGTGTGTTTATGTGTATGTTTGTGTAAACATACACATAAACACATACACACATAGAATATCAACGTATTCATTTATAGGGAATACTCTGTCAAGGAGCCTGGAAACATTTAACATGAAGATGAGTGTATTTTCTTCCTATAGGCACATCATATGGAAATCAAATAATAGAACTACACAGGAAAATTGCCATTTCTGCTTGTTCAAATCATTCTCCTTTATTCTGATTATAAAATTTTACTTCTGAGAACAACTCACTCCCCACCCTGCCAATGAACAGAACCTGTGGTTTAGATGGTTGGGTGAGTGGGTATATGTCCCTAGACTAACAGTCCCAGGGCAGAAACTGTCTCAGTAATTGGTAGAGTTGCTAAACTGTGAGGATAGAAGCCAGGAGATGTAGAGAGCCCCCTCAAGGAAAGAGCATTGATTAAAAATGAAAACAAACAAGTGAGCAAAACAAAGAGCTGGAGAAAGACATTGCCTGACAATATCATTTAACACTGAGGCAAGCCATGCCTGAGGCCAGAATGCCCACTGACCTTTGAATTTATCAAAGACAATGAAGTCTCTTCTTTGCTTAGGCCACCTTAAGGTGGGTTTCTAACTCTTGCAAACAAAAAAGAAATCCTGATTAATACATAAGAGTTTTGAAAAAGAAAATGCAATTGGACTAGGGACAGTTTAATATGATTTGGATGCATAAGCAGTATTAGTTTACAGTAAGTAGCTTAATGCATTCCTATCTATACCTGGGCAGGCCAGGGCTCATCGTTGGACACCCTTCTGTCCTGGGACACCCAGCCAGCCTCACTTGCACTGACATAGTCTCTGTGAAAATATGCTTATCCATTCTAGCCTCCTGGAAAGCCTGTAGTCATTCTGTCTCTGCTCCATTTAGCTCTCAGAGGGCAATCATATTATCCCTTGTTCCCAAGTTCTTACAGGGATGCATCACCGGATCCCAAGTACTGAGAGTAATCATAAACCACTTAAGAGATTATTAAATTCTATGGTACCCAAGAGAAGTCATAAGTACTCCAAATTAAATGCTATCAATTTCTTAGTGACTTCTAACATCAAAAAATCATTTACTGGAGCAAAATGACAAAATCATCAGTTTCCAACTATCAGAATACATTGATGACATATTTTCACTTAAGGTGAACACTTTGATAAAGGCGGGCTCTTTAAACCCATTATTTTGATTAAAGCAGTTGTTTACGCTCAAGTTATAGGACAAGAAAAAATATGCAGCTTTATAAGTTTAGCTCCTATTTATTGTGAGTACCTGTTATGCAAATAAAGAATACAGTGTATTATTTCTCTCCTTCCTTCCAGAAACAAATCCCATCTGTGCTTAGATTCCTTGAGCGCCTCCTCCCAGCACCACTTCCCAGCTCCTTGTCCCAATTAACCCATGCATGGAGAAAAACACAGTTGTTTTCTCCTCAAGCTCTTGTCATCATTTGTTTATATGTCTCCCCACCTGACTCAGCTCTTTGGATGACTTGATGACTAGTCTAGCACAGTGTCTGGCAGACACTCTATAAACATTAGTTGTGTGGATTTAATTAACTATACTTGTCAGAATTTTACCAGAATATCTGGTTTGTGACCTTTATGTCACTGTTTAGTTTCAAGCATCAAGGAAAGTATTGGGAGAGGAGTCTTAGAAACTTGGGGTCTGCCCTCTCTTCAAGAACAAAGGGTCCAAAACCAGTTTCTTGCCCACAAGTTTTTAACCTTTGTAAAATGTAGCTTGCAACCCTGGCTACAGCTATCTGGCCCAGGGGTGGTGCCTGACCTAAAGGTGTCAGCTCTAGACTGAGCATGAGAGTGGCCTTCAAGGTGGCCAGACATGAGAGCTCAACCCCAGGAAGGGTAAAGCATACTAAACAGCGATGGAGCAACTCAGAAAGACCCTTTCTCAGAATATGTGACAGAGAAAACTGTCATACAGTAGGAAATAATCAAGAGAAAGTAAACACTGAAACTCTAAAGCAAAAGTCAAGAACAATCAAAAGGACTTTCAGAAGGAACTTACAAGACTGCAGAGAAAGACAATAGAAGACACAGTGAGAAGCTGAGATAAGTATCAGGAAAGTATTACACTGTGGTCTCAAACTTCCACTATAATGCAGTATGAAAAGTCAATCAAAAGGCCGCACTAAGAGACAGCTACTATAAGTTTTTCAGTTTTCTTTACCTACACTAAAGAGCTGGGGTTGTCAGTTTTCAAAATGGACATTAGAAGTAGGTTTTTAATTATTGAAATTGAGATGTTCAACACTTGTGAGTCGACTAAAAATACTTCAGGATCCCGCTATTCCAAAAGGGAAATAACTTAGCTTGTTCACAAGGCTGGATTCAGGAACAGGGCCCAGGCTGGATTCTGCACTCAGGTAGGGATTATTAGGAAGATTCGATTGTCTAATGCCAACTTGAAGTCTAACTGAACCCTGCCTCTACAGTGAAGTCCTATTTGCCTCAAGTGAATCTCCTAAGCAAAGAACTTCTAAAAGGACAGAGACAGACTTTATAAACATAGAAAATAGGTTGTAGGTATATTTTTATGCCCTCTTACATAAGAGTAAATATTCGCTTTCATATCGTAGGGTGGGATTGTTGATAGGAGACCCACAGCCCTCAGGTTCATCTAACTATTGGGGCATGTTAGTTGAGGGTGTAGACTCAGGTGCTATTTACACAGAAACTGAAAAGCAGCTTGAACAAGAGCATATTGATGCCTTAATATTTAACAGCTCAGGATAACAAGTCCAGACAGGAAGATCTTCCACTTTTAGTTTCAGATGGCTATTTCAAGTTCACCAGCCCCCAGTCAGCAGGAAGGGGGATAGACAAGTGGAGGGCATATCCTTTCCCCACTGGCTAGTTTTTATCACATGATCATGCCTAACTTCAAGGGCAGCAAGGAAATTATTCTCTACACCGGCAACCAAGGGACAACTGTGTGAAATTGCAGTCACATCATCTGGGGGGTCTCCTTCCCCGTGCAGCATTCATCACTTGAAGGAACTGGAGGAGGTCTGCTCTTCACAATGTGGATAAGTTTAGTATAGGAATGTAACTCATTATTAATACCAATAAGAAATCCACTGTGAAGACACTACATAAAAACAGAAAGATATTTACAAAAAGAGAAAAGACCAAAAAAAATTGTAAAGGCTCTGAAAGATAATTAGATAACTATTACATTAAACAAAAGCTGGATGACCTGAAAATAAACCACATCATCGCTCCTAGCCTCCTCAGTCACCTTAATTAGAGATTGCTGAGTCACATGGGAAAAGAACCTCTCCCTGCTCTACTTTGAAAAACCCCAAAACAGATCATTGTATAATAAGTAAAGACACTAATCAAAATATAAAGCAAACTCTTTATCAGTCTTCTGAAAGATAGTACTTTGCTAGGGCTGCCAAAACAAATACCACAAACTGTTAGTGGCTTCAACAGCAGGTATTTATTGTCTCACAGTGCTGGAGGCAAGTCCACAATTCAGGTGTCAGCCTGGTTGTTCCTTCTGAGGGCACTGAGGGAAGGATGTGTTCCAGGCCTCTCTCCTTGGCTTGCAGATGGGCACCTTCTTCTGTCTCTTCACGTCTGCCCTCTGTGTGTTTCTCTGTGCCAAAATTTCCCCTTGTCATAGGGACACCAGTTATACTGAATGAGGGTTCACCCTAATCACCTCGTTTTAACCTGATTACCTCTGTAAAGACCCTATCTCCAAATAAGCTCACATTCTGAGGTACTGACAGTTAGGATTTCATTAATATAAATTTATAAACATAGAAAGTTGGGGAGAGTGATGTGTGGTGTGGGACACAATTCAATCTACAACACAAACGTAGAAGCCCTTTAAATCTGAGACTAAGGATTGCATACTCACAAGAGTAGTTATGATATCCTTTCAGGAGGCTTTTTATCAGAAAATATAACAAATATGGAAACTTCATGAGACATAAATATACAGTGTAATACATAATTATAAAGTGAGCACCCGGGTAACTACCATTTGGGAAAAAAAGAAAAATTAGAGCATTGCCAGGAATGCTCATCAGGTGCACGTCAGGAACCCCCACGTGCCCCTTCCCGATCACAAGTACCTCCTCCCTCTGGGAGGAATCACTATCATTACTTTTAGGCAAATTACTTCCTTCTTTTCCTTCATAGTTTTACCACGTCAGAATACATGCCAAAATGATACACGATTAAGCCTTGAGCAACATGGGTTTGATTTGCATGGGTCCACTTATACACGGATTTTTTCCAATATATACATTGAAAAAATTTTTGAGATTTGTGACAATCTGAAAAAACAAATAAACTGCATAGCACAGAAATATTGAAACAAATGAGAAAAGGTATGTCAGGAACACATACAGTATATGCAGATACTGGTCTATTTTATCATTTACTACCATCAAATCAACAGTAGGCTATTAGTCATTAAATTTGGGGGAGTCAAAAGTTATATTTTCAACTGCACAAGGGGTGGGCACCCCTAACTCCCATGTTGTTCAAGGGTTAACTGTAGTTTGGTTTTACCTGCTTTTGAACTGCATGTGAGTGGAATTACATTGTGATATAGTATTTAAGGTCTTCTATCCCTCAACATGTTTGTAAGATTTATCCATATATTTACATTTTTTAATAGTTCCAAAGAATATTTCATTAACCCAAATCCAATTTTGCTGATCAAAACTCTATTTTCTCTGATATTTACCATTCTCACTTTTTTTAACATCCCCACACCCTCAAGATCCATATCAAAGTCATTTCTATACATAGAAACTACTCTAAAACTTACTCTTACAATTGTTTTCCTTACAGAAAAGCACTTTTTGTTTAAAAGCTTCTATGTAGACAGATTATAATATGAGCAGTTTTCTCCAGCATTGAGTCTGCAAACATTTTCCCAGAAAAACTGAGTAAGAAATAATACTCATAGCAAAGGATATTTACAAATTGACCTGATATTTCAAGCAATGCTATAATATTTCAGGTTAAATTGGCCCACAGGTCATTTCTCATGAAGTGTGTGAACAACCAGGTAAAGGTGAGAGAGGGCCTGATTCTGTGGTTTGTGGGGAGAGTCGTTTATCAGGGGTCTAGTTGACAGGCTTCATAGAAGAGCACAGTATCTTAAAGGAAAGACGACAATGTCACCTGCTGGGCTACGCTGAGCTGGGAAGCTTGCCCAGTTATGGGTTTCCAACCATCAGAGGAGACTTGCTCAATTGTCAGTTCTGTTTGAGATCTGCTTAACTGAACAGTCTCAGTACTCTGACTTTGTCAACCTGTCTACCTTTCAGAGCTGGGCTGCTTTCCACAACTTCAGAGTGGAATTGTTACAGAAGGTAGATAGCCAGCCATGAGCAGGAAAGGGGGAAGAGACTTCTGCCAGGGTTTACATTCTGCTAGATGCTTGTTTACATTCTACAAATTCTGTGTAAGCTGTTCCCATGGAATGTGAAGTGAGACTATAGATAATAGACGGGCTGACACTGGCTAGATCCAACATGGAGGAGAAAATGACCCAAACTTCACTCCAAAATCCATTACCACAGTAAAAATCAATGCCCCCCCCCATTATTAGCATAGTAGAAATCACACCCCATCCTCGCCAAGACAGTTCTGATGGGCACCAAAAATCGTCAAAAATCCCTCAGCCCAATGTGAGGGTGGAATAAGCCCAAACTCCAAAAGACACCACTTGTTCCCTTTGAAACCTAATCTTACTTAGTGAATATTCAACTATCTTCATATAAGAAAGGCTCCCTATGGTCTGCATGACCCACTCAGGGTCTGCTCACACCCCAACCCTCAGGCTTGTCTTTTTCTGAACTTTAAATCTCCAAATAAACTCATAATGCTCAAGGGCTTTTCTGAGTTTGTTCTTGAATTCTTTCTCATAGGAGACCAAGGACCCCTTTCCAGGAACAGAATCTAACAGTAGATAACAGTTAACTCTTTTACTAGTTAATGCCCTGACAATTGCAGAGGTGCACTGACCTTCTATTCTTCACTCAATACTGTAAGCTTAGATTCCAATTTCTGCTTAGAAGTCTCCAACCAGGACTTCATTTCCTGGTCCTGATAGTCAGTTTTGTTTTCTAAGCCCAACTTAAATTCAAGTTCTAACAGTGATGTGACTCCCCAAAATGAATCACAATTGGGAAATTGTATACCTTCTCTGTATCTCTATGAAGGAAAAATAACTAAATAAAAAGGAAATTAATAAATTTCTACAGACATGAAATTTTTTCTGAATGTTCTTTAACAAAAAGTTTTTCCTTTTAAATTTATTATTAATTCTTAGTCTCTATAAATATTATAGGAATAAAGGGAAAGCCACCCACACTTCTAACACTCAGAAATAGTCATTGTTAACATTTTGGCATATGTCCTTCCAGACTTTTCTATTCATAATGTATAAGTAAACAGATACAAAAATGAGATCATGATATAATGTATACTACTTTGTGACTACCTTCATTGCTTTAAAAATATATGGCAGAGACCATATCCTGGCAATAAATCTTTCTTACAATATCATTTTAATGGCTGCAGGGAAAATGGAAGCTCCATGGCCAGGATCCTCACCTGATCCTAACCTACTCAACCACTGTGTAAATACAATGACATAATACTTAGCCTACTATGCAGGTGCAGGCTTGCATACCTGTTGGTAATAAGCCATTATTGCATGTGTTTCTATAAAAAGAGTTCTGAGTGCTAAGAAGACAGCGAGAAAGAGGACAGCAGAGGCTGGAGGCGAGGGCAGAGCCTGGAGTGGAGACAGCTTGGAGGAGAGGCTGAGCTGCAGGCAGAGGCAGAGGTGGACCAGATTCTAGTGCTTGACCTACCACTTTTAGAATAAAGCTTGGTATGAGCCCCATTTTACCCGCAATGTTCCACTGTCATTATTTGGTCTCACTGAATCCATGGTGAACTTGTCCAGGGCTCAATGAAACTCTCAAGAGAGACAATGGCAAAACAGAATTTCATTGTAAGAATGTACCTTAACTTATTAAGCACTATTTAAATAATCTTTTTCATGAAGGAATATGTTTCATCAATGGGATCATTCAATTCTTATCTTCTGCCTTAGTAATTTGTTACAGCTTAGGATCAACTATAGCAAAATCCTAAAGGAACCTTGTTACACCCAGGAAGATTAATAATGACAATAAAGAATTTCTAATAAGATCAATAAAGATTTTAAATCTTTCATGCCTTATTGATGGTATGTAAGCAAGACAGAGCTAAACATTCAAACTTCTGATTAGGATAAAAATATAAGTATTTGTCTTCCCAATAAGAAGTCCATAGTCTCCAAGGGCAACTAGGAAATTCAATGACATCTAAATGTTCCTCTCATCTCCACCACAACAGACCAGATAAACAGTTCTGTGCTGAATAACTTAAGAAAGAGCCGAAGAAATACAATACCTGAGAGGCGAAAAAAAGAAGTTTCATAATGAAAACAACTAAGACACACCCACCTCACTTTATTAGGAAGAAACACAATAACTCTTACAGCCAAGGACAGGGATATGAAACTAATTGAAAAGAAACAGTAATTAGATACTATTTTGCACAAACATTTGTATGAGACCTTAAAAGACCAGAAAACTTCAAGCTACAAAAACTGCCAGACTATTGAAATCAACTATTTTGAATCACTCCACTCTGGGAAGTAGAAAGACTAATATTTGTAGATACTACCTACCAGAACTTGGCTTCTCTTTACTGCTAAAACACTGTTCCAGATGATCATTCAGAACACACAAATACTTGAATTTAATATACTTCCTTATGAGGGAGGGCAGGAATATGGGACCAAAAGTATCATGATTAATTTTTCCTGCCTATGATGAAAATGCCCAGATATAAACAGTACAGTAAGAACAGCAGTAACTCCATCTTAAGACAAAGATTCCATTCTAAAAACCAGGGAGTTAGGAGGCGTGACTCCTAACATATTCTTTGGTAATCAGACAACAACCTAGCTTAAAGCAGGGCAAGCAGCCCTACTGATATGTTCCCAGTGCTTGAGGGTAACCATATCTTGAAGAACAGGATCAATAAATTCCTTGTGTTAGTTTATCTTACAGAATTTTCTAGAGGACTAATTGTGGATGGTGACATAATGTCCCTCACTGAAGAAAGACATCATGAGACCACATGTCAAGCCTACCCATCCCCCAACTGCCTTTTGCCCCATTCTTGAAAGCCTTAAAAGATAAAATCCTAAACCCTTAAATGTGCCTCTTCTCTGAGGTTGCCCACACTCCCCTTTCTTCTTTCTTCAAGTGCATACTTTTGAATAAAAACTTCTTGAAGCTCGCTCAACTTACTGCGTTTTGTCACTGCACTCTTCCAGGGGTAAGCATCTTTGTCACTTTGCTATTTCATTCTATTTTCCAGACTTTAGCACAAGTCTTCACTCTCCATGTCCTACTTCAGACAAGTAAGGAAGAGCTACTGTGACCTCTGATTTGGGCTTGCAAGTTCCCATCATCTGGGTGACCTGAATAGGACTGCAGCTGTACAATCAAGTTCTTTAGCAGCCTGCCTGAAAATCTCCTTTCTTTGCTTTGGGAAGTTCTCAGAACATAATCTCACTTCATCCAGTGCTCTGTGGCTCCCCCAAATACTGGGGTAGTGAGGGCTTAGTTCCAACCCCACGCAGATCCAAGCAGACACTGGACACCAGGTGACACTGGCTTTAGGAGTCGGCACAGGATTTGCCCTATGCCAAGCAGGAGTTCAACGTGTTTCCTTTCCTTCTTCTGCTTTCCCTTCCTTTCTATAGCCTGCACAGCTGCTGCTATTCCCTGCTACTCTCACTTTTAATGAATTCCTTCCTTTTCTACACTTGTCTGACCTGTTTGAGAATTCTTTCTCATTCAGAGGCAAGAACCCTCCACCAAGTCAGGTTGAGATTTTACCTAGTGCACAGGGAGAAACCTCCCTGGATGTAGCTGCCTGACAACACTTGTACATGTGCAATTTTTCCCCACCCTCCATAAAGATTGACCTTTCTGCAATACTATACATTTTCAAGTCATCTAAATGGAGTATCTGATAACATTAACTGGTAAACATAATTATAAATTTCTTTTAAACTTAAATGTACAATAATTACTCCCTGATTTGGAAGAGAATCAATATGAACTGAAAAGTACACTAAATTTTGAAGAATTATAATTTTATTTAGTCTTACATTCTTTTCATAACCCTCTACAACCTGAGTCAGGATCCAAAGCTTTTCTGAGACTCTCCTCTGCGTGATTATCAGTGACTTCCCTCACACCATAAGCAATACAGTTGATCCTTGAACAACATGGGTTTGAACTGTGTGGGTCCACTTATACATGGATTTTTTTCAAAATAATATAGAAAAATTTGGGGGAGATCTGTAGCAGTTTGAAAAACCTTTCTTTTCTCTAGGTTATACTGTATATACTACATATAACATGCAAAATTGATGTACTATTTATGTTACTGGTAAGGCTTCCAGTTAACAGTATGCTATTATTAGTGAAGTTTAGGGGAGTCAAAAATTTTATATGGATTTTTGACTGCAGAAGGGAGTCAGCACCACTAACCCCCATGTTGTTCAAAGCTCAGCTGTACTTCTCACTGTTGATTTTTTTCCCCCCTGGCATTTCTTATTGGTGAGAAGCACTTTCTTAACCATCTCTACACTCCAGTTTTCATAACAAAACATCATCCTGAATCACTTCTCCCTCTTCTCTCCCCTCTCTTGGTTAATTCAAACATTACCTAGAGTCTAATATGACATGGGCAAGGCACTAGATCCTATAGATTAAAAAGGATATAAGGCATGTTCTCTCCTTGAGAGAAATGCAGGCAACTAATATTTCAGCCCAAAATGGTAAGAATTATGAGGTACGGCCACATTGATGTAAAAGTACCAGGGAGAGATATTTAAGTTGTAAATCAGAATTGAGGATTTATGGTCAAACAAGGATTCTGAGAACATGTGATGCTGACTGATCAGGTTCAAGCCAGACATATTTATATCCTCGAAGTAGCCCTCAGGCCCCCCAGCTGCCTGGAAATCCCTCTAGATCTTCCTTAGACCACTCTCTGATCCACTCTCATGACAACTACTTCATACTTTCTCCACTCTCCTCAAAATTTCCAGACAGCTTCTATCTGGCTGATTCACAAATGACCTAAACTTCAACTTCATAGAAAACAGAAATAAAGTCCATTAGCAGAGATGTCCTGCTATTAAAAGATGAAGCATAGAAGATGGTACAAAAGAGCTACTTTATGATTCCCTAAATCACCATCTCCCAACATGATCATTTGAGAGGCACAGGGAAAGTGCTCTCTTCTGCTCCTCTATGGTCCCTGAAGTGTTTTCACTCCTCAGCCAAAGCCCTAGACTCCCTCTGCTGCTGGTCTAGAGACTCCACCATTTGGTTCCACTTGATTTGTCCTCAGCAGTGTGGAGGCCAGAATGGCAGTGAAGGGGAGGATCCTTCCTCTTCAGAGAATCAGGAAAATGGAAGTTTCATATCCAGCCTGAGACTGAAATCTTTGGGAGTCTCTCACCATAACCCTAGACCCAGAAACACCTCCAAATCTCCATCCCACCTTATTAAATTAACCTAGCTTAGGCAAGAACCCCAGAAAGGAGATTGCTGTGCTCCAAGCCCCAGGAAGGCTGGGGTGGTAGGGCCAAAGGGGAAAAAAAATTCCATCCTTTCTCACAGGTGTTTATTTTTTTTACTATAGCTGCTTTCTAGGGACCAAACTTAGATAAGCTGGAAGCTAACAATTGTTTTTACAAATTATTTTGAAATATGTGTTTCACAAGCAAACAATGATTTTTCTCCAGAAATATCATTTTGTTCAATTCTGCTCAACCATATAAATTACATGCAGTAATTCTACTATACCTGGAAGAGGTTTTGGAATCTAGTTAACCAAAGTTATAGGTTAGCCAACAAAAGAATAAAACTTAAGCTATAAGTGTTCTATAACCTGAAGGTACTGGGACTCTTTCAAGTTCATTCATTCATTCAGGAAATGTGTATGAAGCATCTCTCAGATGTCCAATACAATATTAGGCTGTTGGCACACAGTGGAGAAAAAAATAGATAATGCCCACTGCTTAAAGACTATTAAGGAGACAGACCAAAAAAATGTAAACATTACACTGGTAATTACAAATGGTAATAGGTGTTTGCATTCACCCAGCAACAAAATTATATCCCCAGGCTCTACACAATTGCTATCAGGCTCCTCAGCAGGATGAAGCAGTGACCAAGAAAACATGGTAGAAAATTGCACCAAATTGTTGGTCTAGGAGACACTGACATTTAAACTGATTGGCAAAACAACAGTCTGGAGAAGTCTTCAGGCTGATGACTCACTAGACTAAAGGGGACTCTTATTAAGTTTAAATCAACTGAGGCCTCATATACTACATGAGTTTTTAACCAAAGACACCATTAATGTGAGTCATCAACAATATCCAACCCACACATGCCTCAGAACACATTTATATGATCGTGTCACTTCCACATAACCAATAAAGTTACTTTAGTCAGTTAACCTCAACATCTCACTGAAATGACCCAGCCCAGAGTAACAAAGAAGACAAGGAGTTCTTCAACAGGAAGGGTAGCTCCCAGACATCTCAAATGGAGGTAAAGGGATTTTTTTTTTAATATTTCTGAATTACAATGGCAGAAAACAAGCAACTCCTGATTCATGCTCATTGGCTCATTTTCTTTTCCATGACATTTTCAAGGTCCTGGAAATTTGACAAAAGACTCAATGACCTACTGAAAAACCGAAGAAACATCATCTAACCGACCTTTATTTGAAGCCCTGAGACCTACACTCAAGAAGGTGGGTAGCAGAGAGGAAAATTCCATCCATTTACCCCAAATAAATGTGCACCTCCACCCCTGCCCGAATCTGGACTTTGCACATACGACCTTAACTACTTCCTGACGCCGTGCTGTAAAGGAGCTGCCCCTTATAGCAGTACTTTTTTCTTACACCAATTCCACTTTAATTCCCACCAAGTATACTTCCCAGCATGTAGTGAGGATGGGGCACCCTGATCCACAAATATGAAGTCAATCATTGGAGAAATTTAGCCTAGAAGAATAACAAGCAGTAGGCTCTATGGTGTGCAGAACTGCTGGCCTGAAAATTATTTGTAGTATTTTCAGATAATCCAGGAATATTTTCTCATGTTTTTTAAAAAGATAACCAGGATGAGAGATCAGATAATCCCTGCTTTAGACAACAAATCCATTAACGACAAAGACCACAGTAACACAATGCACAGCGCTCAGCACTCTAGCTTACATTAGAAGCCTACAATGTAAACCCAGAATAAAGACACCAGGGATAAGGATAAATAAGTCCTACAACAAGAATGAAAAGACTTCCCCTCACATAAGACTAAGAAGAAAATTCAATATGAGTCCTATCAAAACATCTTACTGTATAAAAGACACAAGTTACATACAAAATCTTGTGAGATGATAAGAATACACTTCAGATCAATGCAAAAAGGAAGGTTTGAATAATAATAATATAATAATAATAATAATAATAATAATAATAGGCACAGAGACTATGATTAACTACTTAGAAAGAAAATTCATAGGCCCCATAAAAAAAACTCCAAAAAGATTAAAGAGTTATGTTTTTTTTTAAAGAAATCATCGTTCCATCTAATTTCAAAATCCTGCCTCAATTACATTAGTGAATTTCACTGCTCTTAAAATGAAAGATCAAAATGTAAGAACAGCACCTACAACCATACATGGTCTGGCCTCAAAATTACTCTCCAGCCATAATCTTGAAGTAATCACACTACATCTTGGTCTCTGTGCTTTAGCCACAAAGGTCTCAGCTAGGCCCTGAAATCCATCCTCCACTACCTCCATGTTGTAATTTAACTACAACCTTTCTTCACGGTTTAGTTCAAGGTCATATCCTGAGGAAGCCATCCTGAGCCTCCCCAAGGAGGTCAGTTTCCCTTATTAGACATTTTTATATTACCATTTACCTCTCCTTCATAAATTAAGGTCTATTTTCTGTCAGACTAAAGCTACAAAAGGATAAGGATTATTCCTTTTTGCCTCACAATTGACTTAGCACCATCACAAAAGTGAGAATGAATTTCTGTGGAATTAGTGTGAATGAAGAACTGAACAAAAATACAGATGATCATATAATCTGGGGGTGGAGATAGACATCCTAAACATAACAGAGAGGCAGAAACCTCTATGATGTTTACAGTGGAGAAGGATCTCTGTGTGTGTGAGAGCAGAGGCTACATAGGAAATCTCTGTACCTTCCTCTTAATTTTGTTGTTAACTAAAACTGCACTAAAAAAAAGTCTTAAAAAAAATGAAAGACTGAAAACAACACAAATATCTAACAAATACATAAATTAAAATGCCAATAAAATCTAAAGCTAGAAGGACATTCAATAACATAGGAAAATACTACTAACGCAGTAAGTGAAAGAGTACCTTTCAAATCAGTATAATTTTGGTTTCCTTATGTAAAACATACATATATACATATATATTATAGAATAGAAATGTATATATATATATATATATATATAGGGAAACAGAAGGAAGACTGGGAAGACATACTAAAACGTTAACATCAGTTATCATTAGGTGGAGAATTTACAGAGATTTTAATTTTATTTATTTTATATTTTCTGCAGTGCACGTTTCTATTCTATAATCTAAGAGAAACTAATAAAAAATTTAAATAACACTATTATAAAATGTGCTTACTTTGTGTCAAGCACTAGTCTAAGCACTATACATAAATTACCTCATTTATCCTGAGGTAGGTAATAATCCTATGAACTAGGTACTAAAATCTCCATTTCACAGAAGAATCAATACTGTTAAATGCAATAAAAATATTGTTCATATGCTAATTTGCTTAAATCTGATTAAGAAAGCTAACATTTTCCAAACAGCAACAGATTAAAATAATCAAGGCCACTTCTATATCTAAAATCATAGTCTCTGAGCTCAGAACTGGGCCATGGGTTCAGATTCACTAAGAGAAGGGAGAGACTACAATCAATTAGTTGCAGAAAGAATACAGACAAATTTGGGATTTTGTGCCATACCTTCTAGTTTCCCAATGTAAGCAGAGTTGTGAATTTGTCTATAAGCCTTACACTGAAATCTCTATCCTTCAAAAACTGTTAAGAAAAATTTCCTTTCAAGGAAATCATGTGAGCATACTTTATGAAACCAGGCATCACATTTCATAGCCTTCCGCGTAAAAAAGAATTCCACATATGGAAACCATTCAAGTGTGATTAATTTACAAAGCCCTTTCCACCACAAGTTAATGTTATTGCTTTGCACATAACCTCTCTTTTCTTGACTGACTACATGGTGGCATGCCCTCTGTGTACAATGGAATATTCTCAGCCTTTGGGACGTGTAATCCCTGCTGGCTATGATCCAGCTGATGAATCTGACAGGTTGAAAGCACTCTGCCCCAGAAGGACAATGTCCACCATGGCGGCAATAACAAAAGATGATGCTTAGCTGGTAAAGAATTACGTGGAAATATATTTGATGGGTAAAACTAACAGAAGCTACTTAACCCCTTACATAGTTTAGCTGGGGCAGGCATGAAAAAAATTGGTAAGGAATTGTTTAGCATACCAAACATATATAATGACGTGTACTTAGCATTCAATGGGCACCTTCTCTATGACAGGCACTGTACTGGGCTCTTAATACATTATCTCACTCGGGTCTTACAACAACCCTGAGAGGCATAAATTAACCTTATATTTACAATTACATCACTCAAAACTCAGAGGTTGAATAATGGCTACTAGGTCACAAAACTAACAAGTGGGAGAGCTGGGATTCAAACCTACATCTAGCTCATTCCAAATCCAATACTCTTTCCACTACACCATACTGCGTGCATCACCAACTCACCACAGGAGCAGTTCCCAGTGGTCGTCCCACCTGAGTGAGCCAGTAAGACATACTGCAGCCTGGCACTGGTGTCTGGCCCGCCCACCCTCAGAAACATCTAGGGATGTGAGGGAGTCTCATATGAAGGCAGGAAGAATCAACTTCTTGATTGTCAGCACAGATATAAGTGAAACATCTAGAAGCTAGGAAAAATGGACTGATGTCAAGCTGCCATCAACATTATGAAAGCTAATGCCAGGGCTAGTGTGAATTATCGGCATCCGAAGTTCAGACGATTCCTATTCACAGAGCTATGCAGTAAATCCACACCTCCGCCCCAACTCTCTCCTGTCTTGGAGCAAAAGGGTTGTCCTACTGTGCTTAGTGAGCCCAACCAGAGGTAGGATGCGAACAAGAGAGGTATGCTAATGCCTTTTTTGTAGTTTTCCCTATATGCTGAAGCATGACCTCAAAAATTTAACCACGTGGTATCACAATACAAAGAATATATAAAGCAGGAAAAGGGGGGAAAGTATTGAGTACACTAGCCTATGACTAGAAAAGCAATTTTTAAATCACTTTTTAAAAATAATATTCTTCGTATTCTCAGAAGGAACAGTGTGGGAAGCTTATTAATACCTAACAACTGTACTGAGCCAAGAGTTCATAATAAATATCTGAAAAATGCTGTCATTCTAAAAGGATTTTCCTCAGTACGCTCTTTAGTTAGTATTTGCAGGTACTTCATAAGAGGAGCCTTTATCACCCAACCAGCCAGTCAACGGGCAGAGGGGGACAATCTCACAAAAATGATTTCCAGTGCTTCCCAAACCTAACTGGTATAGGAACCAACCGGACAGAGTGTCCAAATGCAGATTCTGATTCAACGAGGCTAGAAAGGAGCCTCAGATTCGCATTTCTAACAAGCACTGAGGCAATGCTGCTGTGCAGAAACCACCAACCTTTAGCAGCAAAGGTCTCAGCCACAGAGATCCCCCTGTACCTTGCTCACCATCCCTGGCCCAGGAAACCAAGCTTTACACAAGTTCTTCATTGTATGTTAATTTTTTTGATAATATATTTTACCAATTCAATGACAAGAGGTCTCTTTTGCAGAAATAACTGACAGGCATTTCCAGAAAATTTGTTTTCTTAAGTCAGCTTTTCTCAAAACAGAGTCTACAGACATTTTCTTGATGGGTGCTCAAGAGCAATTTTCCATAGAAGAGGTCCATACCATGACTTCTTGATCAGAGTTTTACCTTATTCAGTAGCACAGCCAATATCCAGCTGCAGCAATAGGACTGCCATCTGGATGGATGAGGTTAGAAAGAAGGGTAAGTTTTGAAAATCACAGGCCTTGACTTCTTGTCCTGCCAACCTCTGAAATGGATTTCTGAATCAGTAGTTTGTGAGAATGTAGGGGCAATCAAACTAGACAACAGCATGGTTTCGAGAAGTATAAGTCACGCATGCTAAACCCTTTACTTTCTTTTTGACAGGTTTATAAGAATGGTGAATTATGACCATGCTTTAAACAACGTATCTAGGTTTCAGCAAGGTTTTGAGTCTCTTCAAATAGTTTGTGGCCAAGAAGAGAGGAGTGCAACCTAAATAATAATGTGCTGAATAGATTCATGGGTAGTTAAATGGAACATCCAAAGACAGTGGGTGGGTGAAATGTTGCTGGCCTAGTCAGAGGCCCATCACAGTCCCTTTCCTTCCGCCTCAAGCCCGCTCAACCTCCAGCCCAATTAGAAACACCACCAAAAGTGATATGCCCTGTAATTGAAAGTCTTGCCCATACTATAAAGGTATATAGAGGTAAGGTCCCTTGTATCAGAGCTTTACAAACAAAGGATCCAATTTCGGTATACTTTATAGCAGCTTCTCTTGATAAGGCCACAGTAATTAAAATTAATTACATTTTCCTTGTATGAGTTATTTATTTAACTGTTTTCAATGACAATCTCAGTAGTTAATGCTTAAAGAGAGGTTGGAAATAGAAAAAAGGTAAAGTGGATTGCAGAGAAACAGTAGAGACTTTTCCAATTAAAATCTGGGAAAGACAAGGGGAAATGAGCTCCAGTAAACACTGTATATCCACCAAAGTATATGGGAGGTAAAAGGGAAAGGTACATGTGAGGAGATATTTCGCAAAGCTTTTTTTTCCATCTTAAGCTTCTATATTATTCTGCATTTCTAGGACTACAGACAGCCCTCAGGAGTTTTAATCTGAATCATAAATCAGAAAAGGATTAGCTTACAGAAACATGCCAAAAACTGACCTCTTGATAGCTTATAATCTTCAATAAGCCAAAGTTGTACACATATCACTTGAAACCACAGGAAAGGAGAACTTTCCATCATACAATTGATGACAGAAGGAAATTAACTGAATGGTGTAGACCATCTAAGACTTTACTTACTTTGTCATAAAATAATATAACTTTACTTTAGTCACTTAAAAATAATCACTTTCAAAAGCAAGTAAGTGCTCAAAACTACAGAAGTCATGTGTGAAGAACACAGAACCTCCGACTTGAAGGGGCACCAGATTTAGGAGAATTTGTACATCTGAAAGTATAATATTGATAATTATAATACATTTAATTTTTTTTAATTCATGAATCCATATTACTGCTAATGAGAGGAGATGGAGGAATTTCTTCTTGCATGCTGGCTATTGGATGGAGAAATAATAATAGAATTAGAAAATAATCCCTATGTAATCTCTAGTGTAATTGATTCAAGCAAGAATCACCTAAGAATGCTAAAAGTACTTGGGAAAAGCTTATTAAGGAACAGGATACTCACTTGATCTCAAGCATCATCCTATGCATTACCTACTTATCATAAAAGGACAAATGCTTCTATATATGGGAAAACTATGGTAGCCACCACTTATAACCAAGTCACCCCACTCCATAATCACTACCATCAGGATAATCACACCTGATGGGCCTCCTGGGGTGATGCAGTAAACGGTATCACCCCAGCTGTCTTCTTGCCAAAAATGCTTAAACTGAATCTAAAAATTGGGAAATAAGCAGACAATCCAGAATGTGGAACATACTACAACTGGTCTAAACTCTTCAAAATCATCAATGTCATAAAACAAAACAAAGGAATGACACATGACAATCAAATGCAATGCAAAAACTTCATTGCAGCCTGGATATTTTTTAAAAGTTGTGGGATAATTTCAACATAAAATGCACACAAGATGACATTGACTCTCTTAGATTCAACAACAATGTTAATAATACTGTGGGTGATAGGAGAATGTCTTTATTCTTAGGAAGCATGAGCAGTATTTTGGGGTGATGTTTGATGGTGTCTGCAGCTTATTCTTAAGAGTTAAGAAAAAAACACACACGTATATAAAGAAACAAATGTGACAGAATGTCAACAATTAATCAATATAGATAAAGTCTATGAGTGCTTCTTTATTATTTCAACATTTTTCAGTTTCTAATTTTTCAAAATTAAAGGTTTAAAGAGGAGAAAAAATTTTAAACATTTATTATTTTTTCACTTCAAACATTGTTTTTCCCCTCAGACTTATTTTTCCCGTTAAAGTTTATGTTCCTCAACCTCATGCTTCCTATTGTAGAATTTTCCAGTATTAACTTATCTTTGGAGTTTGGTAGCAATCACAGTTATCACCAAACTATGTATTTAATATTCTAAGTCTATATAGATCATAATTTTTAAAATGCAGTTAAAACTAAAATATAGCATCAAAACTTTAATGAGCAGGGTTGTCTAGTAAAATAAAAAATTAAAAGTAGAGTGCTATTTTCTGTTTCTGTGCTTTCAGTTTTTTTTCTTTTTTTGAGGCAAATACTTCAACTATTTCTTCAGAGATAGTTAGAGAAACCCTTTGGTACAATTCAAAGCTGTCTTTAGCCCAATGCTCCCCACCAAGCTAACAATGATATCTAACCTAAGTGATTACAAGGCTGGTATTTGCATAATAACCCTGTCCCTGCCTTACTGCCCGTAAAGATCATCTTAAACTCACCCAGAAAAGATAAGCCAGCAGCGATTCCAGAGATCAAGAAAAGAAGTACCAAAGCTTCAGGTTATATCAATGAGAACTCAACCCAAATTGGGGGAATCTTACCTAAAATTGATGATGACAAAGCAGATGGCACATATATTCTTTTCTGGCATTTTGCCCAAGAAATAGCAAAGAAAGAAAGAATTCTTACGCAACAAATGAGCACACTTTAGAGATGCTTCATTTATAAATTATAAAGAGGTGCTTTATTTATTATTAGAGATGTGAAATAAAAACAAAAATAAAACTTACCATATTCTTCACTTGTTTCTTATGTCCCTATCATCAAAGAAAGTAAGGGATTAATGCATAAATAGACTTAAAGGTCAGCTTTCTCATTTTTTCAAACACATTTCCAATGGAAATAGATTCTACTTTAACCACATTAACATAGAATTTCACAAAACTAATGAAAATCCCTGATTAATTCTTTTTTACCTTTATTTTTTGACCATCTTTATGTTTTGGAATCTGCTAAGAATTGCTTACAAAATCATTAATGAATGGTCTTTAAAAATTGACAGGTTATAATTAATAAGTAAGAAAACCAAAACCAAAATATGAAAGGTTTTTTAATTCAAAATAATAACAACTGGCTATGAAAGATCAAAGATAACAATTTGTTATAGATCTAAAGTGTCTTTCCAGCTACCGATGAAAAATAATATAAAATATAGTCAAATAGTCACAATATTATTCTATTAGGAAAAGTAGGATTACTTACCCTACTTTTCAAAATCAGACAGTTCCAAATATTAGTTAAATTTTCTCTACTGTTGTATATGTTTGAAAATATCAATAATAAAGAAGTTTTGATTTTAAGCTAGTAAGTTTTTATAGTTTATTCCCCTCAGCCAAATATCAGGAAAACAACTTTTAAAATTACAGTGGTGTGTTAGAATTCTCACTTCTGTGGCAAATCCATATGCTAAGAATAGCTTGCCAAATAAATGAATTGCTTCTAGCGATGACCCATTTTAAAAGAAAAATCTAACAAATTTTCACTAGTAAAATTAAATTACTCTAATGGACTACTTACCTCAAAACCTACTTATGGTTATCTTCATTAAAACCATTGTAAGAAATAGCATGAAATGTTGTTTCACTAATAATACTTTTTAACAAATAGGCTAAAACAAAAAACCTAGATATTTTGTTTCTATAATACCTGTGGTCCCTATGTGTTTGGTATCTTTTACTGCTTTAAGTAGTACAATTTTTCTGAAGTAAAAAAAAAAAGCATTGCTTAAGAGTTCTTTAAACACTGAAAAACAAAAAAACAATACTTCTGGCATTAGAAAAATATCCTCATAGTTAAAAAGTGACATTTATTGAGCCTATTTTATATTCCAGAAACTAAACAAATAATTTGTATGTACTACCTTACTTAACCCTCAAAACAACTCTCTGAGGTATTACCATGACCATTTTAGAGAAGAGGAAACTAAGATTCAGAGAAGTTAAGTAAGTCTGGCAGATTGCAAAGTGTTGCCCAAAATCTCTCTCTCCTTTTTCCCAGAGTTTAGGTGGACACACTACCCAGAGGGATGCATCCACCAGCCTCCCTTCAGGTTTGGCATGCTCACGGGCTAAGTTCTTACTGGTGAACTAAGTTCCCACTGACTTGAGGTGATACACGTACCTCCCCCGTCACAGGCTCCTCTCCCTTCTCACAGGCTGAAACACAAATGAGGAACTAAAGCAGCCTCAACTGATGAGGACAGCACCCTAAGGGATGGCAGAGCAACAAAATAAAAGAAGCAAGCAGTGCTCAAAGTACCGATCCACCCTGTACTACCAGTCTACCTGTGAGATAATTGAAAAAAATACAGTGTGCTCTGCCCCAGGTTCCTGACACCAGGCTCCTGAAAACCTTGCAAGCTCTTGGGTGATAGTAATGTTTTTTGTTCTAATGTGGTGACTCTGGGTGAACTCCAAGATGGCTCCCAGAGTGTTAGTCATCAGAAAAAACAAACCATGAAGAG
This sequence comes from Manis javanica, assembly GCF_040802235.1. Lineage (NCBI taxonomy): Eukaryota > Metazoa > Chordata > Mammalia > Pholidota > Manidae > Manis > Manis javanica. Next base: position 39,300,273 of record NC_133167.1, read on the forward strand.
AAGCTTGGAATTTTCAGCCCCCACCCCTCCTCCATTCTCTGAAGAAGGGAGAAGGGCTGAAAATGGACTTAATGGTCTATCATGCCTATGAAATAAAGACCTCCATAAAAATCCCAGTAGCACAGGGTTCAGAGAACTTCCAAGTGGGTGAACACACACACTGGGATGGCGACACACCCCTACTCCATGGGGAAAGTTCCTGCACTCAGGAGCCCCCCAGTCCTTGCCCCCTTGCCCTGTGTATCTCTTCATCTGGCTGTTCATCTGTAATCCTCATTATATCCTTTAATAAGCCAGTAAACATAAGTAAATGTTCCCTGAGCTCTGTGAGCCCCTCTAGCATACTAATCTAACCAAAAGCAGGAGGACATCGTGGGGACCTCTGAATTCTGGCCAAGACAAACAGGAGCGGTGGGTAAGCTGGGGGGACCTACTACTTTCTGCTGGCAGGTGAAGTCGGGGGCAGCATCAGGAGACTGAGCCCTTGACCTACAAGGTCTGATGATATCTCCAGCTAGACAGTGTCAGAATTGAGTTAAAATTGTAGGACACCTACATGCTATCCTAGGGAATTGCTTATTGGGGGGAAACTCTACACATTCGGTGACCACAAGGGTCAGAAGTAAAGGGTTCTGTGTTAAAGTAAAGGAGACTTACAGAAGGGCAAGAATGAGGTTTTTCTAAAACACAACCTCAGTTTAATAACAAGACAAAAATATTAGAAAAAATGTTAGAAATAAACGTCTATCTTTAGGGCCACTTGTGTTTTGGGGGACTGTCTGTAACACAAGCTTAGTTCATAACCAATCATAGAAACTGGTAACAGAAGTATGAGTCACTCGCTAAGAAACTGGAGCTAGGTAATAAGAAAGAATATGTTGCTAACTGAAAAAGGTCATAAACTGGTGACCTTTGCTTCTCACAGTGAAATACTTGGCAAATCTAACACCTGAAACAACCTATAAGGCAGGCAGACAACATGTCTTGCATATCCTTTTGCTCTAAGGAAAGTAGACGGAAAGTGCAGGAAAAGTGCAGGAGTTCCTGTTGTTCAACAGAATTAATTTTCCAACATTGATAGGGGCTACTGTCACAGAGAAATCCTGAACAAATTATTTTTTTGAGCTGTCAGAGGATTCCTACCTTTTACAATAAGAAACATCAGTAGTAACATGTCTTAATAAGCCTGTCGCTAAACTAATTTCATCCCTCCTTCAATGAAAATAGAAAGCACAAAATAAAACCTTCTTGCATTTTGGGAATTGAGAAATGGAATATTTTATTTTGTCCAAAATTTATTGGAGGAAAACAATTTTTAATCTTATATACCACAGTTATCTAGTAAGTCTTTTGTTTCACTTTAATAGTACATAATTTTTAAAAAAAATTTTTATTTATAATACATCATTTCAAACACATTTCCTTTAGAAATGTTGAACCGTTTTCATCGGAGATTCTGCGTATTTTTCTTCACTTGTTCTCTCTCTCTTATCTTTTCACTTCTAAATTCAGCTAAAGATTTGTTAGAATTTCATTCAAGATCAAGTTGCGTGTTTCTTTAAAAAATTGGGAAGTCATTATAATTCTCAAATACATATCTAAGTAAAAATTCTGTATGTTATGGTAGTTATTTTTGTATTCCCATTATATGAAACCTAGGTCCCTAAAAGCATCTCAGACAGTGCTGCCAACTTAAAAAAACTCACAGTACTTAGTTTCACCCCACCCGCACCTACTGCAAAATGGAGATTAGAAGTATAAATAAAATTAAGTGGAAGAAAACATAGTCTCAAATGTCAACTTCTCCTTTATTAAACACTGAAACTCACTCAAGAAATGCCTTCTGTCTACTTTTTCCATATACTTTTTTTAGCCTTCTGGTCTATTCAGCAATTGTAGATAAAATAAACCTTTATTTTGTCATATTATTTATCTTCCTGCTCTGATGGAAGAACTTAATATTATGAATAAGGAGAACAGATCCTAGAATCAGCTCTATCACTAAGTGAGCCTGTATCACAGCCTACCAAAGGACTGGCCTCATTTGCGCCTACTGTCCCAGTATAATGATCACTCTCCAAGGTGTCTCATGCTGTAAAAGAAATTATGATGGGCACATTATCCATTACTAACTAGCCATGTGAACTTAAGCAAGTCACAAAACTTCTTTGGGACTCAGTTTCTTGTTTTGCCAAATTAAAATAATATGTAAAGTACAATTAGTGACAGTAATAATCAGAGGAGATAATGTAAGTGAAAGCACATTAAAAAGTTCTATATAAACCTAAGTTACTACTAATAAAAACACAAGAGAAATCCAAATGGATTTTAAGAAAGAGGGGCTGGCATGAATATACAATGGGGAAAAGACAGCCTCTTCAACAACTGGTGTTAACTAAACTAGACAGTTATGTGTAAGAGAATGAAACTATGAAACTGGATTATTATCCATACACAAAAGTAAATTCAAAATGAATCAAAGACCTGAATGTAAGCCATCAAACCAGAAAACTCTAAGAAAACACAGTCAAAAATCTCTTGAATATAAACATGAGCAACTTTTTCCTGGACACATCTCCTCAGGCAAGGGAAACAAAATTAAAAATGAACAAGTGGGACCACATCAAACTAAAAAACTTCTGTACATCAAAGGATACCATCAGCATAACAAAAAGCAATCCTATAGTATTGGAGAATAAAATCATAAATAACTAATCTTATAAGGGGTTAACATCAGAATATATAAAGACCTCATAAGGCTCAATACCCAAAAAATAGATAACCATGATTAAGAAATGGACGAGGACCTGAACAGACACTTCTCCAACAAAGAAATATAAATGGCTAACAGGCACATGAAAAGATGCTCCACATCACTAATCATGAGGGAAATGCAAATTAAAACCACAACGAGATATCACCTCACACCAGTTAGGATGGCCACTAACCAACAGACAGGAAACAATGGTGAGGATGTGGAGAAATGGGAAGCCTCCTACACTGTTGGTGGTAATGTAAATTGGTGCAACTTTTCTGGAAAGCAGTATGGAGGTTCCTCAAAAAACTAGAAATAAAAATACCTTTTGACCCAGTAATTCCACTCCTATGAATTTACCCAAAGAAAACAAAACCCCTGATTTGAAAATTGCCACACTATTTGTAGTAGCCAAGATAAGGAAGCAACCTAAATGTCCATCAATAGATGAATGGATAAAGAAGATGTGGTACATACACACAGTGGAATGTTATTCAGTCATAAAAAGAGAAGAAATCCTGCCATTTGCAACCATGTGGATGGATCTACAGAGTATTACGCTCAGTGAAATAAGCCAGGCAGGGAAAGACAAATACCAAATCATTTCACTTATACGTGGAGTAGGAAAACACAAGGAACAAAACAGCAGTTGATTCTTAGACACCAAGAAGGGACTAGTGGTTACCAAGGGAGAAGAACTGGGAAGGAGGGGAGGGGCAAGGGGATTAGAGGCACAGGAATTCACACTAACAATATCGGTTGATCATGGAGACAATAGTACAGCACGGAGAATACAGTTAATGATTCTGTAACACCTCACTACACTGATAGACAGTGACTGCACTGGAGCAGGTGAGGACTTGATAATATGGGTAAATGTTGAACCACTGTGTTATGTATTTAAAACCAACATAAAACTGTACGTCAGTGATACTTTAATAAAAGAAAGAAAGAGGAAACAAGAGGAGAGGAGAGGAAAAAGAAAAGAAAGGAAAGGGAAGGGAAGGGAAGGGAAGGGAAGGGAAGGGAAGGAAAGGAAAGGAAAAGAGGAAGGAAGGAAGGAAGGAAGGAAGGAAGGAAGGAAGGAAGGAAGGAAGGAAGGAAGGAAGGAAAGAAGAAAGGGAGGGAGGGAGGAAGGAAGGAAGAAAGGGAGGGAGGGAGGGAGGGAGGGAGGGAGAGGGGCTGACACTGTTACCCTTAAGCTTACTTTGCATGGTTTCAAAAGTCTTAACAGATATGACCGTACATGGAAAGCCACTTAACTGAGTTTTGTTTCCTTAACTATAAAATAAAATTATATGATATACTAGATGATCCTTATGGTCCTCCCCAACACTAGAAGTGTTATTGTCATCATCACTCTAGCCAATTTTCTCTTATTTCCATAAACATATCATTTATATGGTATCTGTCAAACTGGCTACTCCCAAAACTCATAAATTTTTTTGCCTCAATCACAGTTATAAATCCAGCTTGCAAACTTATCTTTTTGAGCAACATAATAGTTCATTTATATTTAATGTCTAATTTCTGATTTTTCTTGAAAAACCAGCAAATCAGATTATTGGAACAATAATCTGACACAAGCCAGTTACCAGCTGTCCCTTTAGAAACTGCATGTAAGGTCCAGCTTACCAGAGTCCTCAGCTAGTTTGCTTTACAGATTTATGTTACCTGACTACATAGTGCAAGTATCTGAGTTTGCTCCCCAGATATACAAAGAATGCTTGGTCACTCACATCTACCTCAATGACTAAACCTTTTAGTTTGTATATCTAAATATATTTAAATATATTTCCCAATAGCAATTTATTAATGAAATTTAGACTATGGAAATGCTGTGTTGGTCGTTTATTCAAAAGAACTACAATAATTCTTATACCTATACTCTTTTTCTTAGTAAGACACAAAAAAATTAATAAAACACTGCAATTTCAGTTTCAACTAGGAATTTCAAGTTAGGTTCCATTTAAACCTATAATTTACTCATTTCCTAACCCCCGACATTGTTTCAAATCATTTAAAACCTTTTAACTTTTACCAGCTTAAAAATGGAAGAACAAGTAAGATAATGTCTAAGTCTGTGAAGAATCAGAAAACAATAATTGTGTCTAATGAAGAATGTATTATATAACAAAATCTGAGAAATTCATTGTTTACTAACCTTTTTAAAAAACTATCAAGCTAGCTATTTCTGTAGGCATTTCCATACAAAGCAAAAACTAACCATACACTCAAAAAATAATTAAAAAGAGGGTCTCAAAGAGATATTTGTACACCTGTGTTCATAGAGCATTATTCACAATAGTGAAAAGGTGGAAGCAACCTAAGTGTGCATCAATGGATAAATGGATAAATAAAATGTAGCATATATAAACAGCATAATATTATTCAGCCTTCAAAAGGAGGGAAATTCTGACATATGCTTCAACATGGATGAACCACAGGACATATTACACTAAATTAAATAAACCAGTCACAAAAAGACAAATACTATGTGATTCTCTTATATGAGATATCTAGTGTAATCTAATCCATAGAGACAGAAAATAGAATTCTGTTTAACAGGGGCTGAAGAGAGGAAGAAACAGGGAGTTTTTGTTTAATGGGTACAGATTTTCAGTTTTTAAAGATGAAAATAGTTCTGGATATTGGTTGGCCAACAATATGAATGTACTTAACATTACTGAGCTTTGCATTTTAAAATGGTTAATTAAGATGAAAAAATATTAAATGTATTTTAACTCAATTAAATTTTTTAAAATCTATACATGGGTGTTTAAAAACAAAAGTACGTACCTGTGGGGAGAAAAAACAAGAGATAATAATATGAAAAAAGGTAATAAAAATTATGTTTCAAGATCACAAAAGAAAGAAAAAAGCCAACTAAATGTAACATCACAAAAGTGGCAGACAGTTGTAAAATTTGGTAGGAAAGGAAACACTTCCAGAATGTCTGAGTAAGAATCTCAAAAAAACTGCTCCTTCATAAAGGCAATGAAATGCCAGAAAATTGTCAAAATGAACTTTTGCAATTCTGAAAATTAACAAAAGGCTTACAACATTAGGAGGATGATTTAGTCAAGAATAATGGCTGAATCTCAGTAAGAATAGTGAGAGCTGTGGCATTTTAGTTTTCCCCATTTCCATCTCTCTATCCCCAGTATCATAGTACTCTTGAAAACCAGCATCCTTGCAGCCACAGTGACTGAGAAAATCTGTTCTCTGGAAGTCACAGGAAAGGGCAGAATGGGTTTAGAGTTCCCCAAAAAGGCCCTATACCAGATAACTGTCACTAAATAACCTGGCAGTTATGTGAAAAAGCCCCATTCTCAGGGCTTCTGTTTATTGGACCTAACTAAGAGCTCACTCAGTGTAAAAAGTTCTAGTTCACAGCATTTGTTGAAAACAGTTAGCTACAATTGTTTAACACTGCAGATGTCTGTGACAGCAATACCAACTGGGGCAAAAAAACGGCTGGCTAAAAAACTTAAAAGGAAGATCTGTGGAATGAGATGTCCACAGCAGGACTTGAAAAGCTCTGACATATTCCTTTGGATCTAGAAGGCCATATGTACGTGCAGCATTATGCACACATTATAAGAAATATATGAGAAGCCCATAATCTTTTACCTCTGGCTGACCTTTGTAAGCATGCAGGAAATGAAGGAAGGCAGATTTCCTGGCTGTATGTTGAAGGTGCACCTCAACATGCACATAAATCCTCTCAGCAAAGACTGAGAGACTTAATGTTCCCCAGCATTTAAGGAAATCTCTGTTGAATATTAGCCAGCCACTGAGATAAGAAAACAGAGGCTTCAGTAGCCACATGTGACAAAGGATACAGACTTCACAGAATTTATTCAGAAAAGTCAGAAAACAAACAAACAACAACAAAGAGCAAAAATACCAAATCCTGGAGAGGGAGGGGAATCTGATTTTCAGAGTTGCCATGTTATTTGAAATATCCACTTTCCAACAAAAACATGCAACACTCACAAATAAACAGGAAGGTACAGCCCATACACAAGAAATAAACTAGTAAATCAAAATATAACCTTGAGAAGCCCAGATTTGGGGCATAATAGACAAAGATTTGAATAAGCTATTATAAATATGCTCAAATAACTAAAGGAAACATGTCTAAAGAATTAAAGGAGAATGTGAAAATAGTATTTCACCAGAGAATATCAATGTAGAGATAAAAGTTATTTTAAGAAAGAGCCAGATAAAAATTCTAGTACAATGCCTGAAATGGAAAATTCACTACAGGGGTTCAACAGCAGATTTAAATAAGCAGAAGAAAGAATCAGTGAACTTGAATATAAGTCAATTGAGATTGTCCAGTGTTAGGAACATAATAAAGAGGGAATTAACAAAACTTTACAGAACTGTGGAACAAAAGACACTGTATTAATATATGTGAACTGGGAGTCCCAGGAGAGGAAAAAGACAGAAAGAATATTTAAAGAAATAATGGTTAAAAAAACTTCCCAAATCTGGTGGAAATATTAATCTATACACCAAAAAAGCTCAACAAAGTGAAATTAGGATAAACTGAAAAGAATCTATACCAAGACACATCAAAGTCAAAATGTCAAAAGACAAAGAGAGAAACTTGAACAAAAAGGAAAGAATGTCTCATCACATACAAGTGATTGTTAATAAGATTAATAGTTTATTTCTCATGAGACTCTATAAAGTCCATAGGGCAATGGAATAACATATTCAAAGCAGTGAAATAAAAAAGCCAATTAAGACTTCTATGTCCAGCAAAATTATCCTTAAAAAATGAAGGAGAGATTAAGACATTCCAAGATAAACAAAATCTGAATGAATCTGTCACCACCACAAATCTGTCCTATAAGAAATACTGAAGGAAGTCCTTGAGACTGAAATGAAAAAATACCAAACATTAACATAAACCTAAATGAAGACATAAAGAGAATCAGTAAAGCTAACTACATAATTAATTGTAAAAGGCAGTATAAATGTATTTTTATAACCCTTTTCTATTATCTGATTTAAAAACAACTACATAAGGCAATAATTATGAAAGTATATTGATGGGCCCATAATGAATAAAGCAAGGAATGGAGTGACTCTGAAGTAAAGTTCTATATGCTTTTGAAATTAAGTTGAAATTCTTCTGAACTAGATTGTTTTAAATTAAGAAGTTAATTGTTATCCCCAGGATAACCACTAGGAAAATAACTCCAAGAAATATCATAGCAATATCATCAGGAATGGCAGAGTAAAGGAGTAAAGGCCTGTTAAAATTATCTTTTCCAGAAAACCAACAACAAGGGAATTAATGGCACACTAGAAAATATATACTTAATACAAGATAAGGCAGTAATGGAGGAATTGAGGAATAAAAAGTCTGTAAGACATACAGAAAAACCAATAGCAAAAAGGTAATCTACTACATAGAAAGGAGGACATTTTGTAATAATAAAAGAGTCAGTTCAAATGGCAAACATATGATTATAAATACATATGTACCTAACAACAAAGCTGCAAAATACTGAGTAAAAACTGACAGAGTTGAAGGGAGAAATAGACAATTGAATAACAATAGTTGGCAAATCAATACTGCACTTACCATAATGGATAGAACAATTAAAATATCAACAGGATAGGTATGCACAAAAACACAAAGATGAAAAAATATGTAGCTGGACTTCTTCAAAATTACAAACATTTATACTCCAAATGACACTATCAAGAAAGTAAAAAGATGATACACAAAATAGAAAAAATATTTTCAAGTCATATATTTCACACAGGTCCAATATTCAGAATATAAAAAGAATTCATACAACACAGAAATAAAAAGATAAGAACCCTATTTAAAAATTAGCAAAGTTTGCATCATTTCACCCTAGAATATATACAAATGGCCAATAAGCATTATGAAAACATGCTCAACACTGTTAGTCAACAGGGAAAAGCAAATCAAAACAACAGTGAAATACCACTTCATACCCACTAGGATGACTAAAATAAAAAATAAAATAACAAGTGTTAGTGAGAATAGGGATGGAATTGGAACCATCATACATTACTGATTGGAATGTAAAATGTTGCACTCATTTTGGAAGACTGTCTGGAAGATCCTCAGAATGATAAACACAGAGTTACCATATAATTCGGCAATTCCACTCCTTGGTGTATACTCAAGAAAATTGAAGACACATAAACAAAACTTTTACACAAATGCTTATGGCAGAATTATTCATAATAACCAAGAAGTGAGAACATCTCAATGTCCCATCAACTGACAAATGGATAAGCAAAATGTGGTATATCCATACAATACAATTTTATCTGGCTATAATAAAAAATGACATACTGATACATGTTACAATATAGATGAACTTTGAAAACATTATGCCAAGTGAAAGATATTAGCCACAAAATACTACATATTATATAATTGTGCTTTTATGAAATGCCTAGAATAGGCAAATCTATAGAGACAGAAAGTAGAATAGTACTTGCCAGGGCTTGGGGGCTGGGGAAATGTGGAATGACAGTTAATGGATACAGGGCTTCCTTTGGGGATGATGAAAAGGTTCTGGAATTACATAGTGGTGAAAATTGCACCACTCTGTAAATACGCTAAAACTCACTGCATTGTACACTTTTAAATGGTAAATTTCATGGTATGTGAATTATATCTCAGTAAAGCTATTATTATTTTTAAATCAGTGAGGAAAATGACTAACTACAGTATGACCTACCAAGATAAAAAATAAATTATATTTTGTCTTATTATCAACTCAGGTAAACAAACATTCATGGACCCAGACATAGAGAGATGCTGGGAATGCAAAGATAAATAATAAACAGTCCTGACCTTTGAGGAACATAGGAAATAAAATCAATGATAAATCTATGGAAAGAATTTTGATTCCTTCCTCTAGTTTTCACTCTCAAAATGTATAAAATACTAATTTTACCTTGACAGACTCTAATTGAATTTTCAATTCCAACAAATTTTAAATAATAGCAGGCACCCAAATTCAGCAACCAGATACTAAAGATATAACTCTAATTACATCTCAAGTCACACTTCTCTCCCAGCACAAGAAAGTCCAAATTATAATCCAGCCCTGACTGTCCTGTTGCAGTGTGTAACCCTAGCGTGTGGGAGCCAAGAAATTTCCATGTCTCTGTTTCCTCACCTTCATCCAAACCCCATGCTTATGTCCCTTTCCAGTTTTACAGGACCTAAGTTATTCCTTCAGGCAACTAACTCAAACACCATTAGTTACTAAGGTTCTTCAGATACATATTTTGTCGGGTCATCAAAATAAATGCAGCCCCCTTCTTTCATGCCTTCATATTTCTTTTAGTTAGTAAAGATGTAGAATGGTCCCTTTCAGGATCAAAGCTGCTACCTGTGTTTGATACACTGCAAAAGCCAGATACTGATGCCACCTCATATGTTCTATTTCTCCAGAACAGAGGTTGCAAAACAGATGCAGGCACCATATGAATTGTGTTTGGCCTGTGCTGTTCTAAAGACATTTTAATTACCAACATATTATACTAAAGAGATGTTTTACATATAAACTTACATTTTTAGCTTCATTTGAAAAATCTGAAATTTGGCCATGCTGGACCCAAATTCCCACGTGGTAACAACTGAGTGAGCTGACTTGTGACATCTCCTTCCCCTCTGCTAAGAATGCTTCTCCACAATCCTTGCCACTCCACAAGGTTTAAGGCACAGCACATCAGCTGGTTTTATTTGTGACCTACTGCCTCTGGAGGGACTGGGGTTTGAAAGAACTCCAAGTCCAGAGAGTTCAAAGTTGTTTGCAATCATAAAGGGACCTCTTCTTAAAGACCTCTTCCCCTATCTTCAGTTTTAGGTTTAGAACATGGACATATTCTCTACCTTTGCCAAGCTCTCCTAGTTTCTTACTCCAACAACTGCTTTAAATTCCTGTAAGCACCATCATGTCTAGCATCTAAGTGCCACACACTTACCTAAATGCCTCCAGGACACTTCCACAGAGGCATCCTCTGGCCTGGAGGCTCCTACATGCAGCAGCCACTATGGAAAGCACTGAGGATGTCATCCATAGACTGGTGAAATTTTAATTCTCTTTGAAGATAAATGTTTTTCCCAAATTTCTGATTCTTGTGAGTTTAAACAATCCTTCCCAAATTTCACTGTGCATGTAACACTTCTGGGGATCTTGTTAAAATTCAGATTCTGATGTAGTCGGTCTGGCATGAGGCCTAAGATTCTCTATTTCCAACAAGCTTCCAGATGATGCTTACACCACTGGTCTGTGGACCCCACTTTGTATAGCAAGGAGCTCGAAGACTTCCAAAGGAAGAAAGACCTTTCTAAGATGAGAATTATCTGAATGAATCAGACCTCCAATACTTGACTTTCTGCCATTTTAAAACTACAAAACTGTTCATCTTTGAGCAACTCAATATCTGATTTATATAAATAACAGCATTTTATATGGTCCGTGAGAAACAGATGCTTCCTTCAGCCATTAGGCATTGATTATTGTACATTCACTCCATGATCAATACTAGGCATTACACAGAAGGGTTGGCCAAGTTTCCATATGCCCAGAGTCCTTAAAACCTAGTTGGCAAAAAGACTGATAGGAAACAAAATAGTGTACCATTCAAAGCAGCAGATAATTAACATCTTTAAAATAGTGATAATCAATAGTGATTTAAAACAGTGAAATAAAACAGTGATTCCCAAAAGTGTATCATATCAGCATCTGGGGGACAGATCAAACCAAACCCACTTCCCTGCACCCCCTCTATCATACTACTCACACTACACACCCCACCCTTACTGTCAATCACAGACAAAAGAAGCTACAGTCACTTCTAGGACTGCCATATTCTTCAGAAGAGTAATGTGGGGAAAAGAGGATGACAACCAGTCTTTTAAACTGTATATAGAAAGGCAATGGAGATATGGGGCCAGTAAGAGGAAGTGGAATTGGTGGGTATTCCAGGCGGGTGGTGCTTCCTGTCATAAAAGTACTGAGATAGGGATGAGGCAGGGGCGTTTATGGGGTGGAAAGAAGACTTGCCTAATTAAAGTAAACCAGAGGGCCCCACTCACCAGCACCCATTCTGAGTAACGGAAGCATGACCACCTCAGAACTTGACGACCACCTGTTAAGAACATTAAAGAGGTATTTCTTCACAGGGGTGCTGAACTAGTTTGCCTCTCAGATCCTTTCCCATTTTCCTCAGCTACAAAACACAATTTCCATTTTCCTCGAACACATTAATTCTCACCCAAATCACTTGCTTTGCCTGCTGTTTGTGGGAGGTGAGTGAAGAGAATGTAGATATGTAAAAGTCCCTATAAATTTAAGAAAAAACATAAATTGCTTCATCAGATAAATTTCTATTGCTGCTTGGCATCCCTGGTTTTTGGGGATTGTTCTCATAGGTCTTATTTTCAACTCCGTCATCAATCATCTCTGTGACTCTTCTCTAAACCTTGTCCAAACTATCCTCATCTCTTCATATAGGCAAGTGATGAATCACACTTCAGGCCTTCCCTGACCACTCCATCTAAAGGAAGTCTCAGTCATACTCCATTCTCAATCCAAGTCCCCCACTACAAAGCATCTATCACACTTCCAACTGTATTTTCATTTTTTATTTATGAAAATTTCAAAAGTATATTCAGAAGTTGATATAGATCAGAAGTTAGTATTATAGCAGCCCATATACTACCATCCAGATTTAACAAATGTGAACATTTTTGCCTCATTTTCTTTGAATTATATATTTATTCATCATATCTCTGCCACCTGTTTCCTACTAGATTCCCTGTTATATCTAGGCAGTGCTATGTCTAACTATTAACCTCGTTTATACTTATCACTTAGCCTACAGCCTGGCACATATAAGGCTCTCAGTGCTTGTTCAATGAATAATGCATGAACGGTTTCTGTCCTAGAATTAAATAATGGCCATCAGTATCGAAAAAGTATTATTAGACAAAAGACGATTCCATCTTTATTTTAGTTCAAAAAAAAAGGAAATGGATCTTTACTGAAGAATGAGGGTGTCTTGCCAATAGGTTTCAACCTGAGCAAGTTCGATATGGATTCAGTGAGACCGAGGAATGACAATGGAATGCTCTTGGGGTGAAAGGGTTTATTACCCAGCTTGTTCTCCCAGAGATAGGTCGGGGACTAGAATTACATCTGCATCCAACAGTCTGCAGGTCTGTAATCCTCCTTTGTCTCTCTGCCTCAGCCCAGAGTATATAGTGACAAGTCAATAATAGCTTATTGCCTACAGGTGCAGAAGCAGTAGCCTAGCAGCAGGCCAGTTACATCATCAAGTAGTTTAGGCTCAGGTGAGGATCCTGGCCATAGGAACCTTCGCTTTATCCACAAAGGGTTCAAATGTAAATGTGTGCTATAACTGGACATTACACATGAGAGTGGGTTAGCTGAGCAAGGACCAGAACTTGCCTTCCATTGTCCCTCTTGCCCCAGGGAGCACATTCACCTATTTAAAGGCAAGGAGATACAGGAGATGAGCCTACAAAGTTTCTTCTCATCTAAAGATGCCAACTCAATGCCTTAAAAAGGAAAGAAGAAAGGTAAAGAGGAAAGAAGAAAAGGAGAGAGGGAGGGAAAGAGGGAGGCCTATGCAAAGAGAATCCAACCCACTACAGAGCATGTATTTTTTCTAAGTTAGGTCAGGGGCAATATAGATCATATCCTGAAAACTTCTGAATATTAAGTCCACTTGTTTGAAATACAGCCAAGCCTAGGGTCATAGTACATGAAAGGTCAGGTCCAGTTGTTAGACCTAGCCACCTCCTTCTACCTGTACCCCCACCACTCAATATCTTAATGCAAACTCCAAAAAGCCTAAGTTCCTCCCACCATGGTTCTCTACATGCTTTCAGATACCAAATATGCACTTGTATTCTCTCCCCGTCAAAACTACTGGGTCTAAGTTCTCCTTTTTTGTGCTCTTATTCTTCCAACAGGTCTCTGAGAGCAAATATGTGTAGTATTTAAAGGACTGTCCATTACTGAAAATATTACCTTCTTAACCCTTTATGGTCAATGTGGACCTCCAACTCCCTATAATGAAAAAATTTCTTTGACCTAAGATGGTGGCAGACTCTTTTATGTATTAACAATTTTTCCTTCCCTCCCTGTTCTTGACATGGTTCACCACAGACAGTCTATTACTAAGGTACGCCACTTGATGTATGAGAAATCGATTCTAATCAGTTTCATGAAGAAACACTTTTCTTACTTCACAGATAAAATATTATATGAGTGCCTTTCCCCTAAACAGCCAGCACACATCCCACGGAAAAGCAGTCTTGCATTCCCTGCCCACCACTGCACAGCATACTCGTACACTTAGGGGCCACAAACTGGCTGCATTCAGTTGTCACTCTTCCTTTTTAGCATCTTTTTCAAAATCAGAAGGCACCACATCTTCCCTGTGGAGCCGCAAGTGGACTAGCTTCCAGGTACAACTTCCTGTCTTCGTACAACCATCACCTCCTCATCTGAAAGGCAAACTAGTGCTCTGTTAGTCAGTCCTGCCCTCTGAGCACTTCAAAATTACCAGAAGAAAAACCTCTTCCCACATAGCCTGAATTTTTGGTGATAAATGAACAAAGCATCACCAAGCACTCCTCCCTGAACAAATGCCAAGAGCTGATTCATTCTCAGCATGACATCGGTGCTCTATGGCAACCATAGAGCAAAATATCTGCTAGCATGTACTTGATAGTAATTGTCCTTCCACACTCTATTCCACTGATACTATGCAACAGCCAACCGTGTCATTTGACAAAAGAATTCTGTCAGTAACGTCTTGTTTCTGTTTAAGGATAATGTTTGTCTTAACTTTCCAGCTGATTTTCCAAGTATCCCCTTAATACGCAACTCAGTCTTATTTTTGCTATAAGGATCCTTTAATGATGCTGCTAAAGTTTCAGTCTTTTACCGACCTTTAGCAATACAATTTATTGATTTTGTAACGGAAAGCATTGTTGTGTGCTTGTCCTGGAAAATGTCACAGTATAACAGAGAAGCCACTGTGCTTTGTTTGAAAATGACACCAAAACATCCATGGCTTCATGCCACCTTTGGACAACGTTTCACAACAGGCAATGACTAAGGGATGAGGAGCAAATGGTAAACCAATAAAAAACATCTTGAGATAGTCATCGTCATACTTCCATATGCACTCTTCCATTTCAGCCACTGTTTTGAAATCATCATCTCATGAATTCCCTAGTTTTTACATATACAGATTCACATTTTATATTTGCAGTGGGATCTATTTCTCTGTTTGACATTCTAAACTCACTATTATTTCCATCACTATTATTACACTTCAATGAACCTCTTTTAAGCCACTGATTTATTTTTGTGAAATAAGGATATAATGGAAGACCAGCAACAGCCAAAAGAAAAAAATACTATTTTAATATATAAACGATAAGCAAATGACACAAAAAGTATGTTAACCAAGATAAAGTATACCTTTTATTTAAAGTAAGCTATAGTGAATAGCATGGGCTTCATAAAAGAAACACAATTTCTTGATATTAAAATGAGTTTTAAGAGCACACTGAAATTTCTGCTGAAATCATAGTTACTCCCATATGTCAAAGTCCTACATACTCTGCCACTCCTACACCACCTTTCTGATCTCATTTTCAAAAAGCCACACACACACACACACACACACATGTCACTCCACCCCATCATGCTGGTCTTCTTGCTTATCTTTGAACATATTCAAACACATTCTCATCTTGGGCCTTAGCACTGGCTGTTCCCTCTGCCTGGAACACTCCCCCTCAAGTACCTGCATGAATACCTTCATTCATCTCCTTTTAATTCTTTCCTTAAGGTCTCTTTCTCTATGGACCCTACTCAACCATATTTATCCTGTTCTGTTTTCTCTTTCTCTAAAAGCACTTACCTCCTTCTAGCATACTATATGATTTACCTATTTATTTGTTTATTATCTGTCTCCCACTTCCACCCCTCCACCCCAACAGAATGAAAACTTCACAAGGGCAGAGATCTTTATTTTATTCATTGGTATGTCCCGAGCACCTAGATAAAAAACTGACTCGTAGAAAGTTCTCAATAAATAGTAGTTGAACGAATGAATGAAATTTTTTCACTGCTTTTCTTTTCCAGCCACCAAATTGTGGATCTTTGAGAATTCAACAGAAAATGGAGAGCCATCAAAGGTTTATAACAAGAGAATTATAGAACAGATTGGTATTAGAACCATACAAGGTCAGGAGATGATTACAAGTTTAGAAAGGCTGGACACAGAAAGTTTAGTTAAAAAGTCAATCCATGAAAGAGATGATGAAGGCCACAGTTTTCCAAATAACTAGTCCTTCATGAGTGGTTTATTCAACCCTACATATATAAATATATATATTTCAACATGCCTATATATACAGGCACATGCATAAACATTTATTTTGAGCAAATATAAAAAAAAGCTAAAGACATTTTTCCATCATATGGGTATTCTTCATATAATAACTACTGACTTGGACATTGGTTAAAACGACCATGTACATCACAGGTTTCTGGGATGCTCCCACATTATACTTATTGATCAGGTGCCCCTTCTAGTTTAGTACTTGCTTTTACTCTCAAAAGTATCCTTATCTGGACAAAAAAATTACATGGTCATCATACTTAGGAAAGAGACACATAAATTTATTTAGGCATGCTGACCAAGCTTTTGAGGATTTTAGTAGAGTGGGAAAGGAGAAGGTGACAGCCATAATTAATTGTAACACCTAAAGGCCAGCACTGCAAGTGAACTATTTCAAACAGGCAATTCTTTAGCAAAGGAACACCGTGACTGTTGCAGAAGTAGGTGCCACAAGCTTCAGATATCTAGCTTTGGAACCTAAATCCCTACCAGATCACCTGCACAGTCTCAAATCTCCATGAGAATTTTCACACAGTGAGCAGGCACACCAAGTTTTCTCTGCAAGCCCTCTGTGCAAAAACTGAGATCCAAACCCAAGACTGGTGTCAGAAGTTTGAACAGAAAACAAAGGCTCTTCTATTATCCTGTAGCCCAGAGAGCTTGGAAACTAGGAGAAAGTGGAGTTAAGTCTTTATAACAACACTTGTGTTCTGAATTCTCAGTAAATATCCAAGAACTGGTCCAAACACTAGATCTTGAAACTTGGGTTCACATCTGTAAGAGCCATGCACCCATCAGGTCTGCAAACAGGTTTTGTTGAAACTGCCCTCCCTAGTCACAGTTGTCTCAATTCATGTGATCCCTAGCTAAATGGGCAAGGCTCAATTCTTACTGTTCTTGAAGACAATAATAACATAGGTTTAGAACCATAGTAGACACTTAACAACTAAGGATAAAAGTCTTTTATTTCCTATATATGTAAA
This sequence comes from Manis javanica, assembly GCF_040802235.1. Taxonomy (NCBI): domain Eukaryota; kingdom Metazoa; phylum Chordata; class Mammalia; order Pholidota; family Manidae; genus Manis; species Manis javanica. The sequence continues at coordinate 39,317,481 of NC_133167.1, forward strand.
TAGATGATAAGAAATCAATGACCTTCTTTTTATCATCTGTGCTATTTCTTTCTTTCATATGCATTTTCCAGTTTACTTTCTTTTTACCTTTTTTATCCTTGCATTTAACAAATGAAAAAATGAAATAAAGAAAGAGTCAAGTCTCTGGTCAGGAGAAGACGGTAAAGAAAAGTCAGTATTCCTTAATATTTACCACAGCTGCATCATCTAAACCAGGGCACTTTTAAATATGAAAGGAGATGTATTTGATAATTAAGATAAGTCAACAAGAATAAACTGAGACTTGCAGATAAACCAAGGGATCCCTTCTAATCCCTCTCAGATTCCCATACATCCTATGTGTAGAGAAGCAACCTGCGCCTCTGGTAGGTCAACCAAACTTCAAACATAGTCCTCTGTCTCTCAGGGCTGGCTTGGTTTTCCACGGTGGAGTTGCAAAGATTTGCACTCCATGCTGCCATTCCCTATCCAACAAACCTGTAGAACTGGTTCCATTTTTACCCAGGAAATCAGGCAACAACACACTAGAATATGGATATAGGCCAAGCCTACAGCAAGCCCCAGGCCTGGAGCCTCGGGTTTCTCTTACAGAAATACTTCACAAGAGAGACAGCAACCTGGTGAGAGGGTACACAGATAACAGCTACAGATTTAACAAGTATTTTGAATGTTAGATCCTTTCATTGATGTCCTGGCACAAGACGAAACTGAACCAAATCCAAAGCCACCTCTCCTGCAAAACACATTCATCCAGAAGGGAAGGCTATAGCTACAGCATCTGTCCTCAACTACAGGTAACAACTTTAGGTTTTTTTTGCCTTTTGCTGAGATCAGTTGGAGCAAAAGGCTTTCAAGAGAGTAAGAAAATATGTTTTTTCTCCCAAGATCACATTGCCCCGGTTAAGCAGAGCTAATGCTTATTTTTATCCTATACTTCCTGTTTAGAGGGATCAAACATTGCTCATGTTCTTTATTAAATTTAGGCCTATGGCTAGTGCTTATTAATTTGCTGGAATATTTTTCCCTTAGTTTCATAAAGAAGGAAGACCAATTTTGTAATCTCGTTGCAATCTAGAGCACATAAAGAATCTACAATGGTGGCAGGAGCAGAAAAGCTTCAGCTGGTTTATCTCAAACTGTTCAGAAAGACTGATTTCTTCACTGACTCCAGTCATTCATAAAGACTGTGAAAGGCCACCCAATGCTATAAGGAGGTAATGGTAAAGCAAACATCTTAGGCTGTTAAGTAATTGTAGATGTTGAATACTATAGTAGCTGAGTCTGGGGACAAATGCTGGGAGTTAGAGAATCACCTGTCATGGAAATGTTGGAAGAAACTCCTTTTGAATTCATGCACATTGAACTAAAATCCTTCCAGCTAAGAGATACGATGAGCACAAGGGGCCTTTGTTAAAATGAACAAGAACTAAAAAAGTTTGACTTGTTTTCCCCTATAAGTGGTGCAAAAATATTAAATTCAAAGATATTTCTGTTAATGTAACTGTTCGAACTGCTTCGCATAACCACAAATGAGGTCAAAATGTGCCTAAAAATAAGCAAAACTAACAGCTTAATGTTGACTTTTTAAATGTTCAAAGGAAGAAAAAATTAACTGGTAAGGCTGTTGGATGGTAGGGTTATAATGTCTCCTTTTAGGAAACCAAAATTATGTCTTCCCCACCCTCCACCAGCCTACCACACCTCCCAACATTGAAGTGGATCATTTCTGAAAATTACAATGATCCATTATGCTGGGCTCCTCTTGTGGCTACGGATGCCATCTGTCTCCCATACTATATAAACAATCCCTGCAGGAATCTTCTCATGACAAAACAGATTAGCAAACTCCAGATTTTCACACCATTAATAGTGTCCCTATCCAGATTAGACCTCTTGCTTTAATAATTCCAGAGAGAAGCCTAATAACTGATTCTTCTTTGTTTATAGGTAATGCATTACTTTAAAGATAACCTCTCAGAACAGACAGCCATCTGTTGGGAGGAGAGAGAAGGGAGAAGAAAAAAAAGCTCTCTAGGCAACGAAGAAACGAACCCTTAAGGGAACAGAAGAAACAAATGAAAATCCTACTTGTTAGACGAACGAATAATTAACGATAAAATCTTTTTCTTCTAAATAACAAAGTATAGAAAACTATTTTAAAAAAGACAAGTTTCACACCCTTTAGAAGGCATATGTACACCGAGAATTCAGAGTTCGTTTGTCTCTGGGACAGCGAAAGCAGAAACATACCAGGAAGGCTAAAGGCTCCCGGGAAGTTTGCCTACAGTCCACCTCTATCTACGATAAGCACAGACACTTGCCTCTTCTAAGTTTAATATCAACTGATGCCTTAACTGTGAGCTCTCTCTATTGTCTCCAAAGACTTCCTACTCTAAGAGAAATAAACAGGCTTGCAAAGAAATAAACACTTGAGCACGACGAACGGAGGTAAAACAAGGCGTGGAAGAGCCAGCGCGCTGCAGCTGCACGTCCTCGGAAGCGTCTACGTCTAAATCTGCAGCCCCAGTTTCCTCCAGGCCCCAAGCCCAGCAGAGGATGTTCACAACACATTCCAAACCAGAAAGAAAATGAAGCCTCCTCTCCCTCCAGTGATGCTCAAATGGATCCAAAAGTCTCAGCTCCCAGGGATAATTAAACCAAGAAACACGTCCGGTGTCTCTCACCCGTATTTCAGGACAGAGGAAACCGAAATGTCAAATGAATGACCGCGCCGGAGCGCGAGGGAGGAAAACAAAGCCACCTCCCGCTGGCCCGTACCTGCGGCACGAGGGCCGGGCGCGGGCCGCACGCTCACCTGGGGCTGGGCGCCCGCCGCGCCGGGCTGCGGATGCGGACAGGGCCGCGGGGCGGGGGAGAGCCCCGCAATCGACTGGACCCGCGTGCCCGGCTCCCTCCGGCCGGTCCGTGCGCGCCGCGGGGAAAGCAGGCGGCTGGTGACACTGCTGCGGCGGCCACTGCCACGGGGCCGAGGAATCCTGCGCTGCGGTCCTCGACCCCGGGACCCGAGGCAGCGACTCGGGAGACGCGGCGCAGGAGCAGAGCGTGCCCGGCGCGCCCCTCAGCGGCTCGTCCCGCCGCCCTCCGCAGCGGGCCGGGTCCCGGTTCGCCTGCGTGCAAGCATCTTCCTTCCCTCCCCGCCACACTCGGAGCTCCTTAACCGACTCCGCGCCGCCGCCCACCGCCGGGTTACGCCGCGCCCCCCACGCGACCCGCCGATTGTGTCGAGTCAGCAGCTGCGGCGGCGGGGACGCGCGAAACCATGTCTCCCGCCCGCGCTCCGGAGGACGTCGAGAGTCCGGGCGCCGCGAGGAGGTGCACAGGCGAGCTGGGCGGCCCTGCCGCGGCGCGTCCCCGAGCGGTCCGACATCGCCCGGTTCCCCGCAGCTCGCTCTCCAGGCGTCGCCCTCGAGCAGCGCCTACGTCTCCCCATCTCGCCGCTCCCCGCCGGCTCGCCCGGCATCCCTTTCTCCCGCCGCTACCTACCTCCGGCCGGGCTGGCCGAGCGCCTGCCCCAAACCCTGCACCCCGGCCGTCGGAGGGCGAAGGGTCCGGCCCGCTCACCTCCGGCGGCGCCGGCGTCCCCCCCGCTAGACTCCTGGGTGGCATCTGCCCGCACGTCCCTGCGGGGCACTTGGCTGGGGGCTTCCTGCACGCTGGGGATCGGGGGAAGGGAGGCGGGGAGGATGGGAGGGACAGCCAGACCTTGGCCGCTGGACCTTCCTGAGGACGGTACAGGAGAGCAGGGCGGGTGCAGCTGGGCGGAGGGCGAATCCCGAGGCTGCGGAGGAGCCGAGGCTGCTCTCCTTCTGCGACACCGAAGGACATGAGGTTCTGAGTGGCGCCGCGGAAGAAAGAGGAGACCCTCTGAGGTCATGAAGGCAGGACTCTTCCTAAATCCCACCGGAAAGCAGGATGGAGGACAGTCATGCCTCGGTTTCCCCAGCTGCAAAGGCAAGACAGTAATACTCATGTCACCTACTCGGGGTGTGGTCACGAATGAAAATGGATTCTTGAAAGCACTCTGAGCTACTTAGCTTAAAGAGGGCACTAAAATTTAAAATTACTATATTGATACTTTTAGCTTTCTGGTTACTTTCTGTAGCATATTCATTGACTCAGTCCCACTTAGGTGAAAGAATGAAAAATCTGTAATGTAATGATATTGCCCCATATGCATGGCATCTATCAGCTATGGAAAAGATTTACTCGATTTTATAGTTTAACAACTATAGCCATATGGGGCAAGCCCCAAAACACTGCCCCCCCTTATTTGGGGGCTTTTTAGTATGTGCTCTTAGTATTATCCATCTCTCTCTCTCTCCTCTGGTAAAAGAGAGATTCAGATTTCCTTTGGGAACTAGCCATCACTTTCCCCCAGGAATCTTGTGGTTGCAGGATACTGATATGCACTCCATCATGTCCCAGAGCTGACCAGTTATATATTCCAGACCGCAGTGACTGGTTCTGGGAGGGGCATATTGGTCCAGAAACTCAGTCCAGAGTTTTTGCTGAATCAGTTCAGAAAAAGCCTTTTAACTAGGATAACTAATAACAAGTACCGCCAATGCAAGTTAATGAAGCCAATTTCAAGAGAAAGAAAGCTGCGGAAGAGAAGACATGTCTTTTGAGCCTTAGAAGGCAAATATATCTGAAGTGAGCTCTGCCCCTGAAGCCAATAAAGCCCTCTCCTCTTTATTTCCTCCAGTCAATTTCAGTTGTGTTCTGCCACCTGTTACAAAAAGCCCTGACTCATTATTCCCATGGACCTATCCATCCCAGGCATCATTGCTAGGCTGCTCTACTGAATTGATGAACCCCACACACATAGCGAAAAAAAAGTGGGGGGGTACTTATTCTTGCTACTACTGGAAAAATAGAGATTCCAAGAGTTCCCACATGATGTTCTCTTTCTACAACTTGCTCTAGACCCAGCAACTCACCTGCAATCTTTAACCTCCTGAATTGACTTATCAGTGTTATAAGGTAGCTTTAAACAAAAAAAAAAAAGCATAAAAATAATACAGCTAAAACAGATCATTATAGTTGCCTTAGGTTAAAATAATTTTTTTTCTCTCCCTTAAAAACAGCCCCATCTATCTTTAAAGTTTTCTATATATCAAGCATTAAACTTAAGGCTAAGATTAAATGCAAAATCATACTAAGTTTTCAGACTTGCAAAAGGATGTAAAGGTTAGGTTCCTTCCTACTGCACTCCCCACCCCCGATCACCAGCATTAACCAATTTGGGTTCCCCCCTAGCCTCTTCTTGAACCATTGTCATAAAGTTTCTGGCCTAACATTAGAAAGTGATTCCTTAAAGTCAAAATTCTTGTTACCTCACAGGACACCAACTACTAAAGACAGACTTTGAATCACTTGCACTGTCTCTTGTAAGATCTTTGGATGGCCCTTTGCTGCTTATCAGATAACAGTCTCCTGACCAAAACTCATTGTCCTACCTTGCCTCCTTTATATAAATGGCTCAAGCTTGTGAACACTTGTCTTTTGCCAAAGCTCAAAACCCAACAGCAGGTTCCAGGAAACTTAAATTTCATCCCTCCAGGAGAGGAACTATAAGTGTGTTCATGTGGTCTTAAATTTCTGTAAATGTTTCAAAAGTTAAATATTTTAATCTCCAAAGACTGCTGTCTCTTTTCATTTAACTTACCTTCAGTAATAATTTTCCTTGTGTCTGGAAGTACTGCAGTGGTTGCAGGCATTTTGGCAATCTGGCTATGGGTAAATTGAGTTAGTTAAGTGGAATAAATGTATGTGCTTCACGGGCCTTGCAGCTACAGTAACAGTAACACCTATTCCAGCTGCTTGAAGACCTATCAACTGAATCACTTAGAGCTGTAACACAAAAGTAGAAGGGCCAGAGACTACATCAGCAAATGAATGTGTACTTCAGAAACCAGCACAGAAGTATATAAGTAAAAGGGTAGAAATGTATGGATCCAGAACTAGCATATGGAAAACCCTCCCACATGTTATTCTTTAAATGTAAAAGAAATCTGATAGAGATTTTTCCCAGATTTGACAACAATCTTAAAAATGTACATGACTTTCCCAGAAATGAACCGTGGACTGGGAAGAAACTGGTCTAAACTATCAATAATAAAAACAAAATTCAATCAGCTTTGCTAGTAGAAATACCTATTAACTCTATAGAACAAAATATGACAAAATCATTTTCACATACAGAAAAAAATCAGAGTATGTAGCCAAAAACATAGGAAAAAGTAATGTAAAGGTATGTTAGGCAGTTAATTCATTTTTTTAAATCATGGTATTTTTCTGTATTGGTGATATCTGACATGTGAATTTTTTAATTCGATTTTATAGTTTACCAACTAAATCCCATGATCAAGTGGGATTTAGACATGGAATGCAAGGATCATTCAACATATGAAAGTTGATAAGAAAAAAAGTGAAGGAAATGAACATCAGATATACGATTAGCAAATATTTTACCCTGTCCTGTTGGTTGTCTCAGAATGAAGGGAAAAAACATGATCACCTCAACTGATGCAGAGAAAGCATTTGACAAAATTCAACACCCCTTCTTAAGAAAAAATTCAACACAATAGGAATAAAAGGAAACTATATCCACATAACAGCCATATGTTAAAAATCCACAGGAAACCTTTTACGCAATGGGGGAAGACTGAAAGCTTTTTATCTAAGTTCAGGAACAAATCAAGGATGCCCACTTGTACCACTTCTATTCAACATAGTACTGGAAGTTCTATCTGAAGCAATTAGCAAGAAAAAGAAATCAAATGCACCCAAATTAGAAAATAAGAATAAAATTATCTCTGTTTGCAGATGATATGATCTTATATGTAGAAAGCCCTAAAGACTCCACAAAAATAGCTATTAGAATAATAAGTGAATTCAGGAAAACATCAGGATACAAAGGCAATGCACAAAATCAGCTGCATTCCTATATACAATGAACTCCTTGAAAAGGAAATTACAAAAACAATTCCATTTACAATAGCATAAAAAAAAACTTAAGAATTAACCAAGGAAGAATAGACTATAAAACTATAAAACATTGTTGAAAGAAATTAAAGAAGACATAAATAAATAGAAACATACCATATTCGTGGATTGGAAGACTTAATATTGTTAAAATATCCTTCTGTCCAATGCATTTCACAGATTCAATGCAATCCTTACCAAAATCCCAGACTTTTTAGGTAGGAATAGAAAAACGGACCCTAAAATTCATATGGAGTCTCAAGGGGCTCCAAATCACCAAAACTATCTTGAAAAGAACAAAACAGATTACACACTCCCATATTTCAAAATTTACCCAAAAGCTACAGTTATTAAAACAGTGACATTGGCATAAAGACAGGCATATTGTCCAATGGCAAAGAAGAGCCAGCTCAGAAATAAACCCACGCATATATAGTCAAATTGTTTTTGACAAAGATGTAAAACTACTCAAGGGCAACAGGGTAGTCTTTTTAACAAATGGTGCTGAGAAAACTGGATAATTACATGAAAAAGAATGAAGTTGGACCCTTATCTAACACCAAATATAAAAAATAATTCTCCCTGGGCAAGGGAAACAAAAGCAAAAATGAACAGGTGGGACTATATCAAGCTGAAAAGCTTCTGTACAGCAAAGGACACCATCAATAGAACAAAAAGGTACCTACAGTATGGGAGAATATATTCATAAATGACAGATCCGATAAAGGGTTGACATCCAAAATATATAAAGAGCTCATGCACCTCAACAAACAAAAAGCAAATAATCCAATTAAAAAATGGGCAGAGGAGCTGAACAGACAGTTCTCCAAAGAAGAAATTCAGATGCCCAACAAACACATGAAAAGATGCTCCACATCGCTTGTCATCAGAGAAATGCAAATTAAAACCACAATGAGATATTACCTCACACCAGTAAGGATAGCTACCATCCAAAAGACAAACAACAACAAATGTTGGTGAGGTTGGGGAGAAAGGGGAACCCTCCTACACTGCTGGTGGGAATGCAAATTAGTTCAACCATTGTGGAAAGCAGTATGGAGGTTCCTCAAAAAGCTTGAAATAGACTTACCATTTGACCCAGGAATTCCACTTCTAGGAATTTACCCTAAGAATGCAGCAGCCCAGTTTGAAAAAGACAGATGCACCCCTATGTTTATCGCAGCACTATTTACAATAGCCAAGAAATGGAAGCAACGTAAGTGTCCATCAATAGATGAATGGATAAAGAAGATGTGGTACATATACACAATGGAATATTACTCAGCCATAAGAAGCAAACAAATCCTACCATTTTCAACAACATGGATGGAGCTACAGGGTATTATGCTCAGTGAAATAAGCCAGGCAGAGAAAGACAAGTACCAAATGATTTCACTCATATGTGGAGTATAAGAACAAAGGAAAACTGAAGGAACAAAACAGCAGCAGATTCACAGAACCCAAGAATGGACTAACGGTTACCAAAGAGAAAGGGACTGGGCAGGAGGGGTGGGAAGGGAAGGATAAGGGCAGGGAAAAAGAAAGGGGGCCTTACCATTAGCATGTATAATGTGGGAGGAGCAAAGGGAGGGCTGTGCAACACAGAGAAGACAAGTAGTGAGTCTACAGCATCTTACTATGCTGATGGACAGTGACTGTAACGGGGGGGGGACTTGGTGACGGGGGGAGTCTAGTAACCATAATGTTCTTCATGTAATTGTAGATTAATGATAATAAAATGAATAAAAAATAATTCAAAATGGATCAGAACCTAAATATGAGATCTAAAACAATTAAACATGTAGAAGAAAGCATAGGACAAAGCTTCATGACTTGGATTTGGCAATGATTTCTTCGATATGACACCAAAAGCACAGGTAACAAAAGGAAAAAATAGAAAAATTGGACTTTAGAAATTAAAATATTTTGTGCATCAAAAAACCCTGTCAAGAGAATAAAAAGAAAATCCACAGAATGGGATAAAATATTTGCAAATCATGTATCTGATAAGGGATTAAAATCTAGAATATAGAACAAACTCCTAAAACTCAACAACAACAAAAAAATCCATTCAAAATGGGCAAAGAACTTGAATAGATATTTCTTCAAAGAAAATACGTGAATAACCAATAAGCACATGAAAAGATGCTCAACAACACTAATCTTTAGGGAAATGCAAATCAAAACTATAATGAGATACCACTTTATGCCCATTAGGATGGCTACTATTAAAAGAAAAACAGAAAACAACCATTGTTGGCAAGGATGTAGAGAAATTAGAGAAACTGGACCCGTGGTATACTGTTCGTGGGAATTTAACATGGCACAGTGGCTGTGGAAAACTGTATGAATGTTCCTCAAAAATTAAAAATAGAATTACCTTAGGACCCAGCAACTCCCCTTCTACGTATATGTCCAAAAGAATTGAAAGTATGGTCTTAAAGAGATATTTGCAGAATGGGGAGTTATGGCATACTAAGTATCAAATTCCAGTTTTACAAGATGAAAAGAATTATGAGGATGGATGGTGGTGATTGATTGCTCAACAGTGTGAATGTATTTAATACAACACAAGTGTACAAAAATGCTTTAGACCATAAATTATGTTGTGTATTTTGTCACATACACACACACACACACACACACACAAATAAATGAATAAATCAAATAAATTGAAGGAAGAGTCCCTTCCCTAACATATCCACCTTCAGGTCCAAAACCCAGACAACAGAGCACATATTTTGAGGCACACATCTCATGTCATGGGCCTCTCCTATCTCTGCCTTCCTCTCCCATGACCTGCTGAAACTGGAAGAGATGTCATTCTTTCATTTCCCCTTCCCATCTACCTAGACATACTTTGGCAGAAGCAGAGCCTTTGGGTTGTCTACTGCCTTTATAGCATGTACTCCCAGCCTTACTGCTAAGCCTTACTAAGGCCAGGATAGGAGAAAGAAATTGGCTTACCAATTAGGGAAACTTTATCACGAGGAACTTTGAAAATATTACAATTGCATTATTAGCAGAGGATATCTAACTTCTCAAATAAGTTTTATATATAACACCTCATTTGAGAAATTAATCCCACTCTTATCCCAATTTAATAGGTGGGAAATTGAAGCACAGAAAAGCTAAGTCATCTGGCTGGGCTAGCACCAGGGCTTGCCTCTGACTAGTCTTTATTCTACCATGGTGTATTGTCTCTTTAGTTAAATAAGATGGCTTTTTAATCACTTTTTTAAAGTTTATTTCCTTAAGATACATAACATTAATCCCACTCTCACCCCAATCACTCACCAGCTCAGATTGATTCTGCATTTGTTTAAATCATTTCCTTGCAGGTTTCTACTTTCTTATTGTTTTCATATTTTCAGTATCTTTCTTAACACCACCACCCTTTATAGCATTTTCAAAATACTATATTCATATAGGAAGTGAAGCCACAATAAAGGCCATGATATGGAAAGAGACCACCAAGAGGATGATATTTTAGTTACGTAACTAAGATATACCATGAATGTTTTAAAAATCTAAATGTACACTCTAGTTGGCATATTTTTCTTGTTGATGAACAAATATGTCAGATAAACCCAGCATTTCCACTTGACTCAAAATTTCAACCCAAAACATGATTCTGTGTTAGGAGAAGCCTGGGTGATATTATAGGTTTTGGCCAAAGAAAAAATATCTTTCCCAGAAGCTGTATCATGATTGAAACTTGTGCCAAGGAGTTCATGTGATTTTGTTCAAGGTCACATAGAGGTAATAGGTGATGAAGCAATTAATGTAAGAAGACTTAAAGTGAAGCAGGAGCACAGAAAAGACATTGCAAAATTAAAATCAAGGTTGAGGGCCTAGAAAAATAATATGAAATATACAGAAAGTTGAATTATGGTGCCCTTTTAAATGTTATTCTCGCCCCATGTCCTGGGGCCAGTGTTAGACCACATAAGGCTTATCCTCTCACACTGGTTTTCTCTGTATGCTAATCACTTCCTCTAGAGAACGTTGTTTCTCCCTTCTCTGTCCTGCTTTGTGTCTTGGTATACTGACCCATATGGACTGCATAACATGAATCCTTACTCCCTGACATTGGAAGAGACTAGAAGAGAGAGGGGTGGGAAAGATTCCCCCACCAACTCCCTCCTTGACTTGGTGATGCAGTTCCAGCATCCTCCCTGGCAGGTAGCCCCCCTCCCACTAATCTAGCTTCACTGGACTCCAGGACATCAGTGCCTTCTTATGTCTCTTTGTGCCTATGGATAGTAGAAGCTTCCCACTGTTGCTGGTTCCTGGGTGTCTCAACAGTCCTCTTTAGTTTTAACTCTGCCCAAGCCTCTGTGACTAGACTTTTTCTGATGTTCAAAATTTATCAAAGTACACATTTATAAATTTTTCCAGCTTAGCATGTCATCTATTTTCTGCTAGGCTCCCAACTGTAATTATTTTCCAGGATATTTACACTTGTAAAATGAAAGATTTAGACACAGTTAGAAGTACATTTAAAGTAGAGCATCTCTTCAGTTCAGATCACTAGAGTTCAGGTCAGTAGAGCTCATATCAATTGCTATGATGTAATTTCAAACCTATATTCATTGAGAGTTCACCTTTATTGAGAGTTTATACCTCCATTTTGATAGTTCAAAAACTTCGATTTTATCAATTCATCTGCAGATAACAGAACCACAGGGAATCCATTCTTGCTAAGCTCACAGGACGCTGAGTTATAGTTCAAGACTTTCATTTATTTGCTTAAAGCAGAAAATATCCAACACAAGAACTATTAAGCCATCAACTCAGGGTTCTTCTTTCTGGTGAAAAATATTAAGAGTCTCAAAATACAGATGAGATGTTTGCATCATGATGATCAGAGAGTTAGAACTAGAGGCACTGAATAGTTTTATGGGCTTTTCCCATGAATTTATGGTGACATACTGAATTGCTTTGATACACTTCAGGTATATGCCTACATGAACAACAACAAAACCAAACAGAACTCACATGGAATATTATGTAGTAATAGGAACGGGAGATTAAAGATGGCAGCATGAGAGGTGAGCCAGAGACCTCCTCCTAAAACCACATATAATTTAAAAATATAATTAATACAACTAATCCTGAAAAAGCAACAGGAAAGAAGGCTGTGCCAGACTGCATGCACCTGGAGAAAAGACCAGACCTCAAGAAACAAGGTAATGTACCAAAGCCATAACCCAGCAGGACCCAAGCACTTCCCCAACCCAAGCTCACATGGCAGGAGGAAGACAAATGAATCGGGGAGGGAGTGGAGGCCTAGGACTGCTGAACACCTCGCCCTGGAAATCTGCTCTGGGAGCACAAACCTACATTGCATGGTGCTCTGGTGATTAGTGGGGTTGGAAAGCTAAGACAGGTGGAATACCTAGAGAGACTGAGATTCTAGCTGCTTTTGGAGAACAGGGATCCATGTGGGGCTGCACTGGGTAGGCAGTCTGAGAGACTTTCTAACAGTGAGAGGGCTGCTAAAGGGGAAAGTATTGCACAGAGCTCACTGCTCAGGAGAAAGGAGAGGTAGACAAAATCATCCTAGTACACTCTGCCCAGCAGGTTGAGAACTTTCAGAATCTTCAGGTACTCCATCCCCCTGGCTGGATATGCAGCTCCAAGGCATCCCACCATGACATGCAGCCTGCTGGACCTTCCTTCCAGCCAGCCTGCACCTGGCTTGCAAACCGGCAACCCCTGCCTTGGCATCAGGCAAACCATGCCTTCAGCAGCTACAAACACAAAGCATAGAGGCTTATACCTGTGTATTCAGCACCATTGGTTCTCACAGTACAGACAGGCATAGCAGCCAGGAAGCAGGAAACACTTCTTTCCTCCCCCCAGGGACCATCACCACTCCCCTGCAACCCCCGACATCACTCCAGGGGTGAAGCAGCTCTAGAGAGTAGAGCTTCTGGTCACTAGAGGGTGCCACATACCAATATGAAATGTCAAAAGAACCTGGTTCAAACAAAAATCCCACAAACACCAGAAAAAAGGACAAGTGAGACTGAATTAATCAATCTACCTGAAAGAGATTTCAAAATAAAAATCATAAACATGCTCCTGGAGGTACAGAAAAATATTCAAGAACTTGGAATGAATTTAGGATGGAGATCCAATCATTAAGGAACACAATGGAGGGTTTTAAAAACAGATTAGATATGGTGGAGGAGATGATAAATGAAATAGAAATTATAGAAGAGGAATACAAAAAAGCTGAGGCACACAGATAAAAAAGGATCTCTAGGAATGAAAGAATATTGAGAGAACTGTGTGACCAATCCAAATGGAACAATATCCATATTATGGGGGTACCAGAAGAAGAAGAGAGAGAAAAAGGAATTAAAGTGTCTTTAAAGAAATAATTGATGAAAATTTCCCCAATCTGGGGAAGGAAATAGTCTCTCAGGCCATGGAGGTTCACAGATCTCACAACACAAGGAACCCAAGGAAGACAACACCAATACATGTGATAATTAAAATGGCAAAAATGAAAGATAAAGACAGATTATTAAAAGCAGCCAGAGAGAGAAAAAAGATCACATACAAAGGAAAGCCAATCAGACTATCATCAGACTTCTCACCACAAACCTTACAGGCCAGAAGGGAGTGGCATGATATATTTAATGCAATAAAGCAGAAGGGCCTGGAACCAAGAATGCTATCTGCCAAGATTATCATTTAAATTTTAAGGAGGGATTAAACAATTTCCAGATAAACAAAAGCTGAGAGAATTTACCTCCCACAAAACATCTCTACAGTACTTTGGAGGGACTGCTATAGATGGAAATGTTCCTACGGCTAAATGGCTGTCCCCAGAGGTTAAAAAAAGAAAAACCACAGTAAAGAAAGTAGAATAGTTAATTACTAAGCAAATGCAAAATTAAATCAACTACCCACAAATTCAGTCAAGGGATAGACAAAGAGTACAGAATATGATACTTAATATATAAAAAAATGGAGAAGGAAGAAAATCGAGGTAAAAAAAAAAGAACCTTTAGATTGTGTTTGTAATAGCATACTAAGTGAGTCAAATGGAAGTTACCCTTGAACCTTTGGTAATCACAAATCTAAAGCCTGCAATGGCAATAAGTACATGCCTACCAATAATCATCCTAAATGTAAATGGTCTGCTTGCACCAATCAAAAGACATAGAGGCTGAAGAACATGCTCCTACATAACCAATGGCTCAATGACCAAATAAAAACAGAGATAGAGCAATATATGGAGAAAAATGACAACAATAATTCATTTTTGACAACAACAAATCTAAAGCCTGCAATGGCAATAAGTACCTGCCTACCTATAATCACCCTAAATGTAAATGGTCGGCTTGCACCAATCAAAAGACATAGAGTCACTGAATAGAAAAAAATGAGACCCAACTGTATGCTGCCTACAAGAGACTCACTTTAAACTCAAAGACATACACAAAACAAAAGTGAAGGGATGGAAAAATATATTTCATGCAACTAATAGGGAGAAAATGCAGGAGTTACAGTTCTTGTATCAGACAAAATAGACTTCAAAACAAAGAAAGTCACAAGAGACAAAGAAGGACACTACATAATGATAAAGGGCTCGGTCCAACAAGAGGATATAACCATTATAAATGTCTATGCACCCAACAAAGAGCACCTACATGTGTGAAACAAATACTAACTGAATTAAAAGGGGAAATAGAATGCAATGCATTCATTATAGAAGAATTCAACACTCCACTCATTCCAAAGGACAGATCAACCAGGCAGAAAACAAGTAAGGAGACAGAGGCATTGAACAACACATTAGAAGAGATGTACCTAACAAACATCTAGAGAACTCTACATCCAAAAGCAGCAGGATACACATTCTTCTCAAGTGCACATGAAACATTTTCAAGAATAGATCACATACTAGTCTACAAAAAGAGCCTCAGAAAATTCAAAAAGATTGAAATTGTACCAACCAGCTTCTCAGACCACAAAGGTATGAATCTAGAAATAAATTATGTAAAGAAAACAAAGAAACCCACAAACACATTGAGGCTGAAGAATATGCTCCTAAATAACCAATGGATCAATGACCAAATAAAAACAGAGATAGAGCAATATATGGAGAAAAATGACAACAATAATTCAACACCGCAAAATCTTTGAGATGCAGCAAGGCTGTGCTAAGAGGGAAGTATATTGCAATACAGGCCTACCTCAGAAAAGAAGAACAATCCCATATGAACAGTCTAAACTCACAATTAATGAAAAAGAAGAAATAATGAGGCTCAAAGTCAGTAGAAGGATGGACATCATAAAGATTAGAACAGAAAAAAATAAAATTGAGAAGAATAAAACAATAGAAAGAATCAATGAATGTAGGAGATGGTTCTTTGAGAAAATAAACAAAATAAATAAACCCCTCACCAAACTTACCAAAAAAAAGTCTACACAGATAAACAGAATAAAAAATGAGAAAGGAAAAAATCACTATGAACACCACAGAAATACAAAGAATTATTTGACAATACTATGAGAAATTATATGCTAACAAACTAGATAACCTAGAAGAAATGGACAACTTTCTAGAAAAATACAACCTTCCAAAGCTGACCCAGGAAGAAAGAGAAAATCTAAACAAATCAATTACTAGCAATGAAATTGAATTGGTAATCAAATAACTACCTAAGAACAAAACCCCTGGACCAGATGGCTTCACTGCTGAATTTTATCAAACATTTAGTGAAGACTTAATACCCACCCTCCTTGAAGTTTTCCAAAGAGTAGAAGAAGATGGAATACTTCCGAACTCATTCTATGAGGCCAGCATCACTCTAATAGCAAAACTAGGCAAAGACACCAAAAAAAAGGAAATTACAGACCACTATCACTAATGAACATAGATGCAAAAATACTCAACAAAATATTATCAAAATGAATTCAAAAATACATCAAAAAGATCATCCATTATGATCAAGTAAGATTTAGATGAGGGATGCAAGGATAGTACAGTATTTGAAAATCTAACAACATCATCCACCACATCAACACAAAGAAGGACAAAAACCACATGATCATCTCCACAGATGCTGAAAAAGCATTCAACAAAATTCAACATCCATTCATGATAAAAACTCTCAACAAAATGGGTATAGAGGGCAAGTACCTCAATATAATAAAGGCCATATATGACAAACCCACAGCCAACATCATACTTAACAACAAAAAGCTGAGAGCCTTTCCTTTAAGATTAGGAGCAAGACAAGGATGCCCACTCTCTCCACTTTTATTCAACATAGTACTGGAGGTCCTCACCATGGCAATCAGACAACACAAAGAAATACAAAGCATCCAGATTAGTAAAAAAGAAGAAAAACTGTCACTGTTTGCAGATGACATGATATTGTACATAAAAACAACCCTAAAGAATCCACTCCAAAACTACTAGATCTAGTATCTGAATTTAGCAAAGTTGCAGGATACAAAATTAATACACAGAAATCTGTGACATTCCTATAAACTAACAATAAACTAGCAGAAAGAGAAATCAGGAAAACAATTTCATTCACAATTGCATCAAAAAGAATGAAATACCTAGGAATAAATCTAATGAAGGAAGTGAAAGACCTATACTCTCAAGATACTCATGAGAGTAATTAAAGAAGATACCAATAAATGGAAATACATACTCTGCTCATGGATAGGAAGAATTAATATTGTCAAAATGGCCATCCTGCCTAAAGCAATCTATAGATTCAATGCAATCCCTATAAAAATACCAACAGAATTCTTCAACAAACTAGAGGAAATAGTTCTAAAATTCATATGGAACCACAAAAGACCCCAAATAGCCAAAGCAATCCTGAGAAGGAAGAATGAAGCAGGAGGAATTACACTCCCTGACTTCAAGCTCTACCACAAAGCCACAGTAATCAAGACAATTTGGTACTGGCCCAAGAACAGACCCACAGACCAATGGAACAGAATAGAGAGTTCAGATATTAAACCAAACATATATGGTCAGTTAATATATGATAAAGGAGCTCTGGACATACAATGGGGAAATGAAAGCCTCTTCAATAGCTGGTGTCGGCAAAACTGGACAGCTACATGTAAGAGAATGAAACTGGATTATTGTCTATCCCCATACACAAAAGTAAACTAAAAATGGATCAAAGACCTGAATGTAAGTCATGAAACCATAAAACTCTTAGAAGACAACATAGGCAAAAATTTCCTGAATATAAACATAAGCAACTTTTTCCTGAAGGTATTTCCTCGAGCAAGGGAAACAAAAACAAAAATAAACACACAGGACTACATCAAACTAAAAAGCTCCTGCACAGCAAAGGTTACTATCAGCAGAACAAAAAGGCATCCTACAGTATGGGAGAATATATTTGTAAATAACTTATCCAATAAGGGGTTAACATCCAAAATATATAAAGAACTCAGATGCCTCAACAACCAAAAAGCAAATAACCTGAATTAAAAAATGGGTGGAGGATATGAACAGACACTTCTCCAAAGAAGAAATTCAGATGGCCAACAGGCACATGAAAACATGCTCCACATCACTAATTATCAGGGAAATGAAAATAAAAACCACAATGAGATATCACCTCACACCAGTTAGGATGGCCAGTATCAAAAAAAACTAAGAACAACAAATGCTGGCGAGGATGTGGAGAAAGGGGAACCCTCGTACACTGTTGTTGGGAATGTAAGCTTAGTTCAACCATTGTGGAAAGCAGTATGGAGGTTCCTCAGAAAACTAAAAATAGAAATACCATTTGACTCAGGGATTCCACTCCTAGGAATTTACCCAAAGAATGTAATTTCTCAGATTCAAAAAGACATACGTACCTCTATGTTTGTTGCAGTACTATTTACAATAACCAAGATTTGGAAGCAACCTAAGTGTCCATCAGTAGATGAATGGTAAAGAAGAGGTGGTATATATACACAATGGAATATTATTCAGCCATAAGAAAGAAACAAAT
This sequence comes from Manis javanica, assembly GCF_040802235.1. Lineage (NCBI taxonomy): Eukaryota > Metazoa > Chordata > Mammalia > Pholidota > Manidae > Manis > Manis javanica. Next base: position 39,335,492 of record NC_133167.1, read on the forward strand.
CATACCATTTGCAACAACATGGATGGAGCTGGAGGATATTATGCTCGGTGAAATAAGCCAGGCGGAGAAAGACAAATGCCATATGATTTCCCTCATTTGTGGAATATAACAATGAAGCAAATCTGAAGGAACAAAACAGCAACAGACTCACAGACTCCAAGAAGGGACTAGTGGTTACCAAAGGGGAAGCGTGGGGGAGGGTGGGTGTGGAGGGAGGGAGATGGGGATTGAGGGATATCATGATTGGCACACATGGTGTGGGGGGGGCGGTCACGCAGAAAACAGTGCAGCACAGAGAAGGCAAATAGTGACTCTTTTGCATCTTACTACACTGATGGGCAGTGACTGCAATGGGGTATGGGGGGGACACGATAGTATGGGTGAATATAGTGACCACATTGTTTTTTCGTGTGAGACCTTTATAAGAGTATATATCAATAATACCTTAATAAAATAAATAAATAAAGTAATAGGAATGAACAACTTACAACTAAATAACAACATGGGTAAATGTCGCAAGTGTAATGTTGAGTGAAAGAAGACAGATACAAAAGAGCATATATTGTATTATTCCATTTATGATAGCACAAAAAAGGAAAGCTGATCAATGTCATTTAGAAGTCAGGATAGAAGGGGGTAGGATATGGTTAGGTCTGGAAGAGGGCCATGAGGGAGGATTCTGGGAGGCTGGTGATACTCTTGTTCATAATCTGGGTGCTAGTTACACAAGTGGATCAGTTTGTGAAAATTTATCAAGCTATACTTTTATAAAGGGCATTCATTTTTTTGTATTTATTACACCTCAATAAAAAGTTTCTAAAATTTTACCAGTACCATTTCTAGATCCAAAGTTTGCTGGCTTTTGGTCAATACTGTAGCTTTGCGCCACCTTTGCTTCTCCATGGGGTATTCGTTGTTCAGTATTTAACCTTCTATCATGACATTATCTCGAATAACAATGTTCAACATCACAACTATTTTATATTAGCATCTCATATGTTTTGAATCTCTTCCAGATCAAACATAACAATACTCTGGTCCCTTTCACAAAAGTTCTTATAATAATTTCTTAGACTGAGCTATTTCTAGACAGAGTTCCATTGATGTCTTTAAAAATTAATCTCTTTTTTTATGTGCCTTCTTGATACATCAAAGCAGTGATTTGTAATTAGATGTGTGCCCTGCAATTTCATCCCACACCTATTGATTCAAAGCCTCTGTGGGCAGCATCTCCCACTATCTTGCTATATGTATTTTGAGAATGTGTCCTGGGTAAATCAGATACACTTCCCTATTTAAAAACCACTCTCCGATTTAAACAGATATTGTACCAATGTACATAGCAGCATTATTCACAATAGCCAGAAGGTGGAAACAATCCAAATGTCTGTGAATGAATGGATAAACAAAATCTGATATAAACATGCCTTGGAATATTATTGAGGCTAAAGGAATGAAATTCTGACACATGCTGTAACATGGATGAACCTTGAAGATATTATGCTAAGTCAGACACAAAAAGACAAACCTTGTGTGATTCTATTTAGTTAAATTCATAGAATAAGAAAGTAGAATGGTAATTGCAGGGAAGAAGAATAAGGGGAATAGGGAATTAATGTCTAACGGATTTACAGAGTTTCAGTTTGGGAAGATGAGAAAGTTATGGAGACGAATGGTGGCGATGGTTGCACAACATTGTGAATGCACTTAATGCCCTTCAACTGTATACTTAAAAATGATTAGTAAATTTTATGTTATGTACATTTTAGTATACAGCCAAAAACCAACTCTCCTGGAGTCTTACTTAGCTTACTTTATGCCAAAATAAGCTAAGAGTTCACACATGGAAGACGATCATAAAAACAAACCCAAGGGCCATCTATGAAACTCACATGCACCAGCAACCCCCTCCTTGAAGGCCGGAGTTCTCCATAGCTTTGCGAGCAGAGATTTGTCCTGTGGCCATTTGGCTTTTTGTTTATTCTGTCTGGATGCTGACTTATGGGAACAAGCATTATGTAGTTAGCCTACAACCTACATATGGTTCCTCTGGCTTGCTAGTTAAAAGTAGCCTCTTATCTCACTGAACTCCTTGGGAAGCTAAGCTCGGCGTGGCAACAGTTGCCATGCCAGAAGGACTTTGTACAGCATTCAGAAACCTCATTAATGAGCATAAAGAAACCCTGCAATAAAGAATTTCATTCCATTGTGCACTGACCCTTCTAAATAAAATATCATTTTCTCTGGATACTATCTTATAATTGTTTATAATAATGATGGTAGTTCATTATTTTAGGCATTTGACTGTTTTGGTTTGGTTCATTTATAACAAGATGTGTTTCACCCTCCTGACTTCAAAAGAAGCAAGAAAATCTCATGGCCTGTATAGGCCCTTTTTGGGAAGAACTCTGGTTCATTACAACTTCAATGAGTATATTCGATATACAAAAATTTTCTAAAGTGCTTAGTATGTACCAACATTAGAAAATTACACTGTGAGTAAAACTGTCCAAATATCTCTTTTGTAACCATTGTATTCATGACAGACTTCCAGTTGTATGTCTTCTAATAGGATTACAAACTCTCTAATCCACTTCAAAATCCAGTTCTAAATACATTGTTTTCCCTTTTGTTAACTAAAGTTGTGGTAAATAAAAGTGCTACTACTCCCCCACCACCCACTACCAACTACCCAAAATAATTATCTTTCTTGAGCCAAAGAACTGATGAAATGACAGTGTTATAACTTTTCAGCCAACTATGCTCCCAAATTAAAGAGCATTTTTACGGTCATTCTCTTTTAAATGACCCCTACTTCTAAGATTAAAAATGGCTCCTGACTTTCAATGGCTTAATTTTTTGACTTTACAATAATGCAAAAGCCATATGCATTCAGTAAAAATTATACTTCACATGTTGAGTTTTGATCTTTTCCTGGGCTAATGATATGCAGATGCTGGGCAGCAGCAGAGAACCACTCCCAGTCAGGCATGCAAGCACAAAGGCAAACAACTAATACACTTACAGCCATTCTGTACCCATACAACCATTTCGTTTTTCACTTTCAGTACATTATTCAATAAATTATATGAGATATTCAATACTTTATTATAGAATAGGCTTTGTGTTAGATGATTTTGCCCAACTGTAGGCTAAGTGTTCTGAACATATTCAAGGTAGGCTAGGCCAAGCTACTCTGTTCAGTCGGTTCCATGTATGAAACACATTTTGGACAGATTTTCAGTTTACAATGGGTTTATGGAGCCATAACCCCACTGTAAGCTGAGGAAGATCTGTGGAAGAATGTCATGGTAATTGTCTTGCAAACTGGCTCACCGAAGTGATGATGGGTTGGGAAATGCACAACATCTGCACATTATTACCTCCTACTCCAGGAGAAATAGAGCCTATGTCTTTGATAACAGAACACTGTATTCATTTCCTATTGCTGCTTTAACAAATAACCAAAAACATAATGGCTTAAAAACCACAAATGTATTATCATGCAGTTCTAGGGTTCAAAAGTCTGAAATCAGTTTCACTGAACTAAAAGGTGAAGGTGTCATCAGGCCTGCCATCTGGAGGTCATAGGGAGAGTCTATTTTCTTGCCTTTTCCAGCTTCTAAAGATCACCTATATTCCCTGGCTTGTGACTCCTTCCTCCATCCTTAAAGCTCATCACTCCAATCTCCACTTCCATTGTCTCATCTCCTTCTACCTTTAACCCTGTTGCCTCCATAAGGATCCTAGTGAATGTTGTGCCCAAAGTCGCAAATCCCAGAAGACCACCAAGGAGCCAACACTGATGCAAAAGCAAAGAGCCTTTATTCGAGCTAGCTCGAGCTCAATCTCTCATCTACACCAACGCAATGGCAAGATGCCAGAGAAAGAGAGCGAGTTTCAATACCACAAAGGTTTTATGGGGTTCTAGGGCAGTTGGTGGGTGATGGTCGTGCCTCTGGCTGATTGGCTGGATCTAGGGGTAGTTGGTGGGGTGATAGGTCATGGCTCTGGTCAATTGGCAGGGTCTAAGGGTGATGGGTGAGCTCTTTGCTGACTGGAGAGGAGAGAGACCAAGCTCCAATTGGGTGAAATAGCATCCAGGTCCTGATTGGCTGAGGTAGGATCCGGGTCCCAATTGACTGAAATAGAATCTGGGAGCTTGCCCTTTCAATGAATATAGTGGACCCATCTGGATATTTCAGGATAATCTCATATTACCTCTGAACTTGAAAGGGTAAGGGGATAGAGCAGCGTTTCCAGAAAGTGGTAGGAGCTGCAGCATGGAACAGGGGTCTGACAGGAGCTGTGACCTTCAGTAGAGGAGTCAGTTGTTGCCTAAACCAAGCCCTATTAGGGGAAAATCAATACTAAGCTCCATTTCGTCCAACCTCTGATCTCCTGCCTGTAGCTTCCATTGGCCATAACCAACTGGAAGCCAGGAGAGCCTCTCTCAAGTTCTCCATAAATGATTCTTGCGGTACAGAACAGGAAAGAGAAGGTAGCAAATGGATGTAGAAAGACAGATAATAACACAGTTGTTTTGTATTTTTTAATTTACATAAATATTATAATAAAGCACATAAAGTTAATTTTAAAATGCAGTGTGAACTGCCTTCTTCCATACACCATAAATTAAAACTTCAAGTTACTAAACTAGAAGTTTTATCTCTGAATACTAACTACATTGTTTACCAAAATGCATTTGACAACCAAAAAAAAAAGAGAGACAGAAAGAGAGAGAGGAATTCCAGAGTTCTTAGAAAAGAGGGGTAGATGTGTTTTTCTTCTATGATGGTTTAGAGAAGCAGGAAGAGCACAGAAGTTTCTGGCTTCCTGTCAGTTGCACAGTTTTAGAATCGCTAAGTGGTCTACCCTCTGCTTTGCCCTCATGAGGAACAGATATGGCAGCTGAAACAAATGCTGATAGCAAATAAACACCATCGCCCCATCTTTTTTAAAAAGCAACTTTACTGAGATTAAAGGTGTGCAATTTGATTGTTTTTAGCATATTCACAGTTACGCATCCATCACCACAACCAATTTTAGAACATTTCCCAGTAAGAAACTCCACATCCCTTAGCTCTTACCCTAATACCCTTTCCCTTTCAACTCTTTTGGTCACTTGCTACACCACTGAAAAAACTAATTTATGTAATTTCCTAACTTACACAACTTGCAATTTTCTTGTAAATTCTGACTCCAAATTCTAAAGAACTAAGCTAGATATATGGTAATCTTCTGAATGTATTGTTAATATTTATTAATGTTCTTCCCTTATTTATTACTTCAACACAGATGCCTGAATTAATCTGTCAAATATGGCAGTAACTACATGCTCCTTTCTTACTCTTTCAAATTACTATTAGATATTCTCTGAGGTTTTTAATTATTTGGGGGGCATTTCAATTATTTTTGGCTTCTTTCAATATTGTCATTAGTGAAAAGCCACTTAGAATACAATACATTGTTTAATAGTTTAAAATTATATTAATGGGGATAAGCAAAGAAGATCTTGAAATGCCCTGGAGGTAATTCTGCTTTACTGGGGGTTAATCAGAACCTTTATTAATGTATTGACTCTAATTTGAACTCCTTATTTAAGTGTAATATACAGAAACAAGTGAATGTCCAGAGGGGAACAAACAAAATAGAGATTACAAAGGGAGTAGGTATGAAGAAAACAGGGGTAGGTGTTTGGTACCATTTACTTTCGAAAAGAGAAAATCCATGGAACAACTTGGCTGTCCTCAAGTTTAAAGGGAGGATATTAATTTATCTCCATCTCCACAGATGCCTATATATATACTTTTCCTGGCAATATCATCTACTTTCACCATTTCAGCTACTATTTATATTTCAAAAGCAGATTCTTGATTTACAGCTCCATTCCTAAGCCTCTCTTTTGGTTCTAGATGCTCGTATCCCACTGGACATCTTTACCTGGAAGTTACATGAAACTCAGCATGTCCAAACTGAGCTCATCTCTCCCTCTTGTGGCAGAGATATTCTAAGGTGGCTCTTGATTCCTGCCTCATAGTGTTCAGTCTTTGTGAAACTCCCTTCCCTTGAGTTGAGGGGCCTGTGATTTGCTTCTAACCAGTAGAATACGGCAAAGTTGACCGGGTGGCACTCCTGTGGTGTTATGTTACATAACATCTGTCTCACCAGCAGACTCACTCAAGATACTGCCTTTGCTGGCTTAACTAGGTAGTCATGCTGCGAGTCCATGTGGCAGGGATCCATGGCCAGCCTCTAGAAACTGCAAGTAACCTCAAAGAGCTGAAGGCGGCCTCCAGCTGATCACCATCAAACTGGGGACATTCAGTCCTAAAATCACAGGACATAATTTTGCCAACAACTTGAGCGAGCTTCGAAGCAGAGTTTTACCCAGTTAAGCCTCCAGATAAGAATGCAACTTGGCCAACACCTTGATTGTAGCCTTGTGAGACTTTAAGCAGAGGATCTAGTTAAGTCACATCCAGTTCCCTGACCCATAGAAATTGTGAGGTAATAAATACGTTCTTTAAAGCAGCTAAATTTGCGAATACTTGTTACACAATGAGAGATAATATGCCCCAAGCCTCATCTTCTTCCTCTTTCTTCTGTCTCCCTAAATAGCTGTATATTCTATCCTATTGGCTAAGCCATCCTCAATTCTTCCCTCTTCTTCAACCCCTGCATTCAGTCAGTCTCTATGGGCCACTAGTCCTGCCTCCTGAATAGCTTCCTGATTCAGCAATTCCAAAACTCTACTCCGTGGACTGTAAGTAAGTATTGCACACACACAAAATTTTCAGTGCTCAATTAAGCATGCCATCTTTCAATTCAGATCTTTAGAATTATTTGCCTCGATATTGCTGCAGCCTTTTAATCAGCCTCCTACCTCTGTCCTTTGGTGTTTCTAATTCCCTCTCATAGGACTACCAAATTTACTTTTCAAATACATAAATCTAATCATTGCATATCTATGTACAGGACTTCAGAGACTCACAGACAAATTCAGACACCTCCAAGACAAAATTCAGAGTCCTTAGCATAATTTTTATCCAACTACTCCTACTTGCCTAGTTTCATTTCTCACCATTTCTGCTCTATTCACATTGCACTTTCAGTTCCCCGCCTGCATCTTGCTTTCTCACTACTAAACACACTTGCACAGATTTTTCCTTCTTCCTGGGGCTCCCTTTCTGCCCTTAGGTGAGCAGACAACTCCTATTCATCTGTTTCTATTTAATTTCCTGGTATAACTTCCTCCAAAAAACTTTCTCAGACCCCACTACTTGGACCCTGTAAGTTAGATGCCCTTCCTATGCACTCTCTGAGCCACCTGGTCTTTCCTTGATAACAACAGGTGGGGGTATATACTTGCATTTCAGTCTCTCTTGTATGATAGTGAGCTCCTTGTCTTCTGGAACCTTGTTTTACTGACTTCTGTTCCCCCTACAGTTAGCAGAGCATCTGACCAAAGAAATAAATAGTTGTTTATTTGTTTAATGAAATAAGTTCACACTTCTAAGATGTGTGGAAGTTGGCATAGTGAAAAGTACTGACTCTTAGAACAAGAGGTAAAAGAGAGAATAGCCTTTCCTATGCCTTCAGCTCAAGGATAAGCTCTCATTTCTAAGGTATGTGCTTCAGAGGCACTTCCACTTTGCAGAAAGGGCTGGTGAGGGAGAACATGGTTTCTTGAGCTTGAGTCTTGACTCAATACATTTCTAAGATCTGTGAAGCCTGGATGGAAATAGAAAGTTGGGGATAAGGTTAAAACATCATCTCAGAGCTGCAATCAGTCTTTAAATATTAGAAGATGTTGAGAATTGAATGCATCTTTGATATGGGTTATTTCTTTAATTTGAAAAATAATCACTCAAATAGAACATTTAAATACACAAAAGAAACTGGAGCCCATATAAAACAGTGTATACACTGGAGTGTTGTAATTCTCAATTTGGGTTTTTCCAATACCTGAATCTGAAACAAGGAATTGGGTGCAGGTTGTTTATTTAAGAGGTGATCCCAGGAAGCTGAAATACAGGAGTGGAGAGAGTAAAACAGAGAAGGGAAAAGAGCCAACAAAGCATGCCTCCACTGAGCTGGGGGCAACGGGGCTGTGATTCCATGGGGCACCCTCTCAAAGACCATGTAGAAGGTGCCCAGGATCATCTCACTAAAGACCCAGAGGAAGGCTAGTTATTCCCTGACTTCCCTCCACCATTGGATGAGGGTTGCCCCCTGGATTATTAACTACCATCTCCCCTAACCCTCTGCCCTACGCTTTCCAGCTCCACCTGCTTGGGCTGTGTGGGCTTCTGCTGCTTCAGGAAAAGCCCCTGAGCTAGACAGACAGAGAATTGCCACTGCCCACATTTGAGATTGAGCACTGGTACTGTGCTTGGAACTGTCCACCACAGCTGTGCTGGAACCATATGGGCATGGGGCACTCAAGTGTCTGCTATAGGTTCTAAGGAGTTAAACTGCATTTGGGATCATAAATTTGTCTCCTTGCTATAGTCAGAGCAGAATCTCTGCAGTTTATGTCTTCTTTGGAGAAACAATTCCTGTAAGTAGATTTAAATAGCCCTAGGCTTGCAGAACATTGTTGCACTTGGTGAGACGCTTATGTTCTCATTTGAACAGTTATCAGAGATCAGACACTGTAATCCTAAGAACTGTGGAAAGTATGTGCATTTTCATCTCACATTAGAGAAAATCTTGGTTGGTAATCTCAATGAGAACTCAGGCTCAAGTATGGACATTATCCTTACTGTGGCCTTGCTGGGAATAGTTAGTAAAATGGCCACCTATGATGGACACGTATTCTCCTTGATCAGGAACCCTTTCTACTTTGGAGAATTTGCTACTTTTTCCACATACTTCTAATGGGATTGACCTTATATTACCCTCCCCCTGCTTAAGGGGGACGAGTCTGCAAGTGACTCAGGCAGTTCTGCCTTATAACTGTGCCCTCTTCCACTTACTGGGATGATTTGTGCAATGGGGGCCACTTGATCCTAACCAAGCCAAGCTAAAGTCCTCCTCTGAGATTGTTTGAAATGTCTCTGTAAGATAAAACATCATTTGACTTTGCAGACACAGGGCTGAAAAGAGGTAAAACTGGTGCTGGTTGAAACCATTATTCCTGAGTCTGCAATAAAAATGAGGTCAAGCAGAGATAAGCAACAGTGAGAGTGAGTTGGCAAAAGTGGTTGAGAGAGAGAGACTGGGCCTCAAATGTGATAACATAATTTAAGACCATGGATTCATTTGTGATTGAACTAACTGTATTAGTTTCCTATTGCTGCTATAACAAATTACCAAAAAATCAGTGGCTTAAAACAATTCAATTCATTATCTTACCCTTCTGGAGTTCAGAAATCCAAAATTATTCTCACTGGGCTATCTATGTAAAGGACTAAAGTCAAGGTTTTAGCAGAGCTTGTTCCTTCTGGAGATTCGAAAGGAGAATCTAGTTCCTTGCTTTTTCCAGATGCTAGAAGCTACCTACTTTCCTTGGCTCATGGCCCATTTGCCCATCTTCAAAGCCAGCAGTATAGAATCTTCAGATCTCTGTCTCTATCACTCTCCTTCTCTTGACCTCTGCTTCTACTAATATCCTTCTATAATTGACATTCCTGCCTCCCTCTTTCCCTTATAAAGACCCTTGTGCTTACATTGGATAATCCTGATAATCCAGGAGAATCTCTCAATGTCAGGATCCCCATTTGCCATGTAAGATAACATATTCACAGGTTCTGGGGGTTAGGATGTGGACATCTTCGGGGGATTTCTACCACAAAGCCTTTCCACCAGAAGCCTTTGGGAGTTTTCTACCACTAGTCTTTCTACCATACTACACCCATCCTTGGAATTGCAAAAAATTATTTCCTTTTCTTCCTCTCGTCACTTACAAATAGGAGTCCTAAATGACTGTGAAACTTCTCATATTAAATCTAATAGAGTAAGTTGTGTCCACTTAGATTTCTCATTCCCTGTAAGCCTCTTCACTCAGGTTAACATGGCTTCATCCACCTACTCTACTTCAGAAACATTCTTAAGATTCATAAGCACTGATGGTCTTGAGCAAATCAAATTGGGTATTTCCTTTTGTATATTCTTAATCACAATAAATCTAAGATTTTAGAGCAAAATTACCACCAAACAGTGGTATATAGCTTATAGAGACATTGTTTAGGATGTGCTTAGGCCCTTGAAACCTCAAATACTTCATTCTTTGGAGGAGCTAAAACCTTATCAAAATAAAAACTCTGGACAATATGTAAAAGGCAACTACTTGAGGACTCTGAGCTAAAAATAGCAGGTAGATTGTGAAGAAGACTTGGAGAATGGCCTGTGTATGATAATGGCCCCCTTTTTTCCTCTGTTTTATCTGATAGTATTGACCTAAAGAAAACTCCAGTTGTATGTAACTGTACATCCATATGCACAGCTATAACTCTCAGAGAAATCCCATCTTTCTAGCTAGGGGACTGGGAAAATGGGCCCTTAGAAGTTAGAAAGAATGAGGGAAATATCAAGGAGCAGAGAGCTGGAGATAGAGATCCCTTAATTCTGTGTATGAACCAACATAAATCCTAGATTAATCCCTGAGCTGTGCTTGCAGGCAATACATCCCAGAGCCTCATCCTTTCGTATTATACATGTCCAGGATACAATCTGAAATTACTCAACATACAAAGAATCAGAAAAATTAGGCCAATTTTTAAGGGAAATGACAATCAACAGATGCAAAGCCTGAGACAATCCATATCAGGGGCAAACTTTCTGGTAAACAGCCAGATAGAAGGAATAGTTTAGGCTATGCGGACCAGATGGTGTCTATCACAACTCAACTATGTCCTTATGGTACAAAAGCAATCATAGACAATATGTAAATGAATAAGCATGACAGTGCTCCAATAAAATTGTATTTATGGAAACAAATTTGAATTTCATATCATCTGACATGTCATAAAATATTACCCTCCTTTCGATTTTTCTCCAAACCATTTAAAACTTCAACGTGAAAACAGTTCTTTGCTCACAGGCCATACAAAAACAGGTAGCAGATTCAATGTGGTCCACAAGCTTTAGCTTGCCAACTCCTAACCTCCATGTTAGAAATAACAAAGACCTCAAAGCAGCGTTAAATATTGTAACAATATCACAGGAGGTAAAACTATTGAAACAAATGGAAAGATAGAAGTTTACAACTAAGAAATAAAAATTATAAAAAATAAGAGGGGGGTAAAACAGAAAATATCATACCTGCAATCAATGTCAAGAAATTTAGAAAATCCTCAAATTCTCCTCATAATGCTGTGCCCCACAATGCTCAGTGGTCCCACCCAGCAGGATTGAAATGTAGTCCATAATTCTAAGGGTGCTCAGGAGGATATATCAGACCAAAACACGATGTTTTACAGAAGTAGGCTTTCAGACCCATAACTGCTAGATGTTTGATTTGTTATTTTATTCTTATGCATGCTGAGAAAGGGAATGGAAAATGTGTTATCAACTAGGAAATACCTGGAAAATAAAAACATTTTTCTTTGTCATTTTTAGTAGTTTCTGTTGCTGCTGTTGCTCTGTCTTTGAAAGGTTTTATCACAAATGTAATACATACTATATAAAATTTCCAATAATACAAAAGTACTTATGTTCATGCATAAAGTATATTAGAAGGCAGTTATTCCTCATCTCCAACTTTAATCCTGAGAGATGAAGATTAACAATTTATGTAGCTATCCAAGTTCCTTATTATGAATATAAAATATTCATACATGTATTCAAAGGTTTTTCTTTTAAATAAAGATGGGATCATATACAGATCCTATAATTTGTTTTTTATCTAATGATGCATACACTTTCCATTTTAGAACATTCAGATGTACTCATTCTTTCTCATGGCTGCTTAGCATAAATATACTATAATTACTGAATCAGTTTCCTATTGAAGATTATGATAGATTAAATTATGGATTTCAATTCTTCACTCTCCTGTAGTACATCCAACACCCTTGCTGTGGCTTCATAGTGGTCGTGGTGTGATTTCCTATGTCTTGACCTTTGACTTGGCCATGTTACTTGCTTTGGCCTTTGGGATATTATTAGATGTGACACAAGCAGAGGGTGGAAATGTTCCTGTGCTGCTGGGCTTGCCCCCTTGTTCTTTTATCATTCACAAGAAGAACATAGCTCAGGTGGTCTGGGCCCTTTCTGTCTGGGCCCCAGGAGGGGACACATGCAGCACAGCTTTCCCAGCCAAAACGCAGACATTGTGAATGTGAGAATAAATGCTTGTTGTTTTCTTAAATATGACATTGACTTTGAGAGTGGTTTTGTTGGGTGGTATTATCATGGTAATAGCAGACTTACAGAATCGTCATTTAGGTTGATTTCAATTCCTTTGTTATAAAAAATTTTATAATTGATATCCATCCCTTTACATGTATCTTACAATTTTCAACTAGATAAATCTTAGAAGCATCATTGCCAGGTCGAATTGTAGTAGTTTTGAAGTTAGCTAATGGTGATGGTGACAACTATTAATACTTGTTGAGCATTTTCTACATTCAAGACCCTGTCTTTCATATATGTCAAGAATTGTAAAGAATCTGAGATTTGATCCTACCTGCAAGTTAACAAGTTATCCTGCCAATTTCATGGATGCTGACAGAGACATGAGATTCCTGAATCAGAAACAAAGGACTTCGTTACTCATGACACAGCAAGCAGCCTAAGTATGAGCATGTTTGCATTAGTTCTCCTTGCCCCCAAATACCACAGGGACATCACAGTTTGGCCCAATGGATGACTGCACATGCAGTGGACTGTGTAACAGGAGGAGATCCCAATCTTTTACAGTAGATGGTATGCAAGCCTGCCCTTTGCTCCTGAGATAGGCAGACACTATCTTTATTTTCCCAAGCTGTCCCTATACAAATATTCTTGAAAAGATCATCCAGAACAAAGGGCAGTCAGTACCTTTCCTCACAAGTCATAGAGAAATGTGAGAGATCTATGGACAATTGTCTCTCAATAGTATTATTAACATTTTTAACTCTCTTCCTCACAAATATGGAAACTAAAGCACAGAAAACCTAGTAACTTTCCCAGATCATACAGGAAAACAATAGTAGAGTTAGGCATATTGGTTAATATTTCCAGGAAAAGGATTTATTTTTAAGAAAAGTCTTTAATACTACAATTATAGAATAGGGAATGAAACAAATTCATTATCATTAAGCTGGTAAGTTTACATAAGAGAAGAAATTTTATCTTGGTAGCGCTGTAGCCAGAGAGGGTGTTTTCCATGAACAATTATTTTAACAAACCAGAAAGCTTTTCAGAAAGGGAGTTATGGGTAGAAAATAAAACCAGCCAAGCTATCAAGGGCTGATTATTATGGGTAAACAATGAGGAAATCAGTGTGAATATGGATTTCACATTTGTTGAGAGCCAGAAGAGAAACAACTCTACTTGTAATATAATCTTATTAAATGATGTTTTATGAACATTTAGACTTTTACTATCTGATAATCATTTCACGAAGATATACAAGTAATACCTTGAGCTCAATTTGAGCATTTTTTAGCGGAATACATATATTTATATTCTGTAGGGGGTAACCATTATTTTAACAATAAGGTACCATCTGTTTCCAAATACAATGAAGAAAGAACTACAAAGAATTTCAGCAACAGAGAGACTGATCCTCAGAAAGAAGATTTATAAATTGGTTATTTAGAATTCAATGTCTGGGTGAAATGTTACTTTGATTTTCACTTTTTTTCACCCACCTGAAATTTCCTGCATCTTAGATGAGACACAATTCTGTTGTAATATTGACCCATAGATTATCTCAGAGCCTTGTATCTTGAAGAGATAGATTAACCTTTATTGACTATAACCAGGAGCATTCCTATCCTTCTCAGGACTACTTATCTGAATTCATGACTCAAATTTAACTCACCAAATTCGTACTTTAAGATATGTATGTATGTGCATGTTTAATGTATTTTTAAGGAACATAATTATTCCACAAAACAAGGAATAATGTTATAACTTTTTCATTATATAAATGAAACAATTCTATTCATCTACACTTATTATTGTGAGCATTTCATAATGTATATAAATGTCAAATCACTGTTGTACACCTTAACTAACATAATATTGTATGTCAACTATATTTCAATTTAAAAAAACTCAGGTAATCACCAATTATAACTGATTGATTCATTCATTTATTCAATAGCATACATTGAAATATTACTATATGTCAGGAATTAGGCCCCAAATATTTGAAGAAGCACATTAATCTTATTTTTTGAGTGGTTATATGTTCAAATAATTTAAAATAAAAATATTACTAAAAGGAATACACTGAAAGTTTTATGCCCACAGAGGTTCTCATCTGCCTTTCTCCCCATCCCACATATCCTATAAGCAGCATGACCATACAGTCTGGTGTTCCTGGAATATTTCCAGTTTGTGTCTTTTGTTTTGGCTTAATTATTAATAGTACCCCCTTTTACTCTCAAAAGTATTCTGGTTTCAATAATAAACATGCGAGAAAAAAATCAATAAATTTGAGAACAGAAAAACAGTAAAAGAATTCAATGAAACCAAAAACTAGTTCTTTGAAAAAAAATCAATAAAATCGATAAACCTCTAGCCAGACTGAAGAAAAAATAAAGACAAAAAATACTAGTATTCAGAATGAAAAAGGGACCACCATGATAGGTTCCCCACAGATATTAAAAGATAATAAGGGGAAACTACAAACAACTCTATACCCATAAATTGACAATATAAATAAAATTAGTTGGACCTAGGGGTGGAGCCGAGATGGCGGTGTGAGGAGAGCAGCAGAAATCTCCTCCCAAAACCACATATATATATGAAAATATAACAAAGACAACTCTTCCTAGAATAGAGACCAGAGGACACAGGACAACATCCAGACCACATCCATACCTGCGAGAACCCAGCACCTCATGAAGGGGGTAAGATACAAGCCCCAGCCCAGCAGGACCCGAGCGCCCCTCACCCCAGCTCCCGGCGGGAGGAGTGGAGTTGGAGCAGGGAAGGGGAGGGAGCCCAGGACTGCTAAACACCCAGCAGCAGCCATCCAGACCAGGGCGCAGACACAGTGCATGCGTGGGGTCCTGGATACTAGGGAAACAGGGCAGCAAGACCTGTGAGCAGGTCCCTGAGGCCGGTGCCAGAGGACAAAGAAAAGCGAGCGGCTTTTTTTTTTTTCTTTTGCGAGTGCTTTCTGGAAGTTTTAAAGGGACAGGGACCCCAAAACCGGACAGAAGCATCCCGGGACACTTAGTCCAGAAGCAGGGAATCTGGGGCTCTCTGGGCACTCTAACCCCCTGGGCAGCAGGGAGCACGGAGGCCCCTCATGGAGATAAATAGCCTCCCGGCCACTCCCCCTCCAATGTGGCTCCACCATATCTGAGTAGCAGCCCGAGGCAAGCCATACCCACAGCAACAGTGGGGATAAACTACATAGCAGCCAGGCAGGAATCAGAAGCCCTGTCTATGTGCAGCTGCCCAGCACAAGCCACTAGAGGTTGCTGTTATCCCAGGAGAGGAAGGCCACAAACCAACAAGAAGGAAAGTTCTTCCAGCGTTCACTCGTGCCAGCTCTGCAAACTATCTCTATCACCATGAAAAGGCAAAATTACAGGCAGACAAAGATCACAGAGTCAACACCTGAGAAGGAGACAGACCTAACCAGTTTTCCTGAAAAAGAATTCAAAATAAAACTCATAAACATGCTAATGGAGATGCAGAGAAATACACAAGAGCTAAGGGATGAAGTCCAGAGGGAGATTACAGATGCCCGGAGAGAGATTACGAAGTGAAACAAACTCTGGAAGGATTTATGAGCAGAATGGATAAGATGCAAGAGGTCATTGATGGAATAGAAACCAGAGAACAGGAATGCATAGAAGCTGACATAGAGAGAGATAAAAGGATCTCCAGGAATGAAACAATATTAAGAGAACTGTGTGACCACTCCAAAAGGAACAATATCCACATTATAGGGGTACGAGAAGAAGAAGAGAAAGAGAAAGGGATAGAACTGTCCTTGAAGAAGTAATTGCTGAAAACTTCCCCAAACTGGGGGAGGAAATAAATGAACAGACCACAGAAATACACAGAACTCCCAACAGAAAGGACCCAAGGAGGACAACACCAAGACACATAATAATTAAAATGGCAAAGATCAAGGACAAGGAAAGAGTTTTAAAGGCAGCTAGAGAGAAAAAGGTCACCTATAAAGGAAAACCCAGGCTATCAACAGACTTCTCGACAGAAACCTTACAGGCCAGAAGAGAATGGCATGATATATTTAATGCAATGAAACAGAAGGGCCTTGAACCAAGGATACTGTATCCAGCACGATTATCATTTAAATATGACGGAGGGATTAAACAATTCCCGGACAAGCAAAAGTTGAGGGAATTTGCCTCCCACAAACCACCTCTACAGGGTATTTTAGAGGGACTGTTCTAGAAGGGAGCACGCCTAAAACTAAACAGATGTGACCGGAGAAAATAAAATCACACCAAAGAAAGCAGACCAACCAAATACTAACTAAAGGCAAAAAAAAAAAAATCAACTACCCACTAAAAGCAGTTAAAGGAAACACGAAAGAGCACAGAATAAAACAACCAACATATGAAAAATGGAGGAGGAGGAATAAGGAGAGAAGAAAAGAATCTCCAGACAGTGTATATAACAGCTCAATAAGCGAGCTAAATTAAGCAGTCAGATACTAAAGAGGCTAACCCTAAACCTTTGGTAACCATGAATCAAAAGCCTGCAATGGCAATAAGTACATATCTCTCAATACTCACCCTAAATGCAATTGGACTTAATGCACCAATCAAACGACACAGAGTAATAGAATGGATAAAAAAGCAACACCCATCTATATGCTGCTTACAAGAAACTCACCTCAAACACAAAGACATGCACAGACTAAAAGTCAAGGGATGGAAAAACATATTTCAGGCAAACAACAGTGAGAAGAAAGCAGGGGTTGCAGTACTAATATCAGATAAAATAGACTTCAAAACAAAGAAAGTAACAAGAGATAAAGAAGGACACTACATAATGATAAAGGGCTCAGTCCAACAAGAGGATATAACCATTCTAAATATATATGCACCCAACACAGGAGCACCAGCATATGTGAAACAAATACTAACAGAACTAAAGGGGTAAATAGACTGCAATGCATTCATATTAGGAGACTTCAACACGCCACTCACCCCAAAGGATAGATCCACTGGGCAGAAAATAAGTAAGGACACGGAGGCACTGAACAACACAGTAGAACAGATGGACCTAAAAGACATCTATAGAACTCTACATTAGAAAGCAACAGGATATATATTCTTCTCAAGTGCACATGGAACGTTCTCCAGAATAGACCACATACTAGCTCACAAAAAGAGCCTCACTAAACTCCAAAAGATTGAAATTCAACCAACTAAATTTTCAGAATACAAAGATATAAAACTAGAAATAAATTCTACAAAGAAAACAAAAAGGCTAACAAACACATGGAGGCTTAACAACATGCTCCTAAATAATCAATGGATCAACAAACAAATTAAAATAGAGATCAAGGAATATATGGAAAGACAACAACACAAAGCCCCAACTTCTGTGGGATGCAGCAAAAGCAGTCTTAAGAGGAAAGTATATAGCGATCCAAGCACACTTGAAAAAGGAAGAACAATCCCAAATGAATAGTCTAACATCACAATTATCGAAACAGGAAAAAGAAGAACAAATGAGGCCTAAAGTCAGCAGAAGGAGGGACATAATAAAGATCGGAGAAGAAATAAATAAAATTGAGAAGAATAAAACAATAGCAAAAATCAATGAAACCAAGAGCTGGTTCTTTGAGAAAATAAACAAAATAGATAAGCCTCTAGCCAAACTTATTAAGAGAAAAAGAGAATCAACACAAATCAACATAATCAGAAATGAGAACGGAAAAATCATGACAGACTCCACAGAAATACAAAGAATTACTAAAGACTACTATGAAAACCTATATGCCAACAGGCTGGAAAACCTAGAAGAAATGGACAACTTCCTAGAAAAATACAACCTTCCAAGACTGTCCAAGGAAGAAACACAAAATCTAAACAAACCAATTACCAGCAAAGAAATTGAAGTGGTAATCAAAAAACTACCCAAGAATTAAACCCCCAGGCCGGAAGGATTTACCTCTGAATTTTATCAGACACACAGAGAAGACACAATACTCATTCTCCTTAAAGTTGTCCAAAAAATAGAAGAGGAGGGAATACTCCCAAACTCATTCTATGAAGCCAACATCACCCTAATACCAAAACCAGGCAAAGACCCCACCAAAAAAGAAAATTACAGACCAATATCCCTGATGAATGTAGATGCAAAAATAGTCAATAAAGTATTAGCAAACAGAATTCAACAGAATATCAAAAGGATCATACACCATGACCAAGTGGGATTCATCCCAGGGATGCAAGGATGGTACAACATTCAAAAATCCATCAACTTCATCCACCACATCAACAAAAAGACAAAAACCACATGTTCATCTCCATAGATGCTGAAAAAGCATTTGACAAAATTCAACATCCATTCATGATAAAAACTCTCAGCAAAATGGGAATAGAGGGCAAGTACCTCAACATAATAAAGGCCATATATCATAAACCCACAGCCAACATACTGAACAGCGAGAAGCTGAAAACTTTTCCTCTGAGATCGGGAACAAGACAGGGATGCCCACTCTCCCCACTGCTATTTAACATAGTACTGGAGGTCCTAGCCACAGCAATCAGACAAAACAAAGAAATATAAGGAATCCAGATTGGAAAAGAAGAAGTTAAACTGTCACTATTTGCAGATGACATGATATTGTACATAAAAAACCCTAAAGACTCCACCCCAAAACTACTAGAACTGATATCAGAATACAGCAAAGTTGCAGGATACAAAATTAACACACACAAATCTGTGGCTTTCCTATACACTAACAATGAACCAATAGAAAGAGAAATCAGGAAAACAATTCCATTCACAATTGCATCAAAAAGAATAAAATACCTAGGAATAAATCTAATCAAAGAAGTGAATGACCTATACTCTGAAAACTACAAGCCACTCAAGCGAAATTAAAGGGGACACTAACAAATGGAAACTCATCCCATGCTCGTGGCTAGGAAGAATCAATATCATCAAAATGGCCATCCTGCCCAAAGCAATATACAGATTTGATGCAATCCCTCTCAAATTACCAGCAACATTCTTCAATGAACTGGAACAAATAATTCAAAAATTCATATGGAAACACCAAAGATCCCGAATAGCCAAAGCAATCCTGAGAAAGGAGAATAAAGTAGGGGGGATCTCACTCCCCAACTTCAAGCTCTATTATAAAGCCATAGTAATCAAGACAATTTGGTACTGGCACAAGAACAGAGCCACAGACCAGTGGAACAGACTAGAGACTCCAGACATTAACCCAAACATATATGGTCAATTAATATTTGATAAAGGAGCCATGGACATACAATGGCAAAATGACAGTCTCTTCAACAGATGGTGCTAGCAAAACTGGACAGCTACATGTAGGAGAATGAAACTGGACCATTGTCTAACCCCATATACAAAAGTAAATTCAAAATGGATCAAAGACCTGAATGTAAGTCATGAAACCATTAAACTCGTGGAAAAAAACATAGGCAAAAACCTCTTGGACATAAACATGAGTGACCTCTTCTTGAACATATCTCCCCAGGCAAGGAAAACAACAGCAAAAATGAACAAGTGGGACTATATTAAGTTGAAAAGCTTCTGTACAGCAAAAGACACCATCAATAAAACAAAAAGGAACCCTACAGTATAGGAGAATGTATTTGTAAATGACAGATCTGATAAAGGCTTGAAGTCCAAAATATATAAAGAGCTCACACGCCTTAACAAACAAAAATCAAATAATCCAAGTAAAAAATGGGCAGAGGAACTTAACAGACAGTTCTCCAAAAAAGAAATACAGATGGCCAACAGACACATGAAAAGATGCTCCACATCGCTAATTATCAGAGAAATGCAAATTAAAACTACGATGAGGTATCACCTCACACCAGTATGGATGGCTGCCATCCAAAAGACAAACAACAACAAATGTTGGCAAGGCTGTGGAGAAAGGGGAACCCTCCTACACTGCTGGTAGGAATGTAAATTAGTTCAACCATTGTGGAAAGCAGTATGGAGGTTCATCAAAATGCTCAAAACAGACTTACCATTTGACCCAGGAGTTCCACTCCTAGGAATTTACCCTAAGAACGCAGCAATCAAGTTTGAGAAAGACAGATGCACCCCTATGTTTATCGCAGCACTATTTACAATAGCCAAGAATTGGAAGCAACCTAAGTGTCCATCAATAGATGAATGGATAAAGAAGATGTGGTACATATACACAATGGAATACTACTCAGCCATAAGAAGAGGGCAAATCCTACCATTTTCAGCAACATGGATGGAGCTGGAGGGTATTATGCTCAGTGAAATAAGCCAAGCGGAGAAAGAGAAATACCAAATGATTTCACTCATCTGTGGAGTATAAGAACAAAGGAGAAACTGAAGGAACAAAACAGCAGCGGAATCACAGAACCCAAGAATGGACTAACAGCAGTTCCTGTGTGGTGACCTCCAATGAGTTCTACACAATGGTATAAAGGGCATATCAAAGTGTGGGCAAAGGGTCTGTTTGTGTTTATACAGAGGATCAAAGCCTAATTTGGCTACCCAGAAAATGAACTAAGATATGATATGAAGAAGAACTTCCAACATCAGCACTCTCTGGAAGAGACATACCAGAAGATGATCATCAAAAAAACCTCAACAAAGATCCAGGCAATGCTGCAGTTGTAGCTGCATCCATCCCACCGGATCCTGGACTTGCCTTTGGAATGAAGAAGGAGATATTGAAGCTGGCCTGTGCATACAGTAAAACAACAAATTTGACTGGATCTATACTGTTGGAACTCAACCAAGAATTAGGAGAAGTGCAAGTTGTAGCGCTCCAAAATCTTACGACTACAGACTATCTACTGTTAAAAGAACATATGGGATGTGACCAGTTCCCAGGAATGGGTTGTTTTAATTTGTCTGATTTCTCTCAGACTGTTCAAGTACAGTTGGACAATATCCATTATATCATAGACAAATTTTCACAAATGCCTAGGGTGCCTAACTGGTTTTCTTGGCTTCACTGGAGATGGCTGGTAATTATAGATCTGCTTTGGTTATGTGAGTGTATTCCCATTATGTTAATGTGTGTGCACAATTTAATTAGTAGTTTAAAACCTATACATGCTTAAGTTACTCTACAAGAAAATATGTCAAAGAAATAATCCATCTTCCTATGTTTTCTTCCATCTGCTACCTCTATAGCTTTTCTTCTTCCTTCCTAATTACAACCCTTAAATAGAATTCGTGCCTCATATCGAATTCACCGAGTATCATAACTCCTCCAAGTGGTAAAGATACCTCAAGACAAATGCTGGGCATAGAAGCCACAGGACATAAATCTGCAAAGAAGTAAAAAGCTAACCTTTTCAAACAATATGGCTTCTCTCTCACTTACCAACTTTACATTTCCCTGTATGGCCCTGGAAGAGGACTGGTTAGCCAGAGACGGGTAAGATTCGTCAAGGGAGGAACAACCTAAGACAGGCACAGTCGCAGGGGGGCCATCAGGTGAGAAATTGGGGATCAACAGAGGTGAGGCTTAGAACCTCACCCCCCCTGTTTTGAGAGAAATCTTCTGCATCCATGGATGCTTTACTGCCCTTGTCTAGCTTGGATTAACACATAGTCTACAGGCACACACCTGATCATCTACATTTGCTCTCTTACAACACTAAACTATGTTTTCTACCTTTATCTTGCATCTACCTACCACTTCAGCATTTTATTTTAAAATAATAATAATAATAATAATAATAATAAAGGGAGAAATGTGGGATTCACATATAAATCAAGTATAAAAATCAAACGAATATTTATATTTGACCTGATTGTTTATAGTTCATAATGAGTGATCAAAACCGAAAGTTTTTGTGATGACTGCCCTTGTACTGTTCACCATGTAAGAACTTATTCACTATGTAAGAATTCGTTCACCATGTAAGAACTTGTTCGTTATGCTTCAGAAGATTGGAGACTGATGAGAATTAGGCTGGGGGTGGATTAACGATTGTGCATTGAGCATTGACTCCCCTATACATAATTTTATTGTTGTTAACAACCATTTGATCAATACATATGAGAGATGCCCTCTCAAAAAAAAAAAATCAAACGAATAATCATAATTGACCTGATTGTTTATAGTTCATGATGCGTGATCAAAACCGAAAGTTTCTGTGATGACTGCCCTTGCACTGTTCACCATGTAAGAACTTACTCACTATGTAAGAACTTGTTCACCATGTAAAAACTTGTTCGTTATGCTTCATAAGATTGGAGACTGTTGAGAATTAGGCTTGGGGTTGATTAATGATTGTGCATTGAGTCCCCTATACAGAATTTTATTGTTGTTAACAACCATATTATCAATAAATATGAGAGATGCCCTCTCAAAAAAAAAATTTATTTGGACCTAGAAAAAAAAACCTAGGACTAGTTAGTAAAAGACACAAACTAAACTTATTTAAAAAAACAAACCCCAGAAACCTAAAAACTCAATATTCCTATTGCTATTAAAGAAGTTGAATTTTTCATTTAAAACTTCTCAACAAAAAAAATCCCAGGCCCAGATGTTTCAGTGGCAAATTCTAAAAAAACATCTAATACCAGTTCTATACAATCTCTTTCAGAAAATACAAGAAGAGGGAATAGTACCTATGTATTTTATGAGGCTAGAATTAGCATAATATAATAGCCAAATATATTATAATATGAGAAAAATAAAGATCAATATCCCCACAAACATAAACATTAAAATCCTCAACAAACTATTAGCAAATCAAATCTAAGAATATAAAAAAGGATAATACAGAATGACCCAATAGGTTTATCCTAGGAATGCAAGGTTAGTTCAGCTTTTGAAAAATCAGTGTAATTTACCATATTAGTAGGCTAAAAGAGAAATATATGATTATCTCCATAGCATTTAACAAAATGGTTATAAAGACTTTCAACAACCTAGGAATGGAAGGAAACTTCCTTAATATGATGAAGGACCATTAAAAAATATTGCAACTAATATCACGCTTAATGGGAACATTGCAAGGATATCCTTCTTTCACCCCTCTTACTTAACTTCACGGTGAAAGTCCTAGCCAGTGCAAGGTGAGAAAAATTAAGTCATTCAGATTTTAAAGGCTAAAAATAGTCCATTTGAAGATGACATGATTGTTTACATAGAAAATCCTTAAAGAATATGCCAAAAAAGTTCCTAAATCTAATAAGTGAGTTTAGCAAGGTTATAGGATAAGAAATCAAAATACCAAACTCAATTATATTTTATATACTAACAATGAACACACTGTTTTGAAATTTTTTTAAACCACACTATTTATAATGGCAACCCCAGAAATGAAAACATACATATAAATCTAACAAACTATGTATAGAAGATATATGCTGCAAACTACAAAATACGATTAAAGAAATCAAAGACCTAAATAAGTGGAGAAAGATATCATGTTCATGGATTGATAGACTCAATAGTGTCAATAGTAAATTCTCCCAATTTGATATATAGATTCAGCACATTCCAATCAAAATCTTGGCAGCGCTTTTTGTAGATAGCAATACATTGATTTTAAATTTTCTAGGGAAGGGTAAAAGAACTAAAATAGCCACATAATTTTGAAAAAGAACAAGTTAGGGGATTGTACTCCCTTATTTCAATTATTACTATAAACTACACTAACCATAGATCAATGAACCAGAATTGAGAGCCCATAAATAGAGTTACACAAATATACTCAAATGATTGTTTGACAAAGGTGCAAAGACAATTCAATGGAAAAAGGTTGGATAATCATTCCAAAAATAGTGCTAGAATAATTGAATGTCCTTAAGCAAAAAAAGAAGAAACTCCACAATGTATACTTGATACTTTATTTAAAAAATTAACTTTAAATGGATCATATACCTAGTGGTAAAGCAAAAAAGAATACAACTTCTAGAAGAAAGCTTAAGAAAAAAATATGCATGACGAAGGGTTAGATAGGGAGTTTTTAGGTATGACACCAAATGCATAGTCCATAAAAGAAAAAACTCATAAGTTGGGCTCTATCAAGATGAAAACTTTTGCTCTGCAAAAGGGTACTCAGAGAATGAAAAGACAAGCCACAGACTAGGATAAAATGTGGCCAACTCACATTTTGATAGAGGACTTGTACCTTAAAATATTTATGAAAAAGAAAACCAACCACCAATTTAGAAAAAGATATGAACAGATACCTTATTTAAGAAGATATATATATATGTCAAGTGAGCATATGAAAATATGTTCAACAACAATAGTTACTGAGAAGACGTAAATTACACCACAAGATAACACTATGCACTTATTAGAATGGCTTTAAAAAATACAGACAAAGTCAAGTATGGACAAGGATGAGGAGCAACTAGGGCTGTCATGAATTGTTGATGGATATGCAAGATGGCAAAGCCACTGTGGAAAACAATTTGAAAGTTTCTTATAAATGTAAATATATACCTAATATATAATAAAGCAATCCCACTCTTAAGTATTTATCCAAGAGAAAGAAAAAATTATTTTCATATAAAAATCCCTATGCAAATGTCTACAGCAGTTTTAGTAATAATTACCAAAACTGGAAACAATCCAGATGTCCTTCAACCAGTGAATAAATAAGCAAACTATGATATATCCATATAGTGAAATGCTAGTCAGCTACAAAAATGAATTATTGATTCATGCAACATGGATAAATCCTAAGTGCATTTGCTAAATGAAAGAGGTTAGATCCAAAATTGTATGGCTCCATTAATGTGTCATTTTGAAAACGCAAAATTATCTGTATGGAAAACATATCAGTGGTTCCCAGTGGCTGGGAGGTAAGAGAAGGGAGTGACTATGAAAGAGGGGCATCAAGGGAATTTTGAGGGTGAGGAAACTTTCATATACAATGGTTGTGGAAGATAAGATCCTAATAATCTGCAAAAACCTATTAAACTGTGCACCACAAGAAGTGAATTTTACCATATGTAAATTAAATCAACCAGGATGTGAGCAGAACACAAGACAGAATGCAGATTAAGGCATATGAATCTAAACTGTATTACAAATAAACCAAGTACCTACACTGAAGCAGGCAGAGAAGAGACAAGTTGACCTATGTCACTTTGGAAAGCAGTGCTTTCACTAGGTACTGTAAGGCTAAAGACAAAAAGAGCTGTGCCCAAGTAATATGCTCTGGTTTTTAATTCATTTCTCATCAGGTATGGATTAATAACTTTCAGAACTACTTTGGATGTATACTATGGTTGCACAAATAAGTAGATATCTTACAGATAATGAAAACCAAGTTTCCTACAATCATAGAAAGAAGTTAAAAGTAAGGAAAGAGCAAAGGTTAGAGTAAGCTGCAGTGCTAGATTGAGTATTAGTGTGATCTTATGTTTTGTTTGTTTATGTACATATTTATATAGATGTAAACAATATATATGCAGATGGATTACAGAAATATGTATGTAGACCCTGGGTTGGTACATATATAGTACTTCTGTCTCTATCTTCTGAAAGGAAATAGCTACAGTGATACCCAAGAATTCAGATTTTAAATAACATTTTTCAATAAAAAAGAACAGGGTTTCCTGGAGAAGTGGTTGAATCTAGAGCTGGGCAGGGAAAATACAAGATGAACCCTGGAAATTTTGTAGTGACAAAATGTAAGGAACTGCTTTAAAAAAAAAAGGATGAAACACAGCAACTCCTTAATGGTCTCTGAATTGCCAAAGCTGGAACAGTTTGAGCAATAAAATGATACTGTTCTTTGGAGAAGTGTCTGTTCAGCTCCTCTGCCCATTTTTTAATTGGATTATTTGCTTTTTGTTTGTTGAGGTGCGTGAACTCTTTATATATTTTGGATGTCAACCCTTTATCGGATCTGTCATTTACGAATATATTCTCCCATACTGTAGGGTACCTTTTCGTTCTATTGATGGTGTCCTTTGCTGTACAGAAGCTTTTCAGCTTGATATAGTCCCACTTGTTGATTTTTGCTTTTGTTTCCCTTGCCTGGGGAGATATGTTCATGAAGAGGTCACTCATGTTTATGTCCAAGAGATTTTTGACCATGTTTTTTTCTAAGAGTTTTATGGTTTCATGACTTACATTCAGGTCTTTGATCCATTTCGAATTCACTTTTGTGTATGGGGTTAGACAATGATCCAGTTTCGTTATCTTACAATGTCCAGATGTCCAGATGGCCAACAGACACATGAAAAGATGCTCCACATCACTAGTCATCAGAGAAATGCAAATTAAAACCACAACGAGATATCACCTCACACCAGTAAGGATCGCCACCATCCAAAAGACAAACAACAACAATGTTGGTGAGGTTGTGGAGAAAGGGGAACTCTCCTACACTGCTGGTGGGAATGCAAATTAGTTCAACCATTGTGGAAAGCAGTACGGAGATTCCTCAAAAAGCTCAAAATAGAAATACCATTTGACCCAGGAATTCCACTTCTAGGAATTTACCCTAGGAATGCAGCAGCCCAGTTTGAAAAAGACAGAGGCACCCCTATGTTTATCGCAGCACTATTTACAATAGTCAAGAAATGGAAGCAACCTAAGTGTCCATCAGTAGATGAATGGATAAAGAAGATGTGGTACATATATACAATGGAATATTATTCAACCATAAGAAGAAAACAAATCTTACCATTTGCAACAACATGGATGGAGCTACAGGGTATTATGCTCAGTGAAATAAGCTAGGTGGAGAAAGACAAGTACCAAATGAGTTCACTCATATGTGGAGTATAAGAACAAAGAAAAACTGAAGGAACAAAACAGCAGCAGACTCACAGAACCCAAGAATGGACTAACAGTTACGAAAGGGAAAGGGACTGGGGAGGATGGGTGGGAAGGGAGGGATAAGGGCGGGGAAAAAGAAAGGGGGCATTACAATTAGCATGTATAATGTGGGATGGGGCATGGGGAGGGCTGTATAACACAGAGAAGACAAGTAGTGATTCTATAGCATCTTGCTATGCTGATGGACAGTGACTATAATGGGGTTTGTGGGGGGGACTTGGTGAAGGGGGGAGCCTAGTAAACATAATGTTCTTCATGTAATTGTAGATTAATGATTACAAAATTTTTTTAAATGATACTGTTGAATTATAAACCAGAGAATAAAATAAATATCCATAAGCCCATGCTGACAGAAACAACTAGGGGATGGGATAAGTAAGTGGGAGAGAACACATAACTCCTCTCTACAAAAGAATTCCAATGAACAAATGAGGAAAATAGTAAGTCATCATTAGCACACCATATTAATAACTATTGTTGGTAAGATAAACCAACTAAAGTTAGTGGGTGAAAGTTTAAGGAAAAACAGGATTTGCATAGCCTCAAAGTATCTTCCCCCAAATATTTATTAGTTACAGAGAGGAACTTAGTAAGATTATAAGACACAGACATGATGTACTCCCAGATATCATGCACCAAGAAGTACACAATGTCACTTTCATGGCATTCTTCCCGAAATGTATAACCTTGAGCCAATCGTGAAAAATCATGACAAATTCAAATTGAGGGACATTTTACAAAATACTGACCAGTAGTCTTCAAAAATCCCAAGGTCATAAGAGACAAAGACTGAAGGACATAGGACAAGTAAATTCATCATAGGATCCTGGATTGTATCCTGGAACAGAAAAAGGGCATTAGTGGACAAAAGGGATGAAATCCAAATGAAAGTTGTCACTTAGTAAATTGAATTGTACCAGTATCAATTTCTTAGTTTTTATCACTGTACCATGATTATGTAAGATATTAACATTAGTGGAAATTGGATGAAGGGTATACAGGAGCTTTGTGCTGTTTTTGCAACTTTCCTATAAATCTAAAATTACCTCATAATACAATGTTTGTAAATATTAAGATGAAAAATTATATGGTCACCCTACTTACAGAAGTAATACAAGGCTTTAATTTTATTGGTTTCTTATGTGTCCTCCTAGTGCTTATTTATACAAATACAGAATTCTTATCCCACCTGTTTTGCTTTTATCACTTAAAATATATACTGGAAACTTTTCATGTAAGTACATAGAGATTCCCTCATTTCCTTTTTTAATTTTTTATAATGAAAAAATTTAAAGATTTACATAAAATTGATAAGAATAGCATAAACACCCACATACTACCACATGTATTTCCTCATTTTCTTTAATAAATGTATGGTATTCCATTGTGTGGAGTTAATTCACATGTATTTCGCATCTCACAGTTAGCTGCTGAGATTTCTGTCTGGCCCCACTGTTATCAGAATAAAGTGGAGAATGGTGGGGAGATGGAATCAAATTGAAAAGCATGGGCTTTGAAGTCAGATAGGCCCAAATCCAAATAACCATTCTGTCACTTACTGGCTTTATGACACTCGGCAAGTTATCTAACTTCCCTAAGTCTCTGTTGTCTCATCAGTTAAATGGGACTACAATTATTACATGTTAAGGTTACAGCCAGGATCATGTGAGGTGATACATATGTAAAACACGCAGATCAATAGATGATACATTGAATAGATGATATCCATTGTTGTTATTATTCAGTCAGAAAATTACAAAAAATATCAAGCAACTGATCTACATGAACCAATTTAAAGGACACTCATGTTTCTTCCTTTTGCTGATTATGTGTCATCCTACTGAGACCAAAAAAATACTCTAATCTTAGGAAATGTAAAATACAGCTGCAGCAACATCACCATAACATTGATCTTATTAAGTTTGGTCAATAGAACAATATGAAAATCTACTTAAGCACAAAGTTTAGTTGGTGAAACTAAGTGACAGAAAACTTTTAAGAGGCACTGTTACCCTAGACCAATTCAAATAACAGATTTATCTTTGCAGCTTGGGGCTGATTCACCAGTTCACTGAAGTCAGAAACTCCAAATTATAATCTCTACATTCAGAGCCAAAACTTCAAAAAGGTCTAGACTGCCCTCATTAGGTGAGGAACTGGTTAACGAACTTGCCATTCTCTTTCCTCCATAGTATCAACAAGGTCTTAAAACTTTGATTTTTTTATGTTTGTATTTCTTTATCCTCAGAATACATTTCCAACTCCAAGGGGAAGTGGTTGCAGGTAACATTGCTGTCATTTGTATAACTGCAATGTCAAATCATTGCCAGCTCTGTAAGAAAGCAGATGCCTTTTCCCAGACTACAAATAGAATATATATATATAAATAGCCAAGAGAGTGAGACATAGCCTCTGTCAGTAGAAACATACAAACTTTATTCTTTAATTCACTCACATAAAAAAGACTTACCAAGCCGCTACTGTGTGTCAGGTATTGGTGTTGAAAATAAGAAGAACAAAACTCCTGTTCTCAAGTAGTTTACTTGGGGGCAAGGGGAAGTGGGGGGCAGTGGTGGGATAAGACACATCAATAACCATAATACAGTGCAAATAAGTACTTTGGGAGGGAATGGAATGGCTTCGCAGAAGAGGTTAAATTTCTGTTTGGTTCCAGACTGACAGAGGAAGTCCATGCCGGGCAGAGGATTCACAGTCTACAGGCACAGAGACATGTCAGTAGGCTTGAATTCAAGGTTCCCTGAGGGGCCAGGTGCAGATGAGGCTGGCGGGTTAGGCTGAAGGCATTAGCAGTTTGGGTTTCATCCTGCTCAATGGAAAACTACTCATTCAAAGGAGAACTATTTAATGTTTTTAAGGATAAAGAGACTAAGAGAATTAGATTTACTTTTTAAATAAATCATTTTAGTAGCCATATGATGAATGCATTGGGAAGGGTGATTGGAAAACCAGTTAGAAGGGTATTACAGATCTGTAGTGAGAGAGGATGTGGTCCTCATAGAACCTCTAAGATTTCCATGACTAAAAAGACCTTGTTTTATGAATGGGGTCAACAAATCTGAAAACCATTTATCAACTGAAAGTCAAGAGGAAAATCAGAGAAAAAAAAATCAATATTTAGGCACCTAAAAGAATAAAAACAGACTTTAAATATAATGAATCCTCAGGTATCCAGAGATCAGTACTCCAGGGGATGATTAGTTTATTGAAGACTTCAGATTCTTTTCTCTAACTTTGTAATTGCTTGACTTAAGTTCTTACATGGTTTGACAGATGGTGAACAGAGGAAAAGAATGAAAAACACTAAATTTAATCAGTTTGGCTCCCTGACTGCTGCTTAATATGGAGATTCAAGGAGAAGGTGAAAACTCTCATCACTTTGAGGCATGTGGATTATCTGTGGGGTACATACACATATTCCTCATCTCCACAGATAAATCAGACTCATTGCAAGAGAAAATGTACATCCTGAGAGAATAATTGGCTCTTTGCACTGACGCTTGAAAATACTCTTCCATTTTTTATATTAAAAGCTTCATTTGGGGGGATTATCAGATGAAAGATGATGGAATAGGAAGGCAAGAGGGAAACCTCCTCCCAAAAACACATAAAAGAGGACAATACAGCAAATGCTGCTGCACTTGAAAATGACTTGAAGACTGCAAAACAGACCCCGGCCCCCTGCACCTGAAGAAGGAGAGAGGATCATACAGAGAAGGTGAAGTGGCAAAGTCAAGATAAAGCATCTCTCCCCCAACACCAACACACACGTAGGTGGGAGAAAGAGGACTAGATCAGGGAGAGGGTAGGAGCCCAGGAGCACCACACAACTGGCCCTGGTGATTTGCTCTGGGAGCATGAGCCCACATTACACTGGTTCTGGTGATTATGAGGACTGGACTCCAGGGGCAGGCAGAACACTCTGGGAGGCTGAGACTACAGCCAGAGCACAGACATGCTCCACCAGTCCTGACACCCAAAGCAGAGGTGGCAGTTTGAAAAACTTGCCAGAGATTCAGAGGGAGAAAGGGCAGGGGGAGGATTCTTCCCCAGCCCTTTCTCAGCCCAACAGACCAGGAACTCTTGGGAGATCCAGACACTCCATCCTCCTTGCTGGCAATGCAGCCCCAAGGTACCTCCCTGCATCTGCTGCTGGGAACCAACCCTCTTGGCCCAGAAGCAGTATCAGACTTTGCTACCTGGCAGGTAGAGGGAGATTTTCCAGTTTGCTTGGCTTCATTTAAGTCCAACCAGAGAGGTACCTGGAGGAGCCAGCCCCAAGAGCTCCTTCCTCTCTGTGGGTGTCCAAACCCAGTGATGTGCATCCAGCTAAGTCCTCCCAACCCATTAACCATGCAGTCCTGCCATTGCAGCAGGCCAGGCAGAGGGTGGCCCTGCCAACAGTGAGCTCAACAGAGATACCTGAGGTGATCACAAAGGCAGCACCTCAAGCAAACTTCCCACCCAGACTTAGACCACTACAGAAGCCACACAGAAAGCCACACAGCCACCCATGGCACACCAACAACTGGGGCCCCCAAAATAGAACCAGGCACTAGAGAATAAAGAATCTTGAGCTTCTGAGCACAATAGCACACCTTCTGCATAAAGCTATTACTCTTTAGACCAGAAAGCATAGGAGAGACATCTAATACAAAGGAAGAAACACAGAATCCCTGACAAAATTAACAAGAAGAGGAATTTGATCCAATCAAAACTACAAGAGAGAACCTGAGAATGAGGGCTAAATGAAACAGAGATCACCAATCTTCTTGATAAAGATTTCAAGATAAAAGTCATAAACATGCTCATGGATTTACAGAAAAGTATTCAAGATATCAGGGAGGACTTCAACAAAGAGATAGAGAACCTGAGCAAGAGCCACCTAGAGCTGAACAACAGAGTATCTGAAATGAAACATACAATAGAGAGATTTAACAGATTAGATCATGTAGAGGAGATGGTAAGTAAAATAGAAATGAGAGAACAGGAAAACAAAGCAGCTGAGAAACAGAGAGAAAAAAGAATCTCTAGGAAGGAAAGAATAATAAGAAAGCTATGTGACCAAGCCAAATGAAACAATACTCTCATAATAGGGGTACCAGAAGGACAAGAGAAAAACAAAAGGGTAGAAAGTCTCTTTAAGGAAATAATTATTGAAAACCTCCCCAATCTGGGAAAGGAAACAGACACTCAGGTCATGGAAGCACAGAGATTCCCAAACAAAAGGAACCCCAGCAAAACAACACTGACATTTAATAATTAAAATGGCAAAGATCAAGCATAAGGAGAGAGTGTTGAAAGCAGCCAGAGAGAGAAAAAAGATTACTTCTAAAGGACATCCCATCAGGCTATCAGCAGACTTCTCAGCAAAAACTCTTCAGGCCTCGAACAAAGAATCCTCTACCCAGCAAGATTATCATTTAAATTTGAAGCAGGGATTAAACAATTTTCAGATAAACAAAAGTTGAAGGAATTCATCACCACTAATCCAGTCTTACATGATATGTTAAAGGGATTGCTATAGATGGAAATGACCCTAAGGCTAAATAACTTTCACCAGCAAAAGTGAACCCACAGTAAATTAGTAGACCAATTAATTAAGAAGCAAGTATGAAATTAAACCAAAACAACAGAAGAAGAATAAACCACACACAAAATCAGTCAAGGAATACACAAAAAGTGCAAATTATGACATCTAATATGAAAAATGTACAGGGGGAAGAGGAAAAAAAAGTACCTTCAGATTCTGTTTGAAATAGAATAATCAACAATTTAAGACAAGACTATCATACAGTAAAGAAGCTATCCTTGAACTTTGGTAACCACAAAACAAAAGCCTACAATAAATACACACACACATAAACAAATAAATTTTAAAGAGAGAGAAATCCAAATACAACAATAAAGAAAGCCATCAATAACAAGAGAAGAATATAGGCAAGGAAGAAATGAACAGAGAGGAGATATAAAAAAAACAGCAGGAAACAATTAATAAAATGGCAATAAGTACATATCTATCAATAATGACCTTAAATGTAAATGGATTGCACCAATCAAAAGGCATAGAGAAGCAGACTGGATAAGAAAACAAGATACATCTATAGACTGCCTACAAGAGACTCATTTCAGACACAAAGACATACACAGAATAAAAGTGAAGGGATGGAAAAAGATATTTCATGCAAATAATAGGGAGAAATAAGCAGAAATAGCAGACAAAATTGATTTCAAAACAAAGAAAGAATCAAGAGACAAAGAAGGACATTACATAGTGATAAAGGGATCAGTCCAACAAGAGAATATAACCATTATAAATGTCTATACACCCAATACAGAAGAACCTAAATATGTAAAGCAAATACCAACAGAATTAAAGGGGGAAATAGATGGCAACACATTCATTTTAGGAGACTTTTTAACACACCACCCATATCAATAGACAGATCAACCAGAGAGAAATAAATAAGGAATCAGAGGCACTGAACAATATATTAGATCAAATGGACCTAACAGGTATCTATGGAACACTTCAACCAAAAGCAACAGGATACACATTTTTCTCATGTACATGGAACACTTTCCATAATAGATCATATAAATAGGCCCCAAGAAAAGCCTCAATAAATTCAAAAAGATTGATTTTGTATCAAGCAGCTTCTCAGACCACAGTGGTATGAAACTAGAAATGAATTACACAAAGGAAACAAAAAGAATTACAAATACATGGAGGCTAAACAACATGCTTCTAAATAATCAATGGATCAATGAACAAATTAAAACAGAAATCAAGCAATACATGGAGATAAATGAAAATGAAAACACAACAGTCCAAAATCTGTGAAACGCAGCAAAGGCAACTCTAAGAGGAAAGTACATAGCAATAAAGGCTTACCTCAAAAAACACTAATATTCTCAAATAAACAGTCTAAAATCACAATTAAAGACACTAGAAAAAGAAGAACAAATGAATTCCAAAGTCTATAGAAGGAGGAATGTAATAAACATCAGAGAAGAAATAAATAGGAGAGAAGAATAAAACAATAGAAAACAATCAATGAAAACAGAGGCTGGATCTTTGAGAAAATAAACAAAATAGATAAACCCCTAGCTGGACTTTTCAAGAAAAGAAGAGAGTGTACACACATAAACAGAATCAGAAACAAAGAAGGAATAATCACAGTGGATACTGCAGAAATACAAATAATTATTAAAGAATAGTATGAAAAATTATGTCAATAAATTGGATAACAGAACAAATGGACACTGGAAAAATACAACCTTCCAAGATTGACCCAGGAAGAAACAGAAAATCTGAACAGCAATTACCAGCAATGAAAATGAATTGGTAATAAAAAAACTCCTAAAGACAAAACTCCAGATCCACACAGCTTCACAGCCAAATTCACCAAACATTTAAAGAGCTAGGACCAATCCTTCTCAAAGAATTCCAAAAAGTAGAAGAGGGAATACTTCCAAACTCATTCTAGAAGGCGAATACCAAAACCAGACAAAGACACAACAAAAAAGAAAATTATAGACCAATATCCCTGTTGAACATACATACAAAAATACTCAACAAAATATTAGCAAACTGAATCTAAAAATACATCAAAAAGATCATATATCATGACCAAGTGGGATTTATTCCAGGGATGCAAGGATGGTACAATATTTGTAAATCAATCAATATCATACATCACATCAACTAAAAAGGACAAAAATCACATGATCATATCAATAGATGTTGAAAAAGCATTAGACAAAATTCAACATCCATTCATGATAAAAACTCTCAACAAAATGGGAATAGAGGGTACATGCCTCAACATAATAAAGGCCATATATAACAAACCCACAGCCAATATCATACTTAACAGCAAAAAGCTTGAAGTTTTTCCTCTAAGATTGGGAACAGACAAGGATGCCCACTTTTACCACTTCTATTCAACATAGTACTGGAGGACCTAGCCAAGGCAATCAGACACCACAAAGAGATAAAAGGCATCCAAATTGGTAAGGAAGAAGTTAAATTGTCACTGTTTGCAGATGACATAATACTATACATAAAAATTCTAAAGAAACCACCCCAAAACTATTAGAACTAATAACTGAATTCAGCCAAGTTGCAGGATACAAAATTAATACACAGAAATCTGTTTCATTCCTATATACCAACAACAAACTACCAGAAAGAGAAATCAGGAAAACAACTCCATTTACAAGTGCTTCAAAAAGAATAAAATACCTAGGAATAAACCTAACCAAGGAAGTGAAAGACCTATACCCTGAAAACTACAAGACACTCATGAGAGAAATTAAAGAAGCCACCAAAAAATGCAAATCTATCCCATGCACATGGATCAGAAGAATTAATATTGCCAAAATGGTCATCCTGCTCAAAGCAATTTACAGATCCTATGCAATGCCTATCAAAATTCCCAAAGCATTCTTCAATGAACTAGAACAAATAGTTCTAAAATTAATATGGAAACACAAAAGACCCCAAATAGCCAAGCAATCCTGAGAAGGAAGAACAAAGCTGGGGGGATTATGCTCCCTGACTTCAAACTCCACTTCAAAGCCACAGTAATCAAAATAATTTGGCACTGAAACAAGAACAAACTCATAGATCAATGAAACAGAATAGAGAGCCTAGATATAAACCACACATATATGGCCAATTAATATAAGATAAAGGAGCCATGATACAATGGGAAAAGACAGCTTCTTCAACAACTGTGTTGGGAAAACGGGACAGCTACATGTAAGAGGATGAAACTAATTAACTGTCTAACTCCATGCACAAAACTAAACTCGAACTGAATCAAAGACCTGAGTGTAAGTCATGAAACCATAAAACTCTCAGAAGAAAACATAGGAAAAAACCTCTTAATATAAACATGAGCAATTTTTTCCTGAACACATCTCCTTGAGCAAGGGAAACAAATAAAAATTAACAAGTGGTACTACATCAAACTAAAAAGCTTGTACAGCGAAGGATATCATTAGCAGAACAAAAAGGCATCCTACATTATGGGAGAATATATTCATAAATGGCTCATCTGATACGGGGTTAACATCCAAAATATATAAAGAACTCATATGCCTCAACATCCAAAAAACAACCATAATTAAGAAATGGGCAGAAGACTTGAACAGACACTTCTCCCAAGAAGAAATATAAATGGCCAACAGGCACATGAAAACATGCTCCAAATGACTAATTATCAGGGAAATGCAAATTAAAACCACAATGCGATATCCCCTCACACCAGTTAGAATGGCCACTGTCCAAAAGACAAGAAACAAGTGCTGGCAAGGATGTAGAGAAATGGGAACCCTCCTACACTGTTGGTGGGAATGTAAATTGATGCAACTGTTGTGGAAAGCAGTAAGAAGAATCTTCAAAAAACTAAAAATAGGAATACCGTTTGACCTAGTAATTCCATTCATAGGAATTTACCCAAAGACAACAAAATCCCTGATTTGAAAATCACCATGCTATTTGTAGTAGCCAAGATATGGAAGCAACCTAAGTGTCCATCAATAGATGAATGGATAAAGAAGATGTGGTACATATACACAATGGAATATTATTCAGCCATAAACAGAAAATAAATCCTGCCATTTGCAACAACATAAATAAATCTAGAGGGTATTATGCTCAGTGAAATAAGCTAGGCAGAGAATACCCTGTGATTTCTCTTAATTGTGGAAAATTAAAAAAAGCAAAACAGAAGGAACAAAACAGCAGTAGATTCGTAGATACAGAAGTGACTAGTGGTTACTGAGGGGAGAGGAGTGGTGGTGCAGAGGGAGGGGCTGTTGAACCACTGTGATGTACATTTAACTTTTATTTTTAAAAAGCTTTATTTGGTCCTTTTACCTGAATAAAGTATGTGGTGCTCATTTCTCTTTCACCTGATGGGCTCACAGTTTGATGGATGTCTTTCAGCTGTGGTGTGATGGACATTTCATCTCATGTTGAGGCTCGGGTACAGAAGTATTAGAATAGCCAGATTCAGTCAGCTACTTGCTAAGCAATTCAAGGCTCCTCTCGGATCTGACTGCTTGCTCAGCTGCGCCCCCAAGGAAAAGAGGAATGCGTTAATTGCTCCGGTGGTGTTAACAGGTGTTGTCTCCAGCTACTTCAATGAAGAGTCTCTGTTGTCTTTTCATCTTGGAAGTCTCCTAGTTAAGTGTGAATTCCCACTCTTACAGCAAACAATTCAGAAACGCCAGCAGTTTAGTTTTCAACGCTGTTTCTTGCTTCTTAGCTACTTACAGTCAGATTTAGAAATACCTATTCACTTACCAGTCCACAAGGCAAGAAATAAATTGAGCTTAAGGGACAAAAGACAAGAAAAGACAAGATTCATGTTTTATCTCTAGCCATGCTGGATGAGGATGAAGGACTTGATTTTTCCTTCACGAGAATGAGTTCTGGATTTTTACTATTATTTATGCTAACAAAATCTGTTATTTTCCCACCATTCATTTTAGTCTTCCTAAAACTTGATATTTTCTTCTTCCTAAAACTGAAGACATTTTCTAATCCCGGCTCACGCCTGCTGCAGGGTATGACTGCCAAACCCAAACGCCGCCCGTTCACGGAGGTGAGACCAGCCCCTCTGCAGAGCTGACAAATGGACGTCCGCCAGGTGAGTGGGCGGAAACTACGTATCCCGGCCGGCCTCGCGGGAGAGCACCGTGAAGCCCTGTCGTCATCCGGGTCATGGGGCTGCGCGTTCCCTGCGCGCCGCCGGATTCCCTCCTGGGTCCCTCCCCGGGCAGAGGTGGGTGGGGTTCCAGGGCTGGGGAAACTACAATTCCCGGCATGCCTTGCCACTGGTGTGCCGGCCTGCGGGAGCTGCCGCGCAGGGGAGCCGGGTGGTTTAAAGCGGTGTTTTTGTTCCATGGGAACAAAACCCGCCTACCTGCTGCCAGACAGAGCCACGGGCAGACAAGTGGACTGTGGAGTGAAGTTCCTGGTCCCTGGGCGGGCGAGCCAGGAACTAAGGTCAGAACCCGTGGGGGGAGAGTGGGCGGCCCAGATGAGACCACCATCCTCTCTCCCTGCGGCCCTGTCTTCTCCCTGGCCGAGTTGTCTCGCCCTCCGGGCCTCAGGAACCTGATTTGTGACAATTCTGCACTGGATGCCAGTGAAAACCATTTGGGAGCGAAGTTTGCATTGGCCTGGCACCAGCTAAGGGAGGGAGGATAACCACCAGGGAGGGCCTCCAGATAAGCCCCAGTACCATCTTTTCTTTATTTATTTATATGTTAGGATGGAGGTTATAGGTTCCTGGCAGAGCCATTTTGACATTAATGATTTATTTTTCTGGTTATCCTTGGCCTGCCTATTAGAATGCTGGTGTGAGGAATTCACTCATTGATTGCTCCTTTCCCCGGTACCTGGCACTTATGTGAATCCAGAACAGACATTGGTTAAATTTACTGAATTATCCCCATTTATTTGCCACACACAATGTCCCATGCACTTTTAGGCAATACAGAAAGAGAAACGTGTGTGGGGCACCCGTAGGGAAAAAGAATCTCTCCTGAGTCAAAGCCCCAATACAGTAGACTGACTGAGTCTTACCTCACTTTCGCTAGGTAGGAATCCGGATCTCATTCAAAATATGTGGGAAACTTTATTTCATCTCCTTTATTTTTTGCTCCCAAATGGACTTTTGCTATCTTTGTATTAGTATTTTGTGCTTGGCTTCTGATAATAAATGAACATAGGCAGTACTTTATATTATAATCAAATACCTGGGCCTAATATATCCTCCCCTTCAACCTCTGGTAGTGCTTGTCATTTACTTAACCTCCTAATTCCACTTGTTTCTCCACCAACTATTGCCTGGGACCTCCTTGCATCAGGATGCTTTTGTTGCAAGCACCAGAAAAAAAGGGACTTAAACAAAACTCACAGAAGTGTATTTTCTCAAATAAGCAGAATTTGGAGGTTACTAGTTTTGTTTTTTGGGGTTTTTTTTTTTTTTAAGGCAGTTTAATCTGAGCTTCTCTGGGCTTTCCCTTGTGTTTCTCAGATGCTGGTGAGCTCTGGCTCTTTGTTTATATTGAAGACTGTGGCACTGCATGGCTTCCTGAGAGAGCCTCAGAGCTCTGGGCCTCATAGTGGAGGAAGGAAAGGACACATGCCATCATTTCTGTCCTTTTTAAAGAAAAACAAAAATCTGCCTAAAAGTTCCTTGCAACTTCTGCCTAAAGGTTCATTGGTCAGAATATGTCATGTGGGTATGCTAGCCTCAAGGGAGGCTGGGAACATGAACTCACCAGCTTGTTTTGGAGAGAGCACAAAGGAGCTAACTATGTCTTCCACAGATCCCTTTAAACACCCTTTCCATACTTTTTCTCCCCATTTCAGGCTTGATTTATTTCAAGGTTGGCAATAGCCAGAGAGCAGTGACAGATAATTAAATGGAGGGTAAACCCATGTGATGTTTCTCCATTATTACCCCTCCATTTGCTCCTTGTCCCACACTATTGGTGTCTTTCCCAAACCTAGCCATGTTTTCATGGCATCAGAATCAGTCCAAGAGTCTGTTTTAAAGGCTTGTCCTTCTATTCCTTGAGGAACACTGTACTGGCCCATGTGGTAACACAAGCCGCAGTCTCTAGCTCTTTTTCAGAAATATAGATGAACCTCACTTCAACTCTTTATGTATACAAAGACCCCATTAATATTCATATATGCCTTTGTCTTTCCCTTCAGGAAAGATTTAAAAACATGAAGAGGAATTAATAGTAGAGTGCTTCTTTACCCCCATGTCCTTACGATGATTGTGAAACAGAAAATCTGTTAGTAGATTCAAAGAGATACTGGACATGCATTCTGTTTCAAAGAATAGCATAAAAGAGAGAAATCCACAGCAGAAGCACTAAAATATGAGTAAAAAGAAAATTTGTACCCTTTGACTGATATCACCCACTTTCTCCCTCTCTTCAGCCCCTGGTAACCACCATTCTCTGTTTCTATGAAATGAGCTTTGTTTTTTTTTTCTTTTTTAGACTCCACAAATAAGTGATACCATGCAGTATTTTTCTTTGATTTACCTCACTTAGCATAATGCCCTCCAGATTCGTCCATTGTCACAAACAGCAGAGTTTCCTGTTTATAGCTGAGTAATATTCCTGTGTGTGTGTGTATGTCTCGCATTTTCTTTATCCATTCATCTGCTGTAGGACATTTAGGTTTTTCCCTATCTTGGCCATTATGACTAATGCTGCACTCAGCATGGTGTGCAAATACCTCTTTGAGATCCTGATTTCAGTTCCTTTGGATGTGCACCCAGGAGTGGGATTGTGGGGTCATATGGTAGTTCAATTTTTAATTTTTTGTGGAAACTACTGTGTTCC
This sequence comes from Manis javanica, assembly GCF_040802235.1. Taxonomy (NCBI): domain Eukaryota; kingdom Metazoa; phylum Chordata; class Mammalia; order Pholidota; family Manidae; genus Manis; species Manis javanica. Next base: position 39,376,017 of record NC_133167.1, read on the forward strand.
ATAGTGGTTATAGCATCTTTGCCAACATATGTTATCTTTTTGATAATAGCCATACTAACTATGTGATACCTCATTGTGGTTTTGATTTGCATTTCCCTGATTTAGAGTGATGTTGAGCACTTTTTCATTTGCTTATTGGCCATTTGTGTGACTTCTTTGGAAAAATACTCAGGTTCTCCACCCACTTTTTACTGGATTATTTGCTTTTTTTGCTATTGAATTGTGAGTTCTTTATATATTTCGGACATTAACCCCTTATCAGATAACGCAGTTTCCAAATATTTTCCATCATTCTTTACCTGTGAAATAAGAATAAGTTCTGAGGATCTAATGTGCAGCATAGTAACTAAAATAATACAGTATTGTATCCTTGAAAGTTGTGAGAGTAGATCTTAAGCATTGTTAGCACACACACAAAAAAGTTAACTGCTAACTATGTGGGGTGATGCATGTGTTATCTTGATCATGGTACCCATTCTACAATGTGTATTGTATCAAATTACAAGTTGTGCACTTTAAATATATACAATTTATCAATTATTCCTCAATAAAGTTTAAAAAAAATAGGAAGGCCTTTCTCTGGGGTATATGGAGAAAAGATAGAAGGTGATAAGAAAACTATTCCAGGAGGAAGAAATATCCTTGATGTCTGTGGCAGCGTTATATTGGCAAAAAGATCAGTCTTTGCACAGTCCCCTTGCTTGCTTCTTCCCCCCTTAAATCCTGCCACTGGTTTTCCCACTCCTATAATTCCTGCCCTGGGTCCCTGGGACCACTTTCAGTGACTTGGACCTGAGGTAGTCCCTACTTCCACTGCCTGGGAGATGAGGAGAAGAAAGATATCTGATGACAGAAAGTTGGGGAGAAAAGTGTGTTCCTAATATCCCAAGTAGGATCTTCGTGAGCACATTCCCGTAGGAACACTGATGCTAGTGGTAGTTAAGGTTTATAGTCTGATTAATATAGAAATGTCTGTATAGGATGGAGTTGCAAGAAAATGTCCTTAAAGTTTCGACCAAAGACCTTATCATTGAACTTTGGGTACATAATTTGTTTACATGTTACAGCTGCTTATCAGCTAATTCTGCTTCTGTGACTCATACTGAAAAAGTAATCTTACTACTGTCATATGCTCTCATGTGGTTTGGAGAGAGATGTCTGAAAATGTGATATCAATAGCTATAGAAGAGTCTTTGCTATGAAGTTAAGTTTGCAAATTATTTTTTAAAACCCCTGCTCCAATGTAGTTGGTAAATCTATTTGTTGGCTCCTCAGATGTTCAAGTATAGTATTTTTCAGACACGTTGGATGGGAATATGTTAAATGAAAATGGCTGGTAATGACTGGTAACTTCCTCAACCAAGTCACAAGCCCTAGTGTGTGTCTAATAATAGCAGATAGGATAGACTAGGTTATGATGCAATAGCAAACTGCTCAACATCTCAATGGCTTATATGTTTATTGCTCACTCACATTGGGTGTTGTGAGATCATGGCTCTGCTTCATGTCATCTTCACTCTGGCACCAGGAACAGGCCCTGTCTGAGAAACTGCTCATCTTGGAAGAGGGAAAAGAGATAGTGAATGACAAGTTGGCTTTTAAAGCTTCCACCCTCATTTAATTGGCCAAAGAAGGACAAATGGCCATCCTGAAGTCAACATACAGGAAGTATAATCCTCCCACAGGAAGGGGCAGTGACTATTTTGCACAACCATAGAACCTACTACACTAATATTGTGACTTTAATCTCAGGTGCATATAGAAACTACAATGTCCAGACCAGTCCTCTCTCCAACCCACATCAGTGCTACAACATTCACAGTACTTCAGCAAAGGTTGAGAATCGTTGAAAAAAGACCAGTTCTCTGAGGGATGACCTAATTATGGTAGACTTTGGTGAAAAAGGGTAACATGAAAAATGAAATAGATCTCTCTAATTTGAACAGTTTTGCTCCACTGGAGTTAATAAGGAGTCGCAGTTTAGATGTTTGCAGATGAACTAGGTATTTACAAAAAATTGAGTTTCCATTTGAACATTAATTTTTAAAATATTGCAAGAGAAAGAGTTGTAATGTAATAGAGCTACTACCACTATTCTCCTAAATAGATACTTAAAGTGTGTTAATTGCAAAACTTTATATCCTGTTCACCTTCAACATGTGATTTAAAAAAGCATAATGTTTTGTGTAATTAGAAAAAATTTTGGTTATTTTTTAACTAAAAAATAGACTTTGATATTAGTTAAGGTGAACATCTAAACTGGATTCATGCCATTAATATGATCTTCATTTTCATTTCCCAGGGGATTTTTTTTGTAAATTAAAAGAGAAGTTTTAAGCCCTAAGAAAATTCATAATTTAAAATGAGGTACTCAGAAAAAGAACTATTTTTCCCCTTGTGCTGCTGAAGAAATTATTGCCATTAAAAGCTGGATGGCCTAGGTGCTTAAGTAGCCAATATCCAATTTACTGGTGTGATTTTCTTAAAATTAAATATGTATTTCATGATGTCTTTCACGAAGACCTAAAGTTAGTATAGTTGGTATTATAACACTCACAGAATAAGTAACTCTACAGCAGATAAAAATTAAATTTGCACAAATATTGAGTATGTTGGAACAAAATAGGAACATAAAAGGTTTATTATGACCTTAACATTTTTCTTAAACATGTGAATATATTGCTTCGTTGCTAATGTTAACTCTAAGTTCATCATTTTAGGATTAGCATTTAACATGTTTTATGAATCACTTGTTTTTCCACACACAAAAAAAAAGTTTACAAAAACTTCAAAGTAAAATAAACAACAATTAAAGTCAGTGATCTTCACCCATCTCACCTTGGTGTCTTTTACCTAATAGTTCCCTCTATATTTAAACTTGGAGGAGGTAACAGATGCTTGTTAACTAAGAAATCTAATTTTTATTCTTAGTAGAAATGTTTCAGTGATTGATATTACCATAGTATGTATTGCATTGCTTCATAATGTTACATTGGGATCTTTGTCCAGAAGTCAGTTGGGAGCTCCAAAATGTTTGGAAGAGCCTGTGAGCCAGAACATCATTAGTCCTATGCAAAATGAAGTATTTTGTTCAGGAAAAATGGATATTTTATGGAAGAACTGTGAGTTTCTGGTAAATAGAATGTGCCATCTAGAAAGCCTTATCCAGTTCTTGAAAATGAACATCTTTTGCCTGCAAACTGAAAAGGATTTGAATCCACAGAAAACAGGTACAGAGAGAAGAGAATCATCAGCAAGTTGGTTTTGTATGGGTGCTTGATGGGCTTATGATTCTTTTCCCTTCCTGATCTTATTTCAACTGCTCAATGACCCTCCTGTGCTGTCTGGTAGCTTTTTTGAAGGATCAGCTGAAAACCGTACAGGAGGAGCATTCCAAGGACCTGAAGCTATTGCACCTTGAAGTGATGGATTTGTGCCAGCAACTACGAGATGTAAAAGAAGAAGACAAGGCACAAGACGAAGTGCAAAGGTTGACTGCCACCCTGGAGATTGCCTCAGAGACTAAGGTTTGAATCCAGACTCCTGAAACACAAATTCACTGTTAAGTGTCAGCTGGAGAAGGCAACTGACCCATAAAATTGACTTTTAAAAATAGGTGATGTTCTGTGTTGTACACCTGAAACTAATGTAATACTGTGTGTCAACTACCCCTCAATAAAAAATAATTATCTACAAAAAAAAAAAATAGGTGATGTTGATGTGAGGATTCTTGATGTTAGAAGTGTATCTCCATTGATAGCCTGAACTACTGTGTGTTATCAGTAATCGAGTATTTATAGAGTCCTTATCCTGTACATGTGACTGTGAGGATCCAGAGATGTGAAGTAGAGTCTGTGCTCTTCAAGAGTTTCTTTCCTGGCTGGGAGAACAAGGCAGAGCATGAAAAATTATAGAGAAACAATAAGGCATAGGAAATGTTAAAGGACAGGAAAGAGCAATAGAGAATATTGAAGTCATGTTTTGTGTTTAGGTGGGGATGAGAGGGCGCTATGCCATATCCAGATTAGACTACGAGGGGGACTTGAGCTGAACCTTTAGAAGGCAAAGTAAAGAGGTGAGGACATTTCAAGGAATACACGCAGAGGCAGCTAAGAATAAAGGCAGGAAAATAAACTGACAATTTTGTTTTCCCTTCCTGAGCCAGGCAGTATAGTAGATGTTCAACATGTTACTTTGTTTAATCTTTGTAAAATCTCATGATACAGAGTATTGTCCCCACTTTGATGATAAGCACACTGGGATCCAGAGAGAAGGCACTTCTCCAGGATCACACTTCCTTGTCTTCTTTCTGTAACCCATGTTTGAACACAGATCTTTCACTGGGTGTGGTTGGGAGGAAATGCATAAGGTAGCTGACAGGAGTGAGGATTTGTTCACAGGAAATAAGCTGGAAATTAACTAAAGATCACATTATAAAGAATCTCAAAATCAAGAATAAGTTGGGCTTGATCCTATAGTGACTGAGTTTTTTGATAAGTGACGAAATGAAAACAGGAAAACTAATCTGGCAATAATGTAGAATATTGGTTATAGGAGAAAAGGTTGGAGTCAGGGAAACCAATTAGGAATCAATGCATTATTTGAGGCCTGAGTCTTATTAGGTTTGAATAAGGTTGTGGTATTTTGAAAAGAAAGAGGAATATTGTGTGAAGAAGTATAAGGTAGAAAATGGCACTGGATAGGAGCTGAAGGTACGAAGAGGGCAAAAATGACTTTGAGGTTTACATCTCAGATTGTGGCACCATTAATAATAATATAAAAGAGAATAAATAGTGAAAGCTGTGTTTTTGATCCTCAACTCCTAACATGGATAATACTTGAAGTTAGAAGAAATGGAGTACTTACCAAAAAAATAAGAATATATCCTATAAGAAAACTTTCTATCAATTACCAGGTTCTCCTCTGATTATTGAAACATATAGCAAGTGAGTGTAACTAATCACTCTTTGTGATCTAAAAGGGGAAATGATAGAAGTCATGAATCAAAGTTATAAAATAACTTCTAAAAATATCTCATTGTAATAATTACTTCAGACTCACAGTAAGAAGTATTTATAGCCATATTCAGAATAGCATTTATACATTGCCAGAAAAAAGACTAGATTCAAACTGAGGCACCTATAGACAGTTTCTTCCTATCATTTCAAATTATTTATAAACTTTCCTCCTTCTACTTTTAGAAAAATGTAGCCATTATTGAAGAGGAACTGAAGACCACAAAACGTAAAATGAACCTGAGAATTCAGGAGGTAAGATAAAAAGATTCTGGGAGCAGGGGGACACTGGAATTTCAGAGAGGAAGTCAAGAAAGTAGATAGAATGAAAAATACTTCTAAAGAATAAGAAAAACATGTGACTGTGTAGTAGGAAGATTTTTTTTAATATGCGATATGAAATTTAAGTGAAAGTGCCTGCCCTTATATGTCATTAGGACTTCTTTTGCCTCAATACGGCCCTAAAACCAGAAATCAAAAATAAATGCTCTCTGAGTCAGGAGGGGAATAGTTATCACAAAATTCATATGGTCACCCATACAGGTAGAGTTACATGAACATCTTCATATAAAGACATTTTAAACTAAAGCTGTCTTTAAAAAGCTTGTAATAAGCCTGCTCATCTAATTTGATCTTGAAACCATTTCAGCCTAAGTTTAGTAGATAACAGGCTAGAAATTGTGAAGTAGGTGGCTGCTAAAAGTTGTCAGACTAAAAATTTGCAGCTGAAAACAGTAGAAGAGCCAGAATTACTAACTCATTATACTCTCACAGTGGCCTAAAAACCCCAATATTCCAGAATAATAATTGATGTTTATCGATATCAAAAGGGTCAAATTATTTTAAAAATACTCTCATGCACAACAGACAAATAGATACTTTTTAGAAAACTTTTCTCTCAAAATTGTTTTTTAAATTATGAATTACAATGCTAAAGGTGGTAAGTGTAGCTATCTGGAAAATTCTGTTATGTACTTTGTCAATAATTGGTGATAAAAACATGATTATTCATAGTTAAAATGTATAAAGTTTAGCACATTGTTTTTTAGATATTTAGATTTTTTTAGAGAAGTTTTAATTTTATAGAAAAATTACAGAGAAAACAAAGTTCCTGTAAACCTGCTTTCTCCATCCCCAAGAGATGGAGAATTACTAGTATCTTATTTTACTGCTATCCATCCATTCATTACATCTGATGAGCCAATACTCATATGTCATAATGAACTAAAGTCCACAGTTTACACTAAGGTTCACTCTTTGTTCATTACAGTATCAAACAGATAGTTTCACTGCCTTAAAAACGCTGTGTGCTCTATATATTCATCCCTGCCCACCTCTCTTCCTTTCCTCAGGCAACCACTGATCTTTTCACTGTCCCTGTAGTTTTGATATTGTTGGAATCATGCAATGTATAGCCTTTTTGAACTGGCTCCTTTCATTTAGCATATGCATTTAAAATTCCTTCTTGTCTTTTTGTGTTTGATAATGTATTTTATTGTTAAACAATATTCCACTGAATGGCTGTATCACAGTTTACCCATTTGCCTATTGAAGAACATTGTAGCTGCTTCTAAGTTATGAATAAAGCCAGTATAAACATTCATATATACATGCAGGTTTTTGTGTGGACATGTTTTCTACTCATTTGGGTAAATACCTACAGCACAATTACTCAATTGTATGGTAAGCTTATGTTTAGCTTTGTAAGAAACTGCCAGCCTGTCTTCCAAAGTGGTACCATTTTATATTCCCATCAGCAGCGAATGTGAGTTCCTGTCGCTACACATGCTCACCAGCATTTGATGTGGTCAGTGTTTTTAATTTTTGCCATTCTAATAGCTGTGTAGTGGTATCTTGTTTTAATTTTTAATTACCTAATGACATATGATACTGAACATCTTATATGCTTATTTGCCAGAGTAGAAGCTTTTCATTTTAATGAAATCCTTATGAAAATCTTGCCAGTTTTTTCCTTCAGGGATTGTACTTTTGGTGTTACGACTTAAAAGTCATCTCTAAACCCAAGGCCACCAAGATTGTTCTCCTCTGTTATCTTTTAGAAGTTCTATAGTTTCACTTTTTACATTTAGGTCTATGGTACATCTTGAATTTTTGTGAAAGATGTGAGATCTATATCTATATCTATATCTATATCTATATCTATATCTATATCTATATCTATATCTATATCTATCTATATCTATTCCAGTTCCAGCACTATTTGTTTAAGAGACTTTCATTGCAATTTATCATTACTTTTTATTGGGAAAGCCTTAATTCTGAGTGCTGTGATAAAATCTTAAATTTTCATTGAACCTATCAAGGACCTGCAAAAGGATTGTCCTAGTCAAAAGGCATTTTGAGAGTATTGAAGCAGGAAGGAATGTATTAGTGTGCTAGGACTGCCATAACAAAACACCACAGACAGTGGACTAAACAACAGAAATTTACTTCCTCATATTTCTGGGGGTATGAAGTCCAGGATCAAAGTGTTGGCAGGCTTGGTTACTCCTCTCTGCTTGGCTTGCATATGACTGCCTCTCACCATGTCCTGTCTTGCCTTTGTGTGTACATGTCCTGAGTAACAATTATTCCCAGTCCTCTCTTTTTACAAGGACACCAGTCAGGTTGGATTAGGGCTCACCCTAACAGCTTCATTATGGCTCAGTCACCTCTTGAAAAGCCCTATATCTAAATACAGTAACATTTTGAAATGCTGGGTCTTCAACATATGAATTTTGGGAAAATACAGTTCAGCCCATAACAGAGGGCTATACAAAGACAAAATAAATGTGGTATGTATCTTCCTAAGAGATTAGATGTACATAAAATCTAATTCTGATGAACATAAAGCAGATTGATTGCCTTTAATAATGCTTCAGAAGATAAATGGCTGATTAGAGAGAGGATTAAAGATGGTGTGAGAGATGAGACAGAGGCTTCCTCCTAAAACTGCATATAATAAGAAAAAATAATTAATACAACTAATACTGAAAGAGCAACAGGAAAGAGGACTGCGCAGGACTGCATACACCTGGAGAAAAGAGCAGACCTCACAGAACAGGATAACATACCAAAGCCATGGCCCAGCATAACCCAAGGCCTTTCCCCACCCCAGTTCTCCAGCGGAAGGAAGAGAAACAGAGCAGGGAGGGAGTGGAGGCCTGGAACTGCTGAATACCAGCTCCGGGGAGATCTGCTCTGGGAGCACAAACCTACATTTCATGGTGCTTTCATGACACTCTCATGATTAGGGGGTTGGAAAGCTAAGACAGGGAGAATTCCTGGAGACACTGAAGTTCCAGCCACTTGTGGAAAGCAGGGATCCATATCCAGCTGCTCTGGGACAAAAGAAAGGTGGGCAGTCTAGAGACTTCCTAACAGCAAGAGGGCTGCTAAAGGGGCAAGGATTGCACAGAGCTTACTGCTCAGGATAAAAGACAGGTAGACAAGATTGCCCAGGTGCTCTTTGCCCAACAGGTTGGGAGCTTTCACAATCTTCAGGCGCTCCAGTTCCCTGGCTCCCTACACAGCTCCAAGGACCCTCCCCATGATATGCAGCCTACTGTGCCTTTCTACCAGCCAGCTCCACCCGGCTCACAAACCAGCAAACCCAACCCTGGAATTAAGCCAGCCAGAGGAAAGACCTGTCTGTAGCAACTACAAACACAAAGCATAGAGGCTTACACCTCTGGGCTGGGCCTACTGGTTCAGGCAGGGGAGACAAGCATAGCAGCCAGGAAGCAGGAAACAGCTCTTTCCTCCCCCAAGGCACCAATGCCACTCCCCTGCAACCCCAGACATTGCTTCAGGGACTGAGCAGCTCCAGAGAGTAGAGCTACTGGACACTAGAGGGTGCCATTTACAAATATGAAACATGAAAGAAACCTACTTCAAAGTAAAATTATTAATACAACTCCTGAGAAAGATTTAAATGACATCGACCTCATGAATCTTCCTGAAAGGGAGTTCAAAATAAAAATCATTAACATCCTCATGGAGGTACCAAAAAATATTCAAGAAATCAGGAATGAATTCCAGTCGGAGATCCAATCATTGAAGAGCACAATGGAGGGTATTAAAAGCAGATAAGATATGGTGGAGGAGACAATAAATGAAATAGAAACTAGAGAAGAGGAATACAAATAAGCTGAGGCACAGAGAGAAAAAAGGATCTCTAAAAATGAAAGAATATTGAGAGAACTGTGTGACAAATCCAAATGAAACAATATTCGCATTATAGGGTTACCAGAAGAAGAAGAGAGAGAGAAAGGGACACAAAGTGTCTATGAGGAGGTAATTGCTGAAAACTTCCCGAATCTGGGGAAGGAGATAGTCTCTCAGGCCATGGAGGTGCACAGATCTCCAAACACAAGGGACTCAAGGAAGATAATACCAAGATATATATTAATTAAAATGGCAAAGATCAAGGATAAGGACAGTCTATTAAAAGCAGGCACAGAGAGAAATAAGATCACATACAAAGGAAAGCCCATCAGGCTATCATCAGACTTCTCAGCAGAAACCTTACAGTCCAGAAGGGAGTGACATGATGTATTTAATGCAATGAAGAAGAAGGGTCTCAAACTGAGATTACTTTATATGGCAAGATTATCATATAAATTTGAAGGAGGGATTAAACAATTTCCAGATAAGCAAAAGCTGAGAGAACTTACCTCCCACAAACCATCTCTACAGTGTATTTTGGAGGGACTGCTATAGATGGAAGTATTCCTAAGGTTTAATAGCTGTCACCAGAAGTAATAAAACCACAGTAAAGAAAGTAGAACAACTAATTACTAAGCAAATGCAAAATTAAATTAACTATCCACAGAGTCAATCAAGGGACAGACAAAAAGTACAGAATATGAAACCTAATATATATAGAATAGAGGAGGAAGAAACAGGAGGAGGAAAAAAAACCTTTTAGATTGTGTTTGTAATAGCATATTAAGTGAGTTAAGTTAAACTCTTAGACAGTACAAAGTTAACCTTGAACCTTTGGTAATCACTAATCTAAAGCCTGCAATGGCAATAAGTACATACCTATCAATAATCACCCTAAATGTAAACGGACTGAATGCACCAACCAAAAGACATAGAGTCACTGAATGGATAAAAAAATAAGACCCATCTATATGCTGCCTATAAGAGACACACTTTAAACCCAAAGACATACACAGGCTAAAAGTTAAGGGATGGAAAAATATATTTAATGCAACTAAAAGGGAAAAAAGAGGTGTTACAGTACTTGTATCAGACAAAATAGACTTCAAAAGAAAGAAAGTCACAAGAGACAAACAAGGACCTTACATAATGATAAAAGGGTCAATCCACCAAGAAGATATAACCATTATAAATATCTATGTGCCCAACACAAGAGCACCTACATATGTGAAACAAATACTAACAGAATTAAAAGGGGAAATAGAATGCAATACATTCATTATAGGAGACTTCAACACTCCCCTCACTCTGAAAGACAGAACAACCAGACAAAAAATAAGTAAGAAGACAGAGGCACTGAACAACACATTAGAAGAGATGGATTTAACAGACATCTACAGAACTCTACACCCAAAAGCAGCAGGATACACATTCTTCTCAAGTGCACATGGAACATTTTCAATAATAGATCATATACTAGGCCACAAAAAGAGCCTCAGTAAATTCAAAAAGATTGAAATTGTACCAACCAGTTTCTCAGACCACAAAAGTATGAAACTAGAAATAAATTATGCAAAGAAAGTGAAAAATCCCACAAACACATGGAGGCTTCACAACATGCTCTTAAATAACCAATGGATCAATGACTAAATAAAAACAGAGATCAAGCAATATATTGAGACAAATAACAACAATAATTCAACACCGCAAAATCTGTGCACGGAGCAGAGGCCATGCTAAGAGGAAAGTATATTGCAATACAGGCCTATCTCAGGAAAGAAGAACAACCCCATATGAACAGTCTAAACTCACAATTAACGAAACTAGAAAAAAAAGAACAAATGAGGCCCAAAGTCAGTAGAAAGAGGGACATAATAAAGATTAGAGCAGAAATAAATAAAATCGAGAAGAATAAAACAATAGAAAGAATCAATGAAAGCAAGAGCTGGTTCTTTGAGAAAATAAACAGAATAGATAAACCCATAGCCAGAATTATCAAGAAAAAAGAGAGTCTACTCACATAAACAGAATCAGAACTGAGAAAGGAAAAATCACTACGGACACCACAGAAGTACAAAGAATTATTAGAGAGTACTGTGAAAAATTATATGCTAACAAACTGGATAGCCTAGAAGAAATTGACAACTTTCTAGAAAAATACAATCTTCCAAGATTGACCCAGGAAGAAACAGAAAATCTGAACAGACCAATTACCAGCAACGAAATTGAAGTGGTAATCAAAAAACTACCTAAGAACAAAACTCCTGGACCAGATGGGTTCACCACTGCATTTAGTGAAGACCTAATACCCATCCTCCTTAAAGTTTTCCAAAGAGTAGAAGAAGAGGGAATACTTCTTAACTCATTCTATGAGGCCAGCATCACTCTAATACCAAAACAAGGCAAAGACACCACATAAAAAGAAAATTACAGACCAATATCCCTGATGAACATAGATGCAAAAATACCCAACAAAATATTAGCAAACCAAATTCAAAAATTCATCAAGAGGATGATACATCATGATCAAGTAGGATTTATTCCAGGGATGCAAGGATGGTACAACATATGAAAATCCATCAACATCATCCACCACATCAACAAAAAGAAGGACAGAAACCACATGATCATCTCCATAGATGCTGAAAAAGCATTCGACAAAATTCAACATCCATTCATGATAAAAACTCTCAACAAAATGGGTATAGAGGGCAAGTACCTCAACATAATAAAGGCCATATATGACAAATCCACAGCCAACATCATACTTAACAGCAAGAAGCTGAAAGCTTTTCCTTTAAGATTGAGAACAAGACAAGGAAGCCCACTCTCTCCACTTCTATTCAGCATAGTACTGGAGGTCCTAGCCATGGAATTCAGACAACACAAAGAAGTAAAAGGCCTCCAAATTGGCAAGGAAGAAGTTAAACGGTCCCTGTTTACAGATGACATGATATTGTACATTAAAAAACCAAAAGAATCCACTCCAAAACTACTACATCTAATATCTGAATTCAGCAAAGTTGCAGGATACAAAATTAATACACAGAAATCTGTGGCATTCCTATAAACAAATGATGAACTAGCAGAAAGAGAAATCAGGAAAACAATTACATTCACAATTGCATCAAAAAGAATGAAATACCTAGGAATAAATCTAATGAAGGAAATGAAAGACCTATACTCTGAAAACTACAAGAAACTCATGAGAGTAATTAAAGAAGATACCAATAAATGGAAACACATCCCGTGCTCATGGATAGGAAGAATTAATATTGTCAAAATGGCCATCCTGCCTAAAGCAATCTACAGATTCAATACAATTCCTATCAAAATACCAACAGCATTCTTCAATAAACTAGAGAATATCATTCTAAAATTCATATAGAACCACAAAAGACCCCAAATAGCCAAAGCAATCCTGAGAAGGAAGAATAAAACTGGGGATATTATGCTCCCCAACTTCAAGTTCTACTACAAAGCCACTGTAATCAAGACAATTTGGTACTGGCACAAGAACAGACACACAAACCAATGGAACAGACTAGAGAGCCCTGATATAAACCCAACTATATTTGGTCAATTAGTATATGATAAAGGAGCCATGGACATACAATGGGGAAATGACAGCCTCTTCGACAGGTAGTATTGGCAAAATTGGACAGCTACATGCAAGAGAATGAAACTCGATTACTGTTTAACCCCATATACAAAAGTGAATGCAAAATGGATCAAAGACCTTAATGTAAGTCATGAAGCCATAAAACTCTTAGAAGACAACATAGGGAAAAATATCCTGAATATAAGCATGAGCAACTTCTTCTTGAGTACATCTCCTTGAGCAAGGGAAACAAAAGCAAAAATGAACCCATGGGACTACATCAAACTAAAAAGTTTCGGTAGGACAAAGGACACCATCAACAGAACAAAAAGGCATCCTACAGTATGGGAGAATATATTTGTAAATGACATATCCAACAAGGGGTTAACATCCAAAATATATAAAGAACTTATATGCCCCAACACCCAAAAAGCAAATAACATGATTAACAAATAGGCAGAGGATATGAAGAGACAGTTCTCAAAAGAAGAAATTCAGATGTCCAACAGACACGTGAAAAGATGCTCCACGTCACTAATCATCAGGGAAATGCAAATTAAAACCACAATGAGATATCACAATGAGATATCACCTCATATGGCCAGCATCAAAAAGACTACGAACAACAAATGTTGGCGAGGATGCGGAGAAAGGGGAACCCTCCTACACTGCTGGTGGGAATGTAAAATAGATCAGCCATTGTGGAAAGCAATATGGAGGTTCCTCAAAAAACTAAAAATAGAAATACCATTTGACCTGGGGATCCCACTCCTTGGAATTTTCCCAAAGAATTCATCTTCTCAGATTCAAAAAGACATATGCATCCTTGTGCTTATTGCAGCACTTTTTATAATAGCGAAGATTTGGAAGCAACCTGTTGGGTCCATCAGTTGATGGATGCATAAAGAAGATGTGGTACATGTAGACAATGGAATACTATTCAGCCATAAGAAAGAAACAAATCCTACCATTTGCAACAACATGGATGGAGCTGGAGGATATTATGCTCAGTGAAATAAGCCAGGCAGAGAAAGACAAGTATCAAATGATTTCCCTCATTTGTGGAGTCTAACAATGAAGCAAAACTGAAGAAACAAAATAGCAGCAGACTCACAAACTCCAAGAAGGAACTAGTGGTGGGAGGGTGGATGGGGAGGGAGGGAGAAGGAGATTGAGGGGTATTATGTTTAGTACATATGGTGTGCGGAATCATGGGGAAAACAGTGTAGCACAGAGAAAGCAAATAGTGAATCTGTGGCATCTTACTACACTGATGGACTGTGACTACATTGGGGTATGGGTGGAGACTTGATAATACGGGTAAATGTTGTAACCACTTTGTTTTTTCATGTGAAACCTTCATAAGGGTGATATCAATAATACCTTAATAGAATATTTTTAAATAAATGGCTGATTAAACAAAAAATAATAATGCTTCAGAAATGACTATCAAATGAAGATTTCCTTTATAAAGCACTTAAATTATACCTGGAGCAAATCAAGCTATAATTTGATCCAGAACTAGAAAAATATATAAGCTACTCTGTATTATAATTTAATTATAATCTGATACACTTAGTATTAGATTATTATAAAATATAACCAAAAATAATAGCTATGGCTCATTCTTTAAAAATTTTTAATACTTAACTGATCATTGGATGAGGAAGGAATTTTTAAACTTGGAAAGAACAGAATTATGAAAAGCTCAATAGGTTTGACTCATAAAACTTAAAAATTTCTACATGTAAAAAAGCAAAAAGCGAAGGCAAAACTAATAAAATATAACAAAAATAGACTAAGAATTAATAATCTTCCCTTTTAAAGAACTTAAAATTGACTTTAAAAAACTCCAAAAAACAAACAAAAAATACAAGTGGGCAGATAACAGCTCAGAAAACATATAAAGAGCTAATAACTATATTAGAAAATGTTTAATCTTAGTAGTAACCAAAGAAATGAAAAATTATTTTTAAAATTTTATTTTCCATTTATTAGATTAGGATATATTTAAGAAAATAATACATAGTGCTGATAGGATTCATTCAAATGCTACTAATAAGAGGCTAAAATTGGTAGGAAAATTACAGTTATCAAAAATCTAAAAAATGCTTATACCTTTAACCTATTTGTTCCTTTTTTAGGAATTTATCCTAAGGAAATAATCAGAAATGGAATGAAGTACTTATTCACAAGCGTGTTCAGCAGAACAATATTTAGTGAAAAACTGGAAAAACCAAAATGTTCAATATTAGGGGTATGATTAAGAATATCATAGAACATTTCCAGATGGGCTATTTATATGTTTAATGCCGTCACATTTTTCATCTCTTTTTAAAAACTTTTAAATATTAAAAAAAAATCCATAGGAAAAATACGTATAAAATATATACGTATAATTCAGAGAAAATTTAAAAAGGGTACTTTTATGTCATCTTAACTGGAGCTTAAAAAAGAATTTCTTTTAGTTTAAAATCACATCAATAATAGCATTCTGCAATTCCATTTAAATTAGAAAGGATCTGTTTACTCATGATAAAAGAGACGGTTCCTTTTTTACATCTTCATTTCACTCATTTTGTAGTCATTTATTGAGAGAAAGAAGATCAGTGTACCCCAATTCTTAAAAAGTCAGTTTTGCTTGCTACTTAAGAGTTGCTTCATTATTTGTTTAGACCCTTACATTCTGAAACAATTGTGACAGCTTTCAGAGGTATATTTACAATACTATGGGATAAATATATATATATGAATAAATCAAAGTATAGGAAATCCGTTACAGGAATTGATTTTGGCAGGCACTGCCCTAGTCTCATGTTACATGGCTGTGGATAGCAAAAAGATAAAGCTGATCTAATGGTTGAAGCAAAGAGTAACAATAGTAAAATAATCAGGGATGTGTTTACATGGCTGTTTTTAATTCTCATGATTTGTTTTAGCATAGTATTTTTGTCTTCATCATACTTGTTATTTAATGTACCTACATGTAATTTAGAATTTTTCAAATTCTGAGTCCCCAAGGCAATTAGTAGCTCCAAATCATAATACCAATAATTGGATTATATAATCATTATTATTTTAGCCAATAGCTGTCCTTCACTACAGAATTATAAAAAGGTTTCTACATAAGGAATTTGTAAATGATTTTATTGCTATAACGTGTAGTGCCAGTATAGTAGCCACTAGCCTCATATAGGTACTAAAACTTAAATGAGTTAAAATTAAGTAAAATTAAAGATTCAATTCCTCACTCAATCTGACTACATTTCAAGTGGCAGCCGCCACTGCTGATACTTTGTTGGAGAGTGCACAGAAAGCTCTGTAGGACAGCACTGTTACAAGACACTGCGTTCTGCTGAGATCTTTAACTGTAACATATAAACTTCCCGTTCTCCCTTCAGGGATGTTA
This sequence comes from Manis javanica, assembly GCF_040802235.1. Lineage (NCBI taxonomy): Eukaryota > Metazoa > Chordata > Mammalia > Pholidota > Manidae > Manis > Manis javanica. The sequence goes on from NC_133167.1 coordinate 39,392,209, forward strand.
AGATCGAAAATCTGCATTATACAAGTGCTGTACGGTAGTTTACTAATAATCTTTACCTTACAGAAAAGGAGTTTTTCTTATAAAATTCAAGGTGCAAATTTTGCAAAGGAAGTGCATTGCCCTGCATAGGCCTATCCAGACCACCCAAGAGCTACTTGAACAGGAGCAGCAGAAAAAAGGAGAGTTGGAGACTGCGACCTCACAGCTCAAGTCTGATCTAAGTATGAAAATAGATGCTAGAAATTATACTTTTGTTTTTTGAGATTTCATGCAAAGACTCTTAAGAACCCAAATTCTTGAAGTGGCCAGTGTTACCAGTATTTCCCACATGTAAATGCCTGAATGTAAAAAATTGCTAATTTCTATTCTGTCTGTGGCACTGAGAAAAAAGAGAACGTTGGCAATAAAGTAGAATTTGTAAACAATTCTTTTTTGTTGAGATAAAATAAACTTCTCTTTATTTAGATTTTTTTCTGATTTAAGTGCAGACTTGGGAACATTTGGTTTCCATAGAAATTTAGATTTAATATTGGATAATAGAATGCTAATAAGGAAATAAGGCCATTAATCTTTGCTAAGCTACCAATTCTAACCATTTATCATGTTAGACTTACCATTCATCAGGTTACCAATCTATTTTGTATTTTGTATTTTGTATTTGTAAAAATGGATTGGTTGTAAGGTACCTTCGAACTTAATCTCCTTGTTTTACAGATAAGGAAACAGTCCTTAGAGGTGGTAGAGCTAAGAAATGGAAGAGTCCAGTCTTGGTCTCAGTTGCTCAGAGTCATGCTTCTTCCAACCCATCAGCCCTTGTCACATTACTATTATTAATAGATAATTGTAAAACAGTTTTCAGATAGTCTCAACTATAAAGATCACAAAGAGTGACAGTGCAGTGCATCCCACATGAATGACGCTTCATAGTTTACACAGAGCTTTCACATAAATGATCTCATCTAACACAGAAAACTATACTTCCCAAAGTCACAAAATGAATTAATGGCAAAGCAAGGCCGGAACCTGGATCTTATAACTCTGATCCCAGCGTTCTTGCCAGTGTGCGTTCCCTGTTCTCTGGCTGTAATGGGGACAGGGAATACCAAAAGAGAAGTCAAAATTATAAAAAAAAAAAATAGAGTAATCCAGTCAATGTTTTGACTTACTGCTTTTAGCAGAAGGTGCTCTTTTTTCCTTACAGTTGTTGCAGAGTGGATTACTTTTTCTTTATAACTGCTGAGTAGTGAATTACTCTGAAATTCTCACTGATAATGTCCCAAGGTAATTTTCTGTCTTTCTTTGATGGCGTGGCTACAAAAATGCAAGTTACATTTTATGGTACTGCTGCATTATCTCATTTGAGCCTCACAACAACCCTGTGAGAAAGATAAAATATATTTATATAGCTCATTCCACAGAAGAATAAAATGATCTGTAGATAAGCACCCACAGCAAATAGGATACGTGGGACTAAAACACAGATCTTTCTATTGTATTAGTCGTCCTGATTAAGTGATTTTTTAAATATTATTTTCTCATTGCATTAATGCTTTAATTTGAATTTTGTGAAGAATATATAGAAGACCATTAAAAATGATGATTAAAACAACAGTAATTCAAACTAACATGAGGAAACAGAAGCCTGTCTGAATACCAACTCTCTTTACATGCATATAATAAAAGAAGTGCCTTTAGATACTAGCTTCAATGAATTAAAACAATTATTTATTAACAATTGTTAATGTGTTTATTAGCAATAAACATTTACAGATATAGAGAGAAAGACACTCATATACTAATTTTAGATGAGAGGAATTTTCTAAATAGATTACATAATTCATCTTCTAAAAAATTTTTTTACTTTGTCTTTTTGATCCTTTACATATTTTAAATTAGAAATCACTCTATTGGAAATGAGTCTTGGACTCGTATGTTCAAAAGCGTAGTTTTTCTAAGTATACTCTACAAAAAATATGCAACTTTATAATTTTCTGGGTTTAGAGTATTTAAGTTATACATAACGAATAGATCTTTATGAATTTTCTATGAAGGCAAAACATTACTGTCAGAAAAGTTTACATCTTTTGGTTACTAGTACACAATGCCATACTACTTCCCTATTTCTCTCGGTAGTGTTATTTTTATTGTATATACTCTCTGAGTGGTTTCAAATCTTTCTTTTTCCACACAAAATCATCCTCCCGAGCTCCAGATGGTATCTGACTGCCAACTGAACATCTATATTTGGATGCCTTGCAAATACGTCAAAGCACATAATGAAAACTTAAGTATAGCAGTCATTCTTACTCATTCTAACCCCCACACATGCTCCTTGCCCCGTATTCCATATTTAGTTGAAGAGTACACCACCCATCACACTGTTCATATCTGAACACTAGAAATTTTCCTTGACTCATCTTTTGCATTTACCCCACCAGTCAGCCACCAAGTCCTGACAGTTCTCCCTGCTTGTTATTTCATGAGTCTGTTTTCCTCTGCATGCCATTGCCATTACCTTAAAACCAGTTCTCATTGTTTCATACTTCAGTTACTGTGACAGCTGCTAACCGAATCTCCTTATCTTTATTGAGCCTCTGTTAGTGTGATCTCTCTAACGAAAAACTTTTAATGTATGCCTCTCTGGCTTAAAATCCTTGAGAGATTCATCATCATCTATGCATGGGATAAAATGTGACGTCAGTTAACATTGCACATGCCTTTGGTCTCATTTCTTGATTATTCCGTGACTTTGTTTCCAGCCTATAAAAATATATTGATATGACAGAAAGCCTTACATTCTCCTTACGTCTGCAAAATACAGACTAAAAAAAAAACTCAGGAAAAAAATACTGTGGGATTTCAATGTATTTAGTGGTAAGTTATTATTATCATAGTTATGTGGACTTTTATTTTAGTTTCTAGAGATGACCTCATTTCCAAGTTGGTTGAAGAAAATAAGGTACATTCTGAGATTGTAGAGTACAGAGATGTTCTCTCCTCCCTTCACTAAGTACTATTTTCTCACTTATGTTGACTTAATAATCCTTCTGATTCTCCTAAAAACCTTTATTTTAAAAAAGTTTCAGTGTAAATGAGCTGTGTATTCAGAACTGTTATCAATTGAGTATTAGGAAATAAATCATTTCATGCAGGGTATTATAGTTTTGAAAAATGTGAATCAGCAAAAATGCAACTTATTTGCATTTTATGCTTATTGCAAACCAATTATTATAAAGAAACTTTTTAATGAAATGTTAGAAATATAAAACATTCCTTGGTGGTAATGATTGTACAATATAAATGTATTTAATGCTACTGAACTTAGAACATGTGAATATTTTAAGTGCATAACAGACTTAACAGAGTTAAAATGGTAGATTTTATTATGTATAGTTTACCACAATAAAAAATGAAAAAAAGAAATACTGTTTTTACATCAAAACACATTTCTGAATCAATCTCAATGTATAGATCCTATTTGGAATAATTATTCTGGTTTTATCTCATTTGTTGTTATGTGATATTTACGTTCCTTGAGATGATTCTCCTGGAAAAATAGAAGAGTTGTTCTCTCTCTGTAGGGAGAGGACTTATACTTTGTCTTTCCTCAGTGAATAGGTATAAGTTAAGGAAAGCCCAATGCACAACTCATATCCCTATCACCTTCTCTTATCTCAAAGAAAACTGGCTTTTTTTTTCTTTTTTTCAAAGAGCATAAGTACTTTGTTCTACTCCACCCCTTGGTATTCCTTGATAAAAATATCTTCACCTACTTACAACTTTAAAAGATCCTTGAATGCATTTCTTTGAAATCACAAGGCCTTTCTATTAATAGGAAAAAATGTATGTAATACAAACTAACAAATATTTTATCATAGAGTGTAGGACTTCCTGATAAATGGATACTAGGGAGGTACTTAGGTTACAGTTTTAGGCAAATTCTTTCTGGTTGGGATCGCAGCAGGGGAATATTTGTAATAAGTAGTTTTAAAATAATTTAATTTTAAAAAAGAGACATTTGGGAGTTTGTTTCAAGATTTTTAAAAATACTTTATAAGGCACTTACCTGTGTATATCATTAGAAGTTGAAGTGGTACTCACCAAAATACAGAACAGGTATTTTGATAGAGATATATGTAATAAATAGCTCTTACATGTGAAAAAAAAAAGAAAGGAAAATTTTCCCCTGTAGAATTCGCAGATGTCTTTCAACAAAGAACATGAACAAAATGCATATTTGACTTCTGAAATAATGTCCTTCAAGAAGCTTCAGAAAAATCATAGGTAAATCTTTCCATTCTAGTTTTTAGATGTTATTTCATTTTGTTCAATTAAAGAACCAAGATTAATCTTGATTATATAAAGTCATAACATTATCATCATCCAAATATTCTTGATAGTTCCTTTTATTGAAGAATAATTGATATACAGCATTATATTACTTTGAGGTGAGCAACATAATGATTTGATATTGGTATGCTTTGTAAAATGATGACCACAATAATTCTAGTTATCATCTGTCACCATATATAGTTACAGAAATTTTGTGTATGGTGAGAACTCTTAAGATTTACAATGACTTTCAAATATGCAATACAGTATTATTAATTGTAGTCACCATGTTGTACATTACATCCCCATGACTCATTTATTTTGTAACTGGAAATTTGTACCTTTTGACTTCCTTCACCCATTTTGCCCACCCTTTAACCCCAACCTGTTTTCTGTATCTGTGAGCTTAGTATTTTGGGTTTTGATTTTTGCATTTTTAAGATTCCACATCTAAGTGAGATTATATGGTATTTGTCTTTCTTTGACTTATTTCACTTAGCATAATGTTCTCAAGATCCATCCATTTGGTCTAAATGGCAAGATTTCCTCTTTTTTTGGCTAATGTTCTATTGTGTGTATATATATATACTCTTTATCCATCCATCAATAGACACTTGTTTCCATATTGTGGCAATTGAAAATAATGCTGCAATAAATATAAAAGTACATATATCTTTTGAGTTAATGTTTTTGTTTTTTTCAGATAAATACCCAGAAGTAGAATTGCTGGATCATATGGTACTTCTATTTTTAGTTTTTTTGAGGAACTCTATACTGTTTTCCATAGTGGCTGAACCAATTTACTTTCCCACCAATAGTGCACAAGGGTTACCTTTCTCTGCATTCTTTCCAGTACTTGTTATTTCTTGTCTTTTTGATACTAGGCATTCTCACTGAATGTGGTAATATCTAATTGTGGTTTATATTTGCATTTCCCTAATGAGTGATATTGAGCATCTTTTCATGTACCTGTTGGCCATCTGTATGTCATCTTTGAAAAAGTGTCTGTTCAGATCTGCCCACTTTTTAATCAGATTGTTTTTTGCTGTTGAATTATATGAGTTGTTTATATATTTTTGATATTAACCCTTTATCAGATACATGATTTGCAAATATTTTTTCCCATTCAGTAGGTTGCCTTTTCATTTTGTAATGGTTTCTTTTGCTGTGCAGAAGCTTTTCAGTTTGATGTAGTCTCACTTTTATAATTTTGCTCTTGGTGTCAGATTTAAAAAATCATTGCCAAGAGCAATGCAAGGAGCTTACTGCCTCTGTTCTTCTAGAAGTTTCAGTTTCAAGTCTTACATTCAAGTCTTTATTCCATTTTGAGTTAATTTTTATGTATGGTGTAAGATAGTGGTCCAGTTTCATTGTTTTGCATGCTGCTGTCCAGTTTCCTAGTACCAGTTATTGAAGACACTGCCCTTTCCCATTGGTAAATCTTCCCATTTCTCAGTTTTCAGGTATTATTTAATTTTATTGAATTAAGGAACCAAGAACCAAGATTAATTCTGATTACATAAAGTCATGCCATCATCCACATTTTATTTCCATAAGATCTACTTCACCTATGAATTATCAAATTAACTACATTTTTCATTTCTCTCTAATTCCTATGACACATAAGTATGTGAGATATATCTCTAAATTATGCACTAGTATATACTTTGCTTTAGTTTGCTTTCTAATTTACTCATTAAATGTATACCTTTTATTTCCCCCTATGAACTTCTAGTGAGTTCAGTGCTTCTGTACCAAATAGCATAGTAGGAACCTAATAAATGCTTGCTGGATTTTGGAGTTATGTGCAATCATTTTCTGTGGGATGGAAGTCCCCAAATGCTGCCAATATTTTTACATATATGCATGTATATGGAGAAGAGTCACCAAATATGCAAATAAGCAGTTTCTCATAGGACCTATGAAATCATATTGATCTCTTAAAAGTCCTCTTTGTTAGTACAGTTTGATTAATCTTAGGGTCATAGGGCTGCTCTGTTCTCTTCGATAAAGAAAATGCTAAATAAATGTGTTCTTTTATAAAATAATAACAATAACTACTATTACATTACTATTACTGGACTAACAGTAACCAGTATTTACCGAACCCATTCTACATTCCAGGCACAATTCTAAACATCTTATGTTACTAACAAACTGTAATCCTTACAAGAGCATTATTCTCAGTTTAATGATAAAGAAATAGATATACAGGAAGATTTAATAACATAGTTAATAAGTAACAGAGTTGGAATTTCAGCTCAAGCAATCTGGCTCCAAACAAAATTAGCGATTTCTTTTTTTTTTTTTTCATCTTGCAAAGTATACTTTTTATTGTAGGTCATCACACAGGGTTCTGACGCTGAACAACTAATTTTTTTTTGAAGAACATTATGTTTATTAGACTCTCCCCTACCCCAAGTCCCCCCCACAAACCCCATTACAGTCACTGTCCATCAGCATAGTAAGATGTTGTAGAATCACTACTTGTCTTCTGTGTGTTGCAAAGCCCTCCCCTTTGCCCCAACCCCCACATTATACATGCTAATCATAATACCCCCTTCTTTCTTCCCAGCCCTTATCCCTCCCTGCCCTCCCATTCTCCCCAGTCCCTTTCCCTTTGGTAACTGTTAGTCCATTCTTGGGTTCTGTGATTCTGCTGCTGTTTTGTTCCCTCAGTTTTTCTTTTGTTCTTATACTCCACAGATGAGTGAAATCATTTGGTATTTGTCTTTCTCTGCTTGGCTTATTTCACTGAGCATAATACCCTCTAGCTTCATCCAAGTTCTTGCAAATGGTAGGATTTATTTTCTTCTTATGGCTGAATAATATTCCATTGTGTATATGTACCACATCTTCTTTATCCATTCATCTACTGATGGACACTTAGGTTGCTTCCATTTCTTGGCTATTGTAAATAGTGCTGCAATAAACATAGGGGTGCATCTGTCTTTTTCAAACTGGAGTGCTGCATCCTTAGGGTAAATTCCTAGAAGTGAAATTCCTGGGTCAAATGGTAAGTCTATTTTGAGCATTTTGAGGAACCTCCATATTGCTTTCCGCAATGGTTGAACTAATTTACATTCCCACCAGCGGTGTAGGAGGGCTCCCCTTTCTCCGCAACCTCGCCAACATTTGTCGTTCTTTGTCTTTTGGATGGTGGCCATCCTTACTGGTGTGAGGTGATATCTCATTGTGGTTTTAATTTGCATTTCTCTGATAACTAGTGTCTGTTGGCCATCTGAATTTCTTCTTTGGAGAACTCTGTTCAGCTCCTCTGCCCATTTTTTAATTGGATTAATTGCTTTTTGTTTGTTGAGGAGCGTGAGCTCTATATATATTTTGGATGTCAAGCCTTTATCGGATCTGTCATTTACGAAAATATTCTCCCATACTGTAGGGTACCTTTTTATTCTATTGATGGTGTCCTTTGCTGTACAGAAGCTTTTCAGCTTGATATAGTCCCACTTATTCATTTTTGCTTTTGGTTTCCTTGCCTGGGGAGATATATTCAGAAGAAGTCGCTAATGTTCACATCCAAGAGATTTTTGCCTGTGTTTTTTTCTAAGAGTTTTATGGTTTCATGACTAACATTCAGGTCTTTGATCCATTTTGAATTTACTTTTGAGTAGAGGGTTAGACAGTGATCCAGTTTCATTCTCTTACATGTAGCTGTCCAGTTCTGCCAGCATCATCTGTTGAAGAGACTGTCATTTCCCCATTGTATGTCCATGGCTCCTTTATCAAATATTAATAGACTATATATGTTTGGGCTAATGTCTGGAGTCTCTAATCTGTTCCACTGGTCTGTGGCTCTGTTCTTGTGCCAGTACCAAATTGTCTTGATTACTATGGCTTTGTAGTATAGCTTGAAGTTGGGGAGCAAGATACCCCCAACTTTATTCTTCCTTCTCAGGATTGCTTTGGCTATTCGGGGTCTTTGGTGTTTCCATATGAATTTTTGAACTATTTGTTCCAGTTTGTTGTTGTTGGTAATTTGATAGGGATTGCATCATATCTGTATATTGCTTTGGGCAGGATGGCCATTTTGACTATATTAATTCTTCCTAGCGAAGAGCATGGGATGAGTTTCCATTTGTTAGTGTCCTCTTTAACTTCTCTTAAGAGTGTCTTATAGTTTTTAGGGTATAGGTCTTTCACTTCTTTGGTTAGGTTTATTCCTAGGTATTTTATTCTTTTTGATGCAATTGTGAATGGAATTGTTTTCCTGATTTCTCTTTCTATTGGCTCATTGTTAGTGTATAGGAAAGCCACAGATTTCTGTGTGTTAATTTTGTATCCTGCAACTTTGCTGTATTCTGATATCAGTTCTAGTAGTTTTGGAGTGGAGTCTTTAGGGTTTTTTATGTACAATATCATGTCATCTGCAAATAGTGACAGTTTAACTTCTTCTTTACCAATCTAGATTCCTTGTATTTCTTTGTTTTGTCTAATTGCCATGGCTAGGACCTTCAGTACTATGTTAAATAACAGTGGGGAGAGTGGGCATCCCTGTCTTGTTCCCGATCGTTGGCTGTGGGTTTATCGTATATGGCCTTTATTATGTTGAGGTACTTGCCCTCTATACCCATTTTGCTGAGAGTTTTTATCATGAATGGATGTTGAATTTTGTCAAATGCTTTTTCAGCATCTATGGAGATGATCATGTGGTTTTTGTCTTTCTTTTTGTTGATGTGGTGGATGATGTTGATGGATTTTCGAATGTTGTACCATCGTTGCATCCCTGAGATGAATCCCACTTGGTCATGGTGTATGATCCTTTTGATATATTTTTGAATTCGGTTTGCTAATATTTTATTGAGTATTCTTGCATCTATGTTCATCAGGGATATTGGTCTGTAATTTTCTTTTTTGGTGGGGTCTTTGCCTGGTTTTGGTATTAGGCTGATGTTGGCTTCATAGAATGAGTTTGGGAGTATTCCCTCCTCTTCTATTTTTTGGAAAACTTTAAGCAGAATGGGTATTAGATCTTGTCTGTATGTTTGATAAAATTCTGAGGTAAATCCATCTGGCCCAGGGGTTTTGTTCTTGGGTAATTTTTTGATTACCACTTCAATTTCTTTGCTGGTAATTGGTTTGTTTAGATTTTGTGTTTCTTCCTTGGTCAGTCTTGGAAGGTTGTATTTTTCTAGGAAGTTGTCCATTTCTTCTAGGTTTTCCAGCTTCTTAGCATATAGGTTTTCATAGTAGTCTCTAATAATTCTTTGTATTTCTGTTGGGTCTGTCGTGATGTTTCCTTTCTCATTTCTGATTCTGTTGATGTGTGTTGATTCTCTTTTTCTCTTAATAAGTCTGGCTAGAGGCTTATCCATTTTTATTTTCTCAAAGAACCAGCTCTTGATTTCATTGATTTTTTTCTATTGTTTTATTCTTCTCAATTTTGTTTATTTCTTCTCTGATCTTTATTATGTCCCTCCTTCTGCTGACTTTAGACCTCATTTGTTCTTCTTTTTCCAATTGTGATAACTGTGATGTTAGGCTATTCATTTGGGTTTGTTCTTCCTTCTTTAAATATGCCTGGATTGCTACATACTTTCCTCTTAAGACTGCTTTTGCTGCATCCCACAGAAGTTGGGGCTTTGTGTTGTTGTCATTTATTTACATATATTGTTTGATCTCCATTTAAATTTGGTCATTGATCCATTGACTGTTTAGAAGCGTGTTGTTAAGACGCCATGTGTTTGTGAGCCTTTTTGCTTTCTTGGTACAATTTATTTCTAGTTTTATACCTTTGTGATCTGAAAAGTTGGTTGGTAGAATTTCAATCTTTTTGAATTTACTGAGGCTCTTTTTGTAGCCTAGTATGTAGTCTATTCTGGAGAATGTTCCATGTGCACTTGAGAAGAATGTATATCCTGTTGCTTTTGGGTGTAGAGTTCTATAGATGTCTATTAGGTCCATCTGTTCTAGTGTGTTGTTCAGTGCCTCTGTGACCTTACTTATTTTCTGTCTGGTGGATCTCTCCTTTGGAGTGAATGGTGTGTTGAAGTCTCCTAAAATGAATGCATTGCAGTCTATTTCCTCCTTTAGTTCTGTTAGTATTTGTTTCACATATGCTAGTGCTCCTGTGTTGGGTGCATATATATTTATAATGGTTATATCCTCTTGTTGGACTGCGCCCTTTATCATTATGTAATGTCCTTCTTTATCTCTTGTTATGTTCTTTGTTTTGAAGTTTATTTTGTTTAATACTAGTACTGTGACACCTGCTTTTTTCTCCATATTGTTTGCATGAAATATCTTTTTCCACCCCTTGACTTTTAGTCTGTGCATGTCTTTGGGTTTGAGGTGAATCTCTTGTAGGCAGCATATAGATGGGTCTTGTTTTTTTATCCATTCAGTGACTCTATGTCTTTTGATTGGTGCATTCAGTCCCTTTACATTTAGGGTGATTATTGATAGGTATGTACTTATTGCCATTTCAGGCTTTAGATTCGTGGTTACCAAAGTTTCCAGGTTACTTTCCTTACTATCTAAGAGTCTAACCTAACTCACTTAGTATGCTGTTACAAACACAATCTAAAGATCCTTTTCTATTTCTCCTCCTTTTTCTTCCTCTACATTCTTTATATATTGGGTATCAGATTCTATACTTTTTCTCTATCCCTTGATTGGCTTTGGGGATAGTCAATTTAATTTTGCATTTGCCTCGCAATCAGCTGCTCCACCCTCCCTACCATGATTTTACTACCTCTGGTGACAGCTATCCAACCCTAGGAACACTTCCAACTATGGAAGTCCCTCCAAAATAGACTGCAGAGATGGTTTGTCAGAGGTAAACTCTCTCAGCTTTTGCTTATCTGGAAATTGTTTAATCCCCCCTTCAAATTTAAATGATAATCTCACTGGATAAAGTAATCTTGGTTCCAGGCCCTTCTGCTTCATGGCATTAAATACATCTTGCCACTCCCTTCTGGCCTGTAAGGTTTCTGCTGAGAAATCTGTTGTTAGCCTGATGGGCTTTCCTTTGTATGTGATCTTATTTCTGCCTCTGGCTGCTTTTAACAGTGTCCTTATCGTTGATCTTTCCCATTTTAATTACTATGTGTCTTGGTGTTGTCTTCCTTGGGTCCCTTGTGTAGGGGGATCTGTGGATCTCCATGGCTGAGAGACTATCTCCTTCCCCAGATTGGGGAAGTTTTCAGCAACTACCTCCTCAAAGACACTTTCTATCCCTTTTTCTCTCTCTTCTTCTTCTGGTTTCCCTATAATGCGAATATTATTCCGCTTGGATTGGTCACACAGTTCTCTCAATATTCTTTCATTTTTAGAGATCCTTTTTTCCCTCTGTGCTTCAGCTTCTTTGTATTCCTCTTCTCTAGTTTCTATTTCACTTATTGTCTCCTCCACTGTATCCAACCTGCTTTTAATACCCTCCGTCATGTTCTTTAATGATTGGATCTCTGACCTGAATTCATTCCTGAGTTCTTGGATGTCTTTCCGTACCTCCATTAGGATGTTGATTATTTTTATTTTGAACTCCCTTTCAGGAAGAGTCACAAGGTCCATAACATTTAAATCTTTCTCGGGAGTTGTATTAACAATTTTACTCTGGACAAGGTTCCTTTGGCATTTCATGTTTGTATATGGCACCCTCTAGTGTCCAGAAGCTCTATTCTGGAGCTGCTGAGCTCCTGAAGCAATGGTGGGGGTCACAGGGGAGCAGTACTTGGGGTAGGAAAGAGCTGTTCCCTGCCTCCTGGCTCCTGTGCCTGTCTCCACTGCCTGAGCCAGTGGGCCAGGCACACAGGTATAAGTTTTTGTCCCAGAGCAGCCAGATATGGATCCCTGCTTTCCACAAGTGGCCGGAATCCCAATCTCCCCAGGAACTCTGCCTGTATTAACTTTCCAACCTGGTAGTCATGCGAGTCTCATGAAAGCACCATGAAATGTAGGTTTGTGCTCCCAGCACAGATCTCTGGAGCTAGGTATTCAGCAGTCCCAAGCCTTCCACTCCCTCCCTGCTCCGTTTCTCTTCCTCCCGCCAGTGAGCTGGGGTGGGGGAGGGACTCAGGTCCCGCAGAGCCACAGCTCTGGTACGTTACCCTGTTCGCTGAGGTCTGCTCTTTTCTCCAGGTGTGTGCAGTCTGATGCATCCTCTTTCCTGTTGCTCTCTCAGGATTAGTTGCACCAATTAAATTTTCTAATTGTATCCAATTTTAGGAGGAAGCTCTGTCTCTCCTCTCACGCCGCCATCTTTGACCAACACTAGCTATTTCTTTTTAAAGAGCAAGTGTTCTCTGTCTCACCCTGTATTCCTTGATGAATAGTTTGTACATCTGGTTGAAACTTTAAAATGCCCCTGAATGTGTTCCTAACTACTGTACTATACATACCACTTATGCTTTCCAGATAATCTTCACTTATCTTTCCTTTTTTGTTACCATTTTTTTAGTTTTTCCTATTGATCCTTCAAAGTTATTTGTCCCCCATCCTTGAAGTTGTTCATTATAAGATCTGTGCCAAATATATTTCTCAGAAATAAATGATAGATAAATATTTTCTACATGAATATAATTCAAAATATCAAATGAAACAAGAAAATTGTCTTATCTATTGCACAAAATATTTTTATTTTGGAAGATTAATCATGTTGAAATGGTACAATCATATATATTTTGCTTTATTGGATACTGACATCAGCGAAGGAGCATAGATATTTTGTTATCTGAATGCTCATCCAACTTTGGGAATGGATTTCTATAATATTGGCTGGGCATATACATTGTAAATTCCATTCTGCAGGTGTCTTACTGTATTCAGTGTTCAAAATTGTGAACAATAGAAGATTGTAAACTGCTGAATTCTTAAGTTGCTCCACCAAATCACAAATTCCTCCTTTAATTTAGAGGAATTTAGGGAATTGTCTCAAAATATCTAATGAAATACTTGTTGGGGATAGGTTAAAAAATTAGGTTCACATATATAGTGAAATTCCATGCAATCATTAAAAATAATGTTATAAGTGTATGTTGGAGATATGGCAGGCTTGATTACAGACCACTGCAATAAAGTGACTATGGCAATAAAGCAAGTCAAATGAGCTTTGCAGTTTTCCAGGGCTCATAAAAGTTGTGTGTGTGTATATATACTACACTGAAGTCTGTAAGTATGCATCAACAGTATGTCTAAAAAAGGTACATATCTTAAATGAAAGACACTTATTGCTGTAATCATTTGCTAAGCTTTCAGCAAGTCATAATCACTGATTACAGATCACTATAATAATGAAAACATTTGAAATATTGAGAAAATTACCAAAATATGACAAAGAAACACAAAGTGAGCAAAAGCTGTTGGAAAAATGGTGCCAAGACTTGCTGAATGCAGGGTTGCCATAATCGTTCAATTTGTAAAAGGTACAGTGTCTGTGAAGCACAATAATGTGAAGTGCAATAAAACGGTATGCCTGTACTTAAGTAAAAAATAGTTAATTAGTGGTGAGATCTATGGCTTGCTTTTTATGTTATCTTAGGTTTTGAATGACCAACTGACTAGAAAGTTTTCAGAGCTGAACAACATGCTTCAGACTGTTAGTATGGAAAATGCCAGAATCATTGCTGACCATCAAGCTATTCTTCAGGTATTCCTTTAACACTAGTCAATTTCTAATAAAGTCAGCAGAAAACCACTTTGACTAAGAGATAAAGAAATGTGCATCACCAACTGGATAAATAAAATATTTTACCAATTCCAAAAAATTTACTGAATTATTTCATTTTTTGATCAGTAGTTTTCATCAAAGGGTTCATTTAACCTTATACTCAGTGCTTTCTTTTTTATTTATTTGTTTTGCTATTATTAATGTACAATTACATGAACAACATTATGGTTACTAGACTCCCCCTATTATCAAGTCCCCACCACATACCCCATTACAGTCACTGTCCATCAGCATAGTAAGATGCTATAGAGTCACTACTTGTCTTCTCTGTATATACTGCCTTCCCTGTGCCCCCACTCCTACATTATGTATGCTAATTGTAATGCCCCCTTTACCCCCTTATACCTCCCTTCCCACCCATCCTCCCCAATCCCTTTCCCTTTGGTAACTGTTAGTCCATTCTTGGGTTCTGTGAGTCTGCTGCTGTTTTGTTCCTTCAGTTTTTTCTTTGTTCTTATACTCCACAGATGAGTGAAATCATTCGATACTTGTCTTTCTCTGCCTGGCTTATTTCACTGAGCATAATACCCTCTAGCTCCATCCATGTTGTTGCAAATGGCAGGATTTGTTTTCTTCTTATGGCTGAATAATATTCCATTGTGTATATGTACCACATCTTCTTTATCCATTCATCTACTGATGGACACTTAGGTTGTTTCCATGTCTTGGCTATTGTAAATAGTGTGATGATAAACACAGGGGTGCTTATGTCTTTTTCAAACTGGGCTCCTGCATTCTTAGGGTAAATTCCTAGGAGTAGAATACCTGGGTCAAATGGTATTTCTATTTTTAGTTTTCTCAGGAATCTCCATACTGCTTTCCACAATGGTTGAACTAGTTTACATTCCCACCAGCAGTGTCCCCTTTCTCCACAACCTTGCCAACATTTGTTGTTGTTTGTCTTTTGTATGTTGGCCATCCTAACTGGTGTGAGGTGATATCTCATTGTGGTTTTAATTTGCATTTCTCTGATGATTAGGGATGTGGAGCATCTTTTCATGTGCCTGTTGGCCATCTGAATTTCTTCTTAGTGCTTTCTTAATGGTTTATTCTCAAATATCATTACTTTAGGAAAAGTAATTACATGTTCCATTATTTGTAGAGTCATAGAGAACACCATGACTGATCTTAAAGTACTTACCTTTTCCCCAAACACCTGTACTTTCCCATTTTGCTTATGCCATTCCCTGTGCTGACAATCATCTTTACCTCATCTTCAACTATTTGAAATTCTATTCATTCCTTAAGACTCACTTTCATCAGGAATCTTGATCACACCAACCAGAAGGAATCAGTTTTCTCTTTCAACTTCTACTCCTAGGACACTAACAGACTATAAGAAAAATAGCTCTCAATTTTTTTGGAGCATACTTACTATATACCCAAGCATTGTGCTGAGGAATTTACATATATTACATCCTTTAATTTTAGCAGCTATTATGTGAAGGGATATTTCTTATCCTTACTTTACAGGTAAGGAAATGAGGTTTAGAGAAGTTAGTCAACTTGTCTGAAGTCACTTAACTAGTAAGGAGGTAGAGCTGGATTTAAACCTAGGTCTGCCCCCAGAGTAAATGTTTTTAATCACTATGTTGTGCTGTCTCTCTATTCTGCATTCTATGGTAAATTTATGTGCCAGGCTTACTTCCTGTATAATGTGTGAGCTTCCTAGAAGGAAGAACATTGTTTTATATATCTTTGTTATATCCTATAAGGCTAAGCATATTTTGCACATAATAGTCAATATTTTTCATTAATTCAATAAACATTTAATATTTACTCCGTGCAGGTATGATCCTAGGCCTAGATAAGATTATAGGGGTGATTAAGACAAAATCCCTATTTTCATGGAGTTTACAGTTTAGTAGATTGAATGAAGTGACATATGTAAGTAACACTGTTACAAACATTCTAAAACTTTGGAATATTACACAAGTGTGATAACCATTTTATGAAGGTGTGAAGGCTTGCTTTGCAATCAAATATTATTCAAAATGTTTTAAAATGTGTTTACAAAGCAATTGTTAATATGTACTATATTTGCAAAAGCTTTATCCATTATTAGTGGAGGGAATGTGTATAAAAATGTTATGTATTGGTAATTCCAAAATGGTGAGCCAAAGAAAATGTGCAAAACAATTATAGCACTCTTGCTGTAACAATACCTGAATACAATTTCATATATTCTCAAAGAATTCACACCAATTCACATGATTCTCCCTAGAGAGTGGGATTATTTGAAAGAGGAGAGTTTAGATAGAGGTAGAGGAATCCTTTCATTTTACATACTTTGATATTGTTTTACTTTAAAAAGTACCAAAAATATTCTTAAAATAATTGTGTATCTAAAACTATGTTCCTGTTAAGACTTTTATAAAGTTTGCAGCATGCTGGGTAAATAACGTATCTTGGCTGTTGGCTAGTAGAGCTATAAAATGATAAATATGGTCAGGTCAGGATGGAGACAAAAAGAAAAATGGTCATTAAAATGAGTTCTTTTAAGAAGAGATTTTACTTATGTAAGTAAATTTTGTCTTTTGTAATTGAATTTAGTATCTTTGACCAGTTATTTTGAACGATACCCTATCAAATGACCTTCTAGCATCTCAGCTTTTAATATTACTCCTAACACTCAGAGCAGAAAATGATGACGCAGACATTTCAAGAACAAAACTTACTGTTGGATGCAGCCCATGCCAGTATCACAAGTGAGCTATAGACTGTTCAGAATGAGAAAACCCAACTCCAAGCACATCTGTGAGTAAATTGTGGGCAGTGTCGTTTGTATCTTTTGTTCTTGCATTTGCCTTTCTTTGATGAAAATATTTATTTCTGCTTTTGCTGAGTCAGCCAAAAGATAAAATAATGACTCTGCCCTTAAGGAACTATTTTTGTTTAGAACACTTTGGTGACTGCTCTCAGGCAGATATGTTCTTTAAGAACATTTAGTCTTTCTGTTACAGAAGAACTCTCATTTAGCCTTCATATCTCCTGTTCCCTTCTTACAGGGACCATTTAGTCCTTGAACGTAACGAGTGTATCGGGAAAGCACAGGATGCTGAGAAGAGAATAGCTGTGCAAAAGGAGCTACTTGAATCAACTATTGCAAGATTGCGAGGTGAACTAGAAGCATCAGTGCAAGAGAAGAAATCTCTGCTAGAGGAGAAAGAAAGACTTCAAGGAGAGGTAGGTAAAAGCAGATTTGTATTATCTCCTGGTTGTGGTGGTGATCTTGTTTTAACATTGTATTTTAAATGCAAAAGGCAAGAAGAGAAATATAACCCAGATACAGTTTGTCTGAGTTGCCATTAAAAAAATTTTAGATGGCTAATCTATGTCTTTTAGCATGTGAAGTAGTCCATGCCAAATAGTGTACCTTTATACAGCATTGTGAACATTAACTAACAATTCACACATTCTCATGTTAGTTAGGGGGTTAGATTTTAAAAATTGATGTCCCCTGAAAGAGTGGGAAAATGGAGGTTTAGGGGGAACAGCCCTGTCTTCCTAGTTAGGAAGATACCAGCAGACTCTGATATACAGACATGTCTTTCTAATTTTAGGGCTGTTTGTGAAGTCTGCCCTGCCTCAGAGACTCCCTGAGGGACCCCTTTCCTGAGAAGATAGATGTGGTATCTCTGCAGTGTAGGTATTAATTGGCATGCAGGGTATGTCTGCTATAGTAGAGCCTGTCCACTGCTTTATAATTGACCCATTTCTTTCTTCCTCCTTTTTTTGGCAAGTTAATAAAACAGAGAAAGAAATAGCACAAGAAAAATGCAGTTTGGAAAAGGAATTAGCTAAAAACAAGGTACTATACATTTTGTTGATATTTTGCCATATTTTATTCCCTTCCCTATCACTGTCTCCTATATAGCTTACCTTAATGAAGAGATGGGTCATTTTGTTGAGTACCAAGATGTTAGGGGATAAAGAAGCCACAAACCTGAGTGCATCTCAGTCCACTTCAGTCACTGCAGCACATTGCTGCTTCTGAGGACATTTGCTTGTTCAGCATCTGATTTTTGTCAGTGAGTCCTCTCTGCCTCTGGCCCTAGTGTTCACCGAGTAGTTTAGCCAGGAAGTCCCCTGAGAGTGATCTAATGGGCCTGTGGGAGGCAAAGGGATGATTGCTGACAATGCTGTTTTTTTAAAAAAAACTAACTTAGGCTTCCTACATATCTATTAGCACCTGCCACTTTATCTTCAAAGTATCCTTTTCTGAGTTCTGAAAACAATGGCCAGAGAAACAAGTACAATTCTAATTAAAATAAAACAAAAAAAGTATCTTTAAAACATTGCTGTTTGCATTTCAAAATTTGAAGAAAGTAAAGATTATATATCACTATCATCTAGACAGTATATGTAAAGAATGTATCTGAAGCATCAAAGAAAATTAGCCCATCTCAGACAATAAATCCAGTAAAAACAGACAATAAATCTAATAAAAACAGATTTCAATAGAGTCATCAAGCCTTGACTGTTTCTTGACTTCTGGATCAACTAAATACCATTCATATCATCATATATGTGAACTTTGAATTTTTGAATTAAGATTCTATTGAATTTTATTTTCAATTCTATTCCATTGGTCTATATGTCTACCTTATGCCAATACCATACAATCTTGATTACTGTAGCTTTGTAGTACATTTTGAAATCAAGATGTATGAGGCCTCCAACCAGGTTTTTTTCAAGATTGTTTCAACTCTTCTAGATTTATCTATGCATTTCTTTATAAAATTTAGGGTCAGCTTTTCCATTTCTGGAAAAAAAGAACAGCTGGAATTTTGACAGGGTTTGTGCTAAATCTGTAGATCAGTTAGGGGAGTACTGCAATCTTAATACAATTTCTTATGTATTTTCTGTATGTAAGAATCTGTCAACTGCAAACATAGGTTTTTTTCTTTCAAATTTGACTGCCTTTTCTTTTTCTTATGTAAGTGCGTTGTCTAGAACCTCCAGTACAATGTTGTATAGAAGTGGTGAGAACAGACATCCTTGTCTTGTTCCTGGTCTTAGGGAGGAAACTTTCTATTTGTCACCATTAAGTACAATGTTACCTGTGGGCTTTTTCTAAATGCCCTTTATCAGGATGAGAAAATTCCCTTCTATTCCTAATTTGTTGGGAATGTTGATCATGAAAGTGTGTTGAATTTTGTCAATTATTTTTCTATGTCTATTGAGATAATCTTGTGGATTTTATCCTTTATACCATGGTGTATTACATTGGTTGATTTCAAATGTTGAGCCAAGCTTTCATTTTGGGGATAAATTTTACTTGGTTATGGTGTATAATCATTTATATATCTTGTTTGATTTGGTTTACTAATATTTTGTTGAGGGTTTTTGAATATATATTAATAAAAGGTATTGTTCTATAGTTTTATTGTGACATCTTTGGTTTTGGTACCAAGGTAATATTGGCCTCCTAAAATGGTTTGGTGTTTCCTCCCTATCGGTCCCTCCCTGCCTCTGAGCCGCAGATAAGGGGGTAGATGCGATTAGATATCGAAGACCTGAAAGGACCAGCCAGGGGACTCAAAGCGTAACAGCGCAAGAGTGGTGTGGAGAGGGCACCCTTCGTATTTATTGAGCAAATACATGTTAACAACAATAGAATTCTGTGTGGGGGACTTAATAGACAACCATTAACTAACTTTAAACTTAATCCTCGGCAGTCTTCAGTCTCCTGGGGTGCGACGTCTTACAAGGTATTGAAACAATAGCAAGTTCAGTTAGGTCACAGAAACTGTTTTGGTCTTGTTTGTTCTGTTCCTGATCACTTATCAGGAATTAGAGGAAAAATAATCAAGTCATATATGATTATACATTTGATTTCTATACTTGATTTATATATTAATCCCACACCTCCCCTTCTATTTTTGGGAGGAGCTTTTGAGGGATTGGTGTTAATTCTTCTTTAAATATTTTGTAGAATACACCAGAAGCCATCTGGTTCTAGGTGTTTGTGGGGAGTTTTTTGTTATTAAATATTATTCAATATCTTTACTTGTTATAGGTTATCATATTTTTCTACTTTGTCTTTTTAGTCAGTTCCAGTAGTTTGAGTCTTCCTAGGAATCTGTCCATTTCATCTAGGCTACCTAATTTATTGGCATACAATTATGCATAATATCCCCTCTTTTTCCTTTCTGTAAGTTCTATATAATACCGTTTTTTCATTCCCAATTTTAATAATTTGTGTCTTCTCTATTTTTTTCTTGGCTAATACAAAAAAAGGTTTGCTAATTTTGTTGATCTTTTCAAAGAACCAAATTTTGGTTTTACTAATTTTCTCTAATGTTTCTCTGTTATCTATTTTATGTTTGCTCTAATCATTATTTTCTTCCTTCTGTTGCTTTAGGTATAATTTGCTCTTTTATTTTCTAATTTCTTAAGACAGAAGCTTAGGTTATTGATTTCTTCTTTTTTAATATAAGTATCTACAGCTATAAATTTCTAAGTACCCCTTTACCTGCATACCATTCATTTTGTCATGTTTCCACTTTCATTCGTCTCAAAGTAGTCTCTAATTTCCCTTGTAATTTCCTGTGACTCATTGTTTATTTAGAAATGAGTTAATTTCTCCATATATGTGAATTCCCCAAATTTCCTTCTTTTATTGTTTTCTAATTTTGTTTCGTTGCAGTTGAAGAACATACTTCATATAATTTCAGTCCTTCCAAATTTATTCAGACTTATTTTAGGGCCTAACATATGGTATATCCTGGAAATTTGTTTCATGTGCAAATGTGTATTCTGTTGTTGGGAGGAGTGTTTTATTGATGTCTGTTAGATCTACTTTTATAGTGTTGTTCAAGTCATCTGTTTCCTCATTGATCTTCTGAGTTGTTCTATCCATTATTGAAAGTGAGATACTGAAGTCTCCAACTATTATGGTTGAATCATTTATTTCTCCCTTCAATTGTGTTAGTTTTTGCCCTATGTATTGTGGCACTGTGTTGTTAAATGCATATATATTTATAAATGTCTTGATTGATCCTTGTTTCAATAAATAATATTCTTCTTTAACTCACAGATTTATGTTTTAATGTCTGTTTTGTCTAATATTGATGTAGCCACTCCAGCTCTTTTCAGGTTACCGTTTACATGATATGTCTTTTTCTATACTTGTAGCCCATTTGTGTCTTTCAGTGTAAAGTGTGTCTCTTATAAACAGTATACATTTGAAAGTTTTAAAAAATTCATTCTGCCTATCTTTGCTTTTCAGTTGGAGTGTTTAATCCATCTGTATTTAACATAATTACAGGATTATTCTTAAAAATTCTGTATTATTAAATACAGAAATAAATAGTATTTACATCTGCCACATTACTATTTGTTTTTTTATAAGCATGTAATATTTATATGTGTTTTTTGTTGCCCCATTACTGCCTTCTTTTATGGTAAGTAAATATTCCCAGTGCACTATTTTAATGCCCTTATTGTTTCTTTTACTATATACTTTTGGTTTATAGGTAACCAGAGAGTAACAAACAAAAAATGCATATTTGTGTATGTACCTGTGTTACTGTGATGCTGCCTTTACTGGTAAAAAAGTGTCATTTTAAAAATAAGATAATGTTTTTGGATCTGGCATAAGTAGATACCTTTTCTCCTTTTGTTTTTCAAAGGCAGACATAAACGCATTAATCCACAACCTTCAGAGTCTAGAGGAAAAGAATAAGCACCTGGCAGATTAAATAGCTTCCCTAGAACTTCAGCAAGTCACTTCTGATTACCATGGGGTGGGTATAAAAAGGTCAGTCTAAATTAAGAATTAATGACTGAGTTTAACAAAAAAGACATCAGAAGATGAGTTTTCTTCCTTTGTTTGAGTCTTAATAGTTATAATTAAGTCAAATAATTCAGGCTAAATGTGGCACACAGTCCTAGAGTATTCAAACAATAAAGGATTAAGAAAACAAGAATTTAAAGCAGCTATTAAACACCACCTACACAGATGCTCTGCACTGCTGAACACAGTGCACAAATATTTCTAATGTTTTAAAATATTTCCTCTTCCATTAACAATGAGAAACAAACTTGTATTTTCCCCATCTTGTCTGACAGGTCCCTCTATTAGGCAATCAGTAATAAGTCTGATTTTTAAAAGCTATTTGACAAGGTCAACACATTGCAAATGGTAGAGTTCTTAAAACACCTCCAAAAAATGAAGGGGATTTAAAGAGATGATTGTTCTGTTAAGCAGCTAATAAGTTTCCTGTATGCTTTTGAATGCTTGAAAAAGAATTATTGCTTCTATAATATTCAAATCACCTTTGAAAATTCCATAGAAGTCCCTAATGTGAATCTGCCTTAATCTGAGCTAAATACTTTCAAACTTTATTATAAGCTGCTCATTACTTCAACTATGAAAAATTACAGAGGGTAGATCTTAAACGCTCTTACATTTTCATAGCTTGAGAACCACCTGCCTAGGTTTCAGTTTTGGCTGTGATGTTGGGTATGATCCTTAACCTCTCTGAGCCTCAGTTTCTTTATCTGTCAAAGTGGGGATAGTAAAACTATTCTTAGGAGGTTGTTTGAGGATTAAGTAAACCAAGAAATGTGAAGCACGTTGCAGGTAGCTAAGATAGTTATTGAACTCTCAGTATCTGACTATCCCAGAAGAAAAGCCTTTAAGTTCCTATTGGAGCAACAAGGTACATTAGCTCTAGTTCCTGGTATTATCTCAGACAGCCCTCCCTCCTACAAGATTAAACATTTACCCATGTCCTTTGCTTAGTGGCTAGGCCTTAGCTGGGCTTATCTACCCATCTGGTTTTGGTTCCTCTGGAAGACTACATCTCAGCATGCCTGATCTTTTCTCCACTTTTCTCCACTACAGCATGCCTCCACTACCAGCGAGCAGGTTTGTGGCCTTACCCCACTTATGACTTTGAGAGATATAGCCAGTTATTTGCTCAATATTGATTCCTGCCTGCTCACCAAACCTCTTGATTATGGTCTCCTAGTGATTAGCCTCAGCTAAATTCCAGCTTGCAGTTCTGGGTCTCCCCATACAGTCTTCTCTGGCCAAGGCCACCTGTTAGTGCTCCAGTTGGCTGTAAGAGTCTTGAGGAATGAAATCAAGATCTCAGGAATTATTTTTTTAATTTTAGCAATATCATTAAACCTATTGCCATTCCATGCTTGCTGTGTATTTTTGTTCTTTGAGACTTAACACTTGAAATTCTCATTCAGAGCTACCTTCTAGTATAATTTCTTAATGATTTTTGGAGATATACATGTGAGTGTGTATATCAAGCCTAGAATGTCTAAAAGGCCTAGTTCTTCTAGCCAAGGCACCAGCAAGGAGAAACAATGCTTCAGACAAGTGTGCCCTCTTGTAGACATATGGTATTATGAAAATATTTTGAAGAGAGGAAAAAAATGAATTACATGTTATCATATAATAATTTAGTTTGGAATGTGTTTTTGTTTCTATTTGGAAAATACAATACTTGAAGTAAAGTGCACTGATGACTGAAGAATAGCTGTAACTATGTCTTAGATAGTAGGAATACTCTTAGGTAAATTAATATCCCTAAGTTTGTAGCTTTATCATTTTCAACTTGCCTAAGTTGAACATAAAACAAAAGTCTAAATTCTTTGGCTTTAAATAAGTAAAAGACCCCCTGTTCTATTATTCACAGATTAAGCAAATCTAAACCAAAAATAGTGATTATGTCAATATAGGATATTTACCAACATTAATAAGACTGTGAACTCAAGCTTTACATAAATAATCCATAGTGCAGCTAGTTGGCCTGTGTGATTAAGAATGTGTGTTCTCACATTTGCTTTTGAATTATCCCCACAACTGATTTGTGAAGGTGACTCTGATATATGCAAATATCAATATTCCCTGTTATTAAGATATAACACTGAAATTGATTATGGAAAGTAAAAATATAATCAATCACTAATACTGTTCCTGAAGTGCCAATAAAAACAAAATGTAATCAAAAGAAAACTATTTTGTACATATTTCTTCTGACAAAGACTGAGGAAAAAGACATATAAAAAACTAATATTATCAAAGGCTGTGTGAATGAGAAAATTTATGAAATATAGAGCCTTCAGTATTATTTGTCTCAGAAAACACTGTGTTGAGTGCTTCCTCAAATAATGCCAGAGTTTCCAATAAACTTTTTTTTTCACTTCCTTTTACTATAGAAACTGAAGTGTCTCCCACTGAGTACTTGTAATAATTTGCAGCTCCCTTTTTCATTAAGAACCATATCATCTTCAAACTGCGTATCTGTAACCACTGATACAACCACCTCACATCTGGGTTGGATTGTAACTATAAAAGAATAATAGATATAACAGAAATAGAATTAATAACCAAAGAATAACACACTGTGGCACTTATAAAGCACTCATACTTTCATTAGCAGCCTCCCTACATGTTGCACATTAGCACTGTGATCAGCTATTTAGAGAAAAACTAAGAGGCAGCAGGAGCAAGTAAATGAATCCTGATTTCATTACTATAGAATGCTAAGGGCATAAACACTTGTTTAAAAAGGAAAATGGCTATTCCATTTTATGCCTAAAGATACTGATACCTGTGTTTGCCCTATCAGCTTGCCCAAAAAAAGGTAAAAAAGGTCTTGGGAAAAATTACTGA
The DNA here is from genome assembly GCF_040802235.1 of Manis javanica. NCBI lineage: Eukaryota > Metazoa > Chordata > Mammalia > Pholidota > Manidae > Manis > Manis javanica. Next base: position 39,416,868 of record NC_133167.1, read on the forward strand.
AAGTAAAAGTAAACTGACCTATGAAAAGGGAATACTCCAGGTATGAGATTTTGTTTTCTGATTTTTGTCTAAATTTTTTTACTCTAATTGTCAAGCTAAATACTGCTACATTTTAGGAGAACCTTGCTCTACTAACTCTGCAACTGTGAACAAGTCTTTGAACCTACCTAATTTTGTTGCCTCATTAAAATCTAGGTGACTTCTATTCAGATACCTATCATATACTGAAGCCTGAAATTGTGAAGCCAAAGCCATTCTGTGACTATTTGAAGCTTTATTAAAACTATTTTATGCATGATCATTCACTGAGAATGTTGAGAGCTTATGCTGTTTTTGCTGATGAATTTTTATAACATATAAAAAGTAACACAGAAATAACCACAGAAATTGAAATTCAAAGTAATCAAATAAACTTGAGTGAATGGGATGATGCTGTTATTTTGCTTCCTATGGGTTTGTCCCCATAGTACCCACAGAGCAGGAAGCTTGCCACTGATATGGCTAGGCCTACACTGAACCAACTGCAGTGGAAACCACAAAGTTTAAATCAATGGATGTCAGACTTAGCTACACATTAGAGTCACCTGGAGAATTTTTGAAGTTCCTCATGGTGGGAAGTATATGTCTGCTATTTACTTTAAAATGAATCATAGAAAAAGAAAAGTTTGGAATTGGAGGAAAGAAAAGATGGCTGATAGGAAGGCAAAGTAGAAACCTCCTCCCAAAAACACATGAAACATGAAAACATAGCAAATACAACTAAACCTCAAAATGACCTGAAGACTGCAGAACAAACTACCTACACCTGGGGAAGAAAAGAAGGCCTCACAGAAAAGGGTAAAGTGGCAAAGCAGAGATCCAGCAGGACCCAAGCCCTCCACACCCCCACCCACAGGATAAAGGAAGAGGAATGGAGCAGGGAGGGAGTAGGAGCCCAGGATTGCTGAACACCTGACCCTGGAGATCTCCTCTGGGAGCATGAGCCCACATTACATGGTACTCTGGTGATGAGTGGGGCTGGACAAAAAAGACAGGCAGAACACTCAGGAAGGCTGAGATTTCAGCTGCTTGTGGAGAACAGGCACACTCTACTGGCCCCCCTGAGACAAAGGCAAAGCAGGCAGTTTGAAAGACTTCCCAACAGTGGGAGGGGTGTCAGAGGGGTGAGGGTTAAATGGAGCTCTCTGCTCAGGAGAAAGGGCAGGTGGATGATGCCTCCCCAGCCCACCCTTGGCCCAAGAGTTCAGGAACACTTGGGAGCCCCAGACATGCTATCTCCACCACTAGCAACATAGTCCCAGGCTCCTCCCTGTGTGCACAGCCTGCAGATGGCCCACTTGGTCTGGCAGTGGTGTTAGACTTTGCTGCTGCATAGGCAGAGGGTGATGCTCCCAGCTTTCTCAGGCCCATTTCAGACCAGATGGGGAAGTGCCTGTGGGAGTCAGTCCCTGGAGCTCCTTCCTCCTGGGAGGGGAGGTTGTGGGAGCTGGGGGGAGCCAAATTCTTCACAGTGGGCCTGGGCAGACACACACAAAAGCCCACCCACCCCATTAACCCTAAAGCCCCTGCCACTGCTGCAGGCCAGGCAAAGGGTAGCCTGCCAACAGCAACTCCAGATGAGACTTCTAAACTGATCACAAAGGTGCGACTGAAGCAAATTGCCCCCCTGGAATCAGACCACAGCAAGCCAGACAGAAAGGCAGCCTCACATACTACACGCCAACAGCTGGGGCTCCTGCAGTGGATAGTAAAGTGTCTTGAGCTTCTGGGCACTAGAGGGTGCTGCCTTCATAAAGCTATTATACCATAGGAAGAAACATAGAAATTGGCCAAATGAGGAGACAGAGGAATATGTTCCAAACAAAACTACAAGAGTAGATACCAGAAAGACGGCTGAATGAACCTGAAGTCACCAATCTTCTAAATAAAGACTTAAAAGTAAAAGTCATAAACATGCTCATGTATCTACAGAAAAATACTCATGATCTCAGGGAAGACTTCAACAAAAAGACAGGAGATCTGCAAAAGAGCCACTGAGAGGTGGAGAATACAGTATCTGAAATGAAACATACAATGGAGGGATTTAATAGCAGACTTTCACAGGTTGAAGAAGTTGTAAGTGATATGGAAATTAGGGAACCATAAAACAGAGAAAAAAATGATCTCTAGGAATGAAAGCATAATAAGAGAGCTGTGTGACCAATTGAAACAAAACAATACTCGCATAATAGGGGTACCATGAGAAGAGAAAGACAAAGTGATAAAAAGTCTCTTTGAGGAAATAATTGTTGAAAACTATCCCAGTCTGGGGAAGGAAACAGACACTCAGATCATGGACGTTCTGAGAGTCCCTAACAAAAGGAACCCCAGGAAGACAACTCTAAGACAAATAATTACACTGGCAAAAATCAAGGACAAGGAGAGAGTATTGAAAGAAGCCAGAGAGAGAGAAAAGATTATTTATACAGGAAACCCCATTATGCTATCAGCAGACTTCTCAGCAGAAACTTTACAGGCCAGAAGGGAGTATCATGATATATTTAATGTAATGAAACAGAAGGAACTTCAACCAAGAATACTCTATCCAGCAAGATTATCATTTAAATTTGAAGCAGAGATTATACAATTTTCATATAAACAAAAGTCAAAGGAATTAACCACCACCAACCCAGCCCTACAGAATATGTTACAGTAACTGCTGTAGATTGAAATTGTATCAAACAACTTCTCAGACCACAATGGTATGATACTAGAAATAAATTACTCAAAGAAAACAAAAAAGCCTACAAACACATGGAGGCTAAACAATGTGCTTCTAAATAATCATTGGATCAATGACCAAGTTAAGAGAGAAATCAAGCAATATGTGGAGACAAAACAAAAACACAACAGCTCAAAACATGTGGGATGCAGAGAAGGCAGATCTAAGAGGAAAGTACATAGCAATGCAGGCTTACCTCAAAAAACAAAAATAACCCCAAATAAACAGTCTAAAGTCACAATTAAAGAAATTGGAAAAAGAACAAATAAAGTCCAAAGTTAGTAAAAGGAGGGAAATAAAGATCAGAGCAGAAATAAAGAAAATGAATAAATGGAAAATAAAAATAGAAAAAAAATAGATGAAATCAGGAGCTGATTCTGTGAGAAAATAAACAAAATAGATAAACTTCTAGCCAGACTTATCAAGAGAGTATACACATGTAAACAAAATCATAAATGAAAAAGGAGTAATCACAATGGACACCACCGAAATACAAAGAAATATTGAAGAATACTATGAAAAATTATATGCCAATAAATTGGACAACCAAGAAGAAATGGAAAACTTTCTAGAAAAATACAACCTTCCGAGACTGACCCAGGAAGAAACAGAAAATCTGAACAGGCCAATTACCAGAGCAATGAAATCAAATTGGTAATAAAAACTACCTAAAAACAAAATCCCAAGTCCAGATGGCTTCACAGCTGAATTTCATCAAACATTTAAAGAAGAGCTAGTACTCATCCTTCTTAAAGTATTCAAAAAGGTAGAAGAGGAGGGACTACTTCTCAACTCATTCTATCACTTCCAAACACCATCACTAATACCAAAACCAGACAAAGACACCACACACACACACAAAAAAAAGAAAATTACAGACTAGTATCCCTGATGAACATAGATGCAAAAATTCTCAATAAAATATTAGCAAACCAAATTCAAAAATACATCAAAAAGATCATCCATCTTGACCAAGTCGGGTTATTCCAGGTATGCAAGGATGGTCCAATATTAGAAAATCCATCAATATCATACATCACATCAACAAGAAAGACAAAAATCACATGATCATCTCAATAGATGCTGAAAAAGCATTTGACAAAATTCAACATCCATTCATGATAAAAACTCTCAACAAAATGGGTATAGAAGGTACATACCTCAACCTAATAAAGGCCATATATCACAAACCCACAGCCAACATCATACTCAGTAGTGAAAAGCTGAAAGCTTTTTCTCTAAGATTGGGAACAAGACAATGATGCCCACTCTCCCCACTTTTATTCAACACAATACTGGAGGTTCTAGGCAAGGCAGACAACACAGAGATAAAAGGCATCCAAATTGGTAAGGAAGTAGTTAAACTCTCACTATTTGCAGATGACATGATATTTTACATAGAAAACCCTAACAACTCTACCAAAAAACTACTAGAATTAACAGCTGAATTCAAAGGTTGCAAGATACAAAATTAATACACAGAAATCTGTTGCATTCCTATATACTAACAACAAACTAGCAGAAAGAGAAATCAAGAAAACAACTCCATTTAAAATTGCATCAAAAAGAATAAAATACCTAGGAATAAACATAACCAATGAGGTGAAAGATCTCTACTCTGGAAACTATAAGACCCTCATGAGAGAAATTATAGAAAACAACAAAAAAGGAAATCTGTAAACATGGACAGGAAGAATTAATATTGTCAAAATGGCCATTCTGTCTAAGGCAGTCTACAGATTCAGTGCAATCCCTATCAAAATACCAAAAGCATTCTTCAATGAACTAGAATAAACAGTTCTAAAATTCATATGGAACCATAAAAGACCCCGAATAGCCAAAGCAATACTGAGAAGGAAGAACAGAGCTGGAGGGATTATGCTCCCTGACTTCAAGCTCTACTACAAAACCACAGTAAACAAAACAATTTGGTACTGGCACAAGAACAAACCCATAGATCAGTGGAACAGAATAGAGATCCCAGATATAAACCAACACATATATGGTCAATTAATATATGATAAAGGAGCCGTGAATATACAATGGGGAAATGACAGCCTCTTCAACAACTGGTGTAGGGAAAACTGGACAGCTACATGTCAGAAAGTGAAACCAATTTATTGTCTAACCCTATACACAAAGGTAAACTCAAACTGGATCAAAGACCTGAATGTAAGTCATGAAACCACAAAACTGTTAGAAAGAAACACAGGCAAAAATTTCTTGAACATAAACATGAGCAACTTTTTCTTGGACACATCTCCTCAGGCAAGGGAAATAAAATAAAAAATGAATAAGTGGTACTACATCAAACTAAAATCTTCTGTACAGCAAAGGATGCCATCAGCAGAACAAAAAGGCACCTTACAATATGGGAGAATATATTCATAAGTGACTCATCTGATAAGGGGTTAACATCCAAAATATATAAAGAACTCACATGCCTCAACACCCAAAACACAAATAACCCGATTAAAAAATGGGTAGATACCTGAATAGATGCTTCTCCAAAGAAGAAATACAGATGGTTGACAAGCACATGAAAAGATCCTCCACATTGCTAACCATCAGAGAAATACAAATTAAAAGCACAATCAGATATCACTTCACACCAGTTAAGATAGCCTCTATCCAAAAGACAAGAAATAACAGATGCTGGCAAGTATGTGGAGAAAGGGGAACCCTCCTACAGACTGCTGGTGGAAATGTAAACTAGTTCAACCATTGTGGAAAGCAATATGGAGGTTCCTCAAAAAACTAAAAATAGAAATACCATTCCACTCCTAGGAATTTACCTGAAAAAATCAAGATCACAGATTCAAAAAGACATATGCACTCCTATGTTTATCACAGCACTATTTACAATAGCCAAGAAATGGAAGCAACCTAAGTGTCCATCAGTAGATAAATGGATAAAGAGGTGGTACATATACATAATGGAATATTCTTTAGCCATAAGAAGAAAACAAATCCTACCCATTTGCAACAACATGGATGGAGTTAGAGAGTATTATGCTCAGTGAAATAAGCCAGGCAGAGAAAGACAAGTACCAAATGATTTCACTCATCTGTGGAGTATAAGAACTGAAGGAACAAAACAGCAGCAGCAGACTCAAAGAACCCAAGAATGGACTAAGTGTTACCAAAGGGAAAGGGACTGGGGAGGATGGGTGGGAAGGGAGGGATAAGAGGAAAAAGGGGCATTAAGATTAGCACACATAATGTGCAGGGGGCGGGCAGGGAGGGGCACAGGGAAGACAGTATAGCACAGAGAAGACTAGTGATTCTATAGTATCTTACTGATGGACAGTGACTGTAATAGGGTATGTGGTGGGGACTTGATAATAGGGGGGAATGTAGTAACGACAATGTTGCTCATGTGAACCTTTGTAAGACTGTATATCAAGTGGAAAAGACAAATACCAAATGATTTTGCTTATATGTGGAGTATAAAAACAAAGCAAAACAGAAGGAACAAAATAGCAGCAGACTCATAGACACTGAGAAGGGACTAGTGGTTACCAAGCGAGAGGGGTTGGGGGTTGGAGGGAGGGTAAAAAGGATATTGGGGCACAATAATTTGCAATCACAATATACGTTGGTCACAGGGATGGTAGTTAAGCAAAGAGAATACAATTAATGATTCTGTAACATCTTGTTACATTGATAAATAGTAGCCTCACTGGAGGGGGTGGGGATTCAGGGGTAACTGTTGAACCACTGTTTTGTATATTTGAAAACAATATACTATTGTACATTGATACTAAAAAAAAAGAAAAGGAAAGTGGATGGACAGAGGAAATGAAAATGAAAGATGGTTAGTTAGGCAATAAGCAAGTACAAAAAATGTTAATGGTAGAATTTGGATGGTGGGTGTACATACATTCACAGTAAAATTCTCTCAACTTTTCTGTATCTTTAAAATTGTTCATAATAAAATATGAGGGAAAAAATCACCATGACAAGGCTTGCACCCTACAGCAATTAAATTGGAATCTCGGGGAGTAGGCCCCAGGCTTCAGTACTTTTGAAAGCTATGGGGTGATTCCAATGTGCAGCAATAGTCAAGGATCACTGGACTACATGGGATGAACTGAAGTCCAGTTAGGCTTGGCAGCTGCAGACATACCTCATTTTATTGCACTTCACTTAATACAGATTTTACAAATTGAAGGTTTGTGGCAACCTTGCATCAAATAAATCTATAGATACATTTAATTTTTTTAATTTTTTAATTTTGATATCATTAATGTACAATTACTTGAACATTATGGTTACTAGACTCCCCCCATTATCAGGTCCCCCACATGCCCCATTACAGTCACTGTCCATCAGCATAGTAAGATGCTATAGAATCATTACTTGTCTTCTCTGTATATACTGCTTTTCCCATGTAACACTGATATCATTTTTTCTACAGCATTTGGTCACTTCATGTCTCCATCACATTTTGGTAATTCTCACAACATTTCAAACTTTTTCATTATATTTGTTATGGTGATCTGTAATCAGTGATTACAGATCCCTGAAAGCTCAGCTGATGGTTAGCATTTTTTAGCAATAAAGTATTTTTTGTTTCAGGTATATACATGGATTTTTTATTCAGACATACTGCTTCTGTATACCTAATAAGCTACACTGTATAACTTTCGTAAGTCCTGGGAAACCAAAAAAATCATTTGATTTGCTTTTTTGCAATATTTGCTGTATTGCTGTGGTCTGGAACTGAACCCAGTATTGAGCTGATTTTATAAATAATCTAATAGAGGCTTGACAGACATGTCAGTTGTAACTCATCTCATCTGCTGAAGGTGCTTACCATAGATTAGCAGAAGAGAACAGGCCCAGAAATGGCAGGCTATCTTAAGGGCAGTTGATAAACCTTGGTTGTGAAACAGTGCCTGTAAAAAAGATAAAGCTCTTTGATCACTATTTGTGCATTTTTAATTAGTATTTTCCAGAGGCAGTGATGCATTTAAGTATAATCATCTATACCTGTGTAACCCTGAGCAATCTTAATTTTCTTGAGTTTCATCTATTCACCTATAAGATGAGAGGGAGAAACACACCTCTCTTACCTACTTCTCACTGGCAAAGATAGTCAGTAGTATAGGCTGGGTGCATAGATAACTACAGGTACAGAAGAACTTTCTCCTTTGTAAAACTAATAATGCTATGGAAGCTATGACCCATGATTTTGTCCTTATCTTTCCTGAAAGGAATGAAGTATATTCTTAAGTACTTAGGAAAAATCTCTAAGTGCTCATAGCCAACCTAAAACCAAATTTTGGCTGGGAATGGAATAAATTTAAAATTTGTTAGTGAGTCTGATGTTATCTAAACCTTTTAGACCTCAATTACATAATATTTGAAGTTATCCTCATAATTCTAAGGAGAATGCATGCCTTTTTTCTGCTCATATTCTGTTCATAGATATTTAGGCAGTTTCCAATTGCTTAAAAACAATGCTGGTATGATGAATTCTTGTATATGTCTCCTTGTACTCATATGCAAAAGATTTCCTAGGCTAGGTATAATTGGTGGGAAGAAAATTACTGGGTTGTAGGATGCACATATCTTGAATTTTACTAGAATTTGTCAAATTTTCCTGAAAGTAGTTCTATCAGTTTAGAAAGCAGTTTACATAAGAGGCTATAGAATTATATGTTAAGATGGATGAATATCATCCAATAATACAATATACTGTTTAGAGATAGTTAAAATAAATTTATTGAAAAAGAATGGAAATGATAAACACATGACCTTGATCTAAATTACTGCTGTTCCTGAGACTGGCTGATAAACTAGCTATGAAAGCTGCTTGGATTTTAATGACACAGAAACACCAGATCTCTTGGGGGCAGCAGGATTTGCTTCTATGTTCTTTCCCATTTGAATATCCTGAATTAGAAATCCTGTCATATAAGAAACTTAATATACAAATTAAAGTGCTTCATAGATGAAAACATGACATCTGACAAGTTTCAGGGCATTTTATTGAGTACCCAGAGACTGAGTTAGGATAAATTATCTGAGAAATATTATGAAATAAAGATATTCTGTGTTTTGATGAAGAGAGGCAAATCTAAAAGTCTTCAAAGTGTATCAGTCCATTTGCCATTGGGTCTATAGGTTAACAGCAGTCTGCTGTTATTTAAAGTAAGAACAATTGTTGCATCGGTACCTCTCTTTCGAAGCAGCCATTTTAATTTTGAATCTTAAATGAAAACCATGATGGACTCTTACTGATGCCTTTGGGGAGAACCGGAGCAGTATTATACTGTACACTGGCAAAGAGCAACAGAAATAGGCAGAGAGGGATCCTGCTGATGAAACGAGGTATTTACTGAGACAAAATGTGTTTCCATGCAACCTTTCCAATGAAACAGTATTAGCACTCAAATTTTAACAGTACCTGAAAATGTCCAGTAGCTCTCACCAAGAGGTGTTCACCCTCCACAGGCAGGGAACAAGCAAAGATATCAAGAGAAGAAAAAGTTGATTTAAATAAAAAATTCTGGAAGAAATTTTCCTTAATTTAGGGATAGGCTCACTAATGTTAATTGCTGATTTATAGAAAATGGTTAGGAATAAAAGAAAGAAAATGTGGAAAAACACATTTGGAGATCTGTGAGTAAATATTAATGATTTTACCCCTCCAAATAATCATTTTCTTTAAAGAGAAAGATGCGAGAAGTCATCTTTATGGCTTAGTTTAAAAATATAATTCAGTGTATAAGAATTCCATTTATTACACTTCTGTAATCCTGTTGGTAAAAGACAATCTATATCTCCTTGCACAATGACAATTCTTATTATCCATACTATAAAAAGGGTTTTGAATGCTAGGTACCACAATTCCTTTAAAAATGAAATATATTACCCACAAAGTCTCACTGTTACATTCCTAAGTCATGTTAATTTGGAGTATTTGGAAAACTGGACAAACTCTAGTAAAATTCAAGCAAGAGAAACCAAATGAGTAATCTCAGCACGTTAAATGGCTGTAGCCCACTTTTGGCTGTTGAAATAGCTGTATTAGTGAAATAGCATTTTTCGTATGATTAGAAAAACTCAGGATTGCTTTTTTACATGTTTTAAGGATTCTCTGATTTTTGCAAAACTTGTGACGTCCTTTTTCCCCTTTAGTGTGTACATCTGTGTGTGTGTGTGTGTGTGTGTGTGTATGTATATATCAAATAAATGGGCTTATTTTGTTACTCTGTTTTCCCCCTAGATAAAAGTTAAACAGCTAGAAGAACAACTACAGTCTTTTGCTAAAAACACTTCACAGAATGACCATCTATGCAAGACGAACAAGGCTCTAGAGTGGAAATATGCTCAGGTCTGATTAATAACTAGGAAACAGATTGCTGCTGTATTATTTGAATTAGTTTTTAAGAAATTGATGACTTTCTCCACACCTTACCATACAAATCCCACAAAGATGAATATTCTCTCACTTGACTAAATTCAATGAACATTTTTTAAACACCCACTACCCACAAGTTTCTGCTAAGCCATAGAGAAATGCATAAAGATGCCTGAAACAGGATTGGTATATCAACTGGCTTATGCTCTAATTTTAGAGGTCTAGGAATATAGTCAATAAACTTCATTACAGAACAGAGAGTTATGCCTTTCAGAAGCAGAATAGATTGTATTATGAGCACTCATAGGTAGCACCGTTACGATGGAAACATTGAGAAATGCTTTCACAGGGGAAGTGGTTTCACAGAGGAAGCCTTAAAACATTCGGCAGATGTTAAACAAGTATCTTTGGTTTTTGAATTACAGGCAAACTCAGAACTCAGTGCCACCAAGACACACCTGCAACAGCTCACCTGAAAGAGCTGTTAGTAGTGAAGGTGATTACTTGTCAGTATGTGGCCAAGGAAGCTGAAAACCTGCAGGTCACGTAGCATTTTAGTAAATGAGTAAAGAAAGACAAAACGCATATACACATTTAGTGAAGAAAATAACCCAGGAATGTGTTATGTAAAGAGATTCACTTCAGTGTCTTATAAATTTACCATGTATGAAATCATCATTTTTTAAATCTTTAACATTCAGCATAAGCATGTGCGCCTTTTGTATCTGTAACTCTGTGCTCATAAAGCCCTGGTAACCAAGGAACCATATTGTGACTTCACACAGAATCCTGTTAGGGTTCTACCCCTGAGCATGCTGGTAAACCGGGCCTTTGTGAGATAGGCTCTTCTGCAGGGAGTTTGATTCAAAGTGTGTTTCTTCACTAGGACATATTTTACAGTGCGATTTCTTCATTCTAAAAGCAAAGGAATACATTTCCAAGCATATTTTCCACTGCGGTTTCATTTAGCACATTGTGTTGTTTCTCCTAGTAAAAGGGGAACTCGAAAACAATTCTACTTGAGTTGATCTTACTGTTTCTAATTGGTGATGCTGCCCAGAAGAAGTAAGTCTCCGGAGAGGCCTGCACTTTCCAGGCTGCCTGAAAGCTATCAGCCCCACGCGAACACTGGGAAGGAAGGAGCTGCCTCCGCTGCACTGCCCAGTGTCACTCCCAACTCCACACGCCATGTGACCTGTGCGCCGACCCGGACTTTGAGGAGATCTTCTCAGGAGATTGGAGACTCTGGAATCTCTCTAAAGACTCTTTTCAATGCTATTAAAACTATGGAGGGAAGGCTGGAAGGTAAAATAGACAGTCTTGCTTCAAGACCATTAATAAATGATGAGTCGCCAAATTTTCTTAAAGTGAATTCGGTAAGTGAAGACCACAAATTAAATGGTAAGGGAATTCCAACTTACAACACAATGAAGCAAAGTAGTAACAATAACAACCCAGAAAGATAATGTTTGGAGGTATGAGTAACAATAAAGAAATCAGGTTCTTCACAAATAGGAAAAACTGACAAGGTAGATTGAAACCAGTATTCTGGCTATCACATAATTCATTTTTATTTTGGACATAGAAATACCAGATTTGCCTCAACAGTAACCATTCAGGTTTTTAATTTTTTTTAAATTTAAAGGTATCTACCTAACCTTAATATCTGCAGTAAAATATTTAGAGAAAGTCTGATTTTAAGAGAGAAATACTTTAAAGCCCTAAAAACTTGAACATGGACAATATTTTCCAAAGAAAACTTTTTAGAGCATCCATCTTTGTTTGATACATAAAAATAGAAAGTACTATAGCTTGTCTTCTACAGTTGACTAGAACATTTCTGTGAACATTTTTTGCTAGTGGCCTTATAAACACTAGTAAAATTGTGTTTATAAGAAGGTTATAAAATACAGTCTGCTTTTTGTACCTTTCTAAAACAAAATCAAATAGGTTTTTAGAACCTACATATTGGCAGCTTGTGTACTATTTTTGGATCCTCACAGAAAAAGTATTTTAAGTGTTACAGGTGAAAAGTTTTAAAGAAGTGTAATAACCTTGAGGAAAGTGTGGGGAAAACATTCTTTTTTGCTGTTGGGAGTATAAAATGGTACAACTTCCTCTGAAGGGCAATTTGGCAATATTTATTACTTTCCCCCACAATTGTACTTCTAGGACTCTTACCTACAGATACACTAGCTTGTACATGTGACATGTTTACAAGGTTACTCGTAACCATGTTCGGTAGCAGCAAAACACTGGAAACAACCAAGATTCCATCAATAAGACACTGGCCAAATAAATCATTGTGTATCTATGGTTTGGAATACTGCTGAAAGACATATATACAATACATATGTGTGTATGTATAGTTTAAAACAAGATGCAGAAGAGTACATGTAGAATTTTACTGTTTGTGTTCCAAAGGGGTAGAAGAGAAAGAATGTATACACTTGTAATGCGCAGATACCTAATTCACAATACATTGATTTTATATAAAATCAATTTACATTTTTTTAAAAACTTAGTTTTGCATAAGGAAACTCAGTGTTTGGGAAATTTTACACTTCACTCTTATGTACCTTAAGTGTAATGTGAACTGTGCTTTCTACTCAAAATAACTTTATGAACATTTCATTTTCAACAAAAGTGAAAGCAGAAAAAGGATGGCCTTTTCAGCACACAGTGCTGGAGCAACTGGGTAGGCATATGCAAAAGCAAACAAAAATCCTTTGATCTATACCTCACACAGTATATAAAAATTAACTCAAAATTGATCAGAGCCCTAAATGTAAAACCCAAAACTGTAAAATGTTTAGAAGAAAACAGGAGGAAATCTTTGTGACCTTAAATTGTGCAGATTTCTTAAGCGTTGACATCAAAAGCATAATGTCATAAAGGAAAAAGATGATAAATTAACAGCTGCGCTTTTCAAAGATATTGGTAAGATAATCAGAAGATAAACTATACACTGGAAGAAAATGTTTGCAAATCACCTATCTGATAAAGGACTTGCCTCCAAAATATGAAAAATTCTCAAAACTCACTAGGAAAATCCAAGAAAAAGAATGGCAAAATATTTGAACAGGCATCCCACCAAAAAGATAAATTTGGGCGGTAAATAAGGACTTGAAAAGATGTTAAACACTAGTCGTTAGGGAAATGCAAATTAAAACCACAATGAGATATGCCTCCATACCTATTAGAATGTGTAAATTGAAAAGCTGGTCATACCAAGTGTTAGTGAGGATGTAGAACAACTGGAAGCCTCATACACTGCTAAAAGGAAGGTAATGTAATGCAAACACTTGGGAAATAGGTTGGTAGTTTCTTTAAAAGTGAAACATAACCACTACAGTATGACCCAGCCATTCCACTCCTAAGTATCTACCAAAGATAATGAAAGCATACGCCTGCACAGAAACTTGTACACAACTTTTCACAGCATATTTGTTTGTAATAGCTTAAAACTGGAAATAATTCAAGTGTCCAGCAGATGAATGGATAAGTAAATTGTGGCATATCCCCATAATAAAATACTATTCAGCAACAGAAAGGAATGAACTATTGATAAACACAGAAGATTGAATGAATCTCAAAATAATTATGCTGAATGAAAAAAGCCACTCAAAAAAGTACATACGATTACATTTATATAAAATTCTAGAAAACAAAAACTAATTTATTGTGATAGGAAACACAGATCGGTTGTTGCTTTGGGTAGAGATGTAGGAACAGGAGGAGAGAAGGGAGAGATTACAAGGAGGCATAAGGGAACTTTTGGGATGATGGAGATGTTCAGTGTTTTGACGATGGTTTCAAGAGTTTATACACATGGAATATACACTGTAACTATACACAGCTTATTTTATGTCAATTATACCCCAGTAAAGCTGTTACAGAATAATGTGAATGTATTACCTATACAAAAATCAGTTGTATTAAATAACATTATATTAAATTCTATATAGAAATAGAAAACGGTGGCCAGGGGATGGGTTTGGGGAGATGTGAATACAAAGAAATACCACAAGTGAAATCTTTTGTGGTGATGGAATGGTTCTGTATCTTGACTGTGGTGGCATTCACATAATAATGTTCATAAAGCTATGCACATGGGCACACACACAGATGAACAGAGGTTAAAAAATGGTGAAAACTGAGTAAGGTCTATAGTCCACTAATCTAACTAACAATAATGAACCAAAGTCAATTTCCTGGTTTTGGTGTTGAACTACAGCAATATAAAACATCACTCATCAGAGGCAGGGCAAAGAGTACATGGGAGTCTGCACTTTTTTTTGCAACATCCTGTAGGTCTATAATTATTTCAAAATAAAATTTTTTAAAAGAGTGATGTTTAGTATGAAGATCACCTGAAATGATTGTGTAGATACAGCAAGTGTTTTGAGATATAAATATCTAATTCTTCTAATAAGGGTTCATTCTTCTGTGATACTATTTAGTACTTAATCATCTTTGCTTTTATTCTATTCATGCACTTACATTAAATTTTTCAAATTCCATGATCATATTTCTCTGTAATTTTACATCTTAGCTTCATAGTCTTATCTCCTTTACCCCTTATTCTGTACTTGGATCATCACAAACCATATATAAGGCTTGTCCATGTTTATTCAGGTTTTTTTTTTGCTTTGTAGTTTTCTTTAAACAATGAATAATGCTGGTTCTTATTTATAGTAAGAATATTTAAACATTTTAAGTTTGATTTCTAAATTGCTGCATCTTATTATGCTTTTGGAAAAGTTACCATTCCTTTTTTTCTACCAAGGAGAAATCCATTCTTGAAAAGAATGAGGAGGAGCTCTCACAAACAATGAAGTGTCGTGTTATAGCCCCGAGAGAGACTCAGAAGTTGAAAGGAGACCTCGAGGCTTTGGAGGACGGGGAGAATAAGAAGGCAAGGCATCAATCCTCTTTGAAGTCTCTTACTGAGATGAGGCTCTTATGAAATCTTTTGCAAGACATAATCATTTCTTGTTACTTTACTAAGAAAAAAATGAGGATTGGTAAAGGAAACTTTAGAAGACCTTTAAAATACTTCCCTTAAAAATATATAACTTAATTCCAATTTTTTAAATTCCTGTCTCAAAATCATCAAAAGTCCAAATTTTTCTGTTGAAACACATCTGACCTAGGTAATAACAACTTCTGCCTACTTATGTCTTATTAACATGATATAAAACTGCTATGATTTCATATTGTTAAATCACTAAATGCTTTCTAGTTAACAGTGTATTTGCTTGATGGGAACAGAGGTCACAGCCCAACTTGTCCTTGACAGCAGCTACTATATTTTCCATCTCTGAAGAGGGTTGTGAGTTACATCATTCTTCAGCAGCTTCTACTTTATTTTTTTCTAAAAGAATTGATGAGTTCCACATGTGATTTGTTCTTGCCCCCTGTCATAAGAGAGCTGAGCAGGCCCAGCGCAGGCCAACATGGGACCACCATTAGACCCCAGAAGTTGTCGATCCTGAAGTCTCCAGTTCCAATATGTGCTGGGACTCTGACAGTTGTTGGAAAGCCCTGCTCAGTCTCCATAGGATCCATAGGATAAGGGGTCTAGTTGTCTTTTTCTCAAAGACACAATAACATAAACAAAATAAAAATGTACTTTATTCCTTGGAGCATTCTAATATGGCTGGTTTCCATGCTCTTCCCTGGAAGTAAGGGGACTGAGCAGCAGCAGAGTAACCAGAAAGCATCAAATAATTTTGTCTTGTCTCATTATCTGTTAGGTGGGAAACTTTCAGCAGCAATTGGCAGAGGCTAAAGAAGACAACTGCAAAGTTGCACTCATGTTGGAGACCATGCTGACTTCTCACAGTAAGATGCAAGCTGCTCTGGAAAAAGTACAAATAGAGCTTGGGCTGAGGGACTCAGAGATTGCAGGCCTCAAGAAAGAAAGGTACGGGAGATTATTTTTCTGTCTTTGTACTTGTGATTTTCTAATGCATAGGAAGGAGCACGGTGCCATCAAGAAACAAAGTCACTTTATAGAGCTTCCTTTGTGAAAAACTCATGGTGTTAAAAGAACTAGCAAATTAGGGAAAATACAGAACTAGAAATAACCCTGATTTCTGAAATTCAAAATTCTCATATTTTGTAGTGATATAAAAGAGTATGTATTCTAGAAATTCATGTGATACGTTGCTGTAATACCCTTGCTGTATTCTATACCATTTAAACCTCCCTTTAGGGCTACAGAATAGTAATTGTCAGGATAATTGAAGCTAAGTGCCTACTTAGGTTTGAATTAATTATCCATTTATCAGTGTCCTATTTAAAGATTAATAATTATTTTAGAACATGCTGAGAACAACTGCTAGCCATGTTTTATAGGTAGACTACTTGGAATGTTTCAAAGTTACATAAAAGTTTCCCTTTTAGGTTAATGAACAAATGGTCTGAATTTAGGAAAACCTCTAAAATAAATTGTAGTGTCTTAGTGGTACATGTTACCTCTATGCTATGGGCGTACAAGTGAGTTTTATATACTTCATTGTGCTGCTTTATTTTTTACATATTGTGTGTATCTGAGCTTAAAAAAACAAAGTGATGGTTATTAAAAAGATTTACCATTCATAGTAAAATTCTCGGTAGCTGTTGTTTCTAGAAGCAAAGACAGCAAGACAATCCATCCAGAGGTGATACATTTTTGTACTAGTGATACACACACACACACACACACAGCACAATAAAATTACCAGCCCATGGGTTAGTTGTTAACACATATTGATAGTTTAATGTACCAAGGCAAATTAAATTACAGATGGGACAAATTTTAATCCACAGAAGCCTCAGTTTCTTAATATGAAGCCGAGGCTGCTGATTGTCACCTGTCAACTCTCAGATACTCTGAGCATCTGTAGCCTACTCCATATGCTACGCGGGCTTCTTGTAAGAAGAGTGCCCTGTAGGTCCCAACAGTATTATTCCCGGGTGGTTCTTTTCTATAGTTACCTATTCTGTGTTTTCCAATTTTAGGGCTCTAAAAGAACAGAGGGTGCAAAAACTAGAAGCAGAAGTGGACCAGTGGCAGGCGAGAATGCTTGTTGTGGATGCCCAGCACAACAGTGAGGTATGGGTCAGGGTTTTATAGATAATTTTTATTTATTTATTTATTTAATTGTCCTCTTGTATTTTAGAAAAATGGAAAAAAACAATTGGTAAATTTCCTTCCTATTCAAATCTGTGCTTTGGACAGTGACATAATTACAAGTGGGAAATGCACCTGCGGTCTTATAGTGACTTTCACAGTTATGCCTAGTTCTCTGTGTCTTATATGGTCCACATTATTATCATTTATTAATGCATAAATGATTGTAGAAGGTAAAGGGCTTAGAGATTAACTTTTATCTCAGGCAGTAGTAGCTAGAGTGATCCCACTATTAATAAGACACACACCTGTGTGTGCTCACATGTATACACACACACACACACATGAACATACAGCTGTATATAGGCACATATACAAAACATGGGTAGTTCATATAAATAAGCTTTTTCTGGAAGGATATACAAGGATAAACAAGTTGTCAGTTCTTATCTCTCTAGGCAGCAAGACCAGAAGGTCATAGGATCAGGAGGGGGGGATTCAACTAGTCTAAAATTTTAAACTTAGGATAAATTAAGTTGACTATTTTCCAAAGCTCTCTAGTGATCTAATGGAACATTACCCTTCCCATTCGTTCTAAGAGTTTCCTAAGCAATGTCTGTAATAAGTTCCCACATACATATTCTAGGCATCTGGAACCTCTGGTTCCTGTTCCAATTATTGTTTCCACCTGATAATAAAGTGTAAGGAGTGAATATATGATGTTATGAACTTCTTGCATCTATTATTGTGGAATTAAAAACACTTCTTTCAGATGAAGACTCTACAAAAAGCTCTAGATGTAGCTACAGAAGACAACAGGAAACTGGCGATGAGCCTGGGGCAAGCTCTCCAGACAAATAATCACCTGCAGACAAAGCTTGACAATGTTCAACAGAAACTGGAAAACAAAGAACTGGAGCGACGCAGTTTGGAAACGTTCAAGTAAGGGCAGTGTAGTCACAGAGAAAGTAGGGAAGAGCCTCAGGGGGAGTAAGTTTGGCTCATTCACATAAACCAGAAAACCCTTGTCTCCTACTTTGAGATGATACCCCAGCAAAGAGCCATGGTAAGAACAGGCAGGACCGAGCACAGCAGACGCCGGCTGGCTGGCGTGTGGTCAAATGGATCCCCTCGTCAGCCCTCCCCTCAGCTCGCTGCTTTTGACAGGAAGGACTGTTCCTGCCAAGCCTCCTCCGTCAAATCCTTATGCGTCCTTTAAAAGTATGATTTGGAAAAGGAATAACAGCACAATAACTTGTCCAGGAGTGGGTGACTCCATCTAAGCAAATGCTAAAACAGTAATTGTTTTCAGTTTTGGCCTGAGGTTAGTTAGAGCAAACCCATCAAGTTCAGGTCCAGCTACCAAAGCCTTGTCTTAAACTGTGTCTAGGTAAATATGACTTAGATATTAATAACTTTCCATGAAAATGTTATTAATTAAAACCAAGGGAAATGCACTGTGCACATAGATCTTTATTCCTTTCAGGTAGTGAACATTATTGATATGGGAGACAAGTGTAAGCTAAAGCACAGAAGGTATTTTTCATATTTGAGATCTGGCCAGATGTTGCTCAAGACTATTCAATATTGGTTTAAGACAAGAGTACAAGAGTATGTATTTCACTGGTTTGGTTGGATCCTTTTATATTGAATGACTTTTTGTTTTTAATGCTACAGGTAAATGTTTTTTTTTTTCCTTTTGTTATGAGCTCCAGATCAGTGTGGTTTACCTGGTAATTGATCTCATTTGTAAATCACACACCTTTGGACAGTTGCAAATTCCCCTCCAGGTATTTCTTACCTCCTAAGATGATTTCTAAAGTGATCTATCATCTGTCTTTTTCAAAACAGAGAACGGATGACAGAAGAGTCCAAAATGGAAGCAGAATTTCACGCTGAATGCATAGAAGCTCTAAAAAAGCAATTTCAAACAGAGAGAGAAACTGCAAAGAAAGCAGTGCAGCGGGAGACAAGTGAGGTACGGCGTCAGGGGACAAAAAGGTTTCTTCTTAGGTCAATGCCTTTAAGAGGAGAATTGGCTCTAAGTGTTAGGGTCCGGAGTCGACCACCTCTCAAATAGACAGAAGACACTCACGATAATGCAAGTCACACAGCGAGGTTTATTTCCAGCTAGCTGGGGTCCAAGTGTCTGCCCGGCGCAGCGGGTTTCAACAAGGACCCAGAGCACTCAAAGCCAGGGGTTTATATGGCTTTTTCAAAAAGTACTTACAGTAATTTTCCATAATTTTGGGCTAGTGCCACATCCTGGGGGTTAAGCAAAAGCAAGATAAGACCACTCCTCAAATGTTAGGGTGGTTCAGCAAGAGAAGCTGACCAGAGTGGCAACTGCCCACAACTCGGTATGCACGATTAGCTGACCAGGGTCGCAGCCGCCCACAACCCTGTGTCTATGATTAATTTGTTTTTCAACACCTGTTTATCAAGCAAGCCTTACCCAGTTCCTCCTTTCCTGAGTCACATACTCAGAAAATGGCTTTTCGGCCTTGAAGATGGCCATTCTCATGCTAATTCATTCTTACATTCCCCCCTTTCTGTTGTTACAATGAGGAATCCTGCTCATTTGTAGGGCAGGGCAGTCGTAGGGGCCCACAGGAGCGGACAACTTTTCGTATTGTTGTCTCAAGAACAGGAGTTGGACGGTATTAACACGGTCTTTTACAGAATTAATAAGTTTGTTTAGAATGCAGGGGCCAAAAGTTAAAATGAATATAAGTAAAATTAATGGGCCAACTAGGGTAGAAACTAGGGTGATAAACCAGGGAGACCTATTAAGCCATGCTTCAAGCCAGTTTTGTTGTGCTTCTCTTTCTCTCTTTCTTTTGGTTAATCCTTCTCTTACTTTAGCCATGGATTTTTTTACTACTCCTGTATGATCAGCGTAAAAACAGCATTCTTCTCCTAGCGCAGCACATATTCCCCCTTGTTGGAGGAACAATAAATCAAGCCGTCTTCTATTTTAGAGTACGACTTCGGATAGGGAGGTGAGAGATTTTTCTAAATGACTAATGGAGGTCTCTATTCTCTCTATATCTTCATCTATGGCTGCTCTTGGGGATGTCATACCTGCTTGCTGAGTGGCCAGAGAGGCTATGCCAGTTCCGGCCCCAGCTAGTCCTAAACTGAATAGAGTAGCAATGGTTACAGCAGTGATGGGCTCTCTCTTATCTCTTAGGCTCGTGTGTCTTTACTCCAATGTGAATATATGCTTTCTTGGGGTGGTAGAGGATGCGGGGTATCACAGTCACTAGGATACAGAACTCTTTAGAAGCATTAAGGACTGAGGATGAGAGGCACGGGGTGAGGTCAGTCATGGAACATATCCACCATCCATCACTTCCTGGGGTTAGCCACTTTATGTTATTCCAACTAGGGGCGGCATTTATGGAAGTGCATAAACTTTGTTTATCCTGTGGCACTTTCCCCAGGCAGGTCCCTTTACCGCTTATATGCTGTAGAGTTAAGCCTATTTTACGGTCTCCCCATGAACACTGAGAGGGATTCACACTAGTTAATACATTATAAGTGGCAGTTAGACCTATGGCTTCATAAAATGGAGGCTTTATATCATAACACAGCCAGCAGGAGGCTGTGAGGTCAGGGCTGGTAGCATTAAGGGTCTCATACATAGCGTGCATCAGTTTCCATAGGGGGTCCTCGGCAGCCTGCACAGCAGGTGCCAGGGGGGTCACAGAGGTACCTCCTATGGAGATGAGCCCAGCCATAAGGCCCAGCATGGCGAGCAAAGGAGAAGTGATTAGGTGATTAGAGGTGCTCACAACCACACCTCCCACCAGCACTGTATTGTGGATAAGAGTCTGGGGTTTTGTTACCTTTTTTGGGGTGTTCTTGTTATCTGGGCTTTTAGTAGGGGCGGGAGGAGCCAATGCCTGATTTGGACTTATTGGATTCATTACCAATACCTGATTTGGGCGGGGGGCGGGAGAAGCTAACACTAGATTTGGACCCATAGGAGCTGTGACTATCACCTCGGTTCTCAATTTGATCTGGAGAACAGTTCCAAACATAGGTTTCTGATAGAGAAGTAGGCCCCAAGTTAACCCTGATAGCCATCGCTTGTCTCTTTTCCCTTCTTCTGTAAACTGGAGCTTTACTAGATTGCAGTTAGAATTGTACCGAGTTCGGGTGCATGGCTTAATAAATGAGAGAGTGCTGAGGAGCGGGGTTACTTGCCATTTTTGCTCTCCATCATTGGTGGTAACACAACTCCATTGTGCACAGTAAAGGGACTCAGCTCCTTCACACTGAAGCCCCTCTGGTCCTTCCCGAAACCCAAGACATGCATAAAACCCATTTCGACTTACAGAGATCCGGCGCTGCGCACTTTACGCCAGCTTCCCCCTTTCATTCCTTCAATGTCTGCTACCTTGTCTACGTTCAAGTACAAGTCAGGGAACCAGGTGTTTAGTGGGGACGTGCTGGAGGTTTCGTTGAAGGTTTTACCAGTTTTTCCATCCATCGGGATCCATGTCTGCTTACAAGGTCGATGAGGGTTGGTCTCTGCATGGTTTTCTTTCCAGTTGTTGAGTGGGGTCAGGACTAGTAGCCACTTCATCATCAGGCTGGGCGGGAGGTTCAGGGTGTTCTCGAGGTCTCGAGATCTGTAGTTTCAGGGGGTTATCATGGTGCCACCGCACGGTCCACTCTCTGGCTTGTCTTTGCTCTGGCTGGGTGGCTCAGCGCACGCGGGAGTGGTGGACCCAAGGTCCAACGCCATCAACCTTTACGGCAGTTGGGGTAACCAGAACAACTACATAAGGACCTTTCCATCTTTTTTCTAAGGTTTGGGTCCTGTGCCTCTTTACCCATACCCAATCCCCTGGGGCGATGCCATGTTCTGGGTTCGGTGTGTCTCTTGTCTCATACAAAGAGCGCACCAAGGGCCAAATCTCATGTTAGACTTTCTGCAGGGCCTTCAAACTGGCTAGATAATTTGGGGTTACATTAGGGTCTTGGTCCGGCAAGGCACGGACAATAATGGGGGGTGGTCTCCCATACAGAATTTCGAAGGGAGTCAATCTGTGCACATAAGAGGAGTTCCGAACCCAGAAGATAGCACAGGGTAGGAGGGTCACCCAGTCCCCACCAGTCTCGATGGCTAATTTAGATAAGGTCTCTTTCAGGGCCCAATTCATTCTACTTGCCCTGAGCTCTGGGGATTATATTCACAATGTAAATTCCAATTAGTCCCCACCGCTTGGGCCAGTCCTTTTAGGATTTTACTGATGAAAGCCAGACCATTATCAGACCCTAAAACCTCAGGGACCCCATATTGGGATATGATTTCTTCTAGTAATGCCTTAGCAACAACCTGGGCAGTCTCTCGTTTTGTGGGGAAGGCTTCTACCCAGCCTGACAAAATATCAACAAATACTAGCAAGTACTTATACCCATACTTCCCAGGCTTTACTTCAGTAAAATCTACCTCCCAGCTCCGTCCCGGCCCCCTCCCCCATACCCTTGTTCCTGTGTGTAGGGGTCCCTTCCTACTGGGTCTCATAGCCTGGCACCCAACACATCGGTCCATGATTTCCTGGATCTGGACGGCTTGTTGTTGGAGCTTAAGGCGGGTGGACTTGAGAACTGTCAGCAACTTTCTCTTTCCTAAATGGGTGGCTTGGTGCAGGTTGGAAAGGAGGAACAGTCCTAGTTTTGCTGGCAGTATTAGTCTTCCTTCTGGGTCTCGATGCCACCCATGTTGATCAAGCTCTGGGCAGTGGTGGTTTTGGATCCACTGGAGATCTTCTGGGGTGTAATCAGGTCGCAGGGGCAGGCGCGGAAGCTCGAGTGCTGGCAGGGCGAGTGCCAAAGCTGGTGAAGCTATTGCCGCCTTTTTTGCGGCCTCATCTACTCACCAGTTTCCCTCAGCTTCCGAGGTTCGGGCAGACTGGTGTCCAGGGATGTGAACCACTGCAACTGCCCAGGGCTTTTGCACAGCTGCTAGCAACCTCTGTACCTCTGGGAGATTGTGTAGTTCTTTCCTTCTGCTGTAACAAAGCCCCTCTCCCGGTAGATGGCTTCATGCACATGGACAGTGCCGAAAGCATAGCGGCTATCGGTGTAGACAGCTACCCATCTCTCTTCAGCTCATTCTAGCACCTGTGCCTGCGCAATCAGTTCAACTTTTTGGGCTGAGGTCCCCGGGGGAAGCGAGGCACTCCAGATGACATTCCCATCTTGGTCTACTACTGCCACACCTGCCCTTCGCATCCCGTCCATGATGAAGCTGCTTCTGCCAGTGTACCATACCAACTCACTGTTGTGGAGGGCAACGTCCTGAAGGTCAGGGCGCACCTGAGTGATCTCTGCCAGGATTTCTTGGCATTCATGCAGGGGGACCTCTAGATCTGGGGTCAGCAGAAGGGTGGCTGGATTTAGAACAGCAGGTTTGGCATAGATGATCTGGGGTGCATCCAACAGGAGTCCCTGGTAATGGGTCAGGCGGGTATTAGTCATCCACTTACCAGGGGGTTGCTTCAGGACTCCCTCTATTGCATGAGGAGTTACCACCTTTAGATGCTGCCCAAAGGTGAGTTTGTCTGCGTCTTTTACCATTAGGGCCACTGCGGCGATGATCCTTAGACATGGGGGCCATCCTCCTGCAACTGGATCAAGTTTTTTGGATAAATAGGCAACCGGACGCTTCCATGGCCCCAGGTGCTGCATTAGCACTCCTTTTGCTATCCCCTTCCTCTCATCGACAAAGAGGGTGAAGGATTTTAGGGGGTCTGGTAACGCCAGGGCTGGTGCCTTTAAGAGGGCAGCCTTGAGTTCGTCAAAGGGCTTTCGTTGATTTGGCCCCCAGGCCCAGGGGGCCTTATCTTTGATTGCTTCATACAGGGGCCCTGCTTTCTCAGCATACCCCAAAATCCATAGTCGGCAGTAGCCTGCCGTCCCTAGAAACTCGCAGACCTCTCGGACTGAGGTCGGGACTGGAAGCCTAAGAATAGTCTCTTTCATGGCCTTTATTAGCCATCTGGTTCCTTCGCTTAATTCATATCCTAGGTAAGTGACTGTCTGCCTGCATATTTGAGCCTTCTTTGCACTGGCTCGATAGCCCAATTGTCCTAGTTCCTGGAGGAGGTCTCCAGTGGCCTGTCGGCATTTAGCCTCGGTGGGGGCTGCCAGAAGCAAGTCATCTACGTATTGCAGGAGTGTAACTGAATCATGGCTCTGGCGAAACGAGTCCAGGTCCTGATTTAAGGCTTCATTAAACAGGGTTGGAGAGTTTTTGAAGCCTTGTGGCAGTCTAGTCCAAGTCAACTGTCCATGGGTTCCCGTGTTGTCATCATGCCATTCAAAGGCAAAAATGTTTTGGCTGCTGGGTACCAGGGCTATGCTAAAAAAAACATCCTTTAGGTCTAGGGTGGTGTACCAAACATGTGAAGGGGGCAAGTGACTTAGTAAGGTGTAAGGGTTGGGGACTGTGGGGTGGATGTCCTCGGTTCTCTTATTTACTTCCCTCAAGTCCTGGACTGGCCTGTAATCTTTTCCCCCTGGTTTCTTAACGGGAAGAAGTGGGGTGTTTCAGGCGGAGTGGCAGGGTTTCAGTATCCCAGCTTCTAAGAGGCAGTTAATGTGTGGGGCAATCCCCTTTCGCGCCTCAGTGGACATGGGGTATTGTCGGACCCAAATAGGCTGGGCCGAGGCTTTGACTTTCGACCACTGCTGGTGCTCGGTGGGCTGCCAGACCCACACCCGCTATTTCTGCCCATGCCTGACGGTACATTCTAAGCCAGTAATCCAACTCATGGGGCCACTCTGTAGGGGGAGAGGTGCCATGCATGGCAAACAGGTGACGCTCATCCGCGAGGGGACAGGGTCAGGACATGAAGGGGCTGTCCTTGGCCGTCCATCACTTTGATGCTGTCCGGCTCAAAGTGGATACAGGCCCGGACCTTGGTTAGGAGATCACGCCCTAACAAGGGGGCCAGGCATTTAGGGATAACCGGGAAGGAGTGGGTCATTTGATTGTGGCCCAAGTCCACCTGGCGCTTACTGGTCCATCAATAAACTTTGGACCCAGTTGCCCCTTGCACCAGGCTGGTTTTCTGAGACAGGATCTCTGTAGGCTTGTTTAAAACTGAGTACTGGGCTCCTGTGTCTACCATGAATCCCATTGGTTTCCCCTCTACATACACAGTTACCCAAGACTTGGGGAGGGGACCCGAGTCCCATCTCCCCTAGTCACTGTCCATTCCTGCCAGCAAAACCTGAGCGTCTTGTCTGGTCTGGCCTGGCACTTGGGGCATTCCCTCTTCCAATGTCCATATTCTTTGCAGAATGCACATTGTCCCCTATCTAGCCTGCGCTGCGGTTTCCAAGGTCGGGCCGGTCCGGTTGGACCTGGTCTTCCCCAGGCTGTGCCTTGTACCCCTGCCAGCAGGATTCCTGCCATCTCCTTATGCTGCCTCCTGCTTTCCCTACCCAGGTGCTCTCTTCTTTCCTAATTCTTTCCTTCTACTCCTGATTGTCTTTTCTGATCCTATCCTCTCTTTCTTCCGGGGCCTCTCAAGTGTTGAAAACCCTCTCTGCCACTTCCATCAGATCTCGAATGGTCATTTCCCCCAATCCTTCTTGCTTATATAATTTTTTCCTAATATCTGGGGCAGCTTGGTTTATAAAGGACATAATTATAGCTGACTGATTCTCCTCTGCCAGGGGGTCTAGAGGGGTGTACTGTCTATAAGCATCATAGAGGCATTCTAAAAATACGGCCGGGCTTTCACTTTTCCCTGGCATTACAGCTGTTACCTTAGCCAAATTGGTGGGGCAGCGTGCCGCCGCTCAGAGACCTGCCATAAGAGTCTGGCGGTAGACTCGGCGACGCTCCCTACCTTCTGCGTTCCCAAAGTCCCAATCCGGTCTATTCAGGGGGAAGCGCTCGTCCATCAGGTCCGGCAAGGTTGTCGGCTGTCCATTGTCGCCGGGGACATTCTTTCTGGTCTCCGTGAGGATTCGCTCACGTTCTTCAGTAGTGAACAAGGTCTTAAGCAGCTGCTGACAATCGTCCCAGGTGGGGTTATGTGTATGCATGACAGACGCAAATAAGTCCATTAGACCCCTTGGATCTTCAGAAAAAGGGGGGTTATGAGCCTTCCAGTTATACAGATCACTACTTGAAAAGGGCCAATACTGGAAAGATCATTCCCCACCTGGGCCAGTACCTCCCAGGGCCCGTACGGGGAGAACGGGGGCCCTGGCTGAGGTGGAGGAGGACGGTTCCTCTTCTGAGGTCTCTTCCCTGTGCCTGCGGGGCCTTAATCCCCACAGTGGTCCCTGGGTTGGGGGTGGGAGGGCTGACAGGGAGGCGAGCGAGTGAGGGGGCTAAGGAGGGGTGGCCGCCTCAGGTTGGAGCGGCGCCACAGGCACGTATGGAGGGGGGTCTCTGGTTTTCTTCAAGATCTAGGTCTATCAGGGAGGGGTACAGGTCTGACCCTGCCTGTAAGATGGGTTTCTTGGATGGGTCCCCCGGGAGTTTCGAACGGGCCATAAGAGTGGGTGCAGTCAGGTGGTTGGGAGCCTGAGAGATGGCCAGTACTCGAGGGGGGTTCCTCCGGCTTCTCGGAGACAAATGGCTTTAGCCAGGAGGGAGGACTTTCCACCAAAGCCTGCCACAACAAAATATAGGGGTATTGGTCTGGGTGGCCCTGTAATTCGGGCCGGCTGATAACACCTCAGACTCTCTTAATAATGTCCAGGGAAAAGGTCCCCTGGGGTGGCCAGCCCACCTTCAAAGTAGGCCATTCTTTAGAGCAGAGGGTATCAAACTTACCTTTCTTTATTTCCATGCCATAATTGTGAGCCTTGGTGCGGATCTCAGGGAAGTGGCTCAGGAGCAGGGTTTTAGGTGTTACTTGAGCCTGTCACATTATTATTACAAAAAGAAGCCAGAAAAAGACAAGGGACACAAAGCCAGCAAACATACAAATTCAAACCGAGTTTTCTAACACCCACCGGCCGGTCAGCCACACCACATCCACAGGCGCCGTCTCAATCACACAACCCTCAGGATCCTTACCTAGCTGTCCAAACGGCGTCCACTAAGGATGTCGTTCAG
Source organism: Manis javanica (assembly GCF_040802235.1). Lineage (NCBI taxonomy): Eukaryota > Metazoa > Chordata > Mammalia > Pholidota > Manidae > Manis > Manis javanica. The sequence goes on from NC_133167.1 coordinate 39,444,220, forward strand.
GCACCGCCTCGTCGGGGACGTCTCCCGCGACTTCCAGTAGTGGAGCCTCCAGGGTCGTTACCCGCTCCTTCCTTTCCGTGAGATTTCTCAATTGAGACAGGGCAGAGGCCTGTTTCAGTCTCTCCGGTCGAGAACCTGTTTCAGTCCTCCCCTCTTGGAGGTGGCCAAACCTCCTGCCACGGCTTCTGAGTACACCTCGGTATCGGGGGATCGTCTGTCTCCCTGAGGAGGGATCTAGCAATTCTGGACGAGCCCTCAAAATGTTAGGGTCCGGAGTCGACCACCTCTCAAATAGACAGAAGACACTCACGATAATGCAAGTCACGCAGCGAGGTTTATTTCCAGCTAGTTGGGGTCCAAGTGTCCGCCCGGTGCAGCGGGTTTCAACAAGGACCCAGAGCACTCAAAGCCAGGGGTTTATATGGCATTTTCAAAAAGCATTTACTCATAGTAATTTTCCATAATTTCTGGCTTGTGCCACATCCTGGGGGTTAAGCAAAAGCAAGATAAGACCACTCCTCAAATGTTAGGGAGCTTCAGCAAGATAAGCTGACCAGAGTGGCAACCGCCCACAACTCGGTATGCATGATTAGCTGACCAAGGGTCGCAGCCGCCCACAACCCGGTGTATATGATAACCTAGTTCTTCAACACCCGTTTATCAAGCCTTAACCAGTTCCTCCTTTCCTGAGTCACCTACTCAGAAAATGGCTTTTCGGCCTTGAAGATGGCCATTCTCATGCTAATTCATTCTTACGTAAGGTTTCCAAGAATGGCCAGAGTTGTTCTTTCGGTCTTCTAATCCCCCTTTGACCGGCAAGCCAGTTGCAATCAAGTCATCTCAGTGTCGTTTGTAAATCAACACACAAAAGAAACCAATTTCTGATATACAATTCTCTGCCCAGACTGGGACTGTTCCGATGAGAGCTTTTCCATCAGAGAGGGACAACTGAGTGGAGATAGAGGAATAAGGAGACTGCCATCTGATAGATACCAAATCACCCGTTTCCTCAAGTCACTTAACATCCATCATGCATCTGCCTTCACATGCAAAGCAGCAGAAGATATGGTCCACGCTCTCGTGTGTGCTAAATGACCTTTGTTTAATTGTGATCTCTACTCAACATAAGACAAATAGGGAAAACATCAGAGGACCTTTGTTGGGTAGTTAGAGGCTGTGTACAATTTTGTAGGAATTTGAAGTAAGGGAAGGTTTGTTTTAGGCTGGTTGGGTGATAGAAGGAGAAGGGAAGCCGAACCAAAGTACTGGATGACACTAGCAGAACTGACAGGGCTGGGACACTGTGTGTGAAAGGACAAAGCTTCAGTACAAATATGAACAAGACATGCAAGCAAACGAGAAGGGCTTGTCTCTATCAGAGCAGAGACTTTAGGAAATATCTGAGAAAGAGTGGTCGGCTTAGACGGGACAAGCTGGTAGATGGCCTTGACTACCAGAATGTTGGGTATGAACTGTTAGGTAAAACTGGAGCTCTGTAAGTGCCTGGGAAAGGGGTGGTGTGGTGTAAGTCCTTAGGAAGGTGAGTCTGATAGCATTGGAGAGTAGGCAAGAACAGACAGAAACTGAAGGCATGGCTCAAGAAAACTAGACCAGTTAGGTTTTAGATGATTAGGGCCAGTCAAAGCCATTCTGTTGAAAATAAAGAACTAAATTAAAACAGCCAGTAGAAAAATCATCAGACACTAAATGTATCATGAACAAAGGGGAAGAAGGAATTAAAATAATTCCAGATATTGGTTGGGGTGGCTGATCTGTATTTTGCCAAAGTTGATGGCATTTAGCAATGCAGTTTACAGAGACCATTCACCAAGTCAAATTCAACTATTTGTATAGTGCTTTGTGAATTGCAAAGCAGTATGTAAATATTTAAAGTGTTATAAAAAGCAAATTCTGTGGGAAACAAAAAGGTGCACTGAAAATAAAGGTACCTTTAATCAGACAGCTGTTCAGAATACTTCGAATACTTAAACCCTTCTAGCAAGGCCCAGTGAAGACTAAGAACGTGACATCGGAGAGGACTCAGCAGCAGGGGCCAGTGCTCAGTACCCTGCTCAAGGGTCCCAGCTTGCCTCCTGTTAGCTGTGCGATCATTATCTGTGCAGATGGCAGGACTTCTGCGTGTCAGTTTCCCCAATCAAAAAATTGTAATAGTCACACCTTTTTTACAGGTTTGTTTTGAGGGTTAAATTAGGAAATATGTGACAGGAATGAACTATAGAGAGAAAAGGTACACATAATTTTTACTTCTTTGATATGTTAAACACTACCAGCCCTAGAGAATACCACCTTCTCATCTTCCCCCTTCTCAACTGCTGCTTCTTCCTAAAACTAAGTGGGTACACATGAGGAAGAGGGAAACTGTAAAGTGAACCAAGTAATGTCAAAAGATAAACTGAGACGTATTAAAAATTTGCTTGCCGCTTAACAGCTGTGAATGTGCATTTAAAGCTGCTAAGAGAATATAATAGCTCACTAGGGAGACTCCTATGATTACCGTAAGCAGGATAATTCCCCGTGTCTGGAGTGTACTTCAGAGTCATGATCCTCAAGGCCCAAATCTATCAAAATCAAGTAACTGAAAGAAAGACCTCTTGGAAGGAATTACTTTGTTAAGATCACTGAATGAGCCAGTTGGCTTATATAGCTGAGTCTCAATCTCCCCCAAAAGTATCAACCCAAGTACAGTAAGTGGTGTTGGCCATAATGTAACCTCCTTGCTCAGCTAAAAGAGGACCAAGGGCTAGTCTATTATCAAGAAATTTTGGCCAGAGCATCTAGGGATTTTTCTTGGGCAGCTATTGCTTTAGCAGCAGATTCTGCAATATCTTCAAATGTTAAGGAAAGGTTCCTGATTGTAGCGTCCTTTGCACTTACTCCTAGCCAGAGCAGCAGGGGTCTGCCAAGGGAAGCCATCTAAGCAGGTAAACCAATTCCTTTTAAACTATGAGTTTCTTAGTGCTGTTATCTGTCTCATGGCTAAAATTTTAAAACAAAACCTCTAAGATCTGTTTGTGCCTCCTGGTAATTCTTGTTTGAGTCTGACCCACCCATCCAACTACACTATTTTCAATTTGCCTCTTTATAGCAGGAAGATCTTCAACTAAGATAGAAATAAAAAAATTCCTATGTTCTAGATTGAGAGCTGTGTGTCTTGGGGATGTTTAGTGCATCCTCCCACAAAAGCTTCAGAATGTTTTTCTTTCCCTCTTGATACATAGTTTCATTTTAGCTTAGAGCAAAAGGTCTTTGCAAAGTTCTTATCAGGTTCTGAATATCAGGGTCCAATTTCCCTAACTTCTGACCCTACCAGTTTGACCACACAGCTACTTAAAAAAACAAAAAAATCCTGTCAAGTGTCTTGCCAGGATTCAGCTGGGACAAACAGTAAATATTCCTGGGCAGTACTGAAAACCCTATGGACACAAGAGATACCCCCAAAGAGGGTGCCAAAAATCCTTTCCTCCCAAGATCCAGAGCTACTCCAAAAGAAAACAAAGACAATTCCCCCGAGAGCTGAGAACAGCGAGTAGAGCGCTAGCCACAAGTGCACTACAGCCTGTGTTCTCTTCAGCCATGGTAGTGGGGCCGCAGACCTCACACACTTCTCAGGACACAAAATGAGACAAACATGAAGGCAGTCGCTTTTCCCGGGAGGGAGAGCATCAACCACCAGCAGGTCCCCAAAAGCAAATTCCCGAGTCACAGTTCCAAGATCTAATTCTTACAGGTGTTTCTGACAGTTCTGTAAGAATTTGGAAAGGAAGAAACGACATGAAATCTCACATCCCTCCCTTCACCAGCCGCCACAGACAGAGGCCTGGGAGAGCTGATTCTAGTGAGCCCTTTGCTGGCTTCTGCCGGTTTTCTCAGGATCCTATCTGTAGGCTCTGGAGCCAGTGGGATATCCAAGCAAGTCTCATCCTGGACACCAGAAACTAGAGGAGGAAAAATAGGTTTCCCTCTACTCCTTACAGCGAGTGCTCAGCTGAGACCCTTTTTTCTCTAGAGCACCTCATAAATGGATAAGCTTATCAAGGTTAAAAGTTCCCCACTGTGGCCACTGTAATTCGAAATTATCTCTGTTTTAAGGTGAACAAGCAAACATCTCTTCACCTAAGGCCTCATAGGGGACCCAGTCCAGCCTAAGAGAGACCCAGTCTGTCCCAGGAACCAGTCCAACTCCAGCTAGTTTCTAGACCCAATCTGGAGAAAGAAATGCTCCAACTGAAAGTTCATAACACAAAGCCACAGATTCTCGAGGGACACACGCCATGACCTCTAGCGGAATGGAGGAAGCAGGGCGCTCAGGGGCCAGTGGGTTCTTTGCCAGGCGAGGGCCATCAGGAGCCGCCTTTAGTTCCCTCCTGACACCAGACTTAAAAGTTTTAATATGCCTCAGTTTATCTATTAAGAGTTGTTTGAGTGAAAGTTCATTCAAATTTGCCAATCTAGCAGATAGAAATGAACTCTGAGGAGGTGTACAAAGTGAAAGGCTGTTACAGGTAGAAAGGAGTGGTGGGAACAAGGAAGCTAGACTAGACAAAAGCAGGTTGGTTACACAGGGTTACCTTCCTTCGCGCAGCCCGTGCTCCTCGGGCACCTCCTGATGGAGTGGTTTAGGATTACATGTCTGGGAAAACCGGAACCCTAAGGCAGGTCAGTTTGGTGATGTAGGGCTTCGCATAGGTGACTCCATTAGGGGCCTGCTGTCTTGTTTTTTTTAATAGCAATTACTATGCTATTTTTTCACTAGGTAAGTTATTAAAATCTTTAAAACAAAAACATAAAAATACATGTAATGATAGTCAATAACCGGCAAGTATTATAAACTACCACATGACTTATTTTCACTTCTGCACACGGGAGGTCACAAATGACAGAGAGAGAGGCTTAAGGCACAGTGACGAGCACTGAGCAGGGACCGTGTCCCAGGCCCCGCATGCTTCTCTGCTTCATCTCATATACCTGGTACCTGAACCTCATGAGGGAGGCTCTGCCCTCACTTTTCTGAGGGCGGCTCTGCCCTCACTTTTCCAGGGATGAGCCTGAGCCTTAGGGAAGCTGATTATCCAAAATTGCTTGGCTAGTAGGGGAAGCTGAGATTTGAACTCTGGTCTGACTCTGCAGCCACACTCTTAAAAACCAGATGATGAACATATATTTACATTGTTTATCTGTTCTGAGAAAGGTTGTGTTTTTTAATGTGAAAAATTGCAAAAATCACTTTGTTATTCCACAAATATACTTTATCAGACATCATTGTTACTGCTGTATTTACCCTCCTTTTTAAAATGTCCAAAGGCAACAAAATACAAGGATAAAGCTAAACATACATAAACTTCTCTCGCTGAATGGAAGATCAAAATGTTCTAACTTTCCTTCTGGTTCTACAGCTCAAGAAAGCCCTCGACGAAGCCAACATCAGATCAGCGGAAATATCCCGGACCAACCGAGAGCTGCGGCAGAAACTTACTGAGCTGGAAAAGACACTGAACAGCAACAACGAGAAAATAAAGAATCAAAAGGACCAAATTCAGCTCCACTTGTCGGCTAGGGCGAATAATGCTCAGAATATTGAGAGAATGAAGGTTGTATGAGAAACGCAAAATCTCCCCACACTTCCCTAGGATCTGACAGGGAGGCAGCCAGGGGGTGGTGCCCCGGGGAAGTCGGCCCAGAGCACTGCCGGCGCCACGTGTTCCCTGGGAGCCTTGGCTGCACCGGGACGGACGGAGCGGCTTGCCTTGGGGCACCCTCTCTCCCCAGCAGAGGCACCGGCCACGCCCACGTTTGGTTCCGTATTAGCTGCCTGAGTCGCATTCTGGCTGCCCATCTGTGTCTCCCCAGGACTGCGCAGGAACCTGCTCTTTTGGGGTCAGAGGGCAGACAGGAGGGAGAGCCCAGCAGGAGCTGATGTCTGGGCCTTCCGAGGTTCTCTGTCAGCCTGTAGGTGAAAAGAGCAAGCCAGTCTTTCCACTGATCATCTGTCTTTGTTGTTTCCATATTTACTTTCAGCAAATAGAAACAGAATTGAGGCAAATGGAGCTAATTAAGGATCAATATCAGAAAAAAAACTATGAACAGGTAGATGATTTCCACAAACTATTTACCATTCACATAAAATCCCAAACGTGGACAGGTTTAACAACTACCTCCTCCTTTGTGCCCTACCAGTCACTGAGTATCCAGAAATTTGTATCTGAAATGGCTAGCCTACAGAAAGAGGTGCAGCTGTTGGCCAGGAGCCAGTATAATATGTCAACAGAGAATAAACAGCAAGAGCTGCGCCTTGAGGCAGAGCGGAACATAAGGCAAGAACTGGAGAATCGGTGCCAGGTAAAGGCTTCCGACGTTTCAGCCTGAAGATTATCATGCAATGTATGCCCGAGCTCAGCGTTAGAGCACCTACATTTTCTAGATTCTGTGGAAGAAAACAAATGTGAACTTTCATCTTAGCTAAGTCCTTAGAATCATAGTTATCTAGGAAGAAGCCTATAGCTTTGAAGAGCACACAAGCTCTCTGTTGTCGACTTAAAAATATTCATTTTAAATGCACATATGCAAAATACTTGTTACTAAGCAAGACTTCTGCACTGACTGTCGTTGTCTTTCAGGAAATTTGTCCTCCTTGGCCCTTCCCTGTGGGTCAGATCCTGCTGCTGCTAGGGTTTTTAGCTATTCCCAATCTAATGCAAAGCATGACATTATATCACTGAAAAGGGAATTAAAGAGACCAAGCTCTTTCCTGCCTTCCACCAGAGAATGTCTTCAATGAAAACTATCCCTCCAATTCTGGAAGGAGATGTTAGTCACTTTTTCTCAGGAGAATCCATAAATCAAAATCTGTAGTCATGCACCTATGTACACGGTAGGTTAAACTGATAATAGGTTTTATCTTGTATTCTGGTAGCGCCTGAAGTAAGAAAGTACCCCATCATACTTTCATAATTTCCCTGCCCACTTATACAATATGGAAGCTTTTTGTTGCATATGTTACATTGGGAGGTTGTAAAGATTTTTGTGTCATGTTTTCAGGAATTGGAACAAACTGTCAGATACCTGAAGAAATATAAAGAGGCAACAGAGAATAAACTGAAAGAGGCCAGTATGGAATCAGAACAGGTAAGCCAGACCCAGGGGCATAAAGACTTAGATGAACTTCCTCAGCCACAATGACCTTGAAATACACAGGTCAGTGTAGAATCCATCATTAATATAGTTGCCAGGAATACAAGCACCAGTAACATACCAAGTATAATCTGTTATAAAGAACAAGTAATTTTTAGATTAAGATTCCGTGTCCTGATGAGAATGCTGAAAGGTTAACCCTGAAGCCCAAATTCCTACCACTAAATATAAGAAGGGAAGACCACCATGTTTGTGGATTTCAGTGCATCATTTGATATGAAAAATAAAAGTGGAAGCTCTTTGTTCAATCAATAACTAGAAGTGTAAAGTAGGCCCTATTAATTTCTGAATCTGCTTTCTCTGTTCTGTTTAAAATCATAGATTAGAGCTGGAAAGAACATTTGAAATCACTAGTCTACCACAACCACCCCTCATTTTCCAGATTAGAAAACAGGTTCTTAAGCTTAAAGTGTCACATTGCCTTTGCTGTCAGTCGATCATGATTCAGCCCTTTTATAGCCATTAAATCACATGACAATGTGACTGTCAGGATGGTATGTGAAAAGGAATATGGACTCTGACAAACATGAACGTGAATGCCAACTGTGACACTTACTGTGTCCTTAAGTTATATTTACTTTAACCAGTTTCCATATCCATAGAAGTCAGGAAATTAATACCTATTACTGTTATTCTGCATAGTGGCTCAGAATAAGTTTCAATAAATGTTACCTCCCCTCTCATTCACCATACGAGAGGGGACGTGGTATACAATGCCGTTCCAAGCATCTTTCCTGCCACCCCTGGTAGAGTGCTGGAGAAAGAGAGGGTGTGACTGAGGGGGTGGGAGCGTCACTGTCATCAGGATGCACAGACATATCTGGTAAATATTTTAGCTTTCTGGCTTTCTGAGGCAGATGACAAGTGCAGCTCTGTTTTCTTACCTTGCTATTTTGTACCCACACTGTGACCTGGCTAATATAAATACACAGTGGTACATATTTATTGAGGACTATTTTATGGCAGATACCACAGTAGGTGTTGAAGACATAGAGTAAAGAAGCCAGAGGATGTCCCTGCTCTCTGCAGGGTACTTGCCTTCTCCCAGGAAAGAAAGAAAGAAATATGTCGCTCTCTCAGAATTCAGAATCAGAAAGTGAAAATGCTATCCACGAAACAAATAGTCAAAGGGGGAAAACCAGTCATTTTACTTTTTATTCTAAAGGATATGTTCTGGAGATGTTTTTAAGCAACATTTGTATAAAATAAAATCCTGTAGGCTCTACCTTCAGAATACCAGAGTATCCCAAGTACTTAGAAAAGTGGCAGGCAGAAAAAGGCCCTTAATAAATATTTGTCAAATAAATGAATACTGATTCCAGATCACCTTCAAAGGTCGAATAACAGAGGGAGTATTTTCAAATCTAAAAAAGATAACTGGGAAGTTTAGCTCCTAAGCAAAAAATGTAAAATATTTTAATGATAAAGGATATAAAAAGAATACTACTTTTAGTCACCTGGCCCAGTTTCACTAGATCATTCTATTGCTTTCATAAAGCACAACAGAAAAATCTAGCCTCTACAGTTTAGGGACTTTGGAGACATATTTAGTCTTAGAGAACAGAACTCAAAATTCAAAATACAGCTTGAACTGCCACATTGATTTTCAATGCCATCTTACACTTCCATTCTTATTTTTCTCCTGGGTCCCGTACTTCCTTACCTCCCATCCAGGAAATAGTAACAAATGCGTGAAAAACGCCAAGCTTGCATGCATTCTTAACTTCACACTCAGAACTCGCTCCCTCATCCGTTAGGATGTGTATTACACAAGTAAGCTGCAAAGACCTTGCAGTCAGAATTTGGGTCTTTTACATATCTAACAGCTACACAAAAAACTTTCAAGTGTTTGTTTGTTGTAATTTTTAATGATAACGTTTATATGTTCAGATCACAGCAAACCTGGAACAAGCTCACCGCTGGTTTAAGTGCAGGTTCCACGGCCTACAACACGAGCTGACAGAAAACCGGCTGCAGAGGCTGCCCCGGGAGGACAGGTGGCTGGGAGAGGTGCGCACGGAGGCCTGGCTGGCTTAAGTCGTGTTTGGATTTGTTCCTTCTCATATTTCTAACTACGGAAGTTCTTCTTTCATCTAGCTTCTCTCCACTTATCTTTAGGTTTCTTTTCACTTCTCCTAGGAAAACCAGTGAACTAAATTTCCTTCTTGAAAGTTCCACCTCTCCCAAACTGTCTGGTTTAGATCCACCCACCTTGATAAACAGGTGATACTCATTAAGACACAATAAGTCCTCTGCTCTGCAGACAGCTTGAGCACTGCTTTATTTTCTTTCCAACAGAACCCAGATAAAAGGCAAGACATCATGTCCAGCCAGTCTGTTTTACATCAATGGGAAAATAACAGAATCTTAGACATGTGCCCAAAAAGTATCATTCTGAACTACAGAGAAAGTGACGCCCGTGACAGAGAAGGTTATTCATGTGCAGTTACACCACACTGATGCCTTGAGCCCAGCGACTACGGCTGGCCTGTTTCCACAGTCATCAGGACATGAAATCTTTGATGCGGGCTGAACATTTTGGACCTGAGTTTATCCTTTTATGGACTCTTTGTTTTCAATACAGAACTACCCCATCTTTTTGTCCCTTTCCCCTTTTTCCACCCAATAAACTTATATTGATTTGTTTTATGGTAGCTAAGTATCATGCAACAGATCTCCTATTTTTGCAGTTATACTTTATGAAAACATTTAGGGATGAACTAGTTGATATGGCAGCTAAAAGATATGATATCCTGTTTCCATGTTACCAATCTATCCTGTTACCAATCTATCCTGTTATCTTGTTACCAATCTAACATCTGGTAGGCTATTCCTGGAAATAAAATCACCTGGAAAATGGTAAAAACTCTTCTACTGTCTTGTAAACATATACCCTTCTGTGCTGGGTGATTACCAGCACATCTTATAGAAGGTAGCTCAGACTGTAAATGTCAAAGGGAGCTGTAAATACAAAGAAGTTTATTGAGAACGGCAGTCTGCTCTGCTCCAGGAGACTTGGCTGACCAATGCAGGTGTCGCTACGTTAAATGTACCGATAAATTTAGCTTTATTATGTATTTCAAACACTGAGTGGTGAATTAGGTAATCCAGACAATATATGTAAACAGCTGGCATAATATCTGGCCTAATTGATACCCCAAAACAGTAGATGATGATACTATCAAGACCTAAACCAACTGAACAATTCTAAAATTGGAGAGAATATCAAATATGACCATCAGAGACATACTGAGTGGTGAGCTCATCTGATATAAAAAAATAAGAGTTGAATTTCCTGCTTGCTGTGGTCAGGGAGAGCTATGTTGGTCAGGCAGAGTCCTCCCTGATCAGAGCAGAGTAATTTACACAGGGTTTTGGGAAACCATGGAGTTAACTCAAGGACTGGGAGCCTTTCAGAGGCTTAAGTAGGTTGCCATCATCTGTAGCAGTGTAGTTACTTGGGTGAGACTTGTTAATCGGCATTCAGAGGCAAGTTTACTGGAGTGCAGCCTTTTAACACATCCATACTGTGTTTGTGACTCAGAAGTTTGGGGCTTAACTGATCGGCAGGCTGGTAAAAGCCCCAGCAGGTTGTCTATAATTCCTGTGGGACTTATCCCTTTGGCCTCTTTATAAGGACACAGATCTTTGAGGGAATTAGAGAGTCATAACCTTGAAACAGCCTAACAAAGAGCCCCACAGAACAATTCACCTTAGTCCTGGGTTGGCACTGACAATCTTGGTCCTGAATTCTGCATAGCAAAAAAGATGCCAGTTACTGCACAGGAGAAATGAGCAATCTTAACAGGTTGTAACTATGTTGTCCCTGAGTATTGTCATGACAGTCACAGTCACATACCAAGAATATTTTTATCTTCCTCATCCAGAACAAGGACATTTTTCTTCACCAATGTATTGTCCTCAAGGGGCACCATTATTGATAAAGTTGGGTAACATACCTTTATATCATTTTTTAGGTTGGCTATACAAAACATTAGCTAGGGAGAATGAGTTATAGTTACACTGGTGATCATTTCTAGTAAACCTTATGTTAGAACAGCCTATTTAGTGTGATGATTTACTAAAGTATTTCTATAATATTTTTTAAGTGTTTCTACAGTGTCTATCATATAGTACACTAGCTGCTATTGTGAGTCCACCTTCATCTAAAACAACCCCAAAACAAGCAAAATATGAAACAATGGTTTTTAAGAGACTGGCCACGATGCAACACAGAACAGCAATCCCTGAGAGAAAGGGAGCGAGTGAGGTGAGCCCCACTACCGCCCCGGCTGCCAGGCTGAGAGAGCGCCAGCTGCAAGGCAGCCCACAGGGGGGCTGGTTTCCCGAGCTGAGGAGCCAGAACGGAGAGGCCAGGGAGACAAAGCTGCTCAAGTTCCAGACAGGAGAGAGCTGCCCAGAGAGACTTTCAGAGGTGACCAGAGGGTACTCTGAGTATTCAAGTATTCAGCTGAGCACTGGTCATGTGCATGGAAGGAAACAACCCGAGGCTGGGATTGGAACTGTCCAGAAGGGTAGCAGTAAGAGGGCCCAGTCCACATACACAGGGACAGCCCCCTCCGCTGGCACTGGAGGCCACATGCTGTGCAGGGCGCTGACTGCACCCAGGGAGACCTGCTGCAGCAGAGCGCAGTTAGCCCCCAGCAAACACGGCTCTGGTCCTGACACATCAGAGCAAGACCCCGGACATTCCACTTCCAAGTAACTAACTGCCTTACAAAACACAGCTTCAGAATATTTAGAGGAATATGACAATATATGGCATTCATTAAGGTAAAATCAGTTTCTGGCACCCAATCCAAACTTATCAAACATGCAAAGAGGTAGGAAAATATGACCCATAAAGAGAAATAAAAACTGACCCAGAACTAACACATCATAATTGGCAGACAAGGGCATTAAAACATTACAAAAAGATGTATGAAAATCTAGAATCTGGACTCTTACTAACTTTGCTCCAGGTAACCTGTCGAGTGTTTTGCCCTTGGGGATTCTGAGACCATAGGTACTTCTCTGGTAATTTCCCTTTTTTGGCCTTTACTGAGCTTTATTCAGGTGTAATTGACAAAACTGTATGATGTTTAAAGTATACATCATGATAACTTGATATACATTGTGAAAGGACTCCTTCCATCTATCTGGTTAATTAACATCCATCACTTAACTTTTTTTTTTTTTTGGTGAGAATATTTAGTTTCAATTCTCTCAGCAGAGTTCAATTATATATCAGTCTTTTTAAACTATAGTTACCATGGCATACCTTAGATCCTCAGACCTTATTCATTCTCAGAACCCGAAGTCTGTAACCCTTTACCAGCCTCTCAATAGTTCCGCAACCCCCCAGCCTCTGGCAATCACTCTTCTAACTCCATGTTTCTATGAGTCTGAATTTTATTTTTTTAAGATTCCACATATAAGTGTCTCCGGTAATTTCTTCAATATTCTAATGTTACACAGCTATAATTTGATCATACTGAAGGACTGCAGTGTACTTTATCTGGAAGTAAAGTAAATCATACCTATTAAATCTGTAGTTGTCACAAAGAATAAAGGAATTCCTCTGACAGTGATCCCAAAGTACCATATATGGGTGGAGACTTAACAAAGGACTGGGAATTGTTATAAATTCTCATTTTTTGAAATGGTGTTTCAAAGAACACTCTTCGAAAAAAAAGCAAAATTTCTAAGAAATACGACTATTTGATAATATTTGGTATCTCTCTAGAGCATTTATTTGGGCCTCTTATTTCTGGTGATCAATCTCAGTTCTTTGAGCAAGATGGCTTTATGCTGGCACTGCCCTATATCATATACTCTATACCTTGGACTTCTTTGGGCAATAGGGACTCTGTAAACCATTTGTTAACGTAAGCCTGTTATAAATGGCCACAAACAGTGTATAAATATGAAAGACTAGAACAGACTGGAATATTTTCTACTTAACAGACCCAGAAGAGGGCTTTCCTTGAAGTTCTAATAAGTGATAGAGGATTAAGTCTCCACTGAATGGACTGGTCACATGCCCTCCCTTAACCAACCACTGTGACTTGAAAGATGGATTATACACTGGTTGGCTAGGTCTGGGTGTGAGATGTGTCCATCTCTGAAACTGAGGCTAGTTCCCCAGAGGAAACTGAAGTGATGTTTCCAGAAAAAAAGGGGATTTGAAGTCAGATCAAAACCATAGATGTCCATCACAGTCATGACTGTTAAGTAGAGAAAACTCACCAAGATGATCACTGCTGAACTTTACTAACACTGCAGCCAGCGAGCTCTGAAGCGGTGCTAGGTGCCTCGTTTATAATGACACTTCTTTTCCTCCAGAGCATTTATATAAGACAGCTATGAGCTGCCACGTTCTTCCTGAAACTTTAAAAACTGATTCCTCAATCACTTTTATATAGGGAATTTGCGGTAGCTAGAGGCAATGGCAGCTGCTTAACTATCTACCTACTAATATCTCCTTTATAAGCAATCTGAAACACAAAAGGGAAAGTAAATTCTACATAAAACCAAACTGTCCGCACAAACTAAAGGCAGGCAATGTCAAATCTTTCAAATAACTAAATAAAATTTGTGAAACACCAAATCACAATGTGTGCTGTCTCACACTTCTGCTCTACTGTTCTGTAGCAAAGGCAGACCAATAAAAAATGTAAAAAATGTAGGACAGACAGAAAGAGGAAGCCACTGAAGGGGTCTAAGGATGATCAGAAATCACCACCACAATGACTTAAATGCAAGACTAGATCTGGAAACACTAAAAAAGTGTCTAAGCAGAGGCAGAGGTTAAAGATGGTGGTGTGAGAAGTAAGACAGAAACCTCTTCCCAAAATCATATATAATACAAAAATACAGCAAATACAACTAATCCTGAAAGAGCAACCAGAAAGAAGACTGCGACAGACCACCTACATCTGGAGAAAGAGAAGACCTCACAGAAAAGGGTAAAGTAGCAAAGCTGCCACCTGGTGAGACCCAAGCCCTTCCCCCACCCAGGCTCACTGACAGGAGGAAAAGGAGCGGGGAGGGGGTAGAAGCCTAGGACTGCTGAACACCCAGCCCCGGAGATCTGCTCTGGGAGCATGAACCCACATTAAATGGTACTCTGGAGATTAGTGGGGTTGGGAAACAAAGACAGGCAGAATACTCAGAGAGACTGAGATTCCAGCTGCTTGTGGACAGCAGGTACCCAAAGCCAGCCAGTCCAGGACAAAATAAAGACTGGCACTTTGAAAGACTTCCCAACAGCGAGAGGGCTGCTAAAGAGGCAAGGATTGCACAGAGCTTGCTGCTCTGGTAAAAGGACAGGTGGAACAAAATCATCCTGGCACACTCAGCCCAACAGGTTGGGAACTTTCAGAAGCTTCAGGCACTCCATCCCCTTTGGCTGACAACTGCACCAAGGCCCCCCCCCACAATACGGAGCCTGCCACTCCTTCCTCCCAGCCAGCACACGTTCACAAACCTGCTGTCCCCGCCACTGTGCAAGGCCAACCAGAAGGCAGTCCCACCTATGGCAGCTAAAGAGGAGTAACACAGGAGCTCCTCCCTGTGCACTGGGCCCACTGGCCCTCGCAAGAGAGACAGGCAATACAGCCAGGAAGCAGGAAAGAGCACTTTCCTCCAGACAGGCACTGGTGCCTCTCGACTGCTACCCCCATCATCACTCCAGGTGCTGGGCAGCTCCATAGTAGAACTTCTGGGCACTAAACGTCACCGTCGACACAAAAATATTTTTCCATAGTAATCATTAGGAATATGGAACAGCAAAAGAATCTGGTACAAACCTAGTCCCACAGACATCAGAAAGAGGGCTAAGTGAAACTAAGAGAAATCACCAATCTTCCTGATAAAGATTTCAAAATAAAAATCAGAAACATACAGAGCTACAGAAAAATATTCAAGACCTCAGAATGAGATGGAAACTGAAATTACAGTATCTGAAATGAAACATACAACAGAAGGATTTAAGAGCATATTAGATGAGGTAGAGGAGATAGTAAATGGAATAGAAATTACAGAACAGGAATACAAAAAATTCTGAGGCTCAGAGAGAAAAATGGATCTCTAGGAATGAAAGAATATAAAGAGAACTGTGTGACCAATCCAAATGGAACAATATTCACATTATAGGGGTACCAGAAGAAGAGAAAGAAAGAAGGATAAAAAGTCTCTTTGAGGAAATAATGGCTGAACACTTCCCCCATCTGGGGAAGGAGATAGTCTTTCAAGTCATGGAAGTGCACAGTTCTCCCAACACAAGGGACCCAAGGAAGACAACACCAAGACACATAATAATTAAAATGGCAAAGATCAAGGAAAATGACAGAGTATTAAAACCAACCAGAGGGAGAAAAAAAGACCACATACAGAGGAAAAACCATCAGGCTATCATCAGCCTTCTCAGCAGAAACCTTACAGGCCCGAAGGCACTGGCATTATATATTTAGTGCAATGAAACAGAAGGGCTTCAAACCAAGAATACTCTACCCAACAAAATTATCATTTAAATTTGAGGCAGGGATTAAACAATTTCTAGGTAAGCAACACTTGAGGGAATTTATTTCCCACAAATCATCTCTACAGTTTATTTTAGAGGGACAGCTTTGGAAGGAAGTGCTCCTAAAGCTAAATAGCTGTCACCAGAGAAAATAAAACCACAGTAAAGGAAGAAGACTAATTAATTACTAACCAAATGCAAAATTAAATCAGCTACATACAAAGTCAGTCAAGGGATATACAAAGAGTACAGAATATGACACCTAATATATAAGGAGTGGAGGAGGAAGAAAAAGGAGGGAGAAAAAATAAACTTTAGATTGTCTTTGGAATAGCATAAGTGAGTTAACTTAGACTGTTAGTAAAGAAGCTTCCCTTGAGCCTTTGGTAATCACAAATCCAAAGCCTGCAATGGCAATAAGTACAAATCTATCTATAATCTCCCTAAATGTAAATGGACTGAATGCACCAATGAAAAGACATAGAGTTACAGAATGGATAAAAAAAACAAGACCCATCTATAGGCTGCTGCAAGAGACTCACTTCAAACCCAAAGAAATACAAAGACTAAAAGTGAAGGAATGGGAAAAGATATTTCATGCAAATAATAGGGAGAAAAAAGCAGGAGTTACAGTATCTCTTATCAGTGAAAACAGACTTGAAAGCCAAGAAGTAACAAGAGACAAAGAAGGACATTCCATAATGATAAAGGAGTCAGTCCAACAGGAGGATATGACCATTGTAAGTATCTATGTACCCAATATAGGAGCACTTAATTACGTAAAACAAATACTTACAGAATTAAAGGGGGAAATAGTATGCAAAGTATTCATTTTAGGAAACTTCAACACACCAGTCACTCCAAAGGATAGATAAACCAGTCAGAAAATATGAATGGAGATAGAGGCACTGAACAGCAGATAGGAACAGATGGACTTAACTGACATCTCCAGAACACTCCACCCAGAAGTAGCAGGATACACATTCTTCTCAAGGGCACATGGAACATTTTCCAAAATAAGTCACATACTAGGCCACAAAAATTCAAAAAGATTGAAAATGTAACAACCAGCTTCTCAGACCACAAAGGTATGAAACTAGAAATAAATTATGTAAAGAAAACAAAAAAGCCCACAAACACATGGAGGCTAAACAACATGTTTCTGAATAATCAGTGGACCGATGACAAAACTAAAACAGATCAAGGAATACATGGAGAAAAATGAAAACAATTCAACAGCCCAAAACCTTTGGGATGCAGCAAAGGCAGTTCTAAGAAGAAAGTATATAGCAATACAGGCTTACCTCAAGAAAGAAGAACAATCCCAAATGAAAAGTCTAAACTCATAATTAATGGAACTAGAAAAGGAAGAACAATTGAGTCCCAAAGTCAGTAGAAGTAGGGACATAATAAAGATCAGAGCAGAAATATATAAAATCAAGAAGAATAAAACAACAGAAAGAATCACTGAAACCAAGAGCTGGTTCTTTGAGAAAACAAACAAAAGAGATAAACCCCTAACTAGACTTATCAAGAAAAAAAGGAGAGTCTACACAAATAAACAAAATCAGAAATGAGAAAGGAAAAGTCACTACGGACACCACAGTAATACAAAGAATGATTAGAGAATACTCTGAAAAGTAATATGCTAACAAATTGGATCCTAGGAGAAATAGACAACTTTCTAAAAAAATACAACCTTCCAAGACTTACCCAGGAAGAAACAGAAAATCTGAACAGACAAATTACCAGCAATGAAATTGAATAGGTAATCAAAAAACTACTCAAAGACAAAATCGCTGGATCAGATGACTTCACTGCTGAATTTTATCAAACATTTAGTGAAGACCTAATACCCATCCCACTTAAAGTTTCTAAAAAGTAGAAGAGGAGGGAATACTTCCAAACTCATCCTATGAGGCCAGCATCACCCTAATACCAAAACCAGGCAAAGACACCACAAAAAAAGAAAATTACAGACCAATATCCCTGAAGAACATGGATGCAAAAATACTAAACATTAGCAAACCAAATTCAAAAACACATCAAAACGATCATCGATCTTGGTCAACTGGGATTTATCCCAGGGATGCAGGGATGGTACAATATTAGAAAATCCATCAGCATCATCCACTACATCAATAAAAAGGACAGAAACCACATGATCACCTCCATAGATGCTGAAAAAGCACTTGACAAAATTCAACATCCATTCATGATAAAAACTCTCAACAAAATGGGTATAAAGGACAAGTACCTCAACATAATAAAGGCCATATATGACAAACCCACAGCCAACATCATGCTTAACAGTGAGAAGCTAAAAGCTTTTCCTCTAAGATTGGGAACAAGACAAGGATGCCCATTCTCCCCACCTATATTCAACATAGTACTGGAAGTCCTAGCCACAGCAATCAGACAGCACAAAGAAATAAAAGGCATCCATATTGGTGAGGAAGAAGTTAAACTGTCACTGTTTGCAGATCACATGATATTGCACATAAAAAGCCCTAAAGAATCCAACCCAAAACTTCTAGAACTAATAACTAAATTCAACAAACTTGCAGGATACAAAATTAATACACAGAAATACTAATGATGAACTAGTAGAAAGAGATATCAGGAAAACAATTCCACTGACAACTGCATCTAAAAGAATAAAATAACTAGGAATAAGCCTACTCAAGGAGATGAAAGACCTCTGAAAACTACAAGACAGTCTTGAGAGAAATTAAAGAAGACACCAATAAATGGACATGCATCCCATGCTCATGGGTAGGAAGAATTAATATTGTGGCATTAATAAAGTGGCCATCTTGCCTAAAGCAATCTACAGATTCAATGTGACCCCTATTAAAATACCAACAGCATTCTTCAACGAACTAGAACAAATAGTTCTAAAATTCATATGGAACCACAAAAGACCTTGAATAGCCAAAGCAATCCTGAGAAGGAAGAATAAAGCTGGGGGGATTATGCTCCCCAACTTTAAGCTCTACTACAAAGTCACGGTAATCAAGACAATTTGGTACTGGCACAAGAATAGATCCATATATCTGGAATAGCATAGAGAGCCCAGGTATAAATCCACACATACATGGCCACTTAATATACAATAAAAGAGCCATGGTTATACAATTGGGGAAACGACAGCTTCTTCAACAACTGATGTTGGCAAAACTGGACAGCTACATGTAAGAGAATGAAATTGGAATACTGTCTAACTCCATACACAAAAGTAAACTTGAAATGGATAGAAGACCTGAATGTAAGTCATAAAACCATAAAACTCAAGAGAAGAAAACATAGGCAAAAATCTCTTGAATACAAACTTGAGCAACTTTTTCCTGAGCACATCTCCTTGGGCAAGGGAAACAAAAGCAAAAATGCACAAATGGGACATCAAGCGAAAAAGCTTCTGTACAGCAAAGAACTTTTCAAATATAAAAGTTCAACAAAGATTGTTCCATCAGCAGAACAAAAAGGCATCCTACAGTTGAGAGAATATATTCACAAATGACATATGCAACAAGGGGTTGACATCCAAAATATATAAAGAGCTCACATGCCTCAACACCCAAAAGGCAAATAACCCAATTAAAAATGGGCAGAGGATCTGAACAGACACTTCTCCAAAGAAGAAATTCAGATAGCCAACAGGCACATGAAAAGATGCTCCACATCACTAATCATCAGGGAAATGCAAATTAAAACCACAATGAGATATCACCTCAGACCAGTTAGGATGGCCCAACATTGCAACAACAAATGCTGGTGAGGATGTGGAGAAAGGGGAAACCTCCTACATTGCTGGTGAGAATGTAAATTAGTTCAACCATTCTGGAAAGCAGTATGGAGGTTCCTCAAAAAACTCAAAATAGAAATACCATTTGACCCAGGAATTCCACTCCTAGGAATTTACCTGAAGAAAACAAGATCACAGATTCAAAAAGACATATGCACCCCTATGCTTATCACAGCACTATTTATAATAGTCAAGACATGGAAGCAACCTAAGTGTCCATCAGTAGATGAATGGATAAAGAAGATGTGGTACATATATACAATGGAATATTATTCAGCCGTAAGAAGAAAACAAATCCTACCATTTGCAACAACATGGCTGGAGCTAAAGGGTATTATGCTCACTGAAATAAGCCAGGCAGAGAAAGACAAGTACCAAATGGTTTCAATCACTTTTAGAATACAACAAGAAAGCATAAACTGAAGGAACAAAACAGCAGCAGACTCACAGGACCCAAGAAGAGAGTAGCAGAAAGGGAAAGGGGGTGGGGGACAGCAGGCAGGAAGAGAGGGAGAAGGGGATTAAGGGTTATTATGATTAGCACACATAATGTAGGGGGAGCATGGAGAAGGCGGTATAGCACAGGGAAGACAAGATTCTATAGCATCTTACTATGCTGACGGACAGTGACTGTAATGGGGTATGTGGTGGGGACTTGATAATAGGGGGGAATGTAGTAAACACAACGTTGGTTACTACTATCTTTATAAGACTGTATATCAATGATACATTAATTTTAAAAAAGCCTATACACACTTCTGACTGAAAGCTTGACCTTTTGAATGGTAAGAGGTTTTCCATCGGCCACAGAAAGATAACAAGCTAAAGAACATACTGCTTCTTGTCACTACATCAGGCTCTGAATTTGTATTACCTTTTTTGTACCAATTATTTCTGACTCTTTTTCATTGGACATGGTTACAGATCAGTGATTACAATTTATGAAGGCTAAGGCTCCAAGAAGTTAAATAACTTGCCAAATTTTAAAGACCTAGTTATTTTCAGAGCTGATAGCAACAACTTGGTTTTATAAATCAGGATCCTTTCATTATAATACTGTTCCTTCTTCAATTGTGATACTTTCAACAACTTCTAACACCAACACAGTTTCAAATATAAAAGTGCAACAAAAATTAAAATTTCATATGAAATAAATTAGCTGTATTATTCTTTTTTAGAAAAAAAGATTGTAGTCAGGCTAGCTGGTCATCTTTTAGTTCAACGAAGGTGGCTTTCCACCTCATTCTACCTCACAACACAAGCCTTTATATTTAGATGGATCACACATTTTAAGGGAAAAACACTACTTCTGGGTACACACTGAAAAGAATTAAAAGCAGGGATTTGAACAGATATTTGTACACCAATGTTCACTGCATTATTCACAAGAGCCAAAAGTGGAAACAACCCACATGTCTGCCAATGAATGAAAAAATAGAATTTGGTATATATGGAAAATGCGATATTGAATACTCAGCCTTTGAACGGAAGGAAATTCTGACACATGCTACATGGATGAACCTTGAAGACATCAAGCCAAGCAGAATGAGCTGGTCACAAAAGCACAAATACCACTTGCCTCAGGTCCGAAAGCAGGGATTCACGGAAGCAAAGTAGGACAGTGGGCTCCTGGGTTTGAGGGAGAGGGAATAGAAAGTTATTGTTCAGTGAGTACAGTTTCATTTGAGGAAGATGAAAAGGTTCTGGAAATGATGGTGGTGATGGTTGTATAAAAATGTGAAGGTACTTGGTGATGGGGGGAGTCCAGTAAACATAATGTTCCTCATGTAATTATAGATTAATGATACCAAAAAAAAGTGAATATATTTAATGCCACAGAACTGTATGCTTAAAAACGGCTAAAATGGTAAATTTTATCTGATGCCTATTTAGCCACAATTTTTTAAAAGGAAAGGAACAAAACCATAAAGGAACTAGCTTGTATGAATGGAAAGTTTTGTCACATTGGGCAAGAATGACATTTTTGACACCAAAGGCAGAAAATCTAAAGAAAAAAGAGTCCTTTATCTTATAAACAAAATTAATAAACAACAAATCTACTGAGGTTCTTCCTCTTCTGCCTTCCTGTGCCTCGCCCCTGTGGCACCTGGTAAGGGAGAGACACGAGGCCAGCCTCTGGGCCATCAGCATGGCACCTACGCAGATCCCAGCACACAGCTGTGAGAGACCAATTCAGTCTAACCCCACAAAGGATCCATAAGGCCTCACTGTCAGATAAGCCATCATTAGCAAGTACCACAGGTTCCTTTTCCAAAAACCCTCCTGAAATAAAACAGCAAGACTTTTGGGAGTTTGCAAAGCCTCCAGTAACATTTGGGCTGCTCCTCATCCATAGGGCAGGTGCTCTGTTTACTTCCAGTTCCAGGAGTGGTCCTCCTGTTGCCCGGCTACTCTTGAGTCAAACTGGTGAATGGTGGTGATTTTAGGACAATCTCCAGCAAACCACCTTTAATACCCATTGAACTCAAAACATATCCTTCATTCTCAGAAGTTGGTGGACCAGGGAAGAAATCTATTCCAATTCAATGCTTATTAAAACTCATGTGTTCCACACACTTCTCTGAAGTGCAACAGGAATGACACATGTCAAGTGACAGATTTCTTCCTTCATTTCCTAAGAGCCACCACTTCAGAGATTGGTTTCTGCTCTTTCAAAGCCCTTTCAACATCACTGAATTATCCTACAGTAGCGCCACCAATTGGTTCATATCCCAAGCACTCAACAGTCAAAAAGCAACCAAGTTTCCAGTGATGCCCCATACTGGCAAATGTAAGCCGTCTTCTCTTCTCCACATGAGCATCTGGTAGCACCTATTCCTAACACACTAGTTTCTATTAGACAGTCCAAGGTATCCTGACTCAGGGCACAGTGAACTGATGCATCTAAGCCCATTTGTTCAGTGACGTGTAATTCATAAAGCTTCTGACCCTTAAGGACTATTGGAAATGCATAAGAACTTTACAATTCAGATATAATGCCATTAATTAAGAATTCCTTAATATGGTCATTCAAATCTGTATAGTCCAGTAGGCAGCCAATACGGCCATTTCAAATTTAATTAAAATTAAATATAACTTCAAGTTCAGTTCCTCAGTTGCACTAGCCACATTTCAAGAGCTCAACAGCCACAAAGTTATCATTCACAACTCATAAAGAGTTTTCCGGATAAACAAAAGCTAAAGGAGCTTTTCACACTAAACCAGATTTATAAGAAATTTAAAGGGACTTCTTGAAGCTGGAAAGAAAGGGCACTAATTAGTAACAACATATATGAAAGAATCTCACTGAAAAGTTACAAAAGTTGTGGATTAATCAATTATTAAGCTAGTATGAAGGTTAAAAGGCAAAAGCAGTAAAAATAACTATGATTATATAATTAGCTAAGGGATACATGAGACAAAAAGATGGAAATGGTGACATCACAAACAAAATGTGGTGGGGAGAGTAAGTGTTGAGCTTTAGAATGGGGTCAAACTTAAGTTTTTACCAACTTAAACTAGACTAGTATAGATATAAGTTGTTATATGTAAGCCTCATGGTAACCAGAAAGCAAGCAAAAACCTATAATAAATTCAAAAAAGATAAAATAATATAAACATGCCACTAAAGAAAGCTAACAAACCACAAAAGAGAGCAAGAGAAAAAGAACTACAAGAACAGCCAGAAAACAATTAACAAAAGGTCAATAAGCACATGTCAATAATTACTTTAAGTGTAAATGAACTAAATTCTTCAGTCAAAATACATACAGTGGCTGAATGGATTTAAAAAAAAAAGTAGCCATCTAAGCCATCTATACACTGCCTACAAGAGACTCACTTTAGATGTAAGGACATACACAGACTGAGAAAGAAGGAATGGAAAAAGATATTCCATGAAAATTAAAACTAATATTTGGAGTAGCTATACTTATACCAGACAAAATAGACTTTAAAACAAAGATTATAATAAGAGATGTGTGTATTACATAATGATAAAGGAGTCAACACAAGAGGATATATAACATTTGCAAATATTTATGTACTTAATGTAGAAGCACCTAAATATGTAAAGCAAGTATTATCAGCCCTAAAGAGAGAAACTAACAGCAATAGTAGGAGACATCGATACCCCACTTTCATCAATGCCTGTATCATCCAGATGGAAAATGAATAGGGAAACCCTGACCTTAAACACGACATTAAACCAGATAGACTTACCAGATATTTACTGAACATTCCATCAAAAACAACACAATATACATTCTTGTCAAGTGCACATGGAACATTTTCCAAGGTAGACCGTATGTTAGGCCACAAAATAAGTCTTAATATAATAAAAGAAAACTGAAATCATATCAAGCATCTTTTACTACCACAGTGGTTATGAAAGCAGAAATAAAGGATAAAATCATATGATCATCTCAGTAGATGTAAAAAAAAAATCATTTAAAATTCAACATCCATTTATTATAAAAACTCTCCACAAAGTGGGCATAGAGGGAACATACCTCAACATAATAAAAGCCATGTATAACAAGCCCATACCTAACCTCATACTTAAAAGTAAAAAGCTGAAAAGTTTTCCCTCTAAGAAAGAAGACAAGGATGTCCACTCTTGACACTTTTATTCAACAGAATATTAGAATTCCAAGCCAGAGCAATGAAGAAAAAGAAATAAAGCCATCCAAATTGAAAAGTAAAACTGTTATTATTTGTATATGGCAAAGATATTATATATAGAACATGCTGAAGAGTCCATTAGAAAAATGTTAGAATAAATGAATTCAGTAAAGTTGCAAGGTACAAAATCAATACCCAAATACATGTTGCAATTCTACAGTTACTATGAACTAGCAGAAAAAGAAATTAAGAAAACAACCCTATTTACAATTGCATCAAAAAGAATAAAATACTTG
This sequence comes from Manis javanica, assembly GCF_040802235.1. Taxonomy (NCBI): domain Eukaryota; kingdom Metazoa; phylum Chordata; class Mammalia; order Pholidota; family Manidae; genus Manis; species Manis javanica. The sequence goes on from NC_133167.1 coordinate 39,468,677, forward strand.
GAATAAGTCTAAACAAGGAGTTGAAAGAGCCATGTATTGAAAACTATAATACATTAATGATGAAAGAAATTGAAGACAATGTAAAAATATTTTGTGCTCACGGACTGGAAGAATTAATAGTGTTGAAATGCCCATACTACCCAAAGCAATCTATAGATTCAGTGCAATCCCTATCACAATTCTACTGGCACCTTTCACAGAAATAAAACAATCCTAAAGTTTGTACTGAACCAGAGAAGACCTCAAATAACCAAAGTTATCTTGAGAAAAAAGAACAAAGCTGTAATCATCACATGCCCTGATTTCAAACTGTATTACAAAGCTATAGTAATCAAAACAGTATGGTATTTTCATAAAAACAGACACATAGGTCAATGAAACAGAGTCCAGAAATAGACCCAGGCATGTGTAACCAATTATTTTATGACAGACAAACCAAGAATATATGATGGGGAAGGGATAATCTCTTCTACAAATGGTGCTGGGAACATTGAGCAGCTACATGCAAAAGAATGAAACTGGACTAGCTTACATTATACATAAAAATTAACTCAAAATGGATTAAGGATGAATTTAAGACCTGAAACCATAAAATTCCTAGAATAAAACATAGGCAGTAAACTCCTTAACATAGATTTTGGTGATGATTTCTTAATTCTGACACCAAAAGCAACCCAAAATAAACAAGTGGGACCATATGAACTAGAAAACTTTTGGACTGCAAAAGAAAACATCAGCAAAATGAAATGACAACCTACTGGTAGAAGATTTTTGCAAATCATACATCTGATAAGGTGCTAATATCCAAAATATATAAATTACTCATATACTTCAAGAGCAAAAGCCAACAAAAAACCCACAAGTGATTGATCATTAAGAGGCAGAGGATCCAAATAGAAATTCTTTCAAAGAAGACATACAGATGGCCAACAAGGACATGAAAAGATGCTCAACATCACTAATCATCAGGAAAATGCAAATCAAAACCACAGTGAGATACCACCTCATACCAGTCAGAATGGCCACTGTCCAAAAGACAAGAAATAAATACTGGGAAGGGTGTGGAGAAAAGGAAACCCTTGTGCACTGCTGGTGGGAATACAAATTGGTATAACCTCTATGGAGAACAGTATCAAAAAATTAAAAGTATAACTATATTTGATCCAGCAATTCCACTTACAGAATTATCCAGAAGAAAAAGAAAACACTAACTGGAAAAGACATATGCACCCCCATAGTCTCTCTAGCATTATTTAACAAAAGCCAAGACATGGAAATAGCCTTTGTATCTACTGATGGATGAATGCAGAAAGATGTGATACATATGCACACAAGAGAATTTTATTCAGCCATAAAAAAGAATTACTATAGCTTTGTAATATAGTTTGAAATCTCGCCATTTGGAACAACATGGATAGACTTCATGCTAAATGAAGTAAGGACATTATGCTAAATAAGTCAGAGAAAGACGAACACCATATAATCTCACTTACATGTCACATTTTTTTAAAAATAGAAAGATACAGAGACTAGATTGGCTGTTACCAGAGGTGGTGGGGAGTAGGAGAGTGGGAGAAGTGGGTGAACTGTTTTCTATTGTTTTAGTTTAAATACTTTGAATTTTTTAAAAAGACCAAAACCAAAAATAAGTAGGAGAATACCTTCATGATTTGGAGGTCAACAGAGACTACATAAACATGATATAAGACACTAAGCATAAAAGAAAACACTGGTATTTGAAACGATAGATTCAATTAAAAAAAAAAAAAGAATCTCAGAAGTTTATTTTGCCTCTTGAGATACCTGAAGTTGGCCCACAGACACCAGCACCTACTTGACTCCTACCCATCTCCACTGCGTTTAAAAACATATGTGATAAGTTCTTGGTCGTCCTAGAGAAGACTTCTGGCTTCATGATGAGACTAGATTCATTTGCTAAGGTAAAGCCAAAAGCCTGCTATGAAGCCCTTAAGCAGTCAAGCACACAGGCCATGTACCCTGTCTGTCATTTTTTTATCCTTACACAATCTCAAAGAAGAGCCTTTTAAATCCTTCACGTTCCACCTAAACCTCTGAGTTTCTGGAAAGTGTAAACTTCTCTCTGTAGATGCCTTCCCTTTCCCCCACACTCACTCTCTGCTTCTAGCACCTGTTACCTCACCACCCAGGCAGTTTCAATGATCCTACTGTTTGTTTCCTACTTTCTGTCGGACCAAATGAAGATGAGGCTGGTCTGCCTTCAATCTTCCTAAGAACTCCACTCGACTTGCCGGGATCTTCCCTATTTTACTAAAATACAGTCCAACTTTCTTTTGAAGTTTTGAAGTTTCATGAAGGCCATAAAAGGGGGCAGGAGGGGAGATGGATAAGCTTGAGACACCAAAATTTAAAACTAAAATTTTACGAAAAGACACAATAAATAAAGCAAAAACAAGCGACTAAGACTTAATTCCAGATTAAGAATGCCTACAATTCAATACGAAAAATAGGACCTAATATTATTTTTAATGGGCAAAGGATATGGCAAAAGCAATTTGGAGAAGAAAAAAATTCGAAAGGTTTATAAACGTGTGAGAACTTGGATTTCTACCTTACTAATATGCAAAGGCAACAACCATTTCTCACCCATCAACTGGGGGAAAAAACATCACTTTTGAAGTGGGCATAGGTAAACAGACATGCTCATACAATTGGCACAGCCCTCTGGGAGAGCAACTTGGCAGTACATACTGAAATCCATGCCCTACAATCCACTAATTCTGACTATACACAAAGAGACACGCACAATTCTTTGATTTTTCCCTTGGAAGGGTTAAATCAGTTCCTACAAGGCCTATGCATCTTTGGAAGAAAACTTTAGGTCTTTCCACACAAATCATCTAAACAGACCTGTGTGTTGTTACTGATGACTAACATAGCAGAACTTCAATGTGCTACCATGCTAACTGGGTGAATCTCTCAGGCTTACGAGAGACTCCCTAGAAAAAGAGTGGGGAAGGGAAGAGAAAAGACGAGATTATGGAGAGGGGGAATACCCACCCTCTTATTTGACACTGCTGAAATTATCAATATATGTTTAGGCTTTGGTGATCTCCTGGAAATAGGGTCAATATGATTTGCTCACTCACCCCAAAGCTGCTTTTAATCCGCATCTTGAGAAACTTTCGGCCGATTTCGCAGCTGCGGCTGATAGACAAAAAGGTATTCTTAGTAGGGCACACAGGCGGCATCGTGATTGGCTGTCCTCCCTGAGGCCGAGGCGGTCGCGGAGAGCTCCCCGCTGGCAGCGCCCCAGTTGGGAAGTTCTGTGTGTATCATGCGCCCTCTTGTGTTCACCATCACCGTCTTTCTCGTCCTTTGCTCAGACAGGAGTGCCTGAAATAAGGATGCCACGTGGAGCCTCACCTACAGCACAAACTTATCTAAAATCTCTGTCCAAACAAGACAGGAGTAACTCTGTAAAGCATATTATTAGAATAATACTTCTTTCACCGTCTGTAAGTATAAAGTATGCTTAAATAAGACATACTTGTCTCACAGCATTCAAACCTCTGAAACTAGCATATGAAATTAGAAGTCCAAAACACTAGCTTTAGAAAGAGGAAACAGAACTGACATCCTTAGAATTGGCTGCATCAGGATGGACGTCCCCCTGTCCTCTTAATGCTACTGTGGGTCAGAGTCAGATGTATGTGTTTATTGGCTTTCTATTTCCTCTCTTCACCTGCCTGAACCCTCTTTTCTCAGAATAAACACCTGTCTTTACTACAGTGCCAAGTGACCCTGCTAATTACCACTCTAAGTTTGTTTACCTTGAGTCCACAAACAACTTACATTTTGGTTATGATCTTAGCTATGATTAGAGATTTTCTGTGCAGAATGTGGTTACCTTGATGTCTGTAAGACAGTTTTTTTGGTCAAGGCTGAAAAATGGACGGGAGAAACGCATGAGGGCCCCAGCTGTCTTACCAGTGGTGATGGGGAGCAGTGCAAAGGACAGAGCTTCTGGGTATGATTGCACAAGCACGGAGGGGGGTTCAGAAATTTTTTCTGACCAAATGATAAAAGTAATTTTATATTGCAAATGTTGAAAGCTGGCATAAGTGTAGTAAAACAATGAAACGATGAAGTACAATTCTTACAGAAATGTACTGCCATCTACTCCAGGTAAGATCATCATTGCAGGAGTTTGATCCTCCCCCCTGGGTTATTTATAATCAATCAAACCTTTCACTAGCCAGGTCAGTCTGTTTTCTTGGGGACCCCCAACTCTTAGTATCTATAGTCTTTTTTCTTGGGCAGGAAGAAGAAAGGCAGAGAGGAGCCTTCTAATCCCCTGCTTGGAGGACATTAACTTGGCTGCCAGTTTTCTGGGAGATACATTGAAGAGGCTGAGATCACTCTTCACTGCAAAGACTTTCATTTAATCCCCTGCTTTCAGTGTAACGCTCTGCCTTCAGCTACACCTGGCATTACTGACTCCAGAGATCATGAAACAACAGCTCCAGGGGAGAGCCCACCAGTGTCCTGTGGGGTTGGGGTGAAGTGGTAACCTGCTCCAAGGGTAACTAAGAGGAGCTCACTGCCTCTTAACAGACTAGCAACTGCTCCACCTTTTAGCCCCGTGTCACCTGCCTTTGGAGATACCTAATGTCTCTAATGCACAAGGCTCTCACGACTTGAATCAGCTGACTTCTGGCTGCTTCCTCACCACCTCCTGTAGGCACTCTCCTTTCATTTTTCTGTGGTTTATTAAGTCAGTTACCAATTTCCTGTTTGCTTTCCAGTTTCTAATGTTGTCTGGGTCTGTCTGTATCTCCTCTCCTATTCTCTTTGGTCTTGAGTTTATATTTTTCATTTAGCTTGTTTCTGGGTTTTGGCTTCTTTGGTCTGGAACCCTTCCTGGCATCCCTGCTGCCCACAGGTGTGGTTAGTTGACTGTCTTCAGCCTTTTGCACCTTCAAGCCGTGTCGCAGCATGTGCACCAGGTCAGACTCTTCTTGGGGAGGCCCTCGGCCAGCCACTGCAGTGGGGATAACCAGTGTCATGCTCTTCTCTGGCGACATCTATGCAGCGATTGAGCAAGGTCGGAATACAAGGGCCTACCCATGCCTGCTGTCACGGGCCTCCTCCAACGGGCATCCTTTGCTCCATTGCTCCCCGCTGGGCTGGCGGACCGTGTCATGTCTGCATCAGTCTGATGGCTCTGCCTGCCAAGGCTGCTCTGCTCTGCTCTTTTCCTCGTAAGTGTTTCTCAACAAAAAGCTTATTGTACTCAACACCTGCTTCCTGGAAAACCCAATGGCATGCTAGCTTATTTAAGAAAGAGAATCTACTAGAAGGATAGTGACCTCCTTTGTGAAGGAAGGAGTGTTCCAAGTACCCCGAGGTACGCTCCAGGTAATTTAGTTCCAAAGAATTTCATACGAAATTTCATCCTCTCTCCAGGCTAAGCTTCAAAACACCAGGAAGATAAAGAATATGACTGGCCCTGCTTGGGTCTACTTCAATTAGCAGGGCTTGGTCTTTATTGGTAGCTATTTCCAGAAAAAGAGGAAATTTGAACTAGACACCATCCCAAAAGATGTTAATGCTAGGCAGAAAATGCCAACTGCCAATGATTGTTCAGATGATAAACAAGGGACAAAATCAGAATACATCTCTTGAGCTAGATTAGAAAAAAAAAGATGTCATTTATTTTGGGCTAGGCATTGTTAATAATAATCACTCTGTCAGATACTCCATGGAAAAAAACTATATTCAAGTCGTCTGTATTTTAGGCTGAGCATCTTGATTTCTTTTTAAAGGACTCTGTATTTTTTAAGAGCAGTCACTTTCTTATTTGTCATTTTCTGAATTTATCTCCATGGGTTCTGATCAGAGTGAAGAAAACTCCACTGTTTTCATTAGTTACCTAATATTACATTTCATTTAATAAAAACATAACCGTCAGGGTGCGGAGCCAGGATGGCGGCGTGAGTAGAGCAGTGGAAATCTCCTCCCAAAAACACATAGAGCTATGAAAATATAACAAAGAAAAATCTTCCTAAAATAGAGACCACAGGACACAGGACAACATCCAGACCACATCCACACCTGCAAGGAACCAGCGCCTTGCGAAGGGGAGTGCTTTTTGGAAGTCTTAAAGGGGCAGGACAGGTCACTTAGACCAGAGGCAGGGAATCTGGGGATCTCTGGGCACTCTAACCCCCTGGGCAGCAGGGAGCACAGAGGCCCCTTACGGAGATAAATAGCCTCCTGGCCGCTCCCCATCCAATGGGGCTCCACCATTTTGGAGGAACAGCCCCAGCCAGGCCAAGCCCACAGCAACAGCGGAGATAAACCCCAAAGCAACTGGGCGGGAAGCAGAAGCCCTGTCTGCGCACAGCTGCCCAGCACAAGCAACTAGAGGTTGCTAGTCTCCCAGGAAAAGGCTACAAACCAACAAGAAGGGAAGCTCTTCCAGCAGTCACTTGTACCAGCTCTGCAAACTATCTCTATCACCATGAAAAGGTAAAACTGCAGGCAGACAAAGATCACAGAGACAACACCTGAGAAGGAGACAGACCTAACTAGTCCTCCTGAAAAAGAATTCAAAATAAAAATCATGAACATGCTGACAGAGATGCAGAGAAAAATGCAAGAGCAATGGGATGAGATGCAGAGAAAAATGCAAGAGCAGTGGGATGACATGCAGAGAAAAATGCAAGAGCAGTGGGATGAAGTCCGGAAGGAGATCACAGATGTCAGGAAAGAGATCACAGAAGTGAAACAATCCCTGGAAGGATTTATAAGCAGAATGGATAAGATGCAAGAGGCCATTGAAGGAATAGAAGGCAGAGAACAGGAACGTATAGAAGCTGACATAGAGAGAGATAAAAGGATCTCCAGGAATGAAACAACACTAAGAGAAATATGTGACCAATACAAAAGGAAAAACATTCGTATTATAGGGATACCAGAAGAGGAAGAAAGAGGAAAAGGGATAGAAAGTGTCTTTGAAGAAATAATTGCTGAAAACTTCCCCAAACTGGGGGAGGAAATAATCGAACAGACCATGGAATTACACAGAACTCCCAACAGAAAGGATCCAAGGAGGACAACACCAAGACACATAATAATTAAAATGGCAAGGATCAAGGACAAGGAAAGAGTTTTAAAGGCAGCTAGAGAGAAAAAGGTCACCTATAAAGGAAAACCAATCAGGCTAACATCAGACTTCTCAACAGAAACCCTACAGGCCAGACGAGAATGGCATGATATACTTAATGCAATGAAACAGAAGGGCCTTGAACCAAGGATACTGTATCCAGCACGACTATCATTTAAATATGATGGTGGGATTAAACAATTCCCAGACAAGCAAAAGCTGAGGGAATTTGCTTCCCACAAACCACCTCTACAGGGCATCCTACAGGGGCTGCTCTAGATGGGAGCACCCCTAAAAAGAGCACAGAACAAAACACACAACATATGAAGAATGGAGGAGGAGGAATAAGAAGGGAGAGAAGAAAAGAATCTCCAGACAGTGTATATAACAGCTCAATAAGCGAGCTAAGTTAGGCAGTAAGATACTAAAGAAGCTAACCTTGAACCTTTGGTAACCACGAATCTAAAGCCTGAAATGGCAATAAGTACATATCTCTCACTAGTCACCCTAAATGTAAATGGACTTAATGCACCAATCAAAAGACATAGAGTAATAGAATGGATAAAAAAGCAAGACCCATCTATATGCTGCTTACAAGAAACTCACCTTAAACCCAAAGATAAGCATAGACTAAAAGTCAAGGGATGGAAAAACATATTTCAGGCAAACAACAGTGAGAAGAAAGCAGGGGTTGCAGTACTAATATCAGACAAAATAGACTTCAAAACAAAGAAAGTAACAAGAGATAAAGAAGGCCACTACATAATGATAAAGGGCTCAGTCCAACAAGAGGATATAACCATTCTAAATATATATGCACCCAATACAGGAGTACCAGCATATGTGAAGCAAATACTAACAGAACTAAAGAGAGAAATAGACTGCAATGCATTCATTGTAGGAGACTTCAACACACCACTCACCCCAAAGGATAGATCCACCGGGCAGAAAATAAGTAAAGACACACAGGCACTGAACAACACACTAGAACAGATGGACCTAATAGACATCTATAGAACTCTACATCCAAAAGCAACAGGATATACATTCTTCTCAAGTGCACATGGAACATTCTCCAGAATAGACCACATACTAGCTCACAAAAAGAGCCTCAGTAAATTCCAAAATATTGAAATTCTACCAACCAATTTTTCAGACCACAAAGGTATGAAAGTAGAAATAAATTCTACAAAGAAAACAAAAAGGCTCACAAACACATGGAGGCTTAACAACATGCTACTAAATAATCAATGGATCAATGAACAAATCAAAATAGAGATCAAGGAATATATAGAAACAAATGACAACAACAACACTAAGCCCCAACTTCTGTGGGATGCAGCGAAAGCAGTCTTAAGAGGAAAGTATATAGCAATCCAGGCACACTTGAAGAAGGAAGAACAATCCCAAATGAATAGTCTAACATCACAATTATTAAAACTGGAAAAAGAAGAACAAATGAGGCCTAAAGTCAGCAGAAGGAGGGACATAATAAAGATCGGAGAAGAAATAAATAAAATTGAGAAGAATAAAACAATAGCAAAAATCAATGAAACCAAGAGCTGGTTCTTTGAGAAAATAAACAAAATAGATAAGCCTCTAGCCCAACTTATAAAGAGAAAAAGAGAGTCAACACAAATCAACATAATCAGAAATGAGAATGGAAAAATCATGACAGACTCCACAGAAATACAAAGAATTATTAAAGACTACTATGAAAACCTATATGCCAACAAGCTGGAAAACCTAGAAGAAATGGACAACTTCCTAGAAAAATACAACCTCCCAAGACTGACCAAGGAAGAAACACAAAAGTTAAACAAACCAATTACAAGCAAAGAAATTGAAACAGTAATCAAAAAACTACCCAAGAACAAAACCCCAGGGCCGGACGGATTTACCTCGGAATTTTATCAGACACACAGAGAAGACATAATACCCATTCTCCTTAAAGTGTTCCACAAAATAGAAGAAGAGGGAATACTCCCAAACTCATTCTATGAAGCCAACATCACCCTAATACCAAAACCAGGAAAAGACCCCACCAAAAAAGAAAATTACAGACCAATATCCCTGATGAATGTAGATGCAAAAATACTCAATAAAATATTAGCAAACAGAATTCAACAGTATATCAAAAGGATCATACACCATGACCAAGTGGGGTTCATCCCAGGGATGCAAGGATGGTACAACATTCGAAAATCCATCAACATCATCCACCACATCAACAAAAAGAAAGACAAAAACCACATGATCATCTCCATAGATGCTGAAAAAGCATTTGACAAAATTCAACATCCATTCATGATAAAAACTCTCAGCAAAATGGGAATAGAGGGCAAGTACCTCAACATAATAAAGGCCATATATGATAAACCCACAGCCAGCATTATACTGAACAGCGAGAAGCTGAAAGCATTTCCACTGAGATCGGGAACCAGCCAGGGATGCCCACTCTCCCCACTGTTATTTAACATAGTACTGGAGGTCCTAGCCACGGCAATCAGACAAAACAAAGAAATACAAGGAATTCAGATTGGTAAAGAAGAAGTTAAACTGTCACTATTTGTAGATGATATGATACTGTACATAAAAAACCCTAAAGACTCCACTCCAAAACTACTAGAACTGATATCGGAATACAGCAAAGTTGCAGGATACAAAATTAACACACAGAAATCTGTAGCTTTCCTATACACTAACAACGAATCAATAGAAAGAGAAATCAGGAAAACAATTCCATTCACCATTGCATCAAAAAGAATAAAATACCTAGGAATAAACCTAACCAAAGAAGTGAAAGACTTATACTCTGAAAACTACAAGTCACTCTTAAGAGAAATTAAAGGGGACACTAATAAATGGAAACTCATCCCATGCTCATGGCTAGGAAGAATTAATATCGTCAAAATGGCCATCCTGCCCAAAGCAATATACAGATTCGATGCAATCCCTCTCAAATTACCAGCAACATTCTTCAATGAATTGGAACAAATAATTCAAAAATTCATATGGAAACACCAAAGACCCCGAATAGCCAAAGCAATCCTGAAAAAGAAGAATAAAGTAGGGGGGATCTCACTCCCCAACTTCAAGCTCTACTACAAAGCCATAGTAATCAAGACAATTTGGTACTGGCACAAGAACAGAGCCACAGACCAGTGGAACAGATTAGAGACCCCAGAAATTAACCCAAACATATATGGTCAAGTAATATTTGATAAAGGAGCCATGGACATACAATGGCAAAATGACAGTCTCTTCAACAGATGGTGCTGGCAAAACTGGACAGCTACATGTAGGAGAATGAAACTGGACCATTGTCTAACCCCATATACAAAGGTAAACTCAAAATGGATCAAAGACCTGAATGTAAGTCATGAAACCATTAAACTCTTGGAAAAAAACATAGGCAAAAACCTCTTAGACATAAACATGAGTGATCTCTTCTTGAACATATCTCCCCGGGCAAGGAAAACAACAGCAAAAATGAGCAAGTGGGACTACATTAAGCTGAAAAGCTTCTGTACAGCGAAAGACACCATCAATAGAACAAAAAGGAACCCTACAGTATGGGAGAATATATTTGAAAATGACAGATCCGATAAAGGCTTGACGTCCAGAATATATAAAGAGCTCACACGCCTCAACAAACAAAAAACAAATAACCCAATTAAAAAATGGGCAGAGGAACTGAACAGACAGTTCTCCAAAAAAGAAATACAGATGGCCAAGAGACACATGAAAAGATGCTCCACATCGCTAATTATCAGAGAAATGCGAATTAAAACTACAATGAGGTATCACCTCACACCAGTAAGGATAGCTGCCATCCAAAAGACAAACAACAACAAATGTTGGCGAGGCTGTGGAGAAAGGGGAACCCTCCTACACTGCTGGTGGGAATGTAAATTAGTTCAACCATTGTGGAAAGCAGTATGGAGGTTCATCAAAATGCTCAAAACAGACCTACCATTTGACCCAGGAATTCCACTCCTAGGAATTTACCCTAAGAACGCAGCAATCAAGTTTGAGAAAGACAGATGCACTCCTATGTTTATCGCAGCACTATTTACAATAGCCAAGAATCGGAAGCAACCTAAATGTCCATCGGTAGATGAATGGATAAAGAAGATGTGGTACATATACACAATGGAATACTACTCAGCCATAAGAAGTGGAAAAATCCAACCATTTGCAGCAACATGGATGGAGCTGGAGAGTATTATGCTCAGTGAAATAAGCCAAGCGGAGAAAGAGAAATACCAAATGATGTCACTCATCTGAGGAGTATAGGAACAAAGGAAAAACTGAAGGAACAAAACAGCAGCAGAATTACAGAACCCAAAAATGGACTAACAGGTACCAAAGGGAAAGGAACTGGGAGGATGGGTGGGCAGGGAGGGATAAGGGGGGGGAAGAAGAAGGGAGGTATTAAGATTAGCATGCATGGGGGGGAGGGAACAAGGGGAGGGTGGGCTGCACAACACAGAGAGGACAAGTAGTGACTCTACAACATTTTGCTAAGCTGATGGACAGTAACCGTAATGTGGTTGTTAGGGGGGACCTGATATAGGGGAGAGCATAGTTAACATAGTATTCTTCATGTAAGTGTAGATTAAAAATTTAAAAAAAAAAAAAAAAAAAAGAAAGAAAGAAAGAAAGGGGGATTACTCCTTAACAGGATAAAACTATTGGTAAATCAAAGATCAACGCATGCTTTAAATATCCTTAATGTTGATCACTTAAAGGGTGTCAGATGATCAGCTATGGAGGTACTCTTTTCTGATAATATTCCTTTCTCTTAATTTAAAAAAAAAAAAAAAAAAAAAAAAGCAGTTACTGTGTGCTGACCTCCAATGAGTTCTGCACAGTGGTATAGAGGGCATGTCAAAGTGTGGGCAAAGGGTCTCTTTGTTTCTATGCAGAAGATCAAGGCCTAGCTTGGATACCCAGAAAATGAACTAAGATACGATATGAGGAGGAGCTTCCGGCATCAGCACTCTCTGGAGGACTCGTGCCGGGGGATGATCATCAAAAAGCCTCCACAGGGATCCGGACGATGCTGCGGTTGTGGTTGCATCCAGCCCACCGTCTCCTGGACTTGCCATAAGAATGAGGAGGGAGATGTCTAGGCTGGCATGTGCATACAGTGAGACAACGAATTTGACCGGATCTGTACTGTTGGAACTCAACCAGGAGTTGGGAGGGGTGCAAGTTGTAGCACCCCAAAATCTCATGACTATAGACTATCTATGGTTAAAAGAACATATGGGATGTGAACAGATCCCAGAAATGGGCTGCTTTAATTTGTCTGATGGTTCAAGTACAGTTGGACAATATCCATCATATCATAGATAAATTTTCACAAATGCCTAGGGTGCCTAACTGGTTTTCTTGGCTTCACTGGAGATGGATGGTAATTATAGATTTGCTTTGTTTATGTCACCGTATTCCTATTATGTTAATATGTGTGTGCAAATTAGTTAGTAGTTTAAAAACTATACATACTTAAGGTACTATACAAGAAGATATGTCAAAGAAATAATCAATCCTCCCAAGTTTCCTTCATATGCTACATCTATAGCTTTTCTTCTTCCTTCCTAATTACAACCCTTAAATAGAATTCGTGCCTCAGATCGAATTTACCGAGTATCATAATTCCTCCAGGTGGTAAAGATACCTCGAGACAAGTGCTGGGCATAGAAGCCACAGGGCATAAATCTGCAAAGAAGTAAAAAGCTAACCTTTGCAAACAATATGGCTTCTTTCTCACTTACCAACTTTACATTTCCCTGTATGGCCCTGGAAGATGACTGGTTAGCCAGAGACGGGTAAGATTCCTCAAGGGAGGAACAACCTAAGACAGGCACAGTCGCAGGGGGGCCATCAGGTGAGAATTTGGGGATCAACAGAGGTGAGGCTCAGAACCTCACCCCCCCTGCTTTGAGAGAAATCTTCTGCATCCGTGGATGTCTTGCTGCCCTTGTCTAGCCTGGATTAATACTTAGTCCATAGGCACACACCTGATCATCTGATCATCTACATTTGCCTTCTTACAGCACTAAACTATGTTTTCTACCTTTATCTTGCATCTACCTACCACTTCAGCATTTTATTAAAAATAAAAATAATAATAATAATAGGAGAAATGTGGGATCAACATATAAATCAAGTACAAAAATCAAACGAATACTCATATTTGACCTGATTGTTTATAGGTCATATTGCATGATCAAAACCGAAAGTTTCTGTGATGACTGCCCTTGTACTGTTCACCATGTAAGAATTTATTCACTATGTAAGAATTCGTTCACCATGTAAGAACTTGTTCGTTATGCTTCAGAAGATTGGAGACTGACGAGAATTAGGCTTGAGATGGATTAATGATTGTACATTGAGCGTTGACCCCCCTATACTGAATTTTATTGTTGTTAACAACCATTTGATCAATAAATATGAGAGATGCCCTCTCAAAAAAATAAATAAATAAATAAAAAATAACCGTCAATTCATATTGAGCTTGTTGTTAGCTATAATCTCCAAAGAATTTTCAGTGAGCCACTGGTATTCACAATCTGTATGTTTTAAATGGTGTCCTTGAACCTAAGAGCATTTTCCCCCCAAAACTGTTACTTGCAATTCATTTGGTTTTCATTCTTGACTCTTAAACATAATTTCTAGTTTTCTCACTTTTAAGTTTGACAGCCTCTTACTATCTTCAGTTAAGATGCTGATGTTAAAGAATATCATTTGGTAGTTTACCATTTGTGATTTCTTTCCAGTTGGCATCAGTCTAACAACATGGCGTTCTTCGGGTTTAGTCCATCTACCAGTTGATGATCAACCAACCACTTTTCTCCATTCAGTCCACAAGTTTACCACAACAGGCGTCCTGATACTTTGCTGAGATCCAGACACACTGAAACTATAGTACTCCCCGGGGCCACCAAGTCCCTTTCCAAAGAAAAGGATATCTCCTAAAGAACATCATTTTTCCTACAGGCACACAAATTGACTAGAATCATGTCAGGATCAACATCATGCCCAAGTGATTTATAGAACCCACCTTTTCACCACTTAAAAACTTCAGTTCATTTGATCATTTGCTTCTTTAGAATACCTCAAAAAGTATAATTTGCAGTTTCTTAACAAAACAGCAACTGGTTTGGGGACTACAGACCCTCATTTATATGAGGTAGAACTTATTTATAGCTCCCCCTTAGAATATCCTCACCTACCTTGGGCATTAACTCCTCCTTTTCCATGTTTTACCTTGGTCAGGATATTATGCTTCTTACATGTGAACAGCCATCAGAAGCACAGGTATCAATTTTACGGTCTTACTGTTAACTTTATACCACCAGACAGTAGGCACAGTCTACTGCTCTGAAGTTTTCAAAATCCTTTTATTGTGGATTAGACTTCATGACACTACTTATAATTCTGGGACATCATCTGCTGTCACATTTCTTCTTGTGAAAATAGCTAAAAAGCATGAATAATAAAATGAAAGTTAAGGTGGAATGATAATGGCTCAGAACTTTTTTTGAGTGCAAATAACAGAAAAAGGTCAAGCTAGTATAGTGAAATTTATTGTAGAATCAGGAATATCTTATAGAAAGAACCCAGCTTTAGGGTAAGAGTAAGAGCACAGATTTAGAAAGACGGGACTAGAAAACTGGGAAATCTTTGGGGCCGCAGGGACTCTCTCCATCTCTCATCTCTGCTTCTCTTAATGCATAGGCTTTATTTTTCTTTCTCAAAGGAATGGGTTAACTGCTAGTTGGCCCAAGGGGACAGCAAAAAATGTTCTTACAGCTCTCAAGTTCCAGCACCACAAAAAGCTCTTTTTCAATTTTAAATTCCCAGGGAAAGAGGGAGATGAAACTCCTGATTGGCCCAGTTTGGTTCAGGAGCAGACTCCCTGCTGAATCAACTAAGACCAGTAGAAAAAAACCTCACTGTATAAAGTGGCTGTCAGGATCCCATGGCTGGAGTGAGTATGGTAGATAAGAAAGTGATTTCAGCTTTTGAAAAGACATCCCCAAATATGTTTTCCACAGGTGCTTTTAATACGCTGAAGTCCTGGAGGATAGAAAAAATAACTGCCAGTCTCCTTTTTCTTTCTAAAATAAACTTATGCACAAATTTGATGCTGTTACTCTGAGCTGGAGCAAGTATGTTCCTATGAAGGAAGATATCTGAGCAAGAAGGATCTTGCTAATCATCTTGAACATGCTATTTAATCTCTCATATATAAAATGGGGATGATAAGAACACCACCACCTATCTTGCAGGTGATTCTCTGAGAGAATCAGAGATAATATATTTAAAGTATCTGGCACTGTACAGTAAACACTCAACAAATGGTAGCTATGATTTTAAATACTAAACAAATTCATGGAATATAAACCTTTTTTTCTTAGATGCTTGCTAGAGAGATGTATTGTTTCCTCCAAGATTGAGCAGACACTGGAGGCAGCCCAGTGAATTTAATTCAAGAGAGAATATTTGAACACAGAACACTCGGTTCCACAGGATTCTAATATACGAATACATCTTATCACTCTCTGGTTAGCTTTATCATTACCTGCAAATGGCATGAAATAAAACACTTATAAGCAAGTGGACAATCAACTTCAATTATAAAAATAAAATGTACTTAAATTATAGATATACATATACACAGAGTACATGACACATTTACTTAGTATATATAAATTTTGCTTTTCAACTACAAAGTTATATGTACAGTATAAACAGTAGTAAGAACTTGTAAAGAGCCCTCATTGTACCTCTTTAATCTGAAGTCTCACACTTGTTTTCCTCCCACAAGAGGACTGGGTCTTGCAATTCACATTATGCTTGCACTTATAGCAATTATTTTCCCATTGAAAAGAAACTCTGAAAACCTGCTATCAAACTAAAAAGTACTATTACCTTAGATTCAAGAATATACACTATTTGAGACAAGTACAAGGTTTTTAACTGTATTTTTACTTTATCAGCAACACTCTGTTCCATATATATAACTCCCTAGTCTTCCTACATTCCTAGTGATCTTGAAATGGAAACCAGGTCACATTATTGAACATAGGCCTCATTTTTCCATGTTTTGGTCAGAAAGCCATCAGATAATGCATTTTTAAAATTTGCCTCAGAGCAGGATGCTTTGAATTAAGCCCAGCCTCTCAGATCTCAATCTATGTAGCTGAGACACATGCAGGTGAAAACTGAAAGATCAGCCAATTATTGGCCTTCCTAACACATAACCATTTTAAATAATTTTGTTAGTAACTAAGTGAATTACATAATTGTTGACATCAGAAAGAGTCCCAATTTGTTTCTCCTCTACCAAACAACCTTTACGATGTATTTGAAAACCTGCCCGTGCAAAAGTCACAGGGCACTAAGAGATGGACAACTCTCGGCAGTGACAATGTAACAAACATGCCTTTCAAAAGAATATATGCTCGAGTTCTGTGCTTAAAAAATTGTATTAGAAGCCACACCTGTCTTACTACCGTATTCTAAACACCTATTACAGTGCCTGGTACATAGTAGGTGTTTAATACATGGTATGAAATGCACAGATGAATAAATTTTTTTATTCATACAGTAAAAATTAAGTGTCTTCAACGTAAGCTGCCTTAAAGGCTAATATTATCCATTTCACCTCTCTGAGGACAATTTCACTAAAAAAATGCTAAAGGAAAATGACAGAACAATATACAAATTCTTGTAGGAATGATAATTTTACATATCTACCAAAAGATCATAATTACACATTAAAAATGAAATATACAATTAGAAATTCTGAAATTTTCATTTCCATTTTAGGGTTAATAAGCCCTGCGACATAAAATATTGGTCCATGCACAGCAGCTACCTAGTACTCCTTTCTCAGTTGAGGTGCATTATATAGAGCAATAGGTATACAAAAGTTTTTGAGCCATTCCAATATTCCCGCTGCTCTGATAAATGAGAGATAAATTGTAGGCAATATCTCTTCGTAAGTCTAACTGGTCAACTTCTATACCCTAGGGGGAAAAATACACAAATGAGTTCTATTTAAACTGACATCCAGAACAATTTTGTAAGTGTAAGTGTTCAAAAAACTATTAAAATCCACAATACTAAAAAAAAAGTATAAAACTATGTATATACCTCAGATCTAAATTATCAGATAATGCTCATTCAGTTAATCATTATAGAACTGTATCATCAAATATGTTAAAATGTCTAACCAATAAATTAAAGAAAAAGTCTCACCCACAAGCCATAGCAGAATAAACTTCAGATGAATTAAGGATTAACAGTAAAAAAAATGAAACCATTTAAAAGAAAAAAATATGGTTGAATAAAATAATAATAAAATCTTGGGTAGGAAAGGCCCTTCTAAGTGTAATAGCAAAAGGAGAAAACACAAAGGGAAAGATTAATAGATTTGACTTCATAAAAAATGTGAAACTTCTGAAGGTAAAATAAAATTAATTGTAAGTAAATAAAAACACAAATACACATGAACAACAAGATGGGGAAAATACTGTACTATATAACGGAAAGGCATATAAAGGATAGGTCTAGGTGGGCATACAGCAAATTGATTATACTGATTACCTTACGGGTGTTATTACCTTTATTTCTACTTAAATAACAAAGCATGGACTCAATGGAGTACATTAGATCTATGTTTCTAATATGGCCAATACAAAATTTTGAAGTCACCTGAAAACATCTGCCAACAGTGAAAAATTGCTACCTAGGAAGCTTAAGGAGCAATACATAAAGCTACTTATGAAGAAAAGAACACAGAAGTGTATATATTTCATCAGCATAACTAAAAGTATGTATTCATTTCCTTATTAACCAAAGTTGAACAAGGGCAATTAGAAAACAGTTGTGAGGGAATGTGGGGATTATGAGTGCAATGTAAAGAAATTAACAGTGAAGATAGTACTTTTCTTCAGAAATTAAAAATTAGATTTTAGACAGAAATTATCACAGTATTGGCAACACTTTACCCTATCTTATCTTAAAACAAAGAAAACTACATTAATATTGGTCTTTCATTTTTACAGAGAAATATGTTAGCTAGTTTTGGCTTGGAAATGAGCAATGACTCTCTTACTCATTTATGAGTAATAGAGGCCCCGTGTCTACCAGCTGAAACCTGCAGAACCACCGGGTCTATCTTGGGAAAGCCGAAACATTACTAACCACAAGTCATATATGTCCACATGGTTGCTGACTAGGTCACAAGGCCAAGATGTCAAAGATCTACTTGTTGCTGAACATAAATGCATTCAATAAAGGAAAAATCTATTTTATTATGTAATTTATTACATTGGACCACAACACTGAGCTAACTGCACTTATCTATTGATGGAATGCAGTGACTCCTTGGTTTTTAAAGTAAATCATACCATACCTCTGCCGCAAGTGGAGGTAGCTCCAGGGCTTTCTGATAATAGTGGACTGCAAGATGGATCAGCCCTAGTTGGTGAAGGCCACGGCCCAAATTGTAGAATGATTCCTGACAAGGCCCACGCAGACTGAGGTAACGATTAAGAAAGGAAAAGCCCTACCAAAAAGAAAAAGCTAATTCAGTATTTCACTCATTTGACAAGTATGTATTGGACCACAGTATGTGCGAGATGCACTCTGTGCAGGACACAACTATTAGAAAAAGAGACACAATCCCACCCTAAAGAACACAGGTCAGGATTACAGTGTCAAATCACAGTGTAGTCAAGAGCTCTTCTGAAAGTGTAAGGTAAGATGTTTTTAAAGCTAAGGACAAAAATATTCACGGAAATGAAGGCCAAATGTTACAAGTAGCTGTCAAAGATCCATAATGTATAAGCCTCAGGATTGGTTTTTTATGGTTTCAAGCTGGCTTTTGTGGCATTAGAGGCCAGTAAATGTTTTGGTGTCTAAAAGCTTGACCAAAGTATAAAGTTCAAGCCCTTATAAGGTTAATTTAGAAAGGTTTATTCTCAGGAGCAAACACACTTGAATAATACCTAATCTTTCTGGGTGAATAGTATCTTTTATAATTTATTTTATAATTTACCTCTAAGGACCTTAATAATGTCGTAGTCCAAAACACTTGATTTTTTTCCCCTGAAAGCTTCTGACTCCTTTATGGATTAGTATAGAGCACAGCTGTAACAACGCTGCTCCCTGTGTCACAGCATCCAAAAAGCCTGCTTCTTAACTCCTTCTGTATTCACGTTCCCCTTTAATGCAGCTTCAGTTTTTATCATCCACAGAAAGTTACAGACTGCAAAGGTGCAAGTGTCCTATGTAATTAAGTAAATATATTATCTGAGAATTGAGAGTAAACCAGCTAATTTTTGAGTAAAGAATATAAACTGCAATTATTCCCTGCATGATCTATGTATAATGGTCATAAATTTTCCCTCATAAATAAATAAAAATTAATGAATTCTTTAGAATTAATACATTTATGGATAAAATAATTATGTTCAATAAATCATACTTTCTGCATAATAAAAGAACCCATTTCTGTATATGCGAATATGCTATTCCACTGAAAACCATGGTTCTATTAAATAAAGCAGATAAACTATTAACCTCAGAGAAATATGAAATCATCATACTTAAAAATGACAAATCTACAAATCAAATTCTCAGAAAGAGGGAAGAGTAATCCTAGTTGAACTGTTGCAACCCAAAAGAACTTGTAGGAGCTGCCGGCTGCATTTGAAGAAGTTTTTAACAAATTTAGGAGGGTAATCTCCTTGACAACTGAAAGACTATTCAACCATTTAGTGATTAAAAAGCTAGGTACTATGGGCAGCCACTTTACTTTTTACTTTACATTTTAGGTAATGTGAATCATCAAATAGACAAACTATAAAAATATGACCACAAAAAACAAAATTTTAATGGATAAGAAAAGGGTGCTTTTTACTATGCACTATGTAACTATGTTAAATTTCAAACATTTTTTATCACATTAATCACTGATGGGCCTGAGTACACTTTTTATAAATGTTAAATAGAGATAGAAGACAACATGAAAGCTTTTACTCTTACAATATGACATAAAGGTAGGAAAGACAGTAAAACTTATGGAATTACTTTTTTCTAAAAGTAAAGAGAAGGAACACTAATTATAGTCCTGTAGCATGAATAAACTGATGAACAATTAAAACAATTTAAGAATCATGATATTTACAACAAAACTTGCTTTTCAGAAGTTTTTTTAATGGAAAATGTTTAACATCCACAAAAGTAGAAAGATTGGTACAGCAAATTTCCATCTACCCATCACTTAGGGTTTCATCTCTGCCCCAACCATTTAAAAACTGCTCTTTAACCATAAAAGTAATTTGAAATCCAGCTTTCAAATTACTTTGAAGTACAATAAATTTTTGTCCTATCAGGCTAAAAAAACTACATATTTTAACTAATTAGTAGGAGTTAAGCCATAAAAACTTCCTATTAATATTTATCAGAATATAAGCTTCACAAGGGTAAGTAGTTCTGTCTGTGTACTCACTCACTGCTATATCCCCAGTTCCTGGCACAGTGGGTACTCAATACATAGCTTAATTTAAAAATAAACCTATAAACTGTATATAGCAAAAGGACCCATTAAAAAGCTTAGAGGAAGAGGTGGACAAATATTACAAATAAATACCCAAGTAAAGGAAAATTGTTTTTTACTTTTTATGTTGGAAATATTTGAATACACAAAAGAGAATATTATAATGAACTCAAATACCCAGTTTTAACTATAATGGGCATTTAAATTTAGGCTTTCTTTTAACCATGTTACATTAAAAAGCAAACAAAAAAAATCCTTTACTAAATCTCCTACTTCATTCCAAACTACTTAAAAAAAAAAACCTATCTATACATGCATCAAACATATGAACATAAAAACTGAAATCCCAAAAACAAAAGTGTTGAAGATACAGTAGTGAACAAGGCAGACAAGGTGTCTGATCTCTGGTCTCTCAGTTTATACTCTTAATGGAGAGGAAACCAGCTATACAAAGGTAAATAAGAAAACAAAAAAGCTAATTTTCAAATTTCTATAAGAATCAAGAAAACTTTGAAAGAGCAATGTGTTAGTGATGAGGTAAGGAAACAGGCACATAGTCACATATTCACACATTATTGTAGATACATATTATTATATATTTTTTAAATAATTTAAATCAATTTTCAGGACCTATCAGGCTGGATGTCTTAGGGGCTCCAGAGTATGAGGAAGCCTCACTGAATTTCTCCAGATTCTGCCTGTGTCTTCTCCCCATATGATCTGGCAGTGCATCCTTCTATATGTCTATGTCTAAGTCTTAGACAGGAGTACCACTAGATGTTGAGTCCATGACCGCTGAACACAGGGATAGGTATGGGGAATCCCAACACATGTACTAAGTAAGTATTCCTTTTGAAGCAGAATAATAAAAGCACAAAGAATATTCATTTTTTGAAAATATAAAATTAAGTAATGAGAAATCCAAACTAATTACCTGCACAATTAGAGCATGTCTTCTTAATACATACTTCTGAGATGCCATGTGAATAAAGGTTAGGCCTATACAGAGGCTATAGAGAGGTTCGTGGGGATGGGTGCGAAAGGCTTGCACATACTGTCCTGAAAAATGAAAAATGATGTCAGCTGTTAATGACAAGAACATAGTTCTTTATTTCTTCAAACACGTATTCAAATATATTTTAAGGCTAGACAAAGATTACTGTTTTTAACATCTGCAAGGTGTACATTCTAAAATATCAACCAAAGGCACATTACTTTGAATTTTAAAATAACGTATAACATGTAACAAATTAGAAGGATTTACTCATAAATGTATCCTGACCATGAAGATCAAGAGAAACTAAAATCAACGCTTTTTTAGGCACAGCTAGACATTTCCACGTAGTGTAATACTTAAAAAATAAAAAATTTATGAACTGCAATCATAAATCTAGTTGAAAATCAGTAAGGGAAGGTTTCTTTTGGTGAATTCTTTTGTAAAATTACTTAATTTGTCTTATAGATTCAAATGTGATAGGTCCTGGAGGTGAGAAAAAGATTTTAATAGTTCAGGTTTGGTTTTATAGATTGGGATTTGTTTTCCTCAATGTAGCAACTACTTTGTTTTTCCTGAAAAAAGATAAATGTATCCAATAACAAATTAAGAACTTGGGGTTCTGTGAATTCCCTGTATTCTATGGCTTCGTGGGTAGAATTCCATGTATGCTATTCTACACAACTGTCTCATGTTAAAAGCCTCACCATATGAAGGGAATTTTAAGCAAATTTTTCTTTTCAAGGAATAATCCACAATTTATCACACACAGATAAAAACTTGTATTTCTTCCAGCTCCTAATGCCAGAAGAACAGCACCACAGAATATCTTTAGCAGCACAGATGCTAGACTGCCATTTGGACTTTCTATTTTTACCTTCTGTAAGAGTTTCTAAACGTAGGAAAATAAAATAAATCTCTATTCTATATTTTCTTATTAAATCAGCAACTCCAGAAAGTACACACAGTGGAGGCAAGTTTCCACATTGGATACTCAAGGTTACTGGCTCAATAATTACAAAAACACCAGCCATACAGAAACATTAAAGTATTCAGTAGCCAAAATCCCAGTTTATTCATTATAAGTTTAAACATTTGGTTAGGTATTTTTCTATTTATTTGCTTCTGATTCCTTATTACAGAAGATTCTTTTATGTGATTAATTTTGCCTGAGTTTAATTAGAATAAGTAATTATCATGTAAATAAATGCTGATATAGAGACTTGTCTAGTAGGGGATGAACTATCAACAAATCTTAAATCCTTTTTTGTACTACAGCAAATTAAAATCAGGTAGCAAAGAATCCATAATTAATGAAAATTATTTTTAAAACAAACATGCCTAAGTAGGAAGTATTGTTGACCTTTACAATGAATTATAAGACCACTTCAGCCTTTTGAAACCAAAGCTTCGTAAGAAAAACAAATACTAACATAAATTATCATTATTGCCAATACTTACAGACACTTACTATATGTGCCACGCATTGTTTTAAGTACTTATCATTTAATCTTCAAAAAATCCACAAGGTAGGTCCAATTATTATCTCTACTTCAGAGATAAAGAAACTGAGCCAAAAGGAAGTAGAGGAACTTGCCATGAAGGAGCTGCTATTTACGTCCAGGCAGTTCCACTCCAGAGGCCTGGCTCTTAACCACTAGGCTTCCCACACTTGACAAAGTCATGTGCCAGGGCACTTACCAAGCGCATGCTTAAAACTACCAGATACGAATGCATTATGTCCATTTAAGACACACAGGGCATGATTATCTGGGTTTTTCAGCATTAAACGGAGACAGAAGCGATGATGGCGTACATCTTGGGAGTGCATGGTAACTTGATTGAAAATGTTCCAGAGCTGGGGTTTATTGACATTTTCCATGACCATTATCCTAAGATTGCAGAAAGAGGATGATGGTAAAAATATGATGGAAAAGAACTTCCTGATTTCTAAGAATGAAACCCTTTCGGGGCTGTCCTACCAACACTGAAATGTAGCATCCCCCAACAAGGAAAAGCAGATTGTTTCAATGTATTTAAGCAAAACCACTTACATGGTGAATGATTTTTTCCAGAAAATACTACTTTAGTTCATTATTTCTACATCTTATTTCTACTTTTCAACAAAACTTTTAAGCCAGAAAACAGAATCAGGTGGTTTAAGTTTCATATGTTCTCTGCTGACCCACTGTAACTGCAGTACAATGAATACTGAGTAATAACTAACAATAATGCATGCCAGGCATTGTTAAAAGCCTCATAATAATCCCATGAGGTGGTGGTGTTATGATGGCCATTTTAAATGGGTAGACTGAGACACAAGAGGTTAAGCATATGAGAGGGCATGCAACAATGGCCTGAACTAACCAGTAAGCAAGAGCAGTTAAAATACAATAGGTTACTAGGTCTGGAGCATGAGAGACAAAGTAAAAATAAATATACATACTCTATCACAGAATGAATTAAACTTAGTTATTGGAAAAATCACCTGATATAGTTGTATGCCTTTCTGAAATTTTTGTCCAGAATTGCTGCAGAGAGACCAAAGTATTCCAGCTCTTTGCGTTTTTGCCTGTCATCATAAAACGAGTAATATTCCAAAGAAGAATCCACAAGTAACTCAGCCTCCTGAAATCGGGATAGGTCACATAAGGAGTATATAGCCTTCAACAGAAGGTTCCACCAGTCATCTTTTGTCAAGACACTCGTGAGTACGGCAAGTATTGCTAAAATGAGACCAGTGAAAATCAGTTAGGTCACTGTATTTCCAAATACTATAGTATTAAAAGGAAGAATTCACATGATTGGTTCTAAGGTTAAATTGAATAACCATGGTCCTATAGACCTGAATTTTTGCCAACACTCTTCTGACAATGACCAGAAGGGGAAGTTGCTTGTTTCCACTCCATCAACACCACCTCCATACGCTCTGCCAATCTGCAATTCCAGGTAACTCTCACTTCTAATCTGTTCTCTACAAAGTCCAGTTACCTCACTGGTGTTTCTCAGTGCAAGCTAAGACATATGGTCCTTCAGGGCAGAATGAGTGTGCACTTCATGACTGACGTCAAATACAGGAGTCTGCACATAAAAGGCATTCAAGTGCTTGCTCAGCAAAGATTTCAAATTCATACTTTGAAATTCAGATTGTTCTTCATCTTTTTATAATCTTCATTTTCTTTTATCTGCTTCAAAATTTCTCTTTTCCTTTAACTATCTTCTCTTCCTTATTTATCTGTAAGAAGCCTCCCTTTCATACCCTTGAGAAATATCAAAAGCCATAAAACATTTCTAGCTTGACCCAGTATTCTCCTTCTGAGAACCTATCCTAAACAATTCATCAAAAGTATGTATAAATCTAAAGGAATGAAGATGCTCACTACTATATTATTTATAAAATTATCACAATCAACCATACATCAAAAAAGAAGGGTATGATTAAATAAATTATGGAACTGCTATCCAAGGGAATATTCACATTCCTTACATAGAATAGCTATAAGGAGAATAGAGCAAGATGAGAAAATGTCTGTGAAAAAATAACTGAAAAAATCAGAGTACAAAAATGTATGTAACCTAAGGAGGCTTTGCTTATCCTATGCTAGTACATGAGTATGAGGGGACACCCACCTTAACAAAACAAAACCCTGTGAGCCTGAGAAAAACCAACAACGGACCTGAGAAGAGAAAATACTGAAAGAGAAAACAGGTTCAAATGTAAAGAATAATAAAACTTACAGAAACATAGTCCCAAATACATGCCATCGAGGAAGAAGCTATTAGGATAAGCCCAGAAACAGTGAACTGGACAGACGGCAGGGCTCTGCGGCAATCAGAGCTAGGTTATGGGGGGCCAAAGCGCATTCCTTTCCTGAGTCTTCTCCCTGAAACACCTTACTTATGTTTTAACATTGTGCTTATAGAGATTCAGCTCTTCTGGATTCTAAAGCCCTGCCCACTGCACACTGCCATGCTTGTAACAATGACTTAATAAATGTCTGCTGAATTAATTAACAATGAAATAATCTTTGGTATCTCCAGTTTATAACCTAGATGTTTTCCAGTTCTCTGAGTAATAACCTCACCCTAACATACTTAATGTTTTCTCCAGCCTAAAAATAGATGCCTTTTAAACTCACATTACTTGAGACTGGGCCAAAGCAACTTATTTTCAGAGTTTATATGACCATTGCTACACTGTCAAAAATTAATATGACAAAGAATGAAATATATGTAATTGAAATAACTGGACAAGTAGAGTGATTTGTACAGTCATCTAATCTTCATAAATTTAAGATATATTTTCTTCCTGAAAAGCCAAATTAAAAGTCATGTTTAGTTTTTTTCACAGAAAGATAAAAGCAGATGTTTTTCAACTTATAAAAATTAAATGATTTACATGTAGCCTTTTTTTTAAACACCAAATGAGTTTATTATACTTGAGGGATTTAGATTAGAAAACTTCATTTAATTTGAAAAGGGTATATTTTCAATTAGATTACTGTCAGGTGTAACCTCAGGAGTCTTTTTCAACTCAGCCACTTCTATGTAATTAAGCAAATGAAAGTAATTACCTTTGGCATCACAATTTGCTGTCTCTTGGTCATTGTTGTCTGATATTTTGTCTCTTGACACTTTAATAAGGTAGAGATGCCTCTCTCCAGATTTGGAACTGGATATCAAACAGACTTGGGCTCTATTCATTGCTACCTGCATTAAAGATGATAAACTTGAGATATTTTTTAGTCACACAATTTTTTAAAGAAAATCTATATGCCATAAGTTCCACAGGTATGCCTGAAAGCTTCTTTAATAAGGAATAAAAAGGCCAAATTACTGTGTATTTAAATACCTAAAAGAAAATGAAGAGACTGTTTTCTTCTTACCAAAGAAATTCGGGTCACACTACTTACCTTAGCAGAGAAGAAGAAGGCAAATTCACTTTAACTTTATAACACATGCACACACACACAACAACTTACCTGAAAAAAGCTAGACTTAAAAAGGATATCATATCTGGAAAACATTTCTGCAAGGTGAACAATTTTGGCACATAGTAGTGTCTACAGGGCTAATGACTGATAAAATCATGGCTCTCACCTTTCTAAATACGTACTAGCATAGATTTTATTTCAGTTAATCTACAGTCAAGTTTACATTTTCATTAGAACTTTCAATTACATACCATAAATCTTTAAGTCTTTTGTCTATATCTGACTTTCACTTTAAAAAGTTTATTTAGTAGAATAAAATGGTTATAAAATAGCTATAATCTATATTTAAACAAATTCTAAACATTTAAAAAGCCAATAATGTTAATATAAAGAAAGATCATTACCCACCTTTAAAAGCATGGCCAACATGGTAAGTAAGGTATCCACATAACCATACATTTTGCCTTGTGAAAACAACAGAGTAGAACGATGAAGCAGTAACTTGAGTTCCTAAATAAATAAGCACATGACAATGAGTGTGACAAGATGCCTTTGCTGCAGGTTGTTTTGTTTGCATAGAGAAGTTCTGTCTTAGAAATCAAACCTTAAGGATATTTGTTTTATGATCTTTCACAAGAATTAAGACCCGATATTCTAGAAACTGTAATTTACAATGTCTAATAAGTGACTAAAATGATTCAAAACCATTTTCAAAACCATTTAATAAACTAAAACAAAACTTTTGGATACAACATGTCCTGAGAAGAAAGTTCTAAAATGCAGCCCACCAATGAAAACTTCTTTCTGTTACATGGCCTACCTGCTGTGCAGCATTTGCATCTTGTGCTAACGTGTCTGGATCATACATTGGTTCCAGAGCCTCCAGGGCTTTCTCAGGGCGGCCCAGCTGCTGCTGAAGTGTGGAAAGTGAAATTCTTGCATCCAAATGGAGGGGGGCCAGATCAACCACTTTCTCATAGCTTTCGGCAGCTCGCTCCATATAGCCTAAGGCCTTTAAACATTCTAAAATGTGTTAAAGCATAAATATGAACTACAGATTTGGAAGCAGGCCAAAAAATCATTTCTCCATTTTTAAAGAAATACAGTATAGCAATATAAAAAAGTTATAACAAGAACTAAATATATGCATATTTCTAGTACCTCAAAACAACTATCCCTTCTAATCTCCACTGATTAATCAATCTATTGATTTCTCTAAACCCAAACTGCTTACAAGGATTAATCAGTATACACGTACAATTTGGGGTTCTGCTTTATTCACTTGGCATTATGCTTTCAACATTTTCCCATGTCTTCATCGGCCTTTTGAATGGTTATAATATTCAATCAAATTGATTATTTACTGAACCATATTACTTGACATTTAAGTTATTTCTAAACTTTTACTCTAATAAATAACACCACAGTAAACATCTTCAGGTTTAAAAATTGGCAGACCAGTTTAACCCTCAGATGTGTTTTGTTAGGCCATAGCGCTATAAAAAACCCTGAGTTGTCTACATTTTTAAAAATCAGCATGTTTATGAAATCTGAGTTTCTGGATTCTTTTGAAAACTCTGGGGTTGGTGCAGTGGGTGCCCCATTCCCACACGGCAC
This sequence comes from Manis javanica, assembly GCF_040802235.1. NCBI lineage: Eukaryota > Metazoa > Chordata > Mammalia > Pholidota > Manidae > Manis > Manis javanica. Next base: position 39,496,957 of record NC_133167.1, read on the forward strand.
ATCAGCCTAACCTGAGGAACAGCAGTATCCTTTAGACGGGGTTCCCCAGCTCCCTGCCCTAGAGCCTTCCCACTCGTGCATTTTACTCATTTTTGTTACCTGCCAGGCTCCAGAGTTTTGTGATCACCAATATAAACTACCACCTCTCACCTCACTCAATGATTTTCTCAGGACAAGTTCTCAGAAGCAAAGTTACTGGGCCCTATTCCTCAAATCTTATGCCAATCAATTATTAAGTCCTATCCTCAGAACTTGAAAATGAATTCCTGTCAGCATTTCTTCTTCTCACCCTGATGGCCACAACAGTAACTGAAGCCCTTTCACCTCTTTCCTTTTTCACCATGATTATCTCCTAAAATGGGACTTCTGCTTTCTTAAACCTTAAATTTTTCAGACTTCTACTAAATTATCTTTCAGTTAAACTTTGATAATAAAGCAAGACTACTAAATATGGATGCATCATCATGACTGCATTTTTCATTTTTCACTTTTAAAGATATTTTGTTATTATGCCACAGGCATTAATTCCTTTAATTATCTCTCTAATGTACCAATCCCAAATTTATGATTTTTAGATGACTCTGAAGTTTTAACCTTCCAATCACTGCAAAGCTACACAAGCTCACAATGGAAACATCACTTACCAGAATCATAATCATAATTAAGCAGGATGTGTCAAGTATCTACTATTAGCAACAGGAGCAGTTTCAATTATCACAGACTTAGGGAGGTGATAAAAACTCAACTCCCTGCTCATGTCTTAAAATTCAAATACACAAATAATAAAACTTTTAATGATGGTGTTACATTTGCATTCATATTCACCCACCTAAACAGAAGTGTCATTTTAATCATTAAGCGCTCTTTGCTATTTCATATCTGTGATATGTTTCAAAATACCCTAAAATGTCAACCAATGCTTTTCTAGTTATAGAACTTTTTGCCATGATGTAACATTTTCAGAACAATAAGAACTTTCTGCCATAATGCAGTATTTTAAACAAAGACTGTTCAAATTTCAATGTATCTTTTATGTTAATGCTATATGAAATCCTATTAGAATATTTTTGGCTTTCATACATTTCATTAAAAAATTCGGTTCTTTTTCTTAAGCTATATTTCTATTCTAAATGATTTATTGCAGATTAATGTGGATTTCCAATAAAATGGTACATAAAACCCAATCCTGAGCATATTTTCAGCTCAAAGAACATTGAGAATCCATCAAATTTTTCCCAAAAATGACATATTAAATATAAACCTGTAAAACTCTTCAAATATCAGATTGCACTCCAAGTCTGACAATCTATTACTAGGAACCAAACCCTTTAGTTAACACAGGTAAAAGACAGGTATTTAAGGTATTTTTAACAGGGACATGTTAATGCCTCTACTTCAGTTGGTACCATTAAGTGAATCATTCCTCCAAACGACTAGTGAGGGGGGCATCACTCGGGGCAGGACAAGTGAAAACACTGACTTTCAAAAAACTGCTCCGCAATCAGAAATACTTTCACTAAGACATTAATATTCTCTAACAATCACTGCATCTTTGGAAAGTAAGTTCTTGCCTGCTTATGTTATTAAAACTTCTTCCTCCCACAAAAAGGTATTACCTGCATGCCGAAGCCAAACTACTGCAAGGTTGTATCTTTCAGAGCAAACCAATGCACTAAGGAGAGGAAGTGCAGAATTATATTCACCAACATCCAGAAAAGCCTCAGCAACATCTAGATACAGGTCTCCCATATCTTCAGGATTCTGTTCCACTAGTGCTGTCAGGAGAGGCTAGGATGCAAAACAAAAGCCTGAAGTCAAACATTCATTACAACTATGCACAGCTATATATATTTTTCTTTTTAACTTAAATATTGGTCATCTGAGGCAAGCATAAAAGGAGCAAAGCTTAATAAAAATAGCTTTAAACTGTCACTTTTTTCTACTCATTTCTGTATCTTTATTAAAAAGAACTCATACTGCTATCATCCACTCATTCAACTTTTGAAAGCCGGTTAGAAGGCAGGTATAGCAGCAGCTAAGGCCACTGATTTGTTGGGCTCCTCCTCTAGCAGGTCAAACATACCCAGGCTCCAGGGCCTCTGTGCTTGCCCATGTTTCAGGGAAGCTGTTCTTTCCTGTATCTACACGGCTTACTTCCTCACTTCCTTTATGTCATTATTTAAATGTCACATTCTCAAGGAGGCCTTTCTTGACCCAACCTATTTAAAATTGCCAACTCCTCCCATCCCCAATGTTTTCTATTCTTTTCCCCTGTTTGATTTTTCTCAGAGCACTTATCACCAACTAACAGCCTATATTTAATGTATTTATTTTATTTATTACCTATTAATCCCACTAGAACAAAAGAATAATTAGAGCAGGGATTTCTCTATTTATTCAATACCTCCTCCTAAGGTCTGCAAAGTGAATGCTCAATACATTTTTTATTCAATGAAATACTTAGCAAAAAGTCAGCAAAAGAGAATAGCTGTAACAAATTACCAATTGTTTAAAAGGCCTAATCATATATTCTTATTTTTCTCATTTTGAAAGAAAAACAAATTACTATAATTAAAAGTTCCAAAACACTTTTATTCACACAAAAATAATTTGATGCTTATGGCGACTTCCTGATTATTAAGAAATGTGAAGTCAGGGTCAATTTATAATTTCTTGTCATCTACAAAAAATAACGTGGATTTGATCTGAATGTTACTTACATTAAGTGGTTCGAGGATATTGAGATGTACAAGGCAGACCATCAGCTTCACTGTGATGTCTATTGGTATGCCCTCAGGGATAGTGCAGGTAACATTCTCATTAGCTATGGGTTAGACAGATAAAAGGCAGTTCCCACGTGTGAGAGCTTAGAATGTGGGGCAAATGAAGCAAACTACCTTCTATGTGAGAGCACATTTACTTCATTCAAAGCAAGTGATTCTATAATCAATTCAAAGTTTGGCCAACTCTGCTACTAGATTCTTATCCCTCCTTCAGTCTGTCCTTTGGTAGCAATTACCCTTCCTAATCCTTTCTGAATATCTTATGCACTTACCCGAAACCTACATGAACTCCCACACCTCCTATCAAAACTACAGAGAACTAAAAAGCCAAAAATGACAAATAAGGATATCTGAGCTCTCTTTTTCCCTTCTTGAATTCAAAAGCATCTTTTTCGTCTTCACTACAAAGAGGATGAGAAAGGGATAAAACAATACTGTGTTGTCTTCTAAAACAATTACAGCAAAACAATTTTTAAAGCACTGGGAAGTTAATCAAAGGGATTTTTATCTGCATTTAAAGTATTTTATATTTTGAAAAGTCTAATAAATTCCAAATAAGCTTCCATATCAGAAAAAGCTGAAGCATAGAGGGTTATCAGAGATTCATCTGAAATGGTAGAATAAATTTTAAATTATGTTAAAATGAAGTAAGTTTGATCTGTTTTCTAGAACTTGTCATATAAATTATAGTACTGAATAAAATTACCAAGAATAAGATATGGACAAGCTTACTTAAGCGACTTTGTATCACTTACTCCAAAACAATACCTAGTACCAGAAAACCAGCTTAAGAAACTTATTCTGCTCAATGAGAGTCCCAATACGTAAATTTACTCACACTAGAACGTAAGTTCCATGGGGATAAGGCCTAGTCTAAGTGACTTAAGGCTATATCCATAGCATATTTCTTCTGTAGCCAGTAGCTATGGTATACCAATTAGAGATATAGTGTGTACAATGTGTAAATCAAAAGTTTGATTTCAGAAATAATCACAAAGTAAAACTCAACTTTATGTTGAAAATAAGACACATGCCTAAAATCATCTAAGTCAGGAAGGCTGAAAATAAAAGGACAAAGATAGAGCAGACAAATTCAAACAAAAAGAAACTGGAGGTCACACTCGCATTATCACACTAGGTAGAACTCAGGTCAAGAAGGCACTTTATAAATCCTACAGGGCAGTGCTACTCAAAGGGTATAGTCTGGGACCTGTGGCAATCCACAAACTATTACCAGTTTAATCAGATAGGTGTAAGAGATTGAGACCAAGTATTCAGGCACTTTAATGCCAACTTGACAATGCTAAAAAATACAGTATATATTATTTACAGCCCTAACAGCTGAAATAATACTGTACTAACATTTAACAGCAGTTTCTTTTAAAAAGCTTATATTTTGTCACTGACACTTTATTCTCCTGAACTCTCATTAGGTCATTCACATTTACAAGAATCAAAAAATGTGAACCTCAATTAATCCATCAATAAATGTTATTTTTTTAAATGCATATGAAAAACAATCATCTTTGCTCACTTTGGAAGTGTTTTAATCTCCTAGTCTTCTGGACATATCTTTTTCTTTGAAGTTATTTCACCAACTCTAAGATGCCACAGATTTCAGATGCACCATTATTTTATATACTAAGAAAGAAAAACACCACTAGTTCAACTATGACATGTCATTGATTGAAGATGTTTCCTGATTTCAGGTATGCTAACTCATTAAAAAAGTAAAAAAAAGAGGGAAGAAGGAAGGATGGATCAATGAAATATAGAAAAATGTATTAAACAAAATGAATAATCTATATGTACAATTAAAACTTGAACACAGCTCTGTATTTCTTTCATATTTTCCAAAACAATGGAAAGAACAATTTTCAACATGAATATAATTTTTTTGAAGAAAGATCTTAAACAGAAATTATGGCTGCAAAATAACAACTTAACTGGAACTTGGCTCTAGGCTAGGCCATGTACAATAAAAGTATCAAAACTGGCAGAGCCCTTCAGATGCCCTCATTCATGCTGTGATAGCATTACAATTCCTATTCCTGACAGCATTACAATCCCTGCTCCTTACTCTAGTCACTCTACTATCTGAATCACTCGGAGAAAGCACCCTATCTGGTCCTGTCCATACCAAGCAGTGATCCCACACCCTGTGACCTCAGTCGGAAAGGCACTTCCCCATGGGTGTCCGCTTAAAATATACTTCTAGAAACAGCCTCTGATCTTTTATATCACCCTCCTCTAGTTTCCCAAAATGCCAGTTTTACTATGGAAATTATCACACAGTTCCTTATTGTATACATTTCATTTGAACCCATATTCTCCTCACTTCCTTGAGGACAGAAAATGTCATACTCATCTGTATATTCCACACACACCTACCGGAGGCACTTACAAGAAACTTTGACATAACTGGTCTTTTTATTTCCCAACAAGTTTTCACTTCAGTATTGATTTGTCCCTTATCATGGGCTTGATTCTCTACAAATTAGCATAAATGGATTTATGTAAATGGTTACTTCTTTCCATTAGGACAGATCATGTAAATAAAAGGGTTCTGTTTTCAAATAATCATGCCTTAACCCAAAGGATTATATGATGATGGAATCTTTAGGTCTTATGACAGGGTAGGGAGGCAGCTATTGTGAAGCAGGCAGGGCTCAGTACCAAGGGCCTCCCCTGCTTCCCCAGCACCACCAAAGCCTCATTGGGTCTAGGTGGAGGGTACAACACAGGAACCTCCTTGCATGACCAGGGATATCTACTCTGCTCATAAAGAAGATCAATTTGTTGAACCTCACTTAGGGTCTTGCCTGTTAGTATTTTCATACAACAGGTTAATGGGCAAGCAAAGAGCTGGGATGGGGGAATGAGCTGAAACACTGCAAGCTACACTTCAGGTGTGACTTTCTAACCAGCTGCCTAATTATACATTTAAGTGTTCAAACAATGTAGGATAATATTGATTTCTACTTTTTATGTGAATGTTTAACTTCAAAGTAGAATTTTTTTCAATGACAGCATTTTAAGACCATTTTGAAAAGTAAATTGCTTTACATTTAAAGGTTTCTGATAAGCTCTTCACTAATCCATTCCTTTTGCACATATCACTAAGAGAGCCTGGGTCAGTGAGAAATACTGCATTCAAATGGATGTACTGAGAAATTGAGGACTGAAAACAAATTTTTAAAAATTACTTTCCTATGAGAAAATGTAATAATCATGGAAAATGTAATGAAATCTTTGTGAGGAAAAAACGCTTCTTGGGAAAATGTTATAAGAACATTATAGATTTCCAAATGCCACATTATGAACAAGAGAGGATTACATACACTTCAATATGCAGAATATGGCAGAAAATGCAGACATAATCATACTACAACCTTTACTCTCTTCTGGAGCGCCTTCTTCTGTAGTTTTCTTTTCCAGCACAATTCCAGAAAAATCGTAATTACCTAAAAGAAGGGGAAAAAGGAAATGACACAATAGGTATGTTTAAAAAACCTTTTCACAGTGCAAAAATTTGTACAGTTAATCCAAATAATCATTATAACATATAAAACAGATAAGTGGACAATAAAAAGCAACAGTACATCTCTCTACAATAAGGAACCGCTGTGATACGGTTAACATTTTTATATCATATCTTATATCACATTAATGCTTAAGGATATAATTCCTGTGCACCAAACCAACCTACTTTTCCCAACAGCTTAGGAACTGAATCATAGCAATTAGTCCGGCTGCCAAGTCCTGCTACCCTGAAATACAGATACATCTGGCACTGCGATAATGGCAAAAGCCTTTACCATATGATAACTACACTTTATACTGCATATGGAATTACTATAGAATCTAGAAATCTGTTTCCATACAGACTTCAATATATAATTTAGTGTACAAGTTATTTAACATATATAACTAAAATAAAGAATAGTCAATTTGTAGGAATTTCTAGAATACAGAAACACATCAAAATCTAGTGAAGAAACTCATTACGTGTTCCTACCTCCAAAGCTCTGTCATATTGTTTGTTAGAAATGTATAGTTCAGCTGCTATGTTAACATCCTCCATGGAGACAAGGGCCTGGTGTTTTGAGAAAGCTTCTTCAATTATGTTAATAGCTGAAGTAACATCATTGGCTTCATAGTAACTCCTAAAAAAAATAAATGGCAAAACGGATGAGTACTTACTTCAGATTACAGAATTACACTATAAAACTCATTCCTTGCTAGGCCCTTTATTAACTATGATTTTCATTTTCTTAAACTTTGAGAAGAGAAAAAACTCTTCTTTAAAATCATCATCACGGTTAATCTAGAGAAAGCCGTGCTATGTCAGTGTAACGTCTCAGTGTCAAGCGTCTCACTCTCCAGAAGCTGCCTCCTATCATCCCACCTGAGGCCTCTGTAACCCAACACGGACAACTCTGCTATCTCACTGGGCTCGACAGAGCACTGATCCTGCCACCTTTTCACTCACTGTCTCTGTGCCCTTCCTGTCCTCACGTGCCTCCTCCTCCAGGGTCCAACACTGTAATTCCTCCCTTGCACATCTCAGTTCTCTTGCCCTTCTCTCCCTTTATTAATCTGATAAACCCCCAACCAAGTTAATACAAATATGCCTACTCTCTACCACCACCTGTCAAGCTGACCATGCTGACTGGACTCACTAGCCTCAAGTGCACCCATCATGCTGACCAGAAATCTTACTAGGTGTTTAGTCCAGTACTCTTCAAACTTGAATGTGCATACAGAGTAACTAAGATCTTGTAAAAAAAAAAAAAAAAAAAAAGCATATTCTGATCCAGTAGAGCTGGGGCAGGGCCAAGATTTTCTACATTTGTGACCCATTCTCAGGTGATCAAATGCTGCCCGTCTGTGGGGTAGCAGGGAACCAAGGACCTGGACGACTATTTCACATCTTCCCCTCTCCCGTCAAACCTCTAATACTCTCCCATCCTTACTCTCTATGATGACCGTACTTCTTATTTTACAAAGAGAATCAAATTGACACATCCCACATACTCCCAGCACATCTTCCAATTTATGCACACCCATGGCTCTATCCTCTGCTTTCTCCACTTATAAGATCAATTAGATCCCATTCCCTACAACCTGACTCAAGGATATCACCCAAGCAATTGTCCCTTCTTTCATATATCTTCAAAGAGTCTCTCAATTGTGGATTATCCCATCTCAATACAAGTATGTTACAATTTTCCCCAACTTAAAAAAGATCTCTCACCCCAGTAGCCCATTCCAATCACCTCCCATTCTTATGCACCCCTAACAAGTTTCTCCAAAGAGCACCTATCTCCCAAAACCCTCCCCCCATCTCCAATGTCAACAGTCAGTCCTCATTTTACATGACCTCTCTGGAGTACTCCACACACATGATCATTCCTCCTCCCTCAAGTGCTTGCTTAAGTAAATTTCTAGACTACCATGTTCTCAGTTTCCCCCTACTTTATTGTCCATTTCCTTTCAGTCTCCCTGTTTCCTCCTTATCTTACTGACTTCTAAACACAGGAATGCCTCAGTGTTTAGTCCTCAGAACTCTCCCCTTCTCTCTCTCTTACACACACACACACACATCACCTCCTATCACAAAATCCTCAGAGTCTAGCCTTCAGAATGTATCTAGAATCTGATTACTTCTTACCTCCTCCTGCTGCCTTTGTCCTGGTCCAAGCTACCATTATCCTGTCAATGAATTATTGCAATAATTTCCTAACTGGTCTCCCTGCTTCTGCCCTTACCACTTCTTGATCTATTCTCAAAAGAGCAGCCAGAACTGATGCATTTAAAATTAAAGTCAAACCATGTCAGTCTCATACTCAAAACCTTCCAATTGCTTCCAAACATACTCAGAGTAAAAGCCAAGTCCTCACAATGCCCAAAATTGCTAAGTGATCTTTTCCTGACACCTCTGACCTTACCTCCTGCTATACTCCCCTTAAGCCCTCAGCTTCCATGTTGTTCCCTAGGCATACCTCTGCACGCCATTTCCTTTGCCTCTGATACCCTTCCCTAAATATCTGTTCCCATACCTCTTTCAGTTTACTTTCAGGTCTGTATGACCACTACATAAGGAATTAAGTTCTTCTCTAATCACCCTACTTAAAATAACACAGTCCTGTCCTTCAACTTCCTGTCCTCCTTGCCAGCTTCATTTTTCTTCATATCCCTTATCAATAGGTGACATACCATATCTTTAGCTGTTTCGTTTATTGCCTGTGTCCCCTAACTACAATGTAAGTTCCACAAGGGAAGGGAATATTAAAACTCACTCAATAATGATCTCCTAGTGTCCTGTACAGTGTCTAGCACATCACTTACATACAATAAATACTTCTGGAGGAAAAGTAGGGACCAAGTAAAAGCCTAATCAATCAGAAATTACAGTAACAGAATTCCACATAGAAAAGATTTCTATGGCAGTGGCAGAACTGTTCATCACCACCCTTTCTTAACAAAAGTATTATAAATAAAGTGGAAAACAAAATTACTACATAGACAATCTAATAGTTTATTAAGTACCTTACTGGACTAACTACTAGGACAGCTACAAATATGACAGCAGATAACCTGGGAAGATCCTCAATGCTTATTATATATATACATCAGGAATCAATTTAGGGTTGCTTTACCTTAACAAACTTCCTAAAAATGCTTCTAGTACTCCTATATAACCCATCCTGGGGAGGATAGGGGGTGATTTCACAGCTAATCATCTTCACAGCAATGGCCATAGGATTAAAAGGGTTCACCCCTAAGACACCCAGATAGGGATGGTTGCTCCTAGGCTGAAATACTCTATGTAACAAATATCCCTATAATAGACAGCATACCACAAGGCATCACTTAGCCAAAATATTTTCTGCTATAATTGATGTACAGCATATCAGAGGAATAAATGCAATAGATGCAGTATTTTAGATGCATGTGTCAACCATAAAGAAAATTTTTTATCTTAAAATGTTATTCTAGTACTGGCTCAAAATAAAATGATTACATAAGATTCAGATTACAAGCATTTCCTTAGCACATCACTAATAAATAATTCAAAATGTTACTGCAAATACACATAACTGAGTACATAAATGCACAAACATCAACTAAGTTATGAAAACCTGAGAACCTAGTCATCCTTTCAGAATATGCCCCATTTTTAATCTTCTGAGCACTTGGAAGGTAATCATGTATACAAATTATTCCAAGCACTAACACAGTTAACTTGGAAATGGGAAAGTACTGAAGAAGAAAAAACAAACAAACAAACAAACAGAAAAGAACTGGGGAAAAAAGAAAACAAAAACCCAAAATACAGGAAGTAAAACGTATTTTTGACTTCTTAAAATGTATATTCTAGTTCGAATATATGCCTTCAATTCTAACATGATTAACAAGGGTTTCACTCCAAACTTACTTTGCCGTATCTCTAGCCAACTGCATGAAGCGTTCTCCATCAGATGGAGACAATAGGTTTAAAATACGCCTATAACCATCCATTGCCATTTTATGATCTCCCATCTGTTCATAGAGGCTTGACCGCTCCCACAAATAACGGACATTAGTAGGTTCATATTTAAGAGCTAAAGAGAAAAAATGGAATATAAATTATGATTTTTCACAACAAGGGGTTCATGGTACCTGGGTGTGACCCATCCTTTTTTCTGAAAATTTAATAAACACTCTAAACCAATTCTCCAACGGTTATTCTGGAGGGCACCTACCTTCACAGGAACTCCCAGCTAGGTTTGATCCAAGACCAGAAAGAATCTGAATCTCCATATTAATCTTCATTGGTCACTCTTAGTGTAATGTTAACCCTCAAGAAATAGCCCTAGAACTAACACTGACCTCAGTGGGAAACAGAAGTTAATGCTCTACCAACTTTTGTCCTATAGTAACTCACAATATAAAGTTGCTAATAAACATGAAAGCAGAGGAACCCCAAATACTTATCTCCAGTAGAACAGAATATAAAGAATAAATATATTTCATCTAACATCACCCCAGAGTAGCAAGTGAAGTTATCAAAAAACTTATTATGTAACATTTTATCAAACAGAATGAGAAAAACATTCTAATTACCTTTTGTGTAGCAAAAAATAGCCTGCTTAATATTATCTTGTTCCAGAGACATTTCTGCCAATCTAACCCATTCTTCAGTATTACTGGGATTTAAATGTGCAGCAATTAACTCAAACTGCAAGGATTTCTCCATGTCGCCTTGGTCCTCATATATCATGGCAAGAGTAGAAAACGGCTCATAAGCCAGAGGAGCTATAACAAATTCAAAAAACAAACTCTATTAGCTGAGGAAAGAGACTTGAGTAAATGTCACTCCTATGGCTCAATAGTGATCCGTTTTTTAATACTTAAACTCTTAAATCGCTCTAGCAGAATCATACAAACTATTTAGTGGAATTGAGAATAAACATGAGAATGTATTTACTTTACTTTCATACACTTCAAAATTTTTTAAGTATTATTTTTCTCTAAGCAAAGTATAATTTCATGAAAAACCATACTCTCCACCATAACACGCATGAAAATTCCTCTTTGTTAAGGCTAAATGCGGCTCAGTAAGTCAGCGAGTTCATCCCAGTGAGCATCAGCCACATCAGGGAGTTGAATTCCATTGATCGAGCAACCACACCAAGGAGTAGTCATGGATGAATGGATAAAGGATATCTAAGTAGCACCTAAACCCAGAATATCAAAGTGGATGGTTAATCTGCATTGCTGAAATAAAGCTTCTGAAATGAAAGTCTAAGATCAGAAATGTTTAAAATCAAAGATAATTGTCAAAAATAAACAGTTATAAACTGAAATAAAGGAACAGATAATACTGGAAAGGAGGAACCAAACAAAATATCCCGAAGGAAGAAGTTTGGTTAATCTTATTTTTGATGGGGTAAAAAAGAAAAAGCAGTTAGCTGAAATTATCCTAGTGAGTAATCCCGGAATGTACAGACTTCTAAAAGGACCCTTGTCCAGATGTAAGGAAAGGCCAAAGTACTGAAAAGATAAAAGTTCACGTATGAGAACGACTCAAGACACATCAGGAAAGCAAAATAGTAAATACAAGTGATTACTCAAAAAGTCACTAATGAAGATACCCTTCACTATGCCCAGGATGTGTAGTTTAATGGAAAAGGACAAGTAAAGATTGTGTCTTTTTTACCAAAAAGTAGATTAAAATAATCTAGCACTGCCTGATCTGAAAAATGGAAGGATAAAAGAGCCCTTTTAAAGTGGTTTTAACATAATGTATTTGCCATATCGAAAAAAGGATAACATTACAAAAAACCTAAAATCCCTAAAATGAAACATAAAAAAACAAACAAATAAAAAGAAAAAAGATTCCTGTAAAAGTTCAATAAACATTAATGATATTTCACTGAATGTGAATATCATTTTCTGGTGATGACCCCTATTCAATGCAAACTGGCAAATCACTGTTGGCACAATCCCCTCCAAACTTCTGACTATATTTTCCAAATAATACAGTATGACTATGTCATTAGACTATGTCAATAGAGTATGAAATTGCTATTGTCAGTAATCCCCACTGAACACACCCTGTCTTATGATTTCCATGCACATCAATATTGCCTCTTCACGTTCTCCTCGAGCAAAGCGAATGTTGGCTTCACCCATGAGACCTCTCAGAGCTCTGGGAAGTTTACTCCGAGGCCTCTTCTCCTGTACAGAAGAAAAATGACATTTAGATTAAAATATAGTCATGTCTTAGATTTCAATTCCAATCAAGTTAATAAATACCTAATACAGAATGGAAGTGAAATTTTCCTTTAAAACTTTTCAGAGTTCCAAATTGAGAACTAAGGACTAAATGGCTGCAGTTCTAACTGACTTATTAACGTTAAAGTCTGTATTTGAGGAAAAAGTCTAAAACTCAATCTCAGGAAAGAATGAAAATCATTCTATAATACTCTTCAAAAAGAAACACCTTAGAAAATTAAAACAAAAAGCAAACAAAAAAATCTTCCTGCAGTAGAAAGTTCAAAGCATAGCAAAATGTAAAAAAATGTAAAAACTAAAGTGGTCAGGGATTACTAAACTATTAATTAGAAAAATAAATGTAGACCTGGATGCTGCAAAATGGATTTATATGCCAGAAGATTTATGATCTACTGAAGATCACGCTCCTTTCAAATTCATCTATTCATGAGTATGGTTAAAAAATATTGTTATAATATGGGCCTTTTAATAGCAAACTATAGTACATTTTGATATATCCAATAACTACATTCTCACATTCTTTAAAAATCTGTAAAATGAAACATAAGAAATCAGTAACAGTAGTTGTCTCAGTATTTCCTTTCTTACAGTTTGAATTCTTTCCAAATATATGTATAATTTAAAGATTTCTTTCTCAATTACTCCACCACATTTTTACATTCTGTTTATAAATACCAAAATAAGTAACAACTTACTTTCATCATTTTCTTGGTTTCACGGTTAAGAACCATCTCCAATACAAACACATCACCTGCACTGGGCTGCTCAGGGGCTTCTTCTTCCTCCTCCTCTTCTTCCTCGTCCTCCTCATCATCTTCATTCTCTCCAAGCATGGAAGCAAACACTTTGTGAACTGACTTACTGACTCCATCCGATGTTTCTCCTGAAGAAAGACACATTAAGGTCGCAAATAAAAGCTTTAGAAAACCCAGTAATCAAAAGAAAAAAAAACAGCATATTTGGAACATGAATTTCTACCCTAGCAATAACAAACTTGAAAGTAAAACACAGACAAATGAACACTCCCAAAGACAACCCAAAGAAGACTATTACAAAGCCATGTATTTCATGACTCATCCTCTGCACGTCATCCAGATATATAGGCAACATTAAGTGAGAAGTCAGAAGCACACGTAGTAAATTAAAAGCAGGGATGAAAAAAATTAAAGAAATGTAAGACATTGTGAATAAAGTGAAGGTTCCTGTGGCCAGGATTCTCACCTGGCCCTGGTTGTCTAGCTCACTACACATGTGTGGGCAATACATTGTTATTGGCTCCACACGGTGGCACTGCTGCAAGCGTGCAAGAGAGCAGAGCGAGACTGCAGTGCAGGCAGCTCCAAGGACAGAGACAGAGACGACTGTAGGGCAGGAAGGCCCAGGGACAGAGACTGAGCTTGCTGCATGCAGACTCTCTCTGAATGGACAGGATTCTAGTGATTGACCTGCCACCGTAGAAATAAAGTTAGGTATAACCCTTTCACCCCAAGAACATTCTACTGTTATTTCTCGGGTCACACTGAATCCATAGTGAACTTGTCCGGGTCTGAAACCCATTGGCAAGACACACATAGACCTAAGAATTAAGTGTGTGGTACAGAACCAGGTGGTATAAGCACAGTGGTTAAAGTGAGGCCTCTAGAGCCAACCTGTCTGGTTTCAAATTTCATATCCATCTATCATTAGCTAAGTCATCTTGGGAAAATTGGGTAAAGCTCTCTGTACGTCAGTTTCTTCATTTGAAAAAAGAGGTTAATAATAATGTCTGCCTTATAGGGCTACTCTGAGGATGAGCTGTTTTTACATACACGCACTTAGAATAATGCTCAGCATATAGTAAGAAACTACTAATTGTTATTACTAATATTAAAATACTATTATTTCAGGACAAAATAACATGACCTATTTCATTTGTATCTGAGGATATCACTATGTAGAATGATTTTTTTGACTTCATAATCATGATGTTAGATAATCAAGAAGAGGTTAAATTTAGAAGCTAATTTTCTGTTAAAGCAGAAACATGTAACATTTTAGAAAAGTTCCAACAAAATATAAAACATATATTAATTATTAAAAATTAAAATACATACATATACACACACACAGACATATTTGTGTTCAAAAATCCTTAAGCTTATTCACTTATGTGAAATGCCTCAAGCACCCCAAAGATACTGGATAAATGAGATAGTCAATATGTTTAAGGAAGAAAACATTTTTAAAAAAAACCTCCACATGCTCTAAGCAACAAATTATTATTATTATTATGAAGTCATAACAATCATCTTCAAGAATTCTGAGCATCCATATTCAAATAAATGTGAAACGTATAAAATAAAATCCTACCAATGAATAAAATTACAGTAACAGAAAAAAAGAGAAAAGTCACATGGTCGTCTTGTTAGACACAGAAGCATTTGATGAAATGTAACACCCATTCCTAATAAAAACTATGTCAACTAGAAATGGAGGGGAATATCTTTGATTTAATAAAGAGTATCTTCAAAAAGTTTTCCACAGTTAATGGTAAATTATTCAAAGTTAATGGGAATGAGACAAGGGTGCCTACTATCACCACTACTTTCAACACTTTACTAGAGGCCTTAGCTGATGTAATAAGAGAAATAAAAGGTATAAAGGTGGAAAGGAAGAAATAAAACTCATTATCCACAGATGACATGATTAAGTATGTAGATGATCCAAAATAATCTACAAACTGTCAGAATACATGAATTTAGCTAGGTTCCTGGATACAAGGTCTATATAAAAAAAACTGTAGTTTTCATATCATCAATAATGAAAGGAAAATGAAAAGAGGGCCCTATTTGCACGGTATGTAGGAAAAGTGCAAGAATTTCACAGTGATAGTCAGCAATGTATAAGAGGAAAAAGACAACAAGTACAATAGCCATATATTCCAATTAGCAGACTTGGCCAAAGCCTATTCAAAACTGACCCCTTTTTCTGCTCTGAAATATGTTCATGCTAACCAAGGGTCTTGGTAGAATTCTGGGACAATTTCTTTCTAGGAAATTGGGAGCTTTATGTCTTTAAAGGACTGACAGGATTACTTGAGCTGAGGTCATCCAGCCCTTGTGTGCCTGACAACTTATGATGAGCTGGAATTGGATTCCATCAACCCCTTTTTATAGGAAGGGCCTGGTGGCCACCTCTCAGGGACAAATTTAGGCAAAACGACTGGCAGGTATCCAAGGGTATCTGCTACCACAGTTGCACCTCAAAGACCTGATGATGTAATAGCTACTCCTGAATAGATAAGGAAGGACCCATAGGTTGTTAACAACTTCACCCTCCTTTTCCACATCACCTGCCTGGCAATATTAGAAATTTCAACACCCATTTTTCTCTCTTCTTTGCCCTTTCTTACTCACTTGGTCCAAGGAGGCAGAAATAAAACTTGTTTTCTGTTCCCAATTCGTGTGTGTTCTCCGTATAGAAGTTTACGTGTTTAGGGGGAAAAGAACCAGTTTTTACTTCTACCCCTTAGAACTAGGAACTTTAGTTTTCAATCAGACCCTATAAACAAAGCTACACTCTAACTGATAGTTCAGCATCACAGGTAACTTGACATGGGTAAATGGACACCATAAAGTATTATCATACTCTGATCATTAGAGTTTTATTTATCACTAGAAATTAATAAATATGCATGCTATTTCATCATTTAGGCTCTGATGAGTTTAATTAGTCTGGTGCACTAACCAAATTTAATTTTCTGGACATACAGAATGAGGACTGAATCCTAGAATGCAGTAGCATACCATGCTGTGTGGGAGGTCTCATCTGGGCAGCCAACTGGCCTTGTATTCTGAGATTTCTATCTTACCTTCTATAACTAAAGCAGTGGTTTGGAAGCCACTCTGCAGAGAACTATAATCCATTACATGTTTTGGGAGTATAATCTGGAAGTAATTAGTAACCGATGGGGCCGATTAAAAAAATAATGACTCTAAAAAAGCTCCCAAATACTCATGTCAATTTGAAATACTTTTCCACAAATATAAGCCATAAAACTAATCATTACCATATTCAATAATTCAACAAATATTTACTGAGCACCTACTACACACCAAGCATTATGCTCCTACTAAACCAGGTTATCAACAACAGAGTATCGTTGCAATGAAAAATATTTTTACTAAATTATTAGGTATTTCACACAGGCAGCAAATGATCTTAACATACCTTCACTGACATCTTTGTCCTGGGATTTCGTAGAATCTTTTCGCGATGAGGATGGAAATTCAGAGTCATATGGACTTTCATCAGCTGATAACTTTCCTTTTTCCTGAAGACTCTGTGATTGAAAATTAATTAATGATTTCAAAAACTAATGCAGATTTAGCTCTCCCCAGTTAAGAATAGAGCGTTTGCCTTTTTCTATTTCTATAAAACTTGAGCTCTGAACACAGAGTATGTGGAATCTAAATTTGAATATTGTCAAATCATTGCAGAGTATTTAGGTCTCATTCCTCACGATTATCTGAATCAGTTATTGGTAAAAAATAATAAAACTCTTAATGATTTCATTTACCTAAATGTTGTCTCCTAGCTTTTTAAAAGCAAGAGTGGGGCACCATTAGTCTCATGAATTAGGAAAGAATCCACCAGCTAATTTCAAGGGTGCAATTACTTCTATCTTCCCTCGCATTTTAAATTTGTGAGAACACATGGAAAGCTCAGATAGTTCAAAGTAAGTATGAAAAAAACACGTGAGTGAAGATTTGTTCTCAGGAAAATTAACTTTTCTGCCCAAAATTCCATCACACCACTGGGAGACTCCTCAAAAACGGGGGCTCAAATCCTTCAGTTTAGAAATTGAGACACTGAGGTCTTAAGGAAGAGAGGGGAAGTGTCCACCCAAAGTCACAAAAAGACTTGGTTGCAAACTAGGGCTCGAACCACAAACTCTCCAAACTCCACTCCCCACTCCCCTATTTAACGTGCCAGCGTTAGGCTACCCTCAAGTAAAAATTTACTATTTCGGAAAAGAAAAAGGGAGGTTACTACTGAGACAGTTTTTTAGTGGGGGAAACGTTTTTAAAAGGAGCTGAGCACAGGCATGAGGTGAGAACCGAGGTTTCGGTAAGAAGGGGGTTAGAAGCTACTGGAAGTTCCCGGCTGTCCCATCACGGAGAATGGGGTCCTCCGGGTCCCCCATATCTAACTGTATTACGGCAAGACAGCGAGGTGCTTCCGGGCCTAGCATCTCCTCACTTTCTTCTCGCGCGTTTTTCTCTCTTCTCTCCGCCTTTCGAACTCCTCAAAGGAGATCTTTCCTTCCAGGTAGTCGATGAGCTCCGGGCTGAACCCCGACATGTCTGCGGAGTCCTGACAAGTAGCCCCAGCAACGGTCAGCGCAGGAGATGCACGAAGTGCGGCGCCTCCCAGTCGCTTTCCGGTGCTGGGGCGCCGAGAGCAGGGATCCGGTGTTCTCACGGGAAACCGGCCCGTACTGCGCCCCAGCTGCAGCGCCAGGGTTCCGCCGGAGCGTCTGGCCCTGCCTCCTTCCAAGGGGCTCGCCGCTGTGGGCGGGGCCTCCGCGGGCCTGGTGAGAGCCTACTGCCCAGGCTCAGACCGCCTGTTTAAAACTATTAGGGAGTTGGGGGAAAAATGTGATTTCAAGAAATTGTCCTTACCTCAATTATTTCCCTCAATTCTCCAATCCATTTCTTTTTCTGAATGTTTATTCTTTAAGTTGATTTGATTTTTGTTTTAGAGATTATATTCTGAATTTGACCATTTGCACTGCCATGTAAATGTTCTACTTTCCAGTTCTCCCCTGCCACAAAATGCTAAAGCCCTCCCCTAATTTATTCTCCAACTCTAATCTCTTCCAATCAATGGCCTCATCAGTTTTCCTGTTACCCACAAATCCTCAAACTCTCCCTGACTTCAGGCTCCTTCTCAGTCTGTAAAAAAGGTTCTCTGGACTTTATGTTCCACCTCTAACTCCCACCCAAGTGTTCTTCTTTTCTTAACTATCTTTTAGAAAGAATCAAATGCTTGATATGATTACCATACATTGTTGCCCATTTACTGTAGAGCATGTACTATCATATGCAGATTATGTACATATCTCAAAATAATCCTTAAAAATGGATGATATTATTCCTAATGCCAAAGTCCTGTATCTAATAAGTGGCAGAGGCAGGTTTGGAATGCTGGCCTATCTGACTCCAAATCCCATGCTTGAAATTAATATAATATACTGCCTCCCCTCCTGGAACTATTTCACCTCCTCCACACTACTGTGGGTTTTTTTACCTATTTATCTTTGTGAACTCTCCTCAGTAGCCTACTAATCTGTGCCCAATACAAATTTATGTATTAAATTGGATGGAATTCAAAGCGCCTTGGGAATGGGCAAGGGAATTGAGGCATGGGGAATGCAGCTCAATATGATGCTAAAGTTAGAGATAAGTTACAGGGAGCCTATCACCCCGGCCTTTGTTGCCTCTTTATCACAATCTAGCTGAGGATAAACAACAGTAGGATGGCAGAATGAGGAGCCAGGACCTGCATGAGCAAGATTTCCAGGTGAGAGAAAAATATCTCACAACAGGAAGTCATCCCCTTTCTCATAATGAAGGATCCTCTGGGCACTACTTGGGTATAAAATAAGGCTATCTAGCAGTCTAGGTTGGATTCAGGTACTCTACAGAAGTCACAGGGAAATTCTCTCCTGAATTTTTCCAGTCAATTAGGAAACTGCATCTAAGAGGAAGGTAAGAGTCTCTAGTCCTAACTCTCCTAGGAGAAAAGAAGGGAATCAAAGGGAGGAAAGATAGTCACCTGGTAAGGAGAATGCTCCCCTAAGGTCCAGATGGCTTAGGCTAGCTTATTTTATGATGGGCTGTCTGGAATACGGGAATAACAGTTGTGAAGGTATAGATTCATGTTGTGGAAATAGGGAGCAAGAGGCAGAAGGACAGTTTTTCCACCGTTAAAAAGAGACAACAGGCTCAAAATAGAGTCATGTATGCTAAATCCACATCACCAAAGTGCAACTTAATAGCTAACTTAATTACAGTTTCAACCTCTCTCAACAGTGGAATCTTAAACCAGTCAATGAGGAATTGCCTTCTCAGCACTAGTGAGGTAATGTGACTGAGAAAACCCTACTGTCCCTTAAAGGAAGGTGATTCTTTGCTATTAACTTCCTTGTCCTGCCCTCTTCTGTCTATAAGTCTTTCATTCTGTACAGTTCTTCAGAGCTCCTTTCTGCTGAATGGGATGCTGCCCAGTTCATGAACTGTTGAATAAAGCCAATAAGGTCTTTGAAATTTATGCAGTTGAATTTTGTTTTTTAACAACAGCTATAGAACACCTTGATGACATGAAAGTTCTCTTAAGGTCAGAATGTAGCAACATACCCTGAAATTGTAATCTTTCTGTTTTTCTTTTCTCCACTTCCTTGAATGTGATTTTTTTCCCCTGGCGAGTCAGAGGCATCCTTATCACCTTGAGAGAAAGTGGAATTGTTATAGCAGTAATGAAAATAGCAAAAGGAAACTTTTACAACTTTCAGACTGGTTTTTGAGACTCAAAATGGAATGTCTAAAGAAAGCAGAACATTGAATTTCCACCATGACAATAGAATTAAGAATACACAGGGAGGAGATGACCTCATCCTTTCTCTTCATCAAGGGGATGAGCAAGGATGGGGTGTGACCCTATTCAGGAGATAATTTTCCCGTAGTTTAATCACTTTTCTGCCGAAGTTTGTGACAGCTTTCTTTCTGGGTTATCTTTTCAAGGAGGTCTGTAGAAGAGCCTTGAAAGACTAAGATATTATCTCCCTCTGGGGTGGAGGACAGATCTGTTTTCTAACCAGTAAAATATAAATAATGTTTCCCTCTGATGCAACGGTTGGGCATGTTTGTTAGTAGTTCCCTTTAACATGGAGAATTTCCTAAGTTTGGGCTCATCAGCTGTGGCACAAGCCTACTTATGCCCAGCATATACCTGGACTCACCTCCACAGGGACCCCACAATACTTGTAGGAGGACGAGATCCAGTGTGAATGCCAACCTTATGCTGCCTGCCATGCCGTGAAAATAATGTCCATTACCTCAGACCCAGGAGTCTCTTGCCTGTCAGGGTCTATGAAACTGTAGCAGGCTACCATGTAGCCTACAAATAGGGTAGAAGCTCACACCCTTAACAGTTCTGGACCACCCTAGATCTGGGATAGGGGACAATAGGCCATGTCCTGGGGATGAGATACGCATCAATGAGGAGCAGAGTCAATGCTGAGAGGCTGTCAAGGACCCATGGAGAGAATTACTGCAGACCACCTGAGAGCCTAGATCATCTGTAAAACATTTATTTTCAATGGAGGAAACACCACACTTCTGCTGTTTTCCTAGCAACTGTTCTCAGCCAAGCAAAATCACTTTCCCAGGAGGCTTTTAGAGTAGGGAGGTTCAAATAATTGGGCAGGGTGTGGAAACGACTAACATATAGTGTCTGGACACCAGATGTGCTAAATGGTCACATATAATGAAGACTTGTCGTTCCCCAACTGCCAACTGCATCACGAGGAATAAACTCTAGTCCGTATGGAGTGTTGTCATTGCAACAGCCAGCTGCCAATTGTGAGGAATTCTCCAGCAGAAGGATGCATGCCTCTGCCCTGAGGCCTTGCAAGCTCATAGCTGAAAGTCCTCTGTGGATTCCCATCCTTGTTAAAGGCTCTGAAACTGATAAGTATTCCCTTTGCGGATGTCTTGACACCCAGAGCAAGGGGGCAAAAAGCAAAGGGAAAACCAAGGACTGGTTAGTACTTGAGTGGAATTGGACAGGGGTGAAATGCTCCCTACCCCTCTACCATTTATCTGAATAGTTTATATTTTTATGAAGAATAGCTCCTCAATGATTACTTTCATCTCTTAAATGGTAAAAAACACAATCTTGACGTGAACTAGGAGTAGCTTCCATTTCTGTGTAAACAATAGCAGAATAGCACATGTTTACTTTCAATTCAACAACTATTTGTTGAACACATGCTACATGCTAGACATTATGCTAGGTGCTGAAGAAATATAAATGGCTTAGGTATGATCTCTGCTCATAAATACCTCACACATCCCTCCAGGAAAAACAGACATATATCAACTAGTTACAATAGAACATATTAAACCAGCCACAGAAATCTGTCTTAGCATAAATATTTTATTTTTATATTCAGTATCAATCATCCACAAAAAAGCCACAGAAGACTATTTTGGAATGCACAGGTTAATGTGATTAGGACACCAATGTTTGCATTCAGGTACAACGCTTGTTTTGCAGGAATCACAGGGAAAATGATGCAGCTCTCCATAAAGATACAGGAAAAGTTGCTATTCCAAGTGAGGATACGAGAATCAGAATAATTCAGCCCCATCTGGTTGGGAGGAGGACACGGTTGGCTGTAAAAGAAGGGAAATCCACCCATTTCTACTCTCCGTTCTTAAGGAGGTTGTGTGCAAAAGAGAATCAGAGCTGGGGTGGGGCTAGGATATTTGGTGTAGCACGGGGTCCACCTCTAAACATAGTGGCAGAGAACATCTCACAGAGATCCTAGCAATTCCTAGAATCCCAAATTTCTTTGTTTTCCATTTCAACTTATTTATGGATATTTATCACTTACTCTCCCTTGGTATGAAACTTAGATTGTGAGATCTTTCAGTAACATATTGCTGAACGTGGGAATGCATCTCCTCTTTAGGAAAAAGACAAATTTTAAGCCTAAACCCCTATTACATATGATGAACTACAGTAAAAATTTGCAAAGTCCCTTTGAAATAAAAACAATGATTGATAACAGGTAATAAGCATACAAGACAAGTTTTAAAGACAAGCTTCAAGTAAACATGTAATTTAGAAGATCATCATCTCTTTTGACTCGTAATGTCCCGTAGCTCTTACAAAATATCCGCAGTGTTCTACATCAATGTTCATGGTTATAGAGTGGGAAAAAAAAACTCCAAAAATAGACCACTGAGTCAGATTATCTCCCAAGGGTCAATCTATTTATATGCAAATCTGGAAATGTAGAATAAAATCATTACACATTGACAAATAAAAGTAGAGGGAAAAAATGTTTAGCCATGACCATGATTAAAATTTTTTAATGAGAAGCTTCACCTGTAGTTCTAAAATAGCCAGAACCTGGAAGAACAAGAAAATATTATGAAATAGTAAATAAAAACTACACAAACACCACAAAGACCCAAAGATCAACATAGTTCAGTGAAAACTCTTTGTTTTTTCATTTTCTAATCAGAGATGTTAGGAAAGGAGAGTTTGTAATTATGAAATACTCTCCAAACATTTGCTTAGCTTCTTACACAAAGCCAATTAATTTCCGTTATATTACAACACTACCAACTGGGTGCTTGCTCTGTTTTCCTGCCTTAAATATTACTTCATTTCATGCTCACTTGGAAGTATTCATTTGATATTTTCTCTGATACCTCTGTGAGTTAGACATTAGCACCTGCAATTTATAGATGAAGAAACGAAGGCTTACAACCAACGTGCATGCACCACTCTCCCACACTGAAGTAGCCCTTGTGGTATCAGTAACTACTTCTCTGTATTAGTGTCTGATAGCCTAGGGCCTACATGTGAGAAAAGTCAAGGTAACCCTTCATTAACATCTTTCTGCTTATTCTATTTTCTCAGGATAGAAGTTTTCAAGTGCATATGCCACATGGTAAATTACGTCTTCTTTTTAGAATGACAATCATTATTTTTAAAAATCACACTCAAAAGAACTAATAATCAAAATATTTTCACATGCACAATGCAGTGTAACAATGGTATGCTTACTCACAACTTCATCCCTACACCCACACCACGGAAGAATGGGGAGTGGATTTCGATTATGATTCACTTCCCTTTATTATTCATCCAAACAAACGCTAATGAACTAGAGACATAGTGCATTTTCTTATAATGTGCCATACCTGTTTCTTTATAAATAGCAAGCATTTATTTGATAAGAATGCAAAAAGAATAAGATTAACAAAATTCAAATCTCATAAATATATTTCAAATTTTTTTCCTATGAGAAAAATAACATCTTTACTAATATTCCTTTTTTTTTCTTTAGGTGAGGAAGTTGAAGCTCAAATATATGTTTATTATTTCTCCTCCAGAGACCCTTTCTTTTAACTTTATCTTTCTATTTTATCCAACTGTACAATTCACATACTTCTTTATATATGATTTTCTACCTAACTTTAGCTATATGACCTGAGTTTGAAAAAAAGATATAGGTAAAAGTGTGTGGTATTCCACTATATTTAATAATGCTATTAAAGGTGATAATTCTACTATTTTAATATACCTCTTCCCAAGAAAACTATGCTTAAAATATCGTAACTATCATTTCTTTTTAAAACCAAATCATAGACATCTGAACCAAATCCAAATATTAACAGCAATGAGTATCATCAGAATTGAGCATTAATTTCTCTGAGGAAAAAAAATCATTTTCAAATAAATACTTTCAAAATCTCTTTATGACTTAAGTTGGATGTTTGGACAAATCCTGGGAATAAAGGGATCATTTTTACCTGTGCTCAGAAGAAACAGTCAGCCTTTGAGGAAACTGGGAAAGGAGTTTTTCTGCTCCTCATAATCTGCAAACGCAGAAGCAATAAACTCTGATTCAAAAGACACAGGTCTGGGATTCTGGTTCATGACGAAAGTATTTGGGAACCTCCCAAGATCAAGACCTCTTCCCTTAAAATATGCACGAAGGGTTCTGAAAAACTGAAGAAAGAAAACGTTCAGTGCCATATAAAAATTAAACATCCAAAAAGCTCAGAGATGAATATTTTCCCCATCTCTGTTTTCCCCCTGAGTTGACATTAGTCCTAATCTAAGCGGAAGGAAGTGGGAAACCTCGAAATAGAAGTACAAACTTTGGTTACTTCTATTCCACCTTCCTCTCCACTGTCACTTATCATGCCTTCTTTCTGACATTTCAGCCCTAAGCAAGGTAATTCACCATTCTTGTGGAAATCAAGGGAGGAATATCACCTGCTTAGTAGCACCATGGTCAAAGGGGTCTTTGCTAGCACCTCTGAGTACTGAAGCCAGAGATTAAATCGAACACCGCAGTGATCAGAGCTCGGCGCACCCTCTCTGAAGGGTGGGGACGTCCCAGTCTGTCTTCGGCTGCAGTTTCTTTTCAGACCTGGGATTTCCTGCTTTCCTTTAGGAAAAGGTTTTACAAAAAACACATAAAATGTTCCGTGGTTGGAGGAGAATAATGATTCCATTTTCATCCATGGCACAAAGACCCCTGAGAATGACATCTCCATGCTTCTTCGGGGGTAACAGTGAACCCGTTTGTCTAACGGTTTGCACAGAAGCTGTGCAAAGGGCTATTTGATTGTTTTAATCCTATGTTGTTATAGTTCACATAATTTTCTTTGAGAAACTATGTTTGGAAATAATAATGTTAGTATGTTTATTGAACTTAACATATTTTCTTTGAGAGCAACTATGCTTTGAAATAGTAATGTTAGTATGTTTATTGAACTTAGCATATTTTTTAAAGAGAATTTTTACTGATATCTTTACGGTTTTCTTCTTAGACAGCCTTATGTTGAAAATAATGCCTACCAAAGACTACAGGTCAACTTTCAGTTTTTGCAATTGAGCTTTGCATGTGTTGGTTGTATGAGAATCTGTTTTATTATCAATTCAATCTAAGCTATGCAAAAAGCAATTTCCTCTTGATTTTGTATATGTATCAGAAACTAAGTCTATAAAATCAGTGTGTTCTCTAAGATCATTTGCAAATGTAATGTGCTGTGTGTGTGTAAGATCCTTTCTAAATATATGTTTGTTTCTCCTTACAGAAACAAATGTAAATTGGCCAGAGGAACAATAGGACACCGGCCACTACGCTAGCAAGACCCTCACATGTCCTGCTGAAGAATCTTCCCAGAGCTTGGCAGCCTCCTCTCCACTGTGGTCTAGCAGAGTGCAGTGTGCATAAACCCAGAGAGGGTCCTGTTCCGCCCTGCCTCTCAGCTGTCCCTGAGCATGTTCTTACCAGATCTCGGTTTCTGGGGTTGTTGCGGGGCTTCCATTTCTCTTCGTTTCTCAGCATGGCTCCGTGAGCAAGCCCGAGTAGTGCCAGGCCAACACACAGCAGCAGGAATGCTTTGGGCATGGCGGAATGAAGCTGAGCAAGAGCAAGGACGAGGGAAATATCGGCAGTCAGAGAGGGAGAGAAGAGAGAGGAGAGGAGAGAAAAGGAGAGAGGAGAAGAGGGGAGCAAAAACAGAAAAGAGAAAGAAGAAACATTTTTAAAAGACAGACAATGGAGAAGTAGTGTATCAGTTCACCCTAATTTTGCAGACTTGTTTTTCTCCGGATTCATCTGCATATGAAGCCCCCCAGATACAGCTGATTAGCTTAAAAGAGTCCACGAGGAAGAAAATGTTACATAGTGATACACAAAGCAATTATGAATACAACCTACAAAGTCTAAGTATGGCTTTTCATCTTTGAAAAAATGCACTTTGTGGTCTCCAAAGAAAATGCACTTCATAAAAAAGAACAAGCAAACAAATCTTAAGTTACTCATAAATGTTAAGACAGTAGTCTCCAAAGAGAAAGAAAAATATATACCCCAAACCGAGAAATGCGCTGTACACACATCTGAGACAGACACAGACCACACTGGCCTAAGTAGAGATTGTCTCCCACCCCAAGGCATGAAATGGAAATGAAATACACAGAAGGGCTAATAAAACTTACCAGGTTTGGGCTTTGGCTGGTCCTGGTTGGTACCCCACCTACAATCAGTAAGGCAATCACGGCTACTTATAACCAGTGGACCGGTTGCAGGTAGGTGTCTCTGACGTGAGCAGGCGCAGTTCAAAAATAATGATTCCATTTTCATCCATGGCACAAAGACCCTTGAGAATCACTACTTCATGCTTCTTCAGGGGTAACAGTGAACCTGTTTGTCTTATAAATACAGCAACCTCTCCTCCAACCACGGAACATTTTATGTGTTTTTTATAAAATACACAGGCACTTCCATGCAGCCAAGTGGCTTTCTACTTTTTCACTTTCAAAAGACGGTGTATATACAGCAGCTAGGAATGTGATGAGGATTATCCCTCCTAATAGAATGTTCGTTTGCAAATATCGGCTTCTCAAATTAACAGCATTTTTTGAATAGGAAATTCTACTCCAAGAGACAAAATTGCTTTTTGTGACCTACACCTTATATTTGTTCTGAGAATCTCAGGAAGCTTGGCAAGTTTTCAATAGTGGCACAGTTTATCATAATACCCCTTCAAAATAGAGCAAAAAGATAGCACGTGTTTCATGGAAAAAAGCAGCATCCTCTTGCTGAATAAATGCTATCTGTAGAAAATGGTAGGGTTGAGAAATTGAACTCGATGAGTTACAAAGTTGCTTTGGTACCAGTAATTCAGAACAATCCAGGAAAAGCTCTTT
Organism: Manis javanica; assembly: GCF_040802235.1. Taxonomy (NCBI): domain Eukaryota; kingdom Metazoa; phylum Chordata; class Mammalia; order Pholidota; family Manidae; genus Manis; species Manis javanica. The sequence goes on from NC_133167.1 coordinate 39,524,031, forward strand.
GTGAGAAGGCTAGTAATCTAGACTGGAGATTGTCTGGCTATTAACTCTCTAGAAATTGTCTAGTCTCAGTCTTTCTATCTTGACTTTGAGCAAGTCACTATGACCTTCATTTGTTCGTTTCTTTGTTCATTTTACAAATTTTTATTGACTTCCTACTACTTGCCAGGTACTGCACTAGGCTTTGAGGATAACATGGTAAGAATAATAAATATAGGCCCTACCTTCATTGAACTGACAGATTAGTGGCAATATAGACAATCAAAACACATAAACAATTTATAAAACAAATATAAGTGATATAAATATTATAAATCCAAATGATAATTTCTATGAAGAGAAAGTAGGGTCTATAAGAGTGTAAGAAGGGGGATTTGATTTGGTCTCAGGGGTCAGGAGAGCTTCTATGAAGAAGTAACCTTACATCTGATAGATGAGTGGGAGTTACCAAGGGAGTACAGAGGGGGAAGAAGTTCAAGCAAGGTGAACAACTGTGCTAGACCCTGTGGCTGAAAGGAACATGGCACATTAAAGCAACTGAAGGTAAATTAGCACGCCGGGAATAGAGGGAGCAGGGGGTAGCCTGCTGCGAAATGGGGCTGGTCAGGGGTCAGATTATGATCTTTCTGCTGCAAGTAATGCTCACTGATTGAAGGGTTTTAAGTGTACTAGATCCTATGGGAGGCAGGGCTAAGGGGAAGAGAATTTCCAGACCAATTCCCAGGGCTCAGGATTATGCAGTTGAGTGGAGTACATGCCTTTAGCTGAGAAATCAAACACTGGCATGGAGTGAGGGTCAGGAGTTCCAGATGGAGCACTGAGTTTGAGGAGCTTCTGAGATCTCCAGGTGGGGATGGAGAGTGTATATCAGGATACCCAGGTCTGGGTTCAGAGGGGAGGGGTGGGAAGGAAATGTAAATATGGGATTGTTAGCATATGAATGGGTGAGAGTACCTCAGTACAAATTAGCAAAGGAGAAGAAAAAGTGGCCTAGGAGTTGGCTTTGAGAAATTTTAACCAGTAACAGCCATATACAAGAATCTATACAAAAGAGACACTGGAGGTACGGGGGAAACCAGGAAAGTATGGAAGCAAAGGAAAGAAGTGTTTCTAGAAGGGACAAATTGGGTAAAATGAGACTGAAAAGGGCCCATGGAGCCTTAGAGTTGTTTTGGTTGATGGAGGTGAAAGATTGGAAGTGAGGGATGGAGGGGAAAGAAAGAGAGTGGGGACACCAAGCTCTTGAGAAGTTTAGCTGTGAAGAGGGAGTAAGAAGGAAGCAGCTGGAGAGGTCAGTGGAATCATTGTTTTTAATGTGAGAGACTTGAGTTTGTTTAAATATCAGTAGTTAATTGAGTAAATGAGTACCCTGGAATATCATTACTTCAACTCTCCTTAAACTCCAGAGTTTGAAGTTACGGGATGTAATAATATGTATTAAATTGTTAAGTGAGATTATAGCCAAGTCACTACACTACAAACTCCTTAGACAAGGCTCATCTCTGCATTCCCAGTGCCGAGCACTGAACCCGATAAATAGACAATGCACTTTTTAAATGGGAAAGACTGAATAAATTGGAATAAGACTTGCAAAGCCATTTATCTATAAATAAGTCATAGCTTTAGCTATGTTTGTATAACAACACAGCACATTTGTTTGACCTCTTAAGAGCTCCCCATTTTAAGAAATATTTAGAGTTTTTCAAGGGCTCAGTGGACCAACACACATATTATAACCTTGTTACTAAAACTTGTTTCCCTAATTGTTAAAATAAATTACATATTTCTAAAATTTTGGTTTTAAAACCTTTGTGTCTTAATATTATATCTCTTTTGAAGAGCAGAATGTATTATTGAGAGAGCTGATGATATTTTCTTCAGACTCTGTATCAACACAACATTCAGTAGATGTGTTGCAATTTATTGTTCAGTGATTTCAATCAACAGAGAAGAAAATAAAATAAGGATAGCTCAGGTTCCCAAACCATCAGTTTCTGGTCCAAATTATTCCATTTGGTCTCTTCATTAAATAGAACATTTGTAAAAGTAGCAGTTGGGATAGTCTGAGCAAAAAGACTCTTCCACACCCAGAGGCATCAGAATGAAGGGTTTTGCTGGCATTTCTCAATTAGAATTTGACAGGAAAATAGAGTACTCAGGACAGGGCGACTAACAGAAGAAAGTCAATAAATATGTGCTCACTGAATTATAAACTTAAATTAGAAATTCAAACATAATGGTAAAGGTGAGGAAAGGGCACTCAGTGAAGAGGCTATTCTGGGAGGCAGAGAGAAACTTTAAAACTGTCTCTGTTGGACTATATAACATTTTCAAACCCTTCCTGTCTCTATTAGGAAAAAAAAAGAAGAAGAGCCGATAGAGCTAGTTAGGTACATCACGAACAGCGATGAGAATTTGACGTCCTTTTCTTTCCCCAGGTTTGAGTAAGCGAAAGGGAAACTTATTGTTTTAGATTGCTTCCTCAGTGATGACGAGAACTGCAGAAAAGTTGCTAAGATGATTAATAGAGTGAGCCAGGCAGCGTTCTGCTCATAGCAGTCACATCTGCTTTTTGTGGCAATGGGATGAATTCAGCTTGAGAGTAGGCTAAAGAGAAGGGGGGATAAAAGACATAGGTCTCTGCCAAGCACAGAGCAGAGGCAAAGAGCCCTGGCTCAGCGGACCCTCAGTGACCACAATGGATGGGAGAGGAGAGGCTGACCCCTCATATCATGAGGCCACACAAAGCTTCCAGATCCCATGAGCCACTGAAACCACTGGAATTGAATTCCCTCTCTCCCCCAGGGATGACAAAGCAGTTTAAAAAAAAAATTCCCATGACATTCTTGAACATGTCTACAATATGGTCAACCACTTGTCCCTTTTCCCAGTGACAATGCAGTGGGAGTATCTCCAATTATAGAGTTGACCCTCAGAATTCTCTAGTTATTCATCATGTAGAAATTTCTTTTATTATTAGCTGTCTTCCGTCTAAAAAATACTATCCTCTTGTTTAAATGCTATCCTTTTGTTTAAAAATGCTGTTCTCTTGCTTTGAAATGTTTTAAAAATGCTGAAGGGCATATTAAAGATGAAAAAATATCTCCCACTGTTTAAAACATGTTACGTATGTTTTTACTTCTTAGGGCCAGAGTGTGAGCCAATTCTAGAAGCCTAGATGCGTAAAGGAAGAAAGACAAGGTCTAGGTGGGGTGGCTATCCTTCCCTGAGAGAGTTTGGCCTCAGGCTGGCCTCAGCCTCTGCTTTCATCAGGCCTTCGCTGTCATCAGCTGGGACCTGGGAGTGGCCTTTCCTTCTCCCATGGTCCCTCCTCTGGCCTGTTTCCTCCCTGCCACCAGCCTTCCTGAGAAACATGCGCTAGTCAGAGAGGGGCAGCCAGCACACGTACTGTTCAGTCCTGTCCTAAATTTAAGCTATTTCTCCTACAAGTACGATGGGGGTGCAGAGGCAACAAAAAGCATGATAGTCATACTTGATCTGAAGCCAGCTCAGAGAAAACAAAGCAAGAAAATGGACATCCAGATTGACACCCTGACTGAGGTATAAACCAAACTGTCTCGACCTGGATTTGAGCAACAGTTTCCCAATTCCCCGTTATGTCAGGCCATTTTGGTATCTCCAAAAGTCATAATAAAGGAGTGAAGGATTACTCCTAAAATATAGACTCCTACATCACTTCCTTTGGCTTTGCAAACAGCTTTTCAGCAGGCAGTCTGCTTTTATAGCAGAGCGCCTGAGGTGGTCCACAACATCTTTGGCTTTGCAACTGACTCTGGAGCAGACAACAGGAAGACAAGGTCGCACTGATAAGGCAAAGCTTACTGGCATCCCTCCCACCTCTAGGGGCTTCTTGATGCCAGAATGATAAAGTCTAAGCTCTTGCGGATGATAAAAACGCCAGTCGTACCCTCCCAGCCATTTGACCTCGCCAGTGACCACCACCCACACTTCTACCTTCGTGCCTTTGACCTTGTGGTTGCTTCTGCCTGGAATGCCTTCTCTGACTCCTGTGTGCCTTCAGAACGCCCTGCCCTTCAAGGATCACCTCAAATATCACTTCTGAGGAAAAAGAAGCCACTTAGTCACTTCAATGGCTCTTACCTTGCTGAATTAGGATCTGCTTCCACGTGTCTCTTCGTCCCCCACACGGACTTCCTGAAGTAGGCACCAGGTCTTTTTTCATCATCTTCTTCTTCAGAACTTGGCATATAATGCCTGGCATAGAATTTATATGGCATAATATATATACATAGAGAGGCATATCACAGATGTTCATGGAATTAATAATTCTTCAGGTAAAATCTGAGCTTAGATTCTTAAAATGCTCTTTTGAAATTTGAGCTTTGTTATATTTTTATTTTGTATTGTTCATCCAAAGATTTACATACTGTCATATTTTAACAAAGAGGGAAGAGAAAACTGTAGGTGGACAATAAATATTTGATTTGACTTGAATATTCAAATGAACCAGTCAAATGTAAGTTAATAGCAATCTAGCTGCTGTACACAAAGCAATGGAGATTGCAGGGAATGTGGCAATTTTATGACCACACACCCCTTTCTATTTAAATTGTTTTGGAGGGGAGGCTGCAAGCCAAGGAATCTGGGCAGTCACCAGAAGCTGGAAGAGGAAAGGAACAGATTCTTCCTTAGAGTTTCCAGAGGGAGTGAATCCTGCACCCACCTTGATCTTGGCTCAGTGATGCTAATTTCAGATGTCCGGCTTCCAGAACTGTGAAAGAATAAAGTTTTGTGTTAGCCGCCCACTTCTTGGTAACTAACATACAGGAAACTGAGACAAGGAATAGCAAGATGTCAGGTCAACCATGCAGGAAAAAGACCCGTAACTCTCTACAATTTCTTTAGCTTCTACTGAAAGCATTGAGCCATGTCTAGACTTAGAAGCTGGATCTGAGTTCTTTATTCCCTTGTGAGAAAGGTGGAGCTTCTTCGGTCATCCAATTCGTAACACAAAATGGATTTAGGCTGAAATGTCTATTACGAACCTGAGGTTTTATGTGAGTAAAATTATACTAATTTTTTTTAATACAAAAGGGATGAGAAAAGGTTCCATTTTAAACTATTAAGTTAGGTATGACCCTATCGATGAGTCACATAATTTTGTAAAGGACCACATATTTTAACCCATTAATAAAATTATTTAAGTGTCTGGAAGAAACGCCATTCTTAAAATGTTACATAAAGTTCCAGACACAAAATTTGTATGATAAAAAGAGTAGTTTCAGAGAAGAAAAAAATTGAGGACAATTCAGATGGGTATTTCTTTGGATATTTTGGGGCATAGTGGGGAAATGCTTTTCTTTCTTAGTGCTATTTATCAATTGTGAACTCTGAAATACAGCTAGTGAGCTTTTATCCTTAAAAAAAAAAAATCAACAGAATTCCCTCAAAAAACAAAACCAAAATCAGCTCCCCACCAAAAAAAAAACCAAAAAAGAAAAAAAACAATGGTTAATTCCCAGTATTCTGGGAGCTCTTTCATACTTCAGGTGTATAAAATGTTATTCCATTAAACAAACAGAAGAGCAGACCTTTACCCTTTCCCTTCAGAAGTACATTCTGTGAGTCTGGCCCAGGGAAAACTCATGAGAAATCTCAGAGCAGAGATGATGCCATCTTCATGCTCCAACAGTAATGTGCTCCCAGGTGGCAGCGGGGACCTTCTAGGCTTCTGCAAAGAACATCACCTGTTGACTTCTGTTTTTAAAATTCCACTTTTAAAATTGGCTTTTTGAGGTTTTATGACTGAGTTGTACAAGTGTCGTATGTAGTCTGAAAACAAATCCATCATCAGGAATATGGTTCTGTCTGTGATTTGCCTGTAAATTTTCTTAATGGTGTCTTTTGATAAGCAGAAGTCTTTAGTTGCAATGAAGTATGACTTACCAATTTTTAAAATCATTCCTTTTTTATTCTGCCTAATTACCTTGAACTGCCATCATGCCACAATGTAGTCTCCTATATTTTCTTCTAGAGGCTTCATAGTTCAGTTTTTACATTTAGATTTATGAGTCATCTCAAATTAGTCTTTGTGCATGATGTGAGGAAGGGTCCAGGTTTATTTATGTTTTTCCATATGAGTATTTAGTCATTCCAGCACTATATGTTGAAAAGATCTTTCTTTTCCCATTGGAGTGTTTTGGCACCATTCTTGAAAATCAGATGACTATAAAACGTTGGATCTATTTTTTAACACTTTGTTCTGCTCCACTGCTGTACGTATGTATCTGTCCTTCTGCCTTTTCCACACTGCCTTTGATTACCTTAGCCTTACAGTAGGCTTGAAATCAAGTAGTGTGAGTCTTTTTCAAAGTTGTTGTGACTATTCAAAACTGTTCACTTCTCCATATAAATTATAGAATCAGCATGTAGATTTTTAGAAAAATAGCATGCTGGGATTTTGACTGAGATTGCATTTAGTCTACATATCATATTGGAGAAAAATGGCATCCTGAAAATAGTGAGCCTTCCAACCAATGAATATTATATCTCACTTAAGGCTTTAATGGAATTTATATAAAATTGGAATTTATATAAAAATAGAACTTTTATAAATTCTAACACATAAAAATTAAAGAGAACAGAATCATGCAAGTCCATGCCCTTACTGCTCAGCTTCAACAATTAACACCACATCGGCAATTTTGTTATGGACATAATTGTTTTTGTTAAATCTGGATTTTGGACTACCTTGGGCCATTGTTACTATCATTCATTCAGAAAAATATTTAACACATTTCTACCATGTAAAACACACATTGCTAAGTGTGGGAATGCAAAGAGGTATATGGAAAGGGATGTGATCACTGCCTGGGAGGCACAGACAATCTATTTGGAGAGGCAGCATGGTGTGGTGGAAAGAACTGCAGAACCAAACTTAACTATGTTCAAAACTTGTCTCCGCCATTCTCTTGGGCAATTACTTAATCTCTCTGCACCTCAGTTTCCTCATATGTGAAGTAATCCAACTTTGCAGTGTTGTTGAAAGAATTAGAAATGATATATATAAAGGGGCTGCACAGTACCTGACAAATAAACGTTAAATAAATGTCACTATTAAGAACTGCACATAAAGAGCATACAAGATCTAATTTGATGACTCCCATATGGAACTATGGCAGCTAGAAGTAGGAACAGGATCAGTCCTGACTGTGGCAACTGGCGTCTTTTCATGGAGAAAATTTTGATAACAGAGATATGGCCAGAAGAAGTTACTGAACAAGGATAAAGAAGTAGCAAAAGGGAGGAGATACTCAAAATAAATGTAGGAGCTCAGTTGGCTTGTGTGGCAGACTCTGCTTGTTGCTTCTTTTTATCACTTTTGCTATGGACTGAATTGTGTCCCCTCAAAATTCGTATGTTGAAGTCCTAGCCTCCAATCTTTGGCACATTGATTTTGGACTTTCAAGCCTCCATAACTTTGAGAAATAAATTTCTGTTGTGTAAGCTATCCAGTCCATAGTATTCTGTTATAGCAGCCCAAGCAGACTAACATACATTTGTTTCTTAGACATTGTTTAGCATATCAACATATCCAACTTGAAAACTTGCTTCCACAGCTTCCCTTGCATTCCTTCGTGACCATGTGATATCATTCTGGCCAATGAGCCACCAATGGAAGTCCCTGAGGGTCGGAAAGGGACAAAAGAGAGAGCATCCTTCCCAAATAAAAGGCAGAGCCCCTTTTGTGCCTTCCCTCTCCTTCCTCCTGGAATGGAAATATATTAGCCACCATTTTATTTTGAAAGCCACACATTAAGGATGGAAAATTAATTGGATAGGAGCTTTGGTTCTTGATGATTTCTTGGAGACTTACCCTGGACCTTCTGCTTCGAGATTTGATTGAGCAATTGTCAGGTTTTCTGTTTCTTGCAATCTAGTCCTAACTGTGTGGGGAGGAGATATCTTTGGAAAATGGTAGGGAAGAAGACTGGAAATGTAGATTGGTCAAAATGTCAAAGAGTTTGGACTGTATCTTACAGAACATGCAGGTAGATTACAAAGTTTTGGAAGAGTGATAATGCTAAATTGCTGTGTAAAAAATGATTAATGGGAATATGTAATATGCATGATAGAAGGGAAGTGGGTGAGCTAGGAAAGGGGAATCATTCATGAAACTGCTATAAAATTTGAAATACTAGTAATGACGGTCTAAACTAGGGTGGGAGCCAGAAAGGAGTGAACCAATGCAAGGGTGACCCTGAAGTGCTGGGCTCCCTAGGCTTACCAATTAATTGGACATGACAGGCAAAAGGAGATTATTAAAATGAGTGGATTTTCACCCTGTGTAATTGGGAGGATTTCATAGGAATTTGAAAACTAAAAAGAATTGCTAATTAGGGATCAAGAGAAATTATAAAGTTAAATTTCAACAGTGAATTGAAACTGAGTTTGTCTAGTTTGGAGAAAACTAGAGACTGGAGAGCTAGGAAAGCACCTATCATTTTTGAGCACTTTGTATGTCAGGTGCATTTGTTCCATTATTCCACTTAACCCACCTGTTAGGTTTGTAAGGTAATATTACTAGCCATAACTTATGGATAAGGAGTCCTAGCGAAGCTAAATATAGTGCCATTGACTCAGACATTAAGACACGGAACTAAGGGAGCAAGGCTGACTGACTTGGTGAGTCATCCACCCAGAATAGATCACTGAAGTCACACAGTTAAGAGAAATCTCTGAGGGAAAGTATAGCAGAAGTAAAAGGAAGGCTGGGGAAGATCATTGGGAAAAAAATTTTTTTTCAAAGCAAGAGGAATAACTAGTATGGTCAGAAAAGATTTTGACAGAGTAGCAAGTGAACTAGTATTGATTACTACATATTGCAGGTCTTCAGGAAGAACTCTATTTCTGTGCCAATCTGGTTTGAATTCTACTTTAAGCAAATTGCTTCATTTCTTTAACACTATTTCCTTTCTTGTAATGTGATGATAATAATCCTCTCTTTAAGGACTTTTGTGGAGAATGAAATGAGAAGCTGAATGTGAATGTGTCTGGCACTGACTCTGGTACAGCAGATACTCAATGAATGTCTGCTAAAAGGATAAAGCACAGGTGACAAGGCAGTCTATACACACCCTGTATGGTCTGGAATGTCTATTAAAAGAAATTACTTACAATTCTTAGTTTTCTTACTTTTTGTCTCTTTTCCTTCAAAATTGAAGTACGGCATGTATGTCTGACAAAAAGTTCCAGTTTGTTGCACTTTAGCACCTAAAGATCTTACTGCATCACGGTCAGACTAGAACAATTTGAACTTTTAAAAATAATTTAAAACTGTAAGGTATTGCATTAAGCTGAAAAAAGAACAAAATGGAGACTCAGAAAACCCACTCTGCACACTCTCCTTTGTAGTTATAGAACGTAAGATCTTGGGGATAGTGAAAATTAAGATAGGCCATTGGCTGGCAGCATCTTAAGACATTTTAATTGTCTCCATATCTTCCACCTCATGGGAGTCAGGTAAGGTGCCAGGCCAAATCTAACTCAGAGGCTTACCTACCAAATCCAATTAGTTGCTAAGCCTAGGGAGCCCAGCACTTTAGGGTCACCCTTGCATTGGTTCACAACTTTCTGGTGCCCACCCGAGTTTAGACCATTATTACTAGTATTTCAAATTTTACAGCAGTTTTGTAAATGATCCCCTTCTCCTACCTCAACTACTTCCCTTCTATCCTGCATGTTACATTATTAATACATTTCTAAACACAAAGACTTAACAAACTTCAGTATTAGAACTCCCAAATGATGGCTCTACCAGTTTTTCCTACCTACCCTACCCAAAAATTCACAGCTGGAGGATTGTTAAGTCATGACATTAATTTGTCCTACTCACTTCATTTGGTCATTAAAGGCTTCCAACAGTAATGCCAGGAGAATGAGAGGCCTTATTTCTGTACCCCATGAAGACTACCAGGGAAACAATGCTTCATGAATATTTTCATGTTTCTGCATGGTGTGGTTTCCTGAGCAAAGGAAACTGCATGCTATGAAGATAATGTCTCCTTTCCACAGAAACACTTACCTTCAGTGCTCTGCTTCCTTTTGCCTCCTGGTTGGTGGAGCCACGTGTTTACATTTTATGGGGAGACGAAACCTGCAGCTATGTTTACATTCCAAAGCATTGTAAAACATCTGAGAGCAAAGGCATCTCTTTCTCTCTCAGGAGGGTAGGAGAGCAGCATGTAGCTTTGTAAAAAAATTCCCAGATTCACAATCTTGGGGTTCCTCTCCTGTGGTTCAATATCAAACAAAAAGCCCCTTTTGCACATGCATGGGTCACCTGGCCATTCTCACACTGCCCTCAAGGAGGAAGAATGGGGTAAGGGGAACTGATGTGATTACTGCTATAAGAAATAATAGTCTGTTCCTCCTCCCCAAACCTCATTTTTGCTTTTGGGTTAATATAAGTAAATATGGATATTGGAAACCTATCAAAGACAGCCTCAAAAGGTTACAAAAATATTAACTAAGTCTGCATTCTAATGGTGTGCCAAACCACATTTTGGGATGTGGAAGGAAAACGTACTTCCTTTTCATGTGCTTAACCTAATATACTGATGTATTAAAATTTTATACATGGATTGATACCAGTGTCCTCATACACACAGTCTTTATCACAACTGGCCACACATAGTATGTGGAATATAGTCTGAGAAGAGTAGAAATTCGACAGCCTGTAGGAGGCAGACAGGGCACCCCAGTAGTTTATTCATTCACTTGTTCACTTTAAGCATATCATAACATTGTATTGTATGTTAGATGGTTAAAGGATTCATGGATTAAATCATTAAATATATATTATTCATATACTTAAATGTATAAGTTATATATACATTTTATGTATATTTACATACAATAATATATATAATACATGTTATTTAGTTGTAACTAACATAACTATTGTAATCTATTAAAATAAGCCGCTTAAAACTGCTCCTAACAAGAAACTACTCCTTTCAACAGAGTTGAAGATAATGCCAGTAATGCAAGCACAAACCAACAAAAGAAAACGCCAGTGCTGACACTTCTACCCTTTTGTCAGGCTCATCAGGAATTAAAAACAGTAATTTAATCGGATCTGACAAGAAGTTACTCCTTTCTACAAAAGCCCTGAATAATTAAGGCAATCTTGAGAAAATAGAACAAAGCAGGAGTATCATGCTCCTGGACTTATAACTATGCTACTAAGCTACATTAATCAAAGCAGTATATGATACTAGAACAAAAACAGACTCATAGAGCAATGGAATAGAATACGGAGCCCAGAAATAAACCCTTCTATGCTTCTATGGTCAACTAATTTATTACAATGGAGGCAAGAAGATACAATGGGGAAAAGACAATCTCTTCAATAAATGGTATTGGGCAACTAGACAGCTACATGCAAAAGAACAAAACCGGACCGCTTTCTTACACCATACACAAAAATAAACTCAAAACTGAATAGACTTAATATATGACCTGAAATCATAAAACTCTTAGACAAAAAATAGGAAGTAAGCTTTTGATATTGATCTTAGTGCTAATTCCTTGCATCTGTCTCCGCAGACAAGGAAAACAAAAGCAAAAAAGAGAAAAGGAAAAAGCAAGCAAGCAAATGCGACTGACTACATTCAACTAAATAGCTTTTGCACACAGAAAGAAACCATCAACAAAATGAAAAGGCAACCAACTAAATAGGAGAAGATATTCACAAATGATGTATCCAATAAGGGGTTAACATACACAATATATAAAGAACTCATGTAACTCAATATTTTTTTAAAAAAACAATCTGATTAAAAAATGATCAGAGGATGTAAACAGTCAATTATCAAAAGAAGACATTTCTATGGCCAACAGATACATGAAAAGATAGAGAACTTCACTAACCACCAGGGCACTGCAAATCAAAACCACAGTGAGATATCACCTCACACCAGCTAGAGTGGCTACTATCAACAAAACAAGAAATAACAAGTTTGGCAGGGACGTGGAAAAAGGGAACCCTTGTATACTGCTGGTGGGATTGTAAATTGGTGCAGCCACTACAGAAAACAGTAAGGAGCTACTTCAAAAAATTAAAAAACAAAACAAACAAACAAAAATTGATCCAGCAATTCTACTTTTGGGTATTTTTCTGAAAAAAATGAAAACACTAACTGGAAAAGACATATACACCCCTATGTTCATTGCAGTATTATTTACAATAATCAGGATAAGGAAGCAACCTTAAGGTCATTGATAGATTAATGGATAAATGGGTTTTTATTACTCAGCTATAAAAAAGAATGAATCTTGCCATTTGTGACAACATGGATGGTCCTAGAGGGCATTATGCTAAATGAAATGAGTCAGACAGAAAGACAAATACCCTAGGATTCCATTTATATGTGGAATCTAAAAAACAAAGAAACAAAGAAAATGAAATAGAAATAGACTCATAGACACCGAGAATAAACTGATGGCTGCCAGAGGAGAGTGGGGTAGGAGGATGGATGAAATAGGTGAAGGGAATTACAAAGTACAATCTCCCAGTTATATAATAATTAAGACACTGGGATATAATGTACAGTATAGGGAATATAGTCAATAATATTGTGACAATTTTGTATGTCAGATGGTAACTAGATTGTGGTGACCATTTCATAATGTATATAGAATCACTGTGCTGTACACCTGAACTAATACAATATTGTATGTCAATTATTCTTCAATAATAAAAGCTACTCTTCATTAAAAATTAAGATTATTTTAAAAATCAATTTAAATTCACTATTGCTCTAAATATATTTTCTGCCTTGAGTTATTAGCTATTGCTATTATGAAGCTATTATAATTAGGAAGGCATTAAAATATATCATGTCTAAATTTCCTATTTACATATTAGTATAGTAGTGGTATGTTTATTGGGGGAAAGTTTAAACATTTTTTTAATGGTAGGGTGTGCCATCAATAAAGTTTGGGGATCATGGTCCCAAACAGGCACATTTCCTATTTCAGTAATCTGTGGATCTGTAATTTATAAATGTAACTGAATTTTTTATTAATTCTATTTAAAAATAAGAACAAAGACTTTTAAATGCAGTGAATGTTACACATCTGTAATTTAAAACGCAACCATATTACATACTTTTTTTCTAAAAAGTTTAAACCAAATTCCTTTCATCTTTTTTCTCCAGCACATCAAAACCTCTTACAGACTCCCTCCTCTCCCTTCCACCCCAATGTTACATCACCTTTTAAATCTCAACAATCTCTTTAATGCCCATGATATGAAATGCTGTTATTTACTGAAGCCAGGGAATGAGGAGAATAAATCATCAGGTTTCCTCTTCAAGCATCTTTTAATTAAATCTTTGCAGTTCCAGAGTGAAGAGGCCTTTTGTTTCAGTTGAATCCTTATATTCCAACCCTTAGATCATTTCAGCTTTATTTCTCATAATCTTCTATAGCCCTTTCCTGATCAGAATTGCACAATCATTAAAGGTAAAAGGCTTGTTGATTCTTTTTTGTTGAGTATGTGTTAATATGAACATACCTTAACACATACTTAACAAATATGTTACTTAACAAATATTTGATACTTAAGGATACACTGATTTACATATACGAATAGTCAAAATGAGCACATACCTGACAAACCTGATGCTTTCTTTCACCGTACACTGTGATATAAGCACTTAGAAAGTATATGAAGTTTAACTCTTTCTCCAAACATATTCAAGAGAAGCAAATCACTAGAAGCATTTTTGAAAGCTCAATTTTATATAAATTTCTTGAGTTAGAACCATAACTCTTGACCTATACCCGGTATGAAATTTTATCTATTAAGTACAATAAGATGCTTCCATTTACTTGATAAGGCAAACTAATACACTTTCCTTAATTTCAAGCCATATCTGCCATATCCAAATTCTGACTGTTCAAAATGAACAAGAACAAAACTATCTTTAATCAAAATCATACACATGTACAAATGCAAAACAACTTAGGAACTGGAGACTGTTTTCTTCTTTCTAAAAGCTGTTTAAAATTCAAAGAACTGAGAGACTTTTCCTTCACTAAACATTTTATATTTATCAGCTCTTTCAATTAAAACTAGGGTTTAAAATATTATGTAAGGATAGCAATTATGAAAAAGACTTCAGTTCCTTATTATGCATGGTAAGACTTCTAAAATGGCACCCAAGATTCTTATGCTCTAGGGTACACACCTTGTATCATCCATGCCCCTTGAATGTGGGTGTAATTTGTGAGTATGATAGGATTATGATTGTTACTTTACACAACCAAAAAGATTTTGCAGATGTAATTAAGGTTGACCTCGAGTTAACCTAAAGGGAAGTTATCTCAGGAGATCTGAGCTACTCACAGACTTTTAAATCTGGGACTAAAGGTCAGTAACAGAGAAAAATGTGAAAGAGTCCTCCTGCCAGTCTTGAAGGAGCAAAATGCAATATTGTGGAGGGCCCGGCCGCAGAGAATGGCACAGGAAGCTCAGAAAAGAACAGCCCCAGGAAAAGAACCTCAGCTGTTGACAACCTGAGTGAGTCTGAGGTAGGACAGAAGTCCTGGCTTGATTTCCAAAGTGGGATTCTGAACAGAGAACCCAGTTGGTCTTGCCCAGACTTCTGACTTCAGAATTGTAAGTAAATAAACTGTGTTGTTAAATTTGTAATTTGTTATGTAGCAATAAAAATATATAAATATTATAGAAAGGGAGTGAAGATGAGGAGGGAGTTGAAAAATGTGAGAAAAACTAGTGGGAAAGACCTATGCGGCTTTCATGTTGTATACTCCAGTGGCAGTTTTGTTAGTAAGCTAATAGCCAGACATGCACTTGGAGGGGGAAGAGGGCCTTCAGCCACTGTTTACATTCAGTTGGATGCTTGTTTACATTCTAAACATTCCATGTAAACTCTTCTCCTGGGATGTGAGGAGTAGGAATATAGATGATAGACCAGCCAAAACTGACAGTTTCAACATGGAGTTGACCCTGACTGCACCTCAAAATACATTATATGCTCATTAGCCTACTAAACATCACTTACCTCCATGACAATTCCAAGGCAGACCATCTAAGGACGAAAAGAGGGCACCACCTTATCGTCCTTAAATCCCCTCTCTATTCTGAAAAACCACCCGTCTTGATGAATACCCACCCCTTGCTTAAACTCTAGCTATAAGACCACCCAACCTGAACTCCACCAGGTTGCTCTCTGGAGCACGACTGCACTCCCTCTTTGAGTACGTACTTTTGCTCTACTCAACTACTTTTTGCTTGTAACTGCTTGTCCTGCTCATGAATTCTTTCCTGGTCAATCAAGAACCTTCTTCCAGGTTGAGGTCTCACCTAGCATACAGGGAGATCTCCCCAGATTGGATTTACTGGCAACAGTTTCAAGATAATCCTGTAAGTATCCAAATAAAATATTAAAGCTTGTAGCTGTATTACTTCTCATCTTTTAACATTTATTTTTGGGTATATTTAATAATGTATAGAATATTAATACATGCAGTTTGTAACTGTTCATACATTTAGAGATGATGACTAAAATGGCTTCAAAAACACTTCTAATCAACATGTAAGAAAGAAGACACTTGTCCTTCAAAAGCTGCCCTACCCCATTTTACTCCTTTCATCCATTTTATAATAAAGTTTAGATTATGTAGTGGCCTTTTTGGCATCTAATAATCCTAAAGACAATTTCTAGTTGCTTTTAGGAGCCCTGCAAATTAAAATTACTGACTGAAGCAAAGTTTGAGGCTTATTATTTGGGGTACTTGTTTAAACAGAATCCCAGGTTTCCTCCCCACAGATCAAATTTAGTAGTTCTAGGGTGACCTGGGAATCTGTCTACAAAAAAATATCTAAATCATCCTCATTCTTATGTAATTTGAGAAACTGAGTACCTAAGAATTAACATCACGTTAGCGTAAGGAAAGTGGAAAGCATGGTCTCTGGGAGAAACCTATATTTGGGAGAGAAAGTATAAAATGCCTTAAAATAGAATGTGAACCATGAAATGTCCATACAAATGCATGCTGAAAGCTACAAAATACCAAGTTGGTAAATACTAGAATTTATCTTATTCTCAACATTTACCTGAGCTGTATCTTGTTTATCATGCCACATGCTTAGGCATTCAAATTTCTGAAATGCTAAACATGCTGCAAAGAAATAACTAAGTTTTATTTTACTTCAAATGGTATTGTGGTGAGTATGTGACTGGAAAGCAATCTCTGAACATGTCCTTGTTCACCAAATTTATTGTTGAACATTGAGAACACCAGATTATGACAATTAAAAAGACAGCACCAAAAGTTGCTACACATTAATACCTGAGCAGAGACTGAAGGCAAATATTCACCTATTAAACCTTACACCCATAATGCTGAAACACAGATTAAAACATTCACAACACTACAGAATAAAACAGCACTTTCTGTGAATTACAACCAGTTAAATGTAATGTTAACTATATCATACAAAAATACACACAAAGTCACACATAATGTGTATTTAGTACACTGTACATTATACAAAGTACTGGAGAAGATCATGCATGTTTAAATGGAAAAATCTGCAAGGTGACAATCATTTTTCAGTATATGCTATAGGACAAGTTCCTTTGCGCTGTTAAGTATTGCTACTATGCACTGCATTTTCTAGATGAGAACAAAATGGTCAATTTGCAAATAAATGATTACTGAGTCTATCTCAGCATAACACATAGTTTGCCCTCTATAAACTTTTAACTATAATATAAAAGATGATACAGGTTGACAGCCATATATTTCATATTATTACATACCTTTGCTCAAATTATTTCTATCTCAGTTTGACCATGCTTTAAAGAAAGACATGTTTTCTTTCTACATATTTTTAGAGAAACCTTTATTTTTGTCTTTGGGTGAGGTAGTGGAGGTGAAATTAGAAATAAGAAATGTGTTGCTTTTATGTTCAAAATTGCAATTGAAAAATATTCAAGAAATTCTGAGTATACAGAAACATGGGCATCTTTTAGCACAGACCATGAATGTCCTGTGAATGGAATAATTTGTTTTAATGGATACTATATCCATTATTTTAAATAAGCACAATACAAATACAAGTCTTTACATTAAAATATACCTAGAGTCAGTTCTCTTGATCTTAAAAATAATTAGAAAGAAAAAAAAAGAGAGAGAGAGAAGGTGAACATTAAAAATATACTACATGAATCAGTTTATTACTGAAAAATCATATCGGGTAAATAACTTTATTTGATATGTAATACAAGCTTCAGTGATCTGAGGAAAAATAAGTATAGGTCTCAGTACTTATAGACAGAAATAAATTCATGTCTTTGATTATTCCTTAGAAAGAAAACAAAATTACATTTGAAGATTCATTTTTCCATGTATAATAATTTCAGAACTGAAGTGCCACCACCTTCTCCTAAAATTAACTATGTTTTCAGAAATTTTAGCCAAACTTAATTTTCTACATCCATGAAATATAATTCAATTTTAATTCAAAATGAGAACTCTATAATTAAGGGAGGCCTTTAGAGCATATACAGAGTATATACATATAAATACTAAGAGAAATATTTTAAACTTTTACTTCACCAACTTCAGAGAAAAGGATTTGGGGCCAATTTGAGAAGACCACCCATAATAAAACATAGAGTTATAAAATTGTAGGGCATTCCTTCATTTTAAGGCACAGTCTGTTTTAGCCCAAACAACTGTAAGTTCAAGGTCACAGTGATAATATGCATTCAATTTTGGTCTGGTTTCACATGGGTACACTGCTACATTTATATAGTTAGTCATAAGTTTAAGAAACTGTAATATGATCACTTCAAAATAACATATTTAAGTCACTTATATATTTTTTAAAGTAAATAAGTAAGCCATACAATTTCCTAATTTATGTACACTAAACACTGGAGTTTCCTCCCCCTCCACAGTGGAGGAAAAGATGGTTATTTCTACCAATATTCCAACAAATATATATTTGACTATGTTTAGAAAGTATGGTTATGTTAAATACAGCATCTCCTACTTGGGATAAAACTATTTAGCACAAAAACAAACTCAGCTCAGAAAATAATGTTCACTGAATTTTTAAGTCTGTATATCATCTCTACTAATATTACGCAGTCCTCACCTGAAAATAGATAAACTGTCTTTAATTCAAGGCCAAACATTTTAATATTTGGCTTTCTCTGCTGCCTCTTTACTTCCAAGCTTACTTATGTAAACTGCGTTAACAGTGCTGGTCAGAGAAGCAGTTAAGTGACATTAAGTGGTACGAAAAACTACAATATGAGGACTGAAATTCCCTTTGAGAATTTCTACACGGAGAAATTAAAGAATTTCAACCAGATAAACAGTTTCTGGGTCTGTCATAATTTTACTTTTCTCTAATGAGTATACCACAATATCAATGTTAACACTTTAGCATTAACATCTTGATTGCTTTATATTTTCCTTTAAGATATGCATTTAAAAATGTTTAGTTTGTTGTACTATATGTTAGGTTCTAGTGCATAATCTTCCCGTGAAATACCTGATGTATAAAGGGACTGAAAGGAAATATATAGAAAATTAAACATTTATTAGTAAACTGCATTATATAAATGACAGACACCATTACTAAAAGTGTTCTGTGCAACAAAATTAAAATTTTACATCAGAAAGAATCTGAAGCATTACTTCAAATGATTACTTTAATTAAGGAAAGATAATTATTAGATAAACTAATTTTTTAATAATAAAATCAGAGAACATTATTCAGGAAATCAGATATACTATGGTATAAACTGTACATATTTTTAAAGAAAAATTTGGGTGTGGAATATAAATTTTGATGAATTACACATTTAATTTCCTAGATGAAAAATACTGAAAAGATTATTTTTATTTTAATTCCAATATGCTAAGAAATGTTCATTGGCACAAATATCTGGAGGTATTTTAGTTTCATTTAGCTTTGGTGGCAAAGTATGCTTTGCTAACCATATGAAGAGTTATATTTTCCAATGTAGAGTTTTATGCTAAAAACAATTCAAATGTGTTTTTTCTTCCTAAAAAAGGGATGTAAAAAGTTCAATATGAAACAAAACAAGTGCAACATGAATTACAAAATATGCCTATCATTTAGGTTTTGGAAGAGTTAATAGTTCTATGCTTTGTCTATAAATCCTTTACTACAACATTACTATTATATAAATACAAAAACCAAAATTAAAAAAAATAGCATATGAACTTTACAAAAATGGCTACTTTCTGACTTCCTAAACTAAGATTAGGATTCAAATACGCAAACAAATTTACACTAATCAAAACACATCAACAGATAGCTTTTCATAAGTGTTCAAAGTTACAATATACAGAATCAGTACAGAATACTTATGATTCATATATATCAAGTCCTATACAAAGCCATCAAAAATTAACTGGTTACTTGGTATTCAAAACATAGTCATTTTTGTGAGCATAACATGCCAAGCACTTTTAGAAAGTACTTGATTTAAAAATTTTCAACCGTAGACAATGTAATCAAGATATAGCTTAGAATACTAACTTTTGAAAGACATGTTTTCAATTCAAGTTTACTGTTACATTGATACTATTAATGAAATAACAGTCTATTTTCAAAACTTTATTCCATTTTAAAACTAAGTTATTAATAATATAAAACTCAGTCTTCTGTATTCATAATATATCACAAAAATGTGAATTCTTGAGCATTTATAGTACATTTATTCAGATCTGATTACTGACCTATCTTTTCTTACCTTATTACCAATCTTACTAAAAGTAAAGAACGGGAGTAGCCTCAAAGACTTTCTATTTTCTCACTCTGTTAAAACGTATTGTACAAAAGTGCATGAATAATATATATAAATAAAAGTTCATTACAGAATGTGAAATAGCATGCTTTGTTCAAAAAGACTGGGATAAAATTTCAGTTCCCAATCATCTCACTATTTTGAAAAAGTATCAACTACATTTACCTTGTGTTGCAAGGAAGTTTTCTGTCTAGGTATAATTTCACAATACAAAGATACTTTTATTGCTTCCTGAGGAGTGTGCCATGTTCTCCAAATTGACTTCCCCCACAAAACTTCACAAGATATCTTGTTTCCTATGGTATGTAAGCTTATAAATCTAAACACTGAAAAAACAAAAAATGCTGATGAGAAATAATCAACTAATGGCCACTCATAGAAGGTATCAAAACATTAAATTTTTCCCAAATGATTTTAATAACAAGTTACTCAAATTGCAAATGCAGTAAAGTTTTCATTAAGCCTCAAAAATAAAGCATGACATTCCACTAATTTAAGCCTAATGCCGAGTGAAAATACAGGGCAATTGAATTATCTGCACATTCAGGAATGAGCCCTAGTTTTCATCTCATAATCTTTGTGTTTCCCCATTTTCCCCAGAGTTTTCAAGAACTAACCTGGAAATTAAGTTTTACCTCCTTTTTTTTTCCCTGATAATCTTCTGCAACAAGTGTTCATGAGTGGTAAAGTGCAATGAATATACTATGCTTTATGTAAGTGAAAATCTTAAGAGTTGAGAAAAGTATAGGAACTAGATAATGAACAAATCAGATAATCTGCCTCATATTAAGTATATGTTTGCAGTGGAAATGTGTGCCATCTGCATGAGTGATAGGATAATCAACAACAAACATTACTAGGCCTACCATAATTCTTCATTTTTTCCCTACCATGTAGTCATGTAGATATAATAGCGTAGCTCAATCAAGAAAAGGCGTTCCATTATATACAAATAAATTTATCTGCCCAAAACGTGAAAAAAAGATGCATCAATTCAGCCTCAAAATCAATGTTAGACAGGCACAAGTGTTTTTTTTTAACCACTGCTTTAAATATTTTCATTCTGATGACAACCAAGAAAAGAGCAGAACCTGCTTAATTTCTGGCATGAAAAATATCCAGAAAAAAAGAGCATTAATGATTTTCACCATACTATCAGCTCCAAATTATAATACTAGTAACTAGTAAAAATACTAGTAACTTTTCAAAACACTAAAAGTACTGAGTGTTTTTCCTATCCTATCTAGTCTATATTTGATCTAGTTACTAATAATAGGGTCCAGGGATAATTTTCATAAGCAAAAAACATACTTAAAATTCAACAAATTCTAAATAAAAATGTAACAAAACTCTGAATTAGATAATACATAACTGCCAAAAAATAATTCCATTTTTTAGTAACATTGCTAACTAATAAAGCTGTGTTCTTTTACCAGCTAATGTAGATTGTAAACATAATAGAAACAATTTATAAAGACAAAAGGACTTTCCTTTTCTCAAGTGATAGAAACATCTCACTATTCTTCAGACAGAGTCTACTTTTCTTCTTTGGTAGTTTTTTGGGTTTAAAGTGCATCAGGACTTGATGAAGACCCTGTGAAAATGTTAGTGCATAACACACACATATATATATATATGTGCTATACACTAATGTGTGTCTATATGTCTGTACATTTATGTATATAATGGCAAAAGACTCAACTTACTGTTGTTTATAAAATACTTAATTAGAATCTTTTTTGCAGTCCTAAAATAAAGTATTTTGTTGGAATAAGTAAGACTTCAGGACTTGATAACCACATTCACATTAAAATATTCTAGTAAGAATTAGTGTACCTAGTTTGCTGCTTTAAAAAGCTAATATACTACTCACAAATGAAAAAAGTTTAGCTTGTTACATTTTATTCACTAGCAGTACTAACCAGGAGAATTTAGATCACATAAACACAATGCTGTCAATAGAAGGCTGTCAACAGAAGAGCCAAATTAATGAGTTTTTTCAAGTTCTTGCTGTATAAAGGTCTAAGTTCAAATTCAGAAATAAATGACACATTTAACCTATAACTTGAAATACGATTACAATATCAGTGAAAAAACAAAAGATAGCCCATGTATAAAAATTGTTTATGGGTACATGTATAGTTAATCACAGGCAGATGCATCATCCTTATTTAAATATGTATGTGATATGCCATGGGACAAGTGTATAATCTAACAAATATGCTTTCTTTTCAGGTACTGAACACACAAGCATTTTGTATTTGTTCCTTTTGCTACTTCTCTCAAATAAACAAGAGCCTGGTATGCCTGCCATGTCCACTATGAGGTTATCACTTCCCTTTAATGGTCTCAGTGTAAGTGAAAATATGAATACTGAACAATACGTATGAAGTTGGGAAAGATAGCAAAAGGAATCAAATGGATTTACCTTTAGGTGATAGCAAGACCCTCTTCAACTGATGCCAAAACAACACGGACTTGAGGAACTACTGATAAGTGGGGTCAGTAAAGTGGGGATAACCCACTATGGGCAAAACAGCTGAGAGGTTATAATGGAATCCATATGCAACAGCAGATGAAATGAACCTGGTATTCTAGGACATCCCTGGGTAC
Source organism: Manis javanica (assembly GCF_040802235.1). Taxonomy (NCBI): domain Eukaryota; kingdom Metazoa; phylum Chordata; class Mammalia; order Pholidota; family Manidae; genus Manis; species Manis javanica. The sequence continues at coordinate 39,546,512 of NC_133167.1, forward strand.
TAACAAGGACAAAATTTACAGGTACAACTGTGAAATTACTAGAACTTAAGAACTCAAGAGGTTTGGGTATTTACAGCATACACATCTAAAGGAAGAGCTCTATAAGCCAAGTATACCTCAGCTTGTTTATTCGATCTTAAGGCAAAGATACCTCACTCCATTACCTACTTTCTACTCTTCTGTAGCTAAAAATGAGAGGAAATTGGAAATGAAATAGAAATATTATTACTTTTTCTGTCAAACAGCAATCATTTTGGCAAATTAAGATTCCATTGTTACACCTAACAGCTGAAAAGCCTCCAATATATTCAGGTGTTTATATTTATGCTATTAACGGAACAATTTGTCTACTGTTATTCCATTAATAGTATAATTTTAAATATCAAATGTGGTACTGCACTTCATCATGTTGACTTTCCACATTAGACAAAAATATGCAAACCTAGAGTTTTTTCTGACAACTGGAATTCAGTTAACAAACCATCATGACCTGGGGCTCTTTTGGCAACCATGGTGTCAATGAATTAAATAAAATGGCATAGATTGAACAACTGAACTGCTCCAATGCAAGTAAGTAAATATCTATGAAAAGTTTCTTTACATTTAACAACAGATCTCTACAATGGTCTGCTGATATTCACCAAGACCATAAAATAAGATTTGCATTTAAAAAGTACTAGAAAATTTCATTAAGTTTTGAATTTGAATTATGTTTCCACCCATTAATTAGTCTTGCTTCAGTTACCAAGAAAACATGTCGCCTTAGAATTTAAAGTTGTATTTTTAGAGATGTAAAAAAAGAGAAAAAGATCTACTTAGTTCATTGTGGCTGCCAAAAGTTGACCAGACTCTTCAGGCTATTTCATTTGTGAGAAACCAAAAGTTGCAAATTTCATCAGTCTTTAAGACTGATTTCTCAGTATGTATACTGAAATAGCAAATACAAAGTAACCACTTTTCAGAAGAAATTTTTATGAAATAAGCAGAATGCCTGAGGGGAGATTACAAACTGCCACATTTACTGACTGTGTAGAAGATCACTGCCATGGCCAGTCAGCAGATTCGTTGATGTGAAGAGGAATCCTCAAAGACAGTGGCCACTATATCCTTTTACTAATTTTTCAAAAATGACTAGTACACAGATGACACACCACGAAACAAAACCATGCTTCAACTACTTTCCTCAAGCATTACAAAACTAATTTCCTATTTTCAATACTGTAAAAATAGACTTGTCTTCTCCAAAGGATCTTGCTGTCCACATTGATGATGTGTTCATCTTATTACTGACTCTAAAGGCTTAAATCATCTTTAGCATTCCTTAAATCCAATTTACATGAAGTTGCATAATGCACGGAGTAAAAGAGGAATGAAGACAAAGCATGGAACCCTGTATAAATGTGCTGACCCAAAAGCGATCACACCAACAGCCAGTGGAAGTGGAAATTGTTAAGTAATCTTCAGCAATTTACTGTTAAGAGACAGAGAAATGTACATTACTATGTAAAATACATGGTGAGCAAAAACAGAATATGTTGATCTTTTATACAGTTTTGTGAAAGTGTTCTAAGTGATTTTAAATGAAGTAATTTTTCATATAATGAACATAACTGTCCATACTTAAAAAAAAATCAATACAAACAAGCCATATTTTGGAAAGAGAGAAATATTCCTAATTAAGTAAATAACCAATTTTGCTTAATCTTTAAAATTTTAACAACATAAAAAGACTAACTCAGAACTCAGTGCCGCCAAGACACACCTGCAACAGCTCACCTGAAAGAGCTGTTAGTAGTGAAGGTGATTACTTGTCAGTATGTGGCCAAGGAAGCTGAAAACCTTCTGCAGGTCACGTAGCATTTTAGTAAATGAGTAAAGAAAGACAAAACGCATATACACAACATTTAGTGAAGAAAATAACCCAGGAATGTGTTATGTAAAGAGATTCACTTCAGTGTCTTATAAATTTACCATGTATGAAATCATCATTTTTTAAATCTTTAACATTCAGCATAAGCATGTGCGCCTTTTGTATCTGTAACTCTGTGCTCATAAAGCCCTGGTAACCAAGGAACCATATTGTGACTTCACACAGAATCCTGTTAGGGTTCTACCCCTGAGCATGCTGGTAAACCGGGCCTTTGTGAGATAGGCTCTTCTACAGGGAGTTTGATTCAAAGTGTGTTTCTTCACTAGGACATATTTTACAGTGCGATTTCTTCATTCTAAAAGCAAAGGAATACATTTCCAAGCATATTTTCCACTGCGGTTTCATTTAGCACATTGTGTTGTTTCTCCTAGTAAAAGGGGAACTCGAAAACAATTCTACTTGAGTTGATCTTACTGTTTCTAATTGGTGATGCTGCCCAGAAGAAGTAAGTCTCCGGAGAGGCCTGCACTTTCCAGGCCGCCTGAAAGCTATCAGCCCCACGCGAACACTGGGAAGGAAGGAGCTGCCTCCGCTGCACTGCCCAGTGTCACTCCCAACTCCACACGCCATGTGACCTGTGCGCCGACCCGGACTTTGAGGAGATCTTCTCAGGAGATTGGAGACTCTGGAATCTCTCTAAAGACTCTTTTCAATGCTATTAAAACTATGGAGGGAAGGCTGGAAGGTAAAATAGACAGTCTTGCTTCAAGACCATTAATAAATGATGAGTCGCCAAATTTTCTTAAAGTGAATTCGGTAAGTGAAGACCACAAATTAAATGGTAAGGGAATTCCAACTTACAACACAATGAAGCAAAGTAGTAACAATAACAACCCAGAAAGATAATGTTTGGAGGTATGAGTAACAATAAAGAAATCAGGTTCTTCACAAATAGGAAAAACTGACGAGGTAGATTGAAACCAGTATTCTGGCTATCACATAATTCATTTTTATTTTGGACATAGAAATACCAGATTTGCCTCAACAGTAACCATTCAGGTTTTTAATTTTTTTTTAAATTTAAAGGTATCTACCTAACCTTAATATCTGCAGTAAAATATTTAGAGAAAGTCTGATTTTAAGAGAGAAATACTTTAAAGCCCTAAAAACTTGAACATGGACAGTATTTTCCAAAGAAAACTTTTTAGAGCATCCATCTTTGTTTGATACATAAAAATAGAAAGTACTATAGCTTGTCTTCTACAGTTGACTAGAACATTTCTGTGAACATTTTTTGCTAGTGGCCTTATAAACACTAGTAAAATTGTGTTTATAAGAAGGTTATAAAATACAGTCTGCTTTTTGTACCTTTCTAAAACAAAATCAAATAGGTTTTTAGAACCTACATATTGGCAGCTTGTGTACTATTTTTGGATCCTCACAGAAAAAGTATTTTAAGTGTTACAGGTGAAAAGTTTTAAAGAAGTGTAATAACCTTGAGGAAAGTGTGGGGAAAACATTCTTTTTTGCTGTTGGGAGTATAAAATGGTACAACTTCCTCTGAAGGGCAATTTGGCAATATTTATTACTTTCCCCCACAATTGTACTTCTAGGACTCTTACCTACAGATACACTAGCTTGTACATGTGACATGTTTACAAGGTTACTCGTAACCATGTTCGGTAGCAGCAAAACACTGGAAACAACCAAGATTCCATCAATAAGACACTGGCCAAATAAATCATTGTGTATCTATGGTTTGGAATACTGCTGAAAGACATATATACAATACATATGTGTGTATGTATAGTTTAAAACAAGATGCAGAAGAGTACATGTAGAATTTTACTGTTTGTGTTCCAAAGGGGTAGAAGAGAAAGAATGTATACACTTGTAATGCGCAGATACCTAATTCACAATACATTGATTTTATATAAAATCAATTTACATTTTTTTAAAAACTTAGTTTTGCATAAGGAAACTCAGTGTTTGGGAGATTTTACACTTCACTCTTATGTACCTTAAGTGTAATGTGAACTGTGCTTTCTACTCAAAATAACTTTATGAACATTTCATTTTCAACAAAAGTGAAAGCAGAAAAAGGATGGCCTTTTCAGCACACAGTGCTGGAGCAATTGGGTAGGCATATGCAAAAGCAAACAAAAATCCTTTGATCTATACCTCACACTGTATATAAAAATTAACTCAAAATTGATCAGAGCCCTACATGTAAAACCTAAAACTGTAAAATGTTTAGAAGAAAACAGGAGGAAATCTTTGTGACCTTAAATTGTGCAGATTTCTTAAGCGTTGACATCAAAAGCATAATGTCATAAAGGAAAAAGATGATAAATTAACAGCTGCGCTTTTCAAAGATATTGGTAAGATAATCAGAAGATAAACTATACACTGGAAGAAAATGTTTGCAAATCACCTATCTGATAAAGGACTTGCCTCCAAAATATGAAAAATTCTCAAAACTCACTAGGAAAATCCAAGAAAAAGAATGGCAAAATATTTGAACAGGCATCCCACCAAAAAGATAAATTTGGGCGGTAAATAAGGACTTGAAAAGATGTTAAACACTAGTCGTTAGGGAAATGCAAATTAAAACCACAATGAGATATGCCTCCATACCTATTAGAATGTGTAAATTGAAAAGCTGGTCATACCAAGTGTTAGTGAGGATGTAGAACAACTGGAAGCCTCATACACTGCTAAAAGGAAGGTAATGTAATGCAAACACTTGGGAAATAGGTTGGTAGTTTCTTTAAAAGTGAAACATAACCACTACAGTATGACCCAGCCATTCCACTCCTAAGTATCTACCAAAGATAATGAAAGCATACGCCTGCACAGAAACTTGTACACAACTTTTCACAGCATATTTGTTTGTAATAGCTTAAAACTGGAAATAATTCAAGTGTCCAGCAGATGAATGGATAAGTAAATTGTGGCATATCCCCATAATAAAATACTATTCAGCAACAGAAAGGAATGAACTATTGATAAACACAGAAGATTGAATGAATCTCAAAATAATTATGCTGAATGAAAAAAGCCACTCAAAAAAGTACATACGATTACATTTATATAAAATTCTAGAAAACAAAAACTAATTTATTGTGATAGGAAACACAGATCGGTTGTTGCTTTGGGTAGAGATGTAGGAACAGGAGGAGAGAAGGGAGAGATTACAAGGAGGCATAAGGGAACTTTTGGGATGATGGAGATGTTCAGTGTTTTGACGATGGTTTCAAGAGTTTATACACATGGAATATACACTGTAACTATACACAGCTTATTTTATGTCAATTATACCCCAGTAAAGCTGTTACAGAATAATGTGAATGTATTACCTATACAAAAATCAGTTGTATTAAATAACATTATATTAAATTCTATATAGAAATAGAAAACGGTGGCCAGGGGATGGGTTTGGGGAGATGTGAATACAAAGAAATACCACAAGTGAAATCTTTTGTGGTGATGGAATGGTTCTGTATCTTGACTGTGGTGGCATTCACATAATAATGTTCATAAAGCTATGCACATGGGCACACACACAGATGAACAGAGGTTAAAAAATGGTGAAAACTGAGTAAGGTCTATAGTCCACTAATCTAACTAACAATAATGAACCAAAGTCAATTTCCTGGTTTTGGTGTTGAACTACAGCAATATAAAACATCACTCATCAGAGGCAGGGCAAAGAGTACATGGGAGTCTGCACTTTTTTTTGCAACATCCTGTAGGTCTATAATTATTTCAAAATAAAATTTTTTAAAAGAGTGATGTTTAGTATGAAGATCACCTGAAATGATTGTGTAGATACAGCAAGTGTTTTGAGATATAAATATCTAATTCTTCTAATAAGGGTTCATTCTTCTGTGATACTATTTAGTACTTAATCATCTTTGCTTTTATTCTATTCATGCACTTACATTAAATTTTTCAAATTCCATGATCATATTTCTCTGTAATTTTACATCTTAGCTTCATAGTCTTATCTCCTTTACCCCTTATTCTGTACTTGGATCATCACAAACCATATATAAGGCTTGTCCATGTTTATTCAGGTTTTTTTTTGCTTTGTAGTTTTCTTTAAAGGGAAAACAATGAATAATGCTGGTTCTTATTTATAGTAAGAATATTTAAACATTTTAAGTTTGATTTCTAAATTGCTGCATCTTATTATGCTTTTGGAAAAGTTACCATTCCTTTTTTTCTACCAAGGAGAAATCCATTCTTGAAAAGAATGAGGAGGAGCTCTCACAAACAATGAAGTGTCGTGTTATAGCCCCGAGAGAGACTCAGAAGTTGAAAGGAGACCTCGAGGCTTTGGAGGACGGGGAGAATAAGAAGGCAAGGCATCAATCCTCTTTGAAGTCTCTTACTGAGATGAGGCTCTTATGAAATCTTTTGCAAGACATAATCATTTCTTGTTACTTTACTAAGAAAAAAATGAGGATTGGTAAAGGAAACTTTAGAAGACCTTTAAAATACTTCCCTTAAAAATATATAACTTAATTCCAATTTTTTAAATTCCTGTCTCAAAATCATCAAAAGTCCAAATTTTTCTGTTGAAACACATCTGACCTAGGTAATAACAACTTCTGCCTACTTATGTCTTATTAACATGATATAAAACTGCTATGATTTCATATTGTTAAATCACTAAATGCTTTCTAGTTAACAGTGTATTTGCTTGATGGGAACAGAGGTCACAGCCCAACTTGTCCTTGACAGCAGCTACTATATTTTCCATCTCTGAAGAGGGTTGTGAGTTACATCATTCTTCAGCAGCTTCTACTTTATTTTTTTCTAAAAGAATTGATGAGTTCCACATGTGATTTGTTCTTGCCCCCTGTCATAAGAGAGCTGAGCAGGCCCAGCGCAGGCCAACATGGGACCACCGTTAGACCCCAGAAGTTGTCGATCCTGAAGTCTCCAGTTCCAATATGTGCTGGGACTCTGACAGTTGTTGGAAAGCCCTGCTCAGTCTCCATAGGATCCATAGGATAAGGGGTCTAGTTGTCTTTTTCTCAAAGACACAATAACATAAACAAAATAAAAATGTACTTTATTCCTTGGAGCATTCTAATATGGCTGGTTTCCATGCTCTTCCCTGGAAGTAAGGGGACTGAGCAGCAGCAGAGTAACCAGAAAGCATCAAATATTTTTGTCTTGTCTCATTATCTGTTAGGTGGGAAACTTTCAGCAGCAATTGGCAGAGGCTAAAGAAGACAACTGCAAAGTTGCACTCATGTTGGAGACCATGCTGACTTCTCACAGTAAGATGCAAGCTGCTCTGGAAAAAGTACAAATAGAGCTTGGGCTGAGGGACTCAGAGATTGCAGGCCTCAAGAAAGAAAGGTACGGGAGATTATTTTTCTGTCTTTGTACTTGTGATTTTCTAGTGCATAGGAAGGAGCACGGTGCCATCAAGAAACAAAGTCACTTTATAGAGCTTCCTTTGTGAAAAACTCATGGTGTTAAAAGAACTAGCAAATTAGGGAAAATACAGAACTAGAAATAACCCTGATTTCTGAAATTCAAAATTCTCATATTTTGTAGTGATATAAAAGAGTATGTATTCTAGAAATTCATGTGATACGTTGCTGTAATACCCTTGCTGTATTCTATACCATTTAAACCTCCCTTTAGGGCTACAGAATAGTAATTGTCAGGATAATTGAAGCTAAGTGCCTACTTAGGTTTGAATTAATTATCCATTTATCAGTGTCCTATTTAAAGATTAATAATTATTTTAGAACATGCTGAGAACAACTGCTAGCCATGTTTTATAGGTAGACTACTTGGAATGTTTCAAAGTTACATAAAAGTTTCCCTTTTAGGTTAATGAACAAATGGTCTGAATTTAGGAAAACCTCTAAAATAAATTGTAGTGTCTTAGTGGTACATGTTACCTCTATGCTATGGGCGTACAAGTGAGTTTTATATACTTCATTGTGCTGCTTTATTTTTTACATATTGTGTGTATCTGAGCTTAAAAAAACAAAGTGATGGTTATTAAAAAGATTTACCATTCATAGTAAAATTCTCGGTAGCTGTTGTTTCTAGAAGCAAAGACAGCAAGACAATCCATCCAGAGGTGATACATTTTTGTACTAGTGATACACACACACACACACACACAGCACAATAAAATTACCAGCCCATGGGTTAGTTGTTAACACATATTGATAGTTTAATGTACCAAGGCAAATTAAATTACAGATGGGACAAATTTTAATCCACAGAAGCCTCAGTTTCTTAATATGAAGCCGAGGCTGCTGATTGTCACCTGTCAACTCTCAGATACTCTGAGCATCTGTAGCCTACTCCATATGCTACGCGGGCTTCTTGTAAGAAGAGTGCCCTGTAGGTCCCAACAGTATTATTCCCGGGTGGTTCTTTTCTATAGTTACCTATTCTGTGTTTTCCAATTTTAGGGCTCTAAATCAACAGAGGGTGCAAAAACTAGAAGCAGAAGTGGACCAGTGGCAGGCGAGAATGCTTGTTGTGGATGCCCAGCACAACAGTGAGGTATGGGTCAGGGTTTTATAGATAATTTTTATTTATTTATTTATTTAATTGTCCTCTTGTATTTTAGAAAAATGGAAAAAAACAATTGGTAAATTTCCTTCCTATTCAAATCTGTGCTTTGGACAGTGACATAATTACAAGTGGGAAATGCACCTGCGGTCTTATAGTGAGTTTCACAGTTATGCCTAGTTCTCTGTGTCTTATATGGTCCACATTATTTTCATTTATTAATGCATAAATGATTGTAGAAGGTAAAGGGCTTAGAGATTAACTTTTATCTCAGGCAGTAGTAGCTAGAGTGATCCCACTATTAATAAGACACACACCTGTGTGTGCTCACATGTATACACACACACACACACATGAATATACAGCTGTATATAGGCACATATACAAAACATGGGTAGTTCATATAAATAAGCTTTTTCTGGAAGGATATACAAGGATATACAAGTTGTCAGTTCTTATCTCTCTAGGCAGCAAGACCAGAAGGTCATAGGATCAGGAGGGGGGGATTCAACTAGTCTAAAATTTTAAACTTAGGATAAATTAAGTTGACTATTTTCCAAAGCTCTCTAGTGATCTAATGGAACATTACCCTTCCCATTCGTTCTAAGAGTTTCCTAAGCAATGTCTGTAATAAGTTCCCACATACATATTCTAGGCATCTGGAACCTCTGGTTCCTGTTCCAATTATTGTTTCCACCTGATAATAAAGTGTAAGGAGTGAATATATGATGTTATGAACTTCTTGCATCTATTATTGTGGAATTAAAAACACTTCTTTCAGATGAAGACTCTACAGAAAGCTCTAGATGTAGCTACAGAAGACAACAGGAAACTGGCGATGAGCCTGGGGCAAGCTCTCCAGACAAATAATCACCTGCAGACAAAGCTTGACAATGTTCAACAGAAACTGGAAAACAAAGAACTGGAGCGACGCAGTTTGGAAACGTTCAAGTAAGGGCAGTGTAGTCACAGAGAAAGTAGGGAAGAGCCTCAGGGGGAGTAAGTTTGGCTCATTCACATAAACCAGAAAACCCTTGTCTCCTACTTTGAGATGATACCCCAGCAAAGAGCCATGGTAAGAACAGGCAGGACCGAGCACAGCAGACGCCGGCTGGCTGGCGTGTGGTCAAATGGATCCCCTCGTCAGCCCTCCCCTCAGCTCGCTGCTTTTGACAGGAAGGACTGTTCCTGCCAAGCCTCCTCCGTCAAATCCTTATGCGTCCTTTAAAAGTATGATTTGGAAAAGGAATAACAGCACAATAACTTGTCCAGGAGTGGGTGACTCCATCTAAGCAAATGCTAAAACAGTAATTGTTTTCAGTTTTGGCCTGAGGTTAGTTAGAGCAAACCCATCAAGTTCAGGTCCAGCTACCAAAGCCTTGTCTTAAACTGTGTCTAGGTAAATATGACTTAGATATTAATAACTTTCCATGAAAATGTTATTAATTAAAACCAAGGGAAATGCACTGTGCACATAGATCTTTATTCCTTTCAGGTAGTGAACATTATTGATATGGGAGACAAGTGTAAGCTAAAGCACAGAAGGTATTTTTCATATTTGAGATCTGGCCAGATGTTGCTCAAGACTATTCAATATTGGTTTAAGACAAGAGTACAAGAGTATGTATTTCACTGGTTTGGTTGGATCCTTTTATATTGAATGACTTTTTGTTTTTAATGCTACAGGTAAATGTTTTTTTTTTTCCTTTTGTTATGAGCTCCAGATCAGTGTGGTTTACCTGGTAATTGATCTCATTTGTAAATCACACACCTTTGGACAGTTGCAAATTCCCCTCCAGGTATTTCTTACCTCCTAAGATGATTTCTAAAGTGATCTATCATCTGTCTTTTTCAAAACAGAGAACGGATGACAGAAGAGTCCAAAATGGAAGCAGAATTTCACGCTGAATGCATAGAAGCTCTAAAAAAGCAATTTCAAACAGAGAGAGAAACTGCAAAGAAAGCAGTGCAGCGGGAGACAAGTGAGGTATGGCGTCAGGGGACAAAAAGGTTTCTTCTTAGGTCAAGGCCTTTAAGAGGAGAATCGGCTCTAAGTGTTAGGGTCCGGAGTCGACCACCTCTCAAATAGACAGAAGACACTCACGATAATGCAAGTCACACAGCGAGGTTTATTTCCAGCTAGCTGGGGTCCAAGTGTCTGCCTGGCGCAGCGGGTTTCAACAAGGACCCAGAGCACTCAAAGCCAGGGGTTTATATGGCTTTTTCAAAAAGTACTTACTCACAGTAATTTTCCATAATTTTGGGCTAGTGCCACATCCTGGGGGTTAAGCAAAAGCAAGATAAGACCACTCCTCAAATGTTAGGGTGGTTCAGCAAGAGAAGCTGACCAGAGTGGCAACTGCCCACAACTCGCTATGCACGATTAGCTGACCAGGGTCGCAGCCGCCCACAACCCTGTGTCTATGATTAATTTGTTTTTCAACAACTGTTTATCAAGCAAGCCTTACCCAGTTCCTCCTTTCCTGAGTCACATACTCAGAAAATGGCTTTTCGGCCTTGAAGATGGCCATTCTCATGCTAATTCATTCTTACATTCCCCCCTTTCTGTTGTTACAATGAGGAATCCTGCTCATTTGTAGGGCAGGGCAGTCGTAGGGGCCCACAGGAGCGGGCAACTTTTCGTATTGTTGTCTCAAGAACAGGAGTTGGACGGTATTAACACGGTCTTTTACAGAATTAATAAGTTTGTTTAGAATGCAGGGGCCAAAAGTTAAAATGAATATAAGTAAAATTAATGGGCCAACTAGGGTAGAAACTAGGGTGATAAACCAGGGAGACCTATTAAGCCATGCTTCAAGCCAGTTTTGTTGTGCTTCTCTTTCTCTCTTTCTTTTGGTTAATCCTTCTCTTACTTTAGCCATGGATTTTTTTACTACTCCTGTATGATCAGCGTAAAAACAGCATTCTTCTCCTAGCGCAGCACATATTCCCCCTTGTTGGAGGAACAATAAATCAAGCCCTCTTCTATTTTAGAGTACGACTTCGGATAGGGAGGTGAGAGATTTTTCTAAATGACTAATGGAGGTCTCTATTCTCTCTCTATATCTTCATCTATGGCTGCTCTTGGGGATGTCATACCTGCTTGTTGAGTGGCCAGAGAGGCTATGCCAGTTCCGGCCCCAGCTAGTCCTAAACTGAATAGAGTAGCAATGGTTACAGCAGTGATGGGCTCTCTCTTATCTCTTAGGCTCGTGTGTCTTTACTCCAATGTGAATATATGCTTTCTTGGAGTGGTAGAGGATGCGGGGTATCACAGTCACTAGGATACAGAACTCTTTAGAAGCATTAAGGACTGAGGATGAGAGGCACGGGGTGAGGCCAGTCATGGAACATATCCACCATCCATCACTTCCTGGGGTTAGCCACTTTATGTTATTCCAACTAGGGGCGGCATTTATGGAAGTGCATAAACTTTGTTTATCCTGTGGCACTTTCCCCAGGCAGGTCCCTTTACCGCTTATATGCTGTAGAGTTAAGCCTATTTTACGGTCTCCCCATGAACACTGAGAGGGATTCACACTAGTTAATACATTATAAGTGGCAGTTAGACCTATGGCTTCATAAAATGGAGGCTTTATATCATAACACAGCCAGCAGGAGGCTGTGAAGTCACGGCTGGTAGCATTAAGGGTCTCATACATAGCGTGCATCAGTTTCCATAGGGGGTCCTCGGCAGCCTGCACAGCAGGTGCCAGGGGGGTCACAGAGGTACCTCCTATGGAGATGAGCCCAGCCATAAGGCCCAGCATGGCGAGCAAAGGAGAAGTGATTAGGTGATTAGAGGTGCTCACAACCACACCTCCCACCAGCACTGTATTGTGGATAAGAGTCTGGGGTTTTGTTACCTTTTTTGGGGTGTTCTTGTTATCTGGGCTTTTAGTAGGGGCGGGAGGAGGCCTGATTTGGACTTATTGGACTCATTACCAATACCTGATTTGGGCGGAGGGCGGGAGAAGCTAACACTAGATTTGGACCCACAGGAGCTGTGACTATCACCTTGGTTCTCAATTTGATCTGGAGAAGAGTTCCAAACATAGGTTTCTGATAGAGAAGTAGGCCCCAAGTTAACCCTGATAGCCATCGCTTGTCTCTTTTCCCTTCTTCTGTAAACTGGAGCTTTACTAGATTGCAGTTAGAATTGTACCGAGTTCGGGTGCATGGCTTAATAAATGAGAGAGTGCTGAGGAGCGGGGTTACTTGCCATTTTTGCTCTCCATCATTGGTGGTAACACAACTCCATTGTGCACAGTAAAGGGACTCAGCTCCTCCACACTGAAGCCCCTCTGGTCCTTTCCGAAACCCAAGACATGCATAAAACCCATTTCGACTTACAGAGATCCGGGGCTGCGCACTTTACGCCAGCTTCCCCCTTTCATTCCTTCAATGTCTGCTACCTTGTCTACGTTCAAGTACAAGTCAGGGAACCAGGTGTTTAGTGGGGCCGTGCTGGAGGTTTCATTGAGGGTTTTACCAGTTTTTCCATCCATCGGGATCCATGTCTGCTTATAAGGTCGATGAGGGTTGGTCTCTGCATGGTTTTCTTTCCAGTTGTTGAGTGGGGTCAGGACTAGTAGCCACTTCATCATCAGGCTGGGCGGGAGGTTCGGGGTGTTCTCGAGGTCTCGAGATCTGTAGTTTCAGGGGGTTATCATGGTGCCACCGCACGGTCCACTCTCTGGCTTGTCTTTGCTCTGGCTGGGTGGCTCAGCGCACGTGGGAGTGGTGGACCCAAGGTCCAACGCCATCAACCTTTAAGGCAGTTGGGGTAACCAGAACAACTACGTAAGGACCTTTCCATCTTTTTTCTAAGGTTTGGGTCCTGTGCCTCTTTACCCATACCCAATCCCCTGGGGCGATGCCATGTTCTGGGTTCGGTGTGTCTCTTGTCTCATACAAAGAGCGCACCAAGGGCCAAATCTCATGTTAGACTTTCTGCAGGGCCTTCAAACTGGCTAGATAATTTGGGGTTACATTAGGGTCTTGGTCCGGCAAGGCACGGACAATAATGGGGGGTGGTCTCCCATATAGAATTTCGAAGAGAGTCAATCTGTGCACATAAGAGGAGTTCCGAACCCAGAAGATAGCACAGGGTAGGAGGGTCACCCAGTCCCCACCAGTCTCAATGGCTAATTTAGATAAGGTCTCTTTCAGGGCCCAATTCATTCTTTCTACTTGCCCTGAGCTCTGGGGATTATATTCACAATGTAAATTCCAATTAGTCCCCACCGCTTGGGCCAGTCCTTTTAGGATTTTACTGATGAAAGCCGGACCATTATCAGACCCTAAAACCTCAGGGACCCCATATTGGGGTATGATTTCTTCTAGTAATGCCTTAGCAACAACCTGGGCAGTCTCTCGTTTCATGGGGAAGGCTTCTACCCAGCCTGACAAAATATCAACAAATACTAGCAAGTACTTATACCCATACTTCCCAGGCTTTACTTCAGTAAAATCTACCTCCCAGCTCCGTCCCGGCCCCCTCCCCCATACCCTTGTTCCTGTGTGTAGGGGTCCCTTCCTACTGGGTCTCATAGCCTGGCACCCAACACATCGGTCCACGATTTCCTGGATCTGGACGGCTTGTTGTGGGAGCTTAAGGCGGGTGGACTCGAGAACTGTCAGCAACTTTCTCTTTCCTAAATGGGTGGCTTGGTGCAGGTTGGAAAGGAGGAACAGTCCTAGTTTTGCTGGCAGTATTAGTCTTCCTTCTGGGTCTCGATGCCACCCATGTTGATCAAGCTCTGGGCAGTGGTGGTTTTGGATCCACTGGAGATCTTCTGGGGTGTAATCAGGTCGCGGGGACAGGTGCGGAAGCTCCAGTGCTGGCAGGGCGAGTGCCAAAGCTGGTGAAGCTATTGCCGCCTTTTTTGCGGCCTCATCTACTCACCAGTTTCCCTCAGCTTCCGAGGTTCGGGCAGACTGGTGTCCAGGGATGTGAACCACTGCAACTGCCCAGGGCTTTTGCACAGCTGCTAGCAACCTCTGTACCTCTGGGAGATTGTGTAGTTCTTTCCTTCTGCTGTAACAAAGCCCCTCTCCCGGTAGATGGCTTCATGCACATGGACAGTGCCGAAAGCATAGCGGCTATCGGTGTAGACAGCCACCCATCTCTCTTCAGCTCATTCTAGCACCTCTGCCTGCGCAATCAGTTCAACTTTTTGGGCTGAGGTCCCCGGGGGAAGCGAGGCACTCCAGATGACATTCCCATCTTGGTCCACTACTGCCACACCTGCCCTTCGCATCCCGTCCATGATGAAGCTGCTTCTGCCAGTGTACCATACCAACTCACTGTTGTGAAGGGCCATGTCCTGGAGGTCAGGGCGCACCTGAGTGATCTCTGCCAGGATTTCTTGGCATTCATGCAGGGGGACCTCTAGATCTGGGGTCAGCAGAAGGGTGGCTGGATTTAGAACAGCAGGTTTGGCATAGATGATCTGGGGTGCATCCAACAGGAGTCCCTGGTAATGGGTCAGGCGGGTATTAGTCATCCACTTACCAGGGGGGTGCTTCAGGACTCCCTCGATTGCATGAGGAGTTACCACCTTTAGATGCTGCCCAAAGGTGAGTTTGTCTGCGTCTTTTACCATTAGGGCCACTGCGGCGATGATCCTTAGACATGGGGGCCATCCTCCTGCAACTGGATCAAGTTTTTTGGATAAATAGGCAACCGGACGCTTCCATGGCCCCAGGTGCTGCATTAGCACTCCTTTTGCTATCCCCTTCCTCTCATCGACAAAGAGGGTGAAGGATTTTAGGGGGTCTGGTAACGCCAGGGCTGGTGCCTTTAAGAGGGCAGCCTTGAGTTCGTCAAAGGCCTTTTGTTGATTTGGCCCCCAGGCCCAGGGGGCCTTATCTTTGATTGCTTCATACAGGGGCCCTGCTTTCTCAGCATACCCCAAAACCCATAGTCGGCAGTAGCCTGCCGTTCCTAGAAACTCGCAGACCTCTCGGACTGAGGTCGGGACTGGAAGCCTAAGAATAGTCTCTTTCATGGCCTTTATTAGCCATCTGGTTCCTTCGCTTAATTCATATCCTAGGTAAGTGACTGTCTGCCTGCATATTTGAGCCTTCTTTGCACTGGCTCGATAGCCCAATTGTCCTAGTTCCTGGAGGAGGTCTCCAGTGGCCTGTCGGCATTTAGCCTCGGTGGGGGCTGCCAGAAGCAAGTCATCTACGTATTGCAGGAGTGTAACTGAATCATGGCTCTGGCGAAACGAGTCCAGGTCCTGATTTAAGGCTTCATTAAACAGGGTTGGAGAGTTTTTGAAGCCTTGTGGCAGTCTAGTCCAAGTCAACTGTCCATGAGTTCCCGTGTTGTCATCATGCCATTCAAAGGCAAAAATGTTTTGGCTGCTGGGTGCCAGGGCTATGCTAAAAAAAAATCCTTTAGGTCTAGGGTGGTGTACCAAACATGTGAAGGGGGCAAGTGACTTAGTAAGGTGTAAGGGTTGGGGACTGTGGGGTGGATGTCCTCGGTTCTCTTATTTACTTCCCTCAAGTCCTGGACTGGCCTGTAATCTTTTCCCCCTGGTTTCTTAACGGGAAGAAGTGGGGTGTTTCAGGCGGAGTGGCAGGGTTTCAGTATCCCAGCTTCTAAGAGGCAGTTAATGTGTGGGGCAATCCCCTTTCGCGCCTCAGTGGACATGGAGTATTGTCGGACCCAAATAGGCTGGGCCGAGGCTTTGACTTTCGACCACTGCTGGTGCTCGGTGGGCTGCCAGACCCACACCCGCTATTTCTGCCCATGCCTGACGGTACATTCTAAGCCAGTAATCCAACTCATGGGGCCACTCTGTAGGGGGAGAGGTGCCATGCATGGCAAACAGGCGACGCTCATCCGCGAGGGACAGGGTCAGGACATGAAGGGGCTGTCCTTGGCCGTCCATCACTTTGATGCTGTCCGGCTCAAAGTGGATACAGGCCCGGACCTTGGTTAGGAGATCACGCCCTAACAAGGGGGCCAGGCATTTAGGGATAACCGGGAAGGAGTGGGTCATTTGATTGTGGCCCAAGTCCACCTGGCGCTTACTGGTCCATCAATAAACTTTGGACCCAGTTGCCCCTTGCACCAGGCTGGTTTTCTGAGACAGGATCTCTGTAGGCTTGTTTAAAACTGAGTACTGGGCTCCTGTGTCTACCATGAATCCCATTGGTTTCCCCTCTACATACACAGTTACCCAAGACTTGGGGAGGGGACCCGAGTCCCATCTCCCCTAGTCACTGTCCATTCCTGCCAGCAAAACCTGAGCGTCTTGTCTGGTCTGGCCTGGCACTTGGGGCATTCCCTCTTCCAATGTCCATATTCTTTGCAGAATGCACATTGTCCCCTATCTAGCCTGCGCTGCGGTTTCCAAGGTCGGGCCGGTCCGGTTGGACCTGGTCTTCCCCAGGCTGTGCCTTGTACCCCTGCCAGCAGGATTCCTGCCATCTCCTTATGCTGCCTTCTGCTTTCCCTACCCAGGTGCTCTCTTCTATCCTAATTCTTTCCTTCTACTCCTGATTTTCTTTTCTGATCCTATCCTCTCTTTCTTCCGGGGCCTCTCAAGTGTTGAAAACCCTCTCTGCCACTTCTATCAGATCTCGAATGGTCATTTCCCCCAATCCTTCTTGCTTATATAATTTTTTCCTAATATCTGGGGCAGCTTGGTTTATAAAGGACATAATTATAGCTGACTGATTCTCCTCTGCCAGGGGGTCTAGAGGGGTGTACTGTCTATAAGCATCATAGAGGCATTCTAAAAATATGGCTGGGCTTTCACTTTTCCCTGGCATTACAGCTGTTACCTTAGCCAAATTGGTGGGGCAGCGTGCCGCCGCTCAGAGACCTGCCATAAGAGTCTGGCGGTAGACTCGGAGACGCTCCCTACCTTCTGCGTTCCCAAAGTCCCAATCCGGTCTATTCAGGGGGAAGCGCTCGTCCATCAGGTCCGGCAAGGTTGTCGGCTGTCCATTGTCGCCGGGGACATTCTTTCTGGTCTCCGTGAGGATTCGCTCACGTTCTTCAGTAGTGAACAAGGTCTTAAGGAGCTGCTGACAATCGTCCCAGGTGGGGTTATGTGTATGCATGACAGACTCAAGTCCGTTAGACCCCTTGGATCTTCAGAAAAAGGGGGGTTATGAGCCTTCCAGTTATACAGATCACTACTTGAAAAGGGCCAATACTGGTAAGATCGTTCCCCACCTGGGCCAGTACCTCCCAGGGCCCGTACGGGGAGAACGGGGGCCCTGGCTGAGGTGGAGGAGGACGGTTCCTCTTCTGAGGTCTCTTCCCTGTGCCTGCGGGGCCTTAATCCCCGCACTGGTCCCTGGGTTGGGGCTGGGAGGGCTGACGGGAAGGTGGGCGAGTGAGGGGGCTAGGGAGGGGTGGCCGCCTCAGGTTGGAGCGGCGCCACAGGCATGTATGGAGGGGGTCTTCTTCAAGATCTAGGTCTATCAGGGAGGGGTACAGGTCTGACCCTGCCTGTAAGATGGGTTTCTTGGATGGGTCCCCCGGGAGTTTCGAACGGGCCGTAAGAGTGGGTGCAGTCAGGTGGTTGGGAGCCTGAGAGATGGCCAGTACTCGAGGGGGGTTCCTCCGGCTTCTCGGGGACAAATGGTTTTAGCCAGGAGGGAGGACTTTCCACCAAAGCCTGCCACATCAAAATATAGGGGTATTGGTCTGGGTGGCCCTGTAATTCGGGCCGGCTGATAACACCTCAGACTCTCTTAATAATGTCCAGGGAAAAGGTCCCCTGGGGTGGCCAGCCCACCTTCAAAGTAGGCCATTCTTTAGAGCAGAGGGTATCAAACTTACCTTTCTTTATTTCCATGCCATAATTGTGAGCCTTGGTGCGGATCTCAGGGAAGTGGCTCAGGAGCAGGGTTTTAGGTGTTACTTGAGCCTGTCACATTATTATTACAAAAAGAAGCCAGAAAAAGACAAGGGACACAAAGCCAGCAAACATACAAATTCAAACCGAGTTTTCTAACACCCACCGGCCGGTCAGCCACACCACATCCACAGGCGCCGTCTCAATCACACAACCCTCAGGATCCTTACCTAGCTGTCCAAACGGCGTCCACTAAGGACGTCGTTCAGGCACCGCCTCGTCGGGGACGTCTCCCGCGACTTCCAGTAATGGAGCCTCCAGTGTCGTTACCCGCTCCTTCCTTTCCGTGAGATTTCTCAATTGAGACAGGGCAGAGGCCTGTTTCAGTCTCTCCGGTCGAGAACCTGTTTCAGTCCTCCCCTCTTGGAGGTGGCCAAACCTCCTGCCGCGGCTTCTGAGTACACCTCGGTATCGGGGGATCGTCTGTCTCCCTGAGGAGGGATCTAGCGATTCTGGACGAGCCCCCAAAATGTTAGGGTCCGGAGTCGACCACCTCTCAAATAGACAGAAGACACTCACGATAATGCAAGTCACGCAGCGAGGTTTATTTCCAGCTAGTTGGGGTCCAAGTGTCTGCCCGGCGCAGCGGGTTTCAACAAGGACCCAGAGCACTCAAAGCCAGGGGTTTATATGGCATTTTCAAAAAGCACTTACTCATAGTAATTTTCCATAATTTCTGGCTAGTGCCACATCCTGGGGGTTAAGCAAAAGGAAGATAAGACCACTCCTCAAATGTTAGGGAGCTCCAGCAAGATAAGCTGACCAGAGTGGCAACCGCCCACAACTCGGTATGCATGATTAGCTGACCAAGGGTCGCAGCCGCCCACAACCCGGTGTATATGATTACCTAGTTCTTCAACACCCATTTATCAAGCTTTAACCAGTTCCTCCTTTCCTGAGTCACCTACTCAGAAAATGGCTTTTCGGCCTTGGAGATGGCCATTCTCATGCTAATTCATTCTTACGTAAGGTTTCCAAGAATGGCCAGAGTTGTTCTTTCGGTCTTCTAATCCCCCTTTGACCGGCAAGCCAGCTGCAATCAAGTCATCTCAGTGTCGTTTGTAAATCAACACACAAAAGAAACCAATTTCTGATATACAATTCTCTGCCCAGACTGGGACTGTTCCGATGAGAGCTTTTCCATCAGAGAGGGACAACTGAGTGGAGATAGAGGAATAAGGAGACTGCCATCTGATAGATACCAAATCACCCGTTTCCTCAAGTCACTTAACATCCATCATGCATCTGCCTTCTGAGAGGCACATGCAGAGCAGCAGAAGATATGGTCCACGCTCTCGTGTGTGCTAAATGACCTTTGTTTAATTGTGATCTCTACTCAACATAAGACAAATAGGGAAAACATCAGAGGACCTTTGTTGGGTAGTTAGAGGCTGTGTACAATTTTGTAGGAATTTGAAGTAAGGGAAGGTTTGTTTTAGGCTGGTTGGGTGATAGAAGGAGAAGGGAAGCCGAACCAAAGTACTGGATGACACTAGCAGAACTGACAGGGCTGGGACACTGTGTGTGAAAGGACAAAGCTTCAGTACAAATATGAACAAGACATGCAAGCAAACGAGAAGGGCTTGTCTCTATCAGAGCAGAGACTTTAGGAAATATCTGAGAAAGAGTGGTCGGCTTAGATGGGACAAGCTGGTAGATGGCCTTGACTACCAGAATGTTGGGTATGAACTGTTAGGTAAAACTGGAGCTCTGTAAGTGCCTGGGAAAGGGGTGGTGTGGTGTAAGTCCTTAGGAAGGTGAGTCTGATCGCATTGGAGAGTAGGCAAGAACAGACAGAAACTGAAGGCATGGCTCAAGAAAACTAGACTAGTTAGGTTTTAGATTATTAGGGCCAGTCAAAGCCATTCTGTTGAAAATAAAGAACTAAATTAAAAAAGCCGGTAGAAAAATCATCAGACACTAAATGTATCATGAACAAAGGGGAAGAAGGAATTAAAATAATTCCAGATATTGGTTGGGGTGGCTGATCTGTATTTTGCCAAAGTTGATGGCATTTAGCAATGCAGTTTACAGAGACCATTCACCAAGTCAAATTCAACTATTTGTATAGTGCTTTGTGAATTGCAAAGCAGTATGTAAATATTTAAAGTGTTATAAAAAGCAAATTCTGTGGGAAACAAAAAGGTGCACTGAAAATAAAGGTACCTTTAATCAGACAGCTGTTCAGAATACTTCGAATACTTAAACCCTTCTAGCAAGGCCCAGTGAAGACTAAGAACGTGACATCGGAGAGGACTCAGCAGCAGGGGCCAGTGCTCAGTACCCTGCTCAAGGGTCCCAGCTTGCCTCCTGTTAGCTGTGCGATCATTATCTGTGCAGATGGCAGGACTTCTGCGTGTCAGTTTCCCCAATCAAAAAATTGTAATAGTCACACCTTTTTTACAGGTTTGTTTTGAGGGTTAAATTAGGAAATATGTGACAGGAATGAACTATAGAGAGAAAAGGTACACATAATTTTTACTTCTTTGATATGTTAAACACTACCAGCCCTAGAGAATACCACCTTCTCATCTTCCCCCTTCTCAACTGCTGCTTCTTCCTAAAACTAAGTGGGTACACATGAGGAAGAGGGAAACTGTAAAGTGAACCAAGTAATGTCAAAAGATAAACTGAGACGTATTAAAAATTTGCTTGCCGCTTAACAGCTGTGAATGTGCATTTAAAGCTGTTAAGAGAATATAATAGCTCACTAGGGAGACTCCTATGATTACCGTAAGCAGGATAATTCCCCATGTCTGGAGTGTATTTCAGAGTCATGATCCTCAAGGCCCAAATCTATCAAAATCAAGTAACTGAAAGAAAGACCTCTTGGAAGGAATTACTTTGTTAAGATCACTGAATGAGCCAGTTGGCTTATATAGCTGAGTCTCAATCTCCCCCAAAAGTATCAACCCAAGTACAGTAAGTGGTGTTGGCCATAACGTAACCTCCTTGCTCAGCTAAAAGAGGACCAAGGGCTAGTCTATTATCAAGAAATTTTGGCCAGAGCATCTAGGGATTTTTCTTGGGCAGCTATTGCTTTAGCAGCAGATTCTGCAATATCTTCAAATGTTAAGGAAAGGTTCCTGATTGTAGCGTCCTTTGCACTTACTCCTAGCCAGAGCAGCAGGGGTCTGCCAAGGGAAGCCATCTAAGCAGGTAAACCAATTCCTTTTAAACTATGAATTTCTTAGTGCTGTTATCTGTCTCATGGCTAAAATTTTAAAACAAAACCTCTAAGATCTGTTTGTGCCTCCTGGTAATTCTTGTTTGAGTCTGACCCACCCATCCAACTACACTATTTTCAATTTGCCTCTTTATAGCAGGAAGAAGATCTTCAACTAAGATAGAAATAAAAAAATTCCTATGTTCTAGATTGAGAGCTGTGTGTCTTGGGGATGTTTAGTGCATCCTCCCACAAAAGCTTCAGAATGTTTTTCTTTCCCTCTTGATACATAGTTTCATTTTAGCTTAGAGCAAAAGGTCTTTGCAAAGTTCTTATCAGGTTCTGAATATCAGGGTCCAATTTCCCTAACTTCTGACCCTACCAGTTTGACCACACAGCTACTTAAAAAAACAAAAAAATCCTGTCAAGTGTCTTGCCAGGATTCAGCTGGGACAAACAGTAAATATTCCTGGGCAGTACTGAAAACCCTATGGACACAAGAGATACCCCCAAAGAGGGTGCCAAAAATCCTTTCCTCCCAAGATCCAGAGCTACTCCAAAAGAAAACAAAGACAATTCCCCCGAGAGCTGAGAACAGCGAGTAGAGCGCTAGCCACAAGTGCACTACAGCCTGTGTTCTCTTCAGCCATGGTAGTGGGGCCGCAGACCTCACACACTTCTCAGGACACAAAATGAGACAAACATGAAGGCAGTCGCTTTTCCCGGGAGGGAGAGGATCAACCACCAGCAGGTCCCCAAAAGCAAATTCCCGAGTCACAGTTCCAAGATCTAATTCTTACAGGTGTTTCTGACAGTTCTGTAAGAATTTGGAAAGGAAGAAACGACATGAAATCTCACATCCCTCCCTTCACCAGCCGCCACAGACAGAGGCCTGGGAGAGCTGATTCTAGTGAGCCCTTTGCTGGCTTCTGCCGGTTTTCTCAGGATCCTATCTGTAGGCTCTGGAGCCAGTGGGATATCCAAGCAAGTCTCATCCTGGACACCAGAAACTAGAGGAGGAAAAATAGGTTTCCCTCTACTCCTTACAGCGAGTGCTCAGCTGAGACCCTTTTTTCTCTAGAGCACCTCATAAATGGATAAGCTTATCAAGGTTAAAAGTTCCCCACTGTGGCCACTGTAATTCGAAATTATCTCTGTTTTAAGGTGAACAAGCAAACTTCTCTTCACCTAAGGCTTCATAGGGGACCCAGTCCAGCCTAAGAGAGACCCAGTCTGTCCCAGGAACCAGTCCAACTCCAGCTAGTTTCTAGACCCAATCTGGAGAAAGAAATGCTCCAACTGAAAGTTCATAACACAAAGCCACAGATTCTCGAGGGACACACGCCATGACCTCTAGCGGAATGGAGGAAGCAGGGCGCTCAGGGGCCAGTGGGTTCTTTGCCAGGCGAGGGCCATCAGGAGCCGCCTTTAGTTCCCTCCTGACACCAGACTTAAAAGTTTTAATATGCCTCAGTTTATCTATTAAGAGTTGTTTGAGTGAAAGTTCATTCAAATTTGCCAATCTAGCAGATAGAAATGAACTCTGAGGAGGTGTACAAAGTGAAAGGCTGTTACAGGTAGAAAGGAGTGGTGGGAACAAGGAAGCTAGACTAGACAAAAGCAGGTTGGTTACACAGGGTTACCTTCCTTCGCGCAGCCCGTGCTCCTCGGGCACCTCCTGATGGAGTGGTTTAGGATTACATGTCTGGGAAAACCGGAACCCTAAGGCAGGTCAGTTTGGTGATGTAGGGCTTCGCATAGGTGACTCCATTAGGGGCCTGCTGTCTTGTTTTTTTTAATAGCAATTACTATGCTATTTTTTCACTAGGTAAGTTATTAAAATCTTTAAAACAAAAACATAAAAATACATGTAATGATAGTCAATAACCGGCAAGTATTATAAACTACCACATGACTTATTTTCACTTCTGCACACGGGAGGTCACAAATGACAGAGAGAGAGGCTTAAGGCACAGTGACGAGCACTGAGCAGGGACCGTGTCCCAGGCCCCGCATGCTTCTCTGCTTCATCTCATATACCTGGTACCTGAACCTCATGAGGGAGGCTCTGCCCTCACTTTTCCAGGGATGAGCCTGAGCCTTAGGGAAGCTGATTATCCAAAATTGCTTGGCTAGTAGGGGAAGCTGAGATTTGAACTCTGGTCTGACTCTGCAGCCACACTCTTAAAAACCAGATGATGAACATATATTTACATTGTTTATCTGTTCTGAGAAAGGTTGTGTTTTTTAATGTGAAAAATTGCAAAAATCACTTTGTTATTCCACAAATATACTTTATCAGACATCATTGTTACTGCTGTATTTACCCTCCTTTTTAAAATGTCCAAAGGCAACGAAATACAAGGATAAAGCTAAACATACATAAACTTCTCTCGCTGAATGGAAGATCAAAATGTTCTAACTTTCCTTCTGGTTCTACAGCTCAAGAAAGCCCTCGACGAAGCCAACATCAGATCAGCGGAAATATCCCAGACCAACCGAGAGCTGCGGCAGAAACTTACTGAGCTGGAAAAGACAGTGAACAGCAACAACGAGAAAATAAAGAATCAAAAGGACCAAATTCAGCTCCACTTGTCGGCTAGGGCGAATAATGCTCAGAATATTGAGAGAATGAAGGTTGTATGAGAAACGCAAAATCTCCCCACACTTCCCTAGGATCTGACAGGGAGGCAGCCAGGGGGTGGTGCCCCGGGGAAGTCGGCCCAGAGCACTGCCGGCGCCACGTGTTCCCTGGGAGCCTTGGCTGCACCGGGACGGACGGAGCGGCTTGCCTTGGGGCACCCTCTCTCCCCAGCAGAGGCACCGGCCACGCCCACGTTTGGTTCCGTATTAGCTGCCTGAGTCGCATTCTGGCTGCCCATCTGTGTCTCCCCAGGACTGCGCAGGAACCTGCTCTTTTGGGGTCAGAGGGCAGACAGGAGGGAGAGCCCAGCAGGAGCTGATGTCTGGGCCTTCCGAGGTTCTCTGTCAGCCTGTAGGTGAAAAGAGCAAGCCAGTCTTTCCACTGATCATCTGTCTTTGTTGTTTCCATATTTACTTTCAGCAAATAGAAACAGAATTGAGGCAAATGGAGCTAATTAAGGATCAATATCAGAAAAAAAACTATGAACAGGTAGATGATTTCCACAAACTATTTACCATTCACATAAAATCCCAAACGTGGACAGGTTTAACAACTACCTCCTCCTTTGTGCCCTACCAGTCACTGAGTATCCAGAAATTTGTATCTGAAATGGCTAGCCTACAGAAAGAGGTGCAGCTGTTGGCCAGGAGCCAGTATAATATGTCAACAGAGAATAAACAGCAAGAGCTGCGCCTTGAGGCAGAGCGGAACATAAGGCAAGAACTGGAGAATCGGTGCCAGGTAAAGGCTTCCGACGTTTCAGCCTGAAGATTATCATGCAATGTATGCCCGAGCTCAGCGTTAGAGCACCTACATTTTCTAGATTCTGTGGAAGAAAACAAATGTGAACTTTCATCTTAGCTAAGTCCTTAGAATCATAGTTATCTAGGAAGAAGCCTATAGCTTTGAAGAGCACACAAGCTCTCTGTTGTCGACTTAAAAATATTCATTTTAAATGCACATATGCAAAATACTTGTTACTAAGCAAGACTTCTGCACTGACTGTCGTTGTCTTTCAGGAAATTTGTCCTCCTTGGCCCTTCCCTGTGGGTCAGATCCTGCTGCTGCTAGGGTTTTTAGCTATTCCCAATCTAATGCAAAGCATGACATTATATCACTGAAAAGGGAATTAAAGAGACCAAGCTCTTTCCTGCCTTCCACCAGAGAATGTCTTCAATGAAAACTATCCCTCCAATTCTGGAAGGAGATGTTAGTCACTTTTTCTCAGGAGAATCCATAAATCAAAATCTGTAGTCATGCACCTATGTACACGGTAGGTTAAACTGATAATAGGTTTTATCTTGTATTCTGGTAGCGCCTGAAGTAAGAAAGTACCCCATCATACTTTCATAATTTCCCTGCCCACTTATACAATATGGAAGCTTTTTGTTGCATATGTTACATTGGGAGGTTGTAAAGATTTTTGTGTCATGTTTTCAGGAATTGGAACAAACTGTCAGATACCTGAAGAAATATAAAGAGGCAACAGAGAATAAACTGAAAGAGGCCAGTATGGAATCAGAACAGGTAAGCCAGACCCAGGGGCATAAAGACTTAGATGAACTTCCTCAGCCACAATGACCTTGAAATACACAGGTCAGTGTAGAATCCATCATTAATATAGTTGCCAGGAATACAAGCACCAGTAACATACCAAGTATAATCTGTTATAAAGAACAAGTAATTTTTAGATTAAGATTCCGTGTCCTGATGAGAATGCTGAAAGGTTAACCCTGAAGCCCAAATTCCTACCACTAAATATAAGAAGGGAAGACCACCATGTTTGTGGATTTCAGTGCATCATTTGATATGAAAAATAAAAGTGGAAGCTCTTTGTTCAATCAATAACTAGAAGTGTAAAGTAGGCCCTATTAATTTCTGAATCTGCTTTCTCTGTTCTGTTTAAAATCATAGATTAGAGCTGGAAAGAACATTTGAAATCACTAGTCTACCACAACCACCCCTCATTTTCCAGATTAGAAAACAGGTTCTTAAGCTTAAAGTGTCACATTGCCTTTGCTGTCAGTCGATCATGATTCAGCCCTTTTATAGCCATTAAATCACATGACAATGTGACTGTCAGGATGGTATGTGAAAAGGAATATGGACTCTGACAAACATGAACGTGAATGCCAACTGTGACACTTACTGTGTCCTTAAGTTATATTTACTTTAACCAGTTTCCATATCCATAGAAGTCAGGAAATTAATACCTATTACTGTTATTCTGCATAGTGGCTCAGAATAAGTTTCAATAAATGTTACCTCCCCTCTCATTCACCATACGAGAGGGGACGTGGTATACAATGCCGTTCCAAGCATCTTTCCTGCCACCCCTGGTAGAGTGCTGGAGAAAGAGAGGGTGTGACTGAGGGGGTGGGAGCGTCACTGTCATCAGGATGCACAGACATATCTGGTAAATATTTTAGCTTTCTGGCTTTCTGAGGCAGATGACAAGTGCAGCTCTGTTTTCTTACCTTGCTATTTTGTACCCACACTGTGACCTGGCTAATATAAATACACAGTGGTACATATTTATTGAGGACTATTTTATGGCAGATACCACAGTAGGTGTTGAAGACATAGAGTAAAGAAGCCAGAGGATGTCCCTGCTCTCTGCAGGGTACTTGCCTTCTCCCAGGAAAGAAAGAAAGAAATATGTCGCTCTCTCAGAATTCAGAATCAGAAAGTGAAAATGCTATCCACGAAACAAATAGTCAAAGGGGGAAAACCAGTCATTTTACTTTTTATTCTAAAGGATATGTTCTGGAGATGTTTTTAAGCAACATTTGTATAAAATAAAATCCTGTAGGCTCTACCTTCAGAATACCAGAGTATCCCAAGTACTTAGAAAAGTGGCAGGCAGAAAAAGGCCCTTAATAAATATTTGTCAAATTAATGAATACTGATTCCAGATCACCTTCAAAGGTCGAATAACAGAGGGAGTATTTTCAAATCTAAAAAAGATAACTGGGAAGTTTAGCTCCTAAGCAAAAAATGTAAAATATTTTAATGATAAAGGATATAAAAAGAATACTACTTTTAGTCACCTGGCCCAGTTTCACTAGATCATTCTCTTGCTTTCATAAAGCACAAGAGAAAAATCTAGCCTCTACAGTTTAGGGACTTTGGAGACATATTTAGTCTTAGAGAACAGAACTCAAAATTCAAAATACAGCTTGAACTGCCACATTGATTTTCAATGCCATCTTACACTTCCATTCTTATTTTTCTCCTGGGTCCCGTCCTTCCTTACCTCCCATCCAGGAAATAGTAACAAATGCGTGAAAAACGCCAAGCTTGCATGCATTCTTAACTTCACACTCAGAACTCGCTCCCTCATCTGTTAGGATGTGTATTACACAAGTAAGCTGCAAAGACCTTGCAGTCAGAATTTGGGTCTTTTACATATCTAACAGCTACACAAAAAACTTTCAAGTGTTTGTTTGTTGTAATTTTTAATGATAACGTTTATATGTTCAGATCACAGCAAACCTGGAACAAGCTCACCGCTGGTTTAAGTGCAGGTTCCACGGCCTACAACACGAGCTGACAGAAAACCGGCTGCAGAGGCTGCCCCGGGAGGACAGGTGGCTGGGAGAGGTGCGCACGGAGGCCTGGCTGGCTTAAGCCGTGTTTGGATTTGTTCCTTCTCATATTTCTAACTACGGAAGTTCTTCTTTCATCTAGCTTCTCTCCACTTATCTTTAGGTTTCTTTTCACTTCTCCTAGGAAAACCAGTGAACTAAATTTCCTTCTTGAAAGTTCCACCTCTCCCAAACTGTCTGGTTTAGATCCACCCACCTTGATAAACAGGTGATACTCATTAAGACACAATAAGTCCTCTGCTCTGCAGACAGTTTGAGCACTGTTATATTTTCTTTCCAACAGAACCCAGATAAAAGGCAAGACATCATGTCCAGCCAGTCTGTTTTACATCAATGGGAAAATAACAGAATCTTAGACATGTGCCCAAAAAGTATCATTCTGAACTACAGAGAAAGTGACGCCCGTGACAGAGAAGCTTATTCATGTGCAGTTACACCACACTGATGCCTTGAGCCCAGCGACTAGGGCTGGCCTGTTTCCAGAGTCATCAGGACATGAAATCTTTGATGCGGGCTGAACATTTTGGACCTGAGTTTATCCTTTTATGGACTCTTTGTTTTCAATACAGAACTACCCCATCTTTTTGTCCCTTTCCCCTTTTTCCACCCAATAAACTTATATTGATTTGTTTTATGGTAGCTAAGTATCATGCAACAGATCTCCTATTTTTGTAGTTATACTTTATGAAAACATTTAGGGATGAACTAGTTGATATGGCAACTAAAAGATATGATATCCTGTTTCCATGTTACCAATCTATCCTGTTACCAATCTATCCTGTTATCTTGTTACCAATCTAACATCTGGTAGGCTATTCCTGGAAATAAAATCACCTGGAAAATGGTAAAAACTCTTCTACTGTCTTGTAAACATATACCCTTCTGTGCTGGGTGATTACCAGCACATCTTATAGAAGGTAGCTCAGACTGTAAATGTCAAAGGGAGCTGTAAATACAAAGAAGTTTATTGAGAACGGCAGTCTGCTCTGCTCCAGGAGACTTGGCTGACCAATGCAGGTGTCGCTACGTTAAATGTACCGATAAATTTAGCTTTATTATGTATTTCAAACACTGAGTGGTGAATTAGGTAATCCAGACAATATATGTAAACAGCTGGCATAATATCTGGCCTAATTGATACCCCAAAACAGTAGATGATGATACTATCAAGACCTAAACCAACTGAACAATTCTAAAATTGGAGAGAATATCAAATATGACCATCAGAGACATACTGAGTGGTGAGCTCATCTGATATAAAAAAATTGAGTTGAATTTCCTGCTTGCTGTGGTCAGGGAGAGCTATGTTGGTCAGGCAGTCCTCCCTGATCAGAGCAGAGTAATTTACACAGGGTTTTGGGAAACCATGGAGTTAACTCAAGGACTGGGAGACTTTCAGAGGCTTAAGTAGGTTGCCATCATCTGTAGGAGTATAGTTACTTGGGTGAGACTTGTTAATCGGCATTCAGAGGCAAGTTTACTGGAGTGCAGCCTTTTAACACATCCATACTGTGTTTGTGACTCAGAAGTTTGGGGCTTAACTGATCGGCAGGCTGGTAAAAGCCCCAGCAGGTTGTCTATAATTCCTGTGGGACTTATCCCTTTGGCCTCTTTATAAGGACACAGATCTTTGAGGGTATTAGAGAGTCATAACCTTGAAACAGCCTAACAAAGAGCCCCACAGAACAATTCACCTTAGTCCTGGGTTGGCACTGACAATCTTGGTCCTGAATTCTGCATAGCAAAAAAGATGCCAGTTACTGCACAGGAGAAATGAGCAATCTTAACAGGTTGTAACTATGTTGTCCCTGAGTATTGTCATGACAGTCACAGTCACATACCAAGAATATTTTTATCTTCCTCATCCAGAACAAGGACATTTTTCTTCACCAATGTATTGTCCTCAAGGGGCACCATTATTGATAAAGTTGGGTAACATACCTTTATATCATTTTTTAGGTTGGCTATACAAAACATTAGCTAGGGAGAATGAGTTATAGTTACACTGGTGATCATTTCTAGTAAACCTTATGTTAGAACAGCCTATTTAGTGTGATGATTTACTAAAGTATTTCTATAATATTTTTTAAGTGTTTCTACAGTGTCTATCATATAGTACACTAGCTGCTATTGTGAGTCCACCTTCATCTAAAACAACCCCAAAACAAGCAAAATATGAAACAATGGTTTTTAAGAGACTGGCCACGATGCAACACAGAACAGCAATCCCTGAGAGAAAGGGAGCGAGTGAGGTGAGCCCCACTACCGCCCCGGCTGCCAGGCTGAGAGAGCGCCAGCTGCAAGGCAGCCCACAGGGGGGCTGGTTTCCCGAGCTGAGGAGCCAGAACGGAGAGGCCAGGGAGACAAAGCTGCTCAAGTTCCAGACAGGAGAGAGCTGCCCAGAGAGACTTTCAGAGGTGACCAGAGGGTCCTCTGAGTATTCAAGTATTCAGCTGAGCACTGGTCATGTGCATGGAAGGAAACAACCCGAGGCTGGGATTGGAACTGTCCAGAAGGGTAGCAGTAAGAGGGCCCAGTCCACATACACAGGGACAGCCCCCTCCGGTGGCACTGGAGGCCACATGCTGTGCAGGGCGCTGACTGCACCCAGGGAGACCTGTCGCAGCAGAGCGCAGTTAGCCCCCAGCAAACACGGCTCTGGTCCTGACACATCAGAGCAAGACCCCGGACATTCCACTTCCAAGTAACTAACTGCCTTACAAGACACAGCTTCAGAATATTTAGAGGAATATGACAATATATGGCATTCATTAAGGTAAAATCAGTTTCTGGCACCCAATCCAAGCTTATCAAACATGCAAAGAGGTACGAAAATATGACCCATAAAGAGAAATAAAAACTGACCCAGAACTAACACATCATAATTGGCAGACAAGGGCATTAAAACATTACAAAAAGATGTATGAAAATCTAGAATCTGGACTCTTACTAACTTTGCTCCAGGTAACCTGTCGAGTGTTTTGCCCTTGGGGATTCTGAGACCATAGCTACTTCTCTGGTAATTTCCCTTTTTTGGCCTTTACTGAGCTTTATTGAGGTGTAATTGACAAAACTGTATGATGTTTAAAGTATACATCATGATAACTTGATATACATTGTGAAAGGACTCCTTCCATCTATCTGGTTAATTAACATCCATCACTTAACTTTTTTTTTTTTTTGGTGAGAATATTTAGTTTCAATTCTCTTAGCAGAGTTCAATTATATATCAGTCTTTTTAAACTATAGTTACCATGGCATACCTTAGATCCTCAGACCTTATTCATTCTCAGAACCTGAAGTCTGTAACCCTTTACCAGCCTCTCAATAGTTCCGCAACCCCCCAGCCTCTGGCAATCACTCTTCTAACTCCATGTTTCTATGAGTCTGAATTTTATTTTTTTAAGATTCCACATATAAGTGTCTCCGGTAATTTCTTCAATATTCTAATGTTACACAGCTATAATTTGATCATACTGAAGGACTGCAGTGTACTTTATCTGGAAGTAAAGTAAATCATACCTATTAAATCTGTAGTTGTCACAAAGAATAAAGGAATTCCTCTGACAGTGATCCCAAAGTACCATATATGGGTGGAGACTTAACAAAGGACTGGGAATTGTTATAAATTCTCATTTTTTAAAATGGTGTTTCGAAGAACACTCTTCGAAAAAAAAGCAAAATTTCTAAGAAACACGACTATTTGATAATATTTGGTATCTCTCTAGAGCATTTATTTGGGCCTCTTATTTCTGGTGATCAATCTCAGTTCTTTGAGCAAGATGGCTTTATGCTGGCACTGCCCTATATCATATACTCTATACCTTGGACTTCTTTGGGCAATAGGGACTCTGTAAACCATTTGTTAACGTAAGCCTGTTATAAATGGCCACAAACAGTGTATAAATATGAAAGACTAGAACAGACTGGAATATTTTCTACTTAACAGCCCCAGAAGAGGGCTTTCCTTGAAGTTCTAATAAGTGATAGAGGATTAAGTCTCCACTGAATGGACTGGTCACATGCCCTCCCTTAACCAACCACTGTGACTTGAAAGATGGATTATACACTGGTTGGCTAGGTCTGGGTGTGAGATGTGTCCATCTCTGAAACTGAGGCTAGTTCCCCAGAGGAAACTGAAGTGATGTTTCCAGAAAAAAAGGGGATTTGAAGTCAGATCAAAACCATAGATGTCCATCATAGTCATGACTGTTAAGTAGAGAAAACTCACCAAGATGATCATTGCTGAACTTTACTAACACTGCAGCCAGTGAGCTCTGAAGCGGTGCTAGGTGCCTCGTTTATAATGACACTTCTTTTCCTCCAGAGCATTTATATAAGACAGCTATGAGCTGCCACATTCTTCCTGAAACTTTAAAAACTGATTCCTCAATCACTTTTATATAGGGAATTTGCGGTAGCTAGAGGCAATGGCAGCTGCTTAAGTATCTACCTACTAATATTTCCTTTCTAAGCAATCTGAAACACAAAAGGGAAAGTAAATTCTACATAAAACCAAACTGTCCGCACAAACTAAAGGCAGGCAATGTCAAATCTATCAAATAACTAAATAAAATTTGGGAAACACCAAATCACAATGTGTGCTGTCTCACACTTCTGCTCTACTGTTCTGTAGCAAAGGCAGACCAATAAAAAATGTAAAAAATGTAGGACAGACAGAAAGAGGAAGCCACTGAAGGGGTCTAAGGATGATCAGAAATCACCACCACAATGACTTAAATGCAAGACTAGATCTGGAAACACTAAAAAAGTGTCTAAGCAGAGGGAGAGGCTTAAAGATGGTGGTGTGAGAAGTAAGACAGAAACCTTCCCAAAATCATATATAATACAAAAATACAGCAAATACAACTAATCCTGAAAGAGCAACCAGAAAGAAGACTGCGACAGACCACCTACATCTGGAGAAAGAGAAGACCTCACAGAAAAGGGTAAAGTAGCAAAGCTGCCACCTGGTGAGATCCAAGCCCTTCCCCTACCCAGGCTCACTGACAGGAGGAAAAGGAGCGGGGATGGGGTAGAAGCCTAGGACTGCTGAACACCCAGCCCCGGAGATCTGCTCTGGGAGCATGAACCCACATTAAATGGTACTCTGGAGATTAGTGGGGTTGGGACCAGAAAGAAGACTGCGACAGACCACCTACATCTGGAGAAAGAGAAGACCTCACAGAAAAGGGTAAAGTAGCAAAGCTGCCACCTGGTGAGACCCAAGCCCTTCCCCCACCCAGGCTCACTGACAGGAGGAAAAGGAGCGGGAAGGGGGTAGAAGCCTAGGACTGCTGAACACCCAGCCCCGGAGATCTGCTCTGGGAGCATGAACCCACATTAAATGGTACTCTGGAGATTAGTGGGGTTGGGAAACAAAGACAGGCAGAATACTCAGAGAGACTGAGATTCCAGCTGCTTGTGGACAGCAGGTACCCAAAGCCAGCCAGTCCAGGACAAAATAAAGACTGGCACTTTGAAAGACTTCCCAACAGCGAGAGGGCTGCTAAAGAGGCAAGGATTGCACAGAGCTTGCTGCTCTGGTAAAAGGACAGGTGGAACAAAATCATCCTGGCACACTCAGCCCAACAGGTTGGGAACTTTCAGAAGCTTCAGGCACTCCATCCCCTTTGGCTGACAACTGCACCAAGGCCCCCCACCACAATACGGAGCCTGCCGCTCCTTCCTCCCAACCAGCACAAGTTCACAAACCTGCTGTCCCCGCCACTGTGCAAGGCCAACCAGAAGGCAGTCCCACCTATGGCAGCTAAAGAGGAGTAACACAGGAGCTCCTCCCTGTGCACTGGGCCCACTGGCCCTCGCAAGAGAGACAGGCAATACAGCCAGGAAGCAGGAAAGAGCACTTTCCTCCAGACAGGCACTGGTGCCTCTCGACTGCTACCCCCATCATCACTCCAGGTGCTGGGCAGCTCCATAGGAGAACTTCTGGGCACTAAAGGTCACCGCCGACACAAAAATATTTTTCCATAGTAATCATTAGGAATATGGAACAGCAAAAGAATCTGGTACAAACCTAGTCCCACAGACATCAGAAAGAGGGCTAAGTGAAACTAAGAGAAATCACCAATCTTCCTGATAAAGATTTCAAAATAAAAATCAGAAACATACAGAGCTACAGAAAAATATTCAAGACCTCAGAATGAGATGGAAACTGAAATTACAGTATCTGAAATGAAACATACAACAGAAGGATTTAAGAGCATATTAGATGAGGTAGAGGAGACAGTAAATGGAATAGAAATTACAGAACAGGAATACAAAAAATTCTGAGGCTCAGAGAGAAAAATGGATCTCTAGGAATGAAAGAATATAAAGAGAACTGTGTGACTAATCCAAATGGAACAATATTCACATTATAGGGGTACCAGAAGAAGAGAAAGAAAGAAGGATAAAAAGTCTCTTTGAGGAAATAATGGCTGAACACCTCCCCAATCTGGGGAAGGAGATAGTCTTTCAAGTCATGGAAGTGCACAGTTCTCCTAACACAAGGGACCCAAGGAAGACAACACCAAGACACATAATAATTAAAATGGCAAAGATCAAGGAAAATGACAGAGTATTAAAACCAACCAGAGGGAGAAAAAAAGACCACACACAGAGGAAAAACCATCAGGCTATCATCAGCCTTCTCAGCAGAAACCTTACAGGCCCGAAGGCACTGGCATTATATATTTAGTGCAATAAAACAGAAGGGCTTCAAACCAAGAATACTCTACCCAACAAAATTATCATTTAAATTTGAGGCAGGGATTAAACAATTTCTAGGTAAGCAACACTTGAGGGAATTTATTTCCCACAAATCATCTCTACAGTTTATTTTAGAGGGACAGCTTTGGATGGAAGTGCTCCTAAAGCTAAATAGCTGTCACCAGAGAAAATAAAACCACAGTAAAGGAAGAAGACTAATTAATTACTAACCAAATGCAAAATTAAATCAACTACATACAAAGTCAGTCAAGGGATATACAAAGAGTACAGAATATGACACCTAATATACAAAGAGTGGAGGAGGAAGAAAAAGGAGGGAGAAAAAATAACCTTTAGATTGTCTTTGGAATAGCATAAGTGAGTTAACTTAGACTGTTAGTAAAGAAGCTTCCCTTGAGCCTTTGGTAATCACAAATCCAAAGCCTGCAATGGCAATAAGTACAAATCTATCTATAATCTCCCTAAATGTAAATGGACTGAATGCACCAATGAAAAGACATAGAGTTACAGAATGGATAAAAAAAACAAGACCCATCTATAGGCTGCTGCAAGAGACTCACTTCAAACCCAAAGAAATACAAAGACTAAAAGTGAAGGAATGGGAAAAGATATTTCATGCAAATAATAGGGAGAAAAAAGCAGGAGTTACAGTATCTCTTATCAGTGAAAACAGACTTGAAAGCCAAGAAGTAACAAGAGACAAAGAAGGACATTCCATAATGATAAAGGAGTCAGTCCAACAGGAGGATATGACCATTGTAAGTACCTATGTACCCAATATAGGAGCACTTAATTACGTAAAACAAATACTTACAGAATTAAAGGGGGAAATAGTATGCAAAGTATTCATTTTAGGAAACTTCAACACACCAGTCACTCCAAAGGATAGATAAACCAGTCAGAAAATATGAATGGAGATAGAGGCACTGAACAGCAGATTGGAACAGATGGACTTAACTGACATCTCCAGAACACTACACCCAGAAGTAGCAGGATACACATTCTTCTCAAGGGCACGTGGAACATTTTCCAAAATAAGTCACATACTAGGCCACAAAAATTCAAAAAGATTGAAAATGTAACAACCAGCTTCTCAGACCACAAAGGTATGAAACTAGAAATAAATTATGTAAAGAAAACAAAAAAGCCCACAAACACATGGATGCTAAACAACATGTTTCTGAATAATCAGTGGACCGATGACAAAACTAAAACAGATCAAGGAATACATGGAGAAAAATGAAAACAATTCAACAGCCCAAAACCTTTAGGATGCAGCAAAGGCAGTTCTAAGAAGAAAGTATATAGCAATACAGGCTTACCTCAAGAAAGAAGAACAATCCCAAATGAACAGTCTAAACTCACAATTAATGGAACTAGAAAAGGAGGAACAATTGAGTCCCAAAGTCAGTAGAAGTAGGGACATAATAAAGATCAGAGCAGAAATATATAAAATCAAGAAGAATAAAACAATAGAAAGAATCACTGACACCAAGAGCTGGTTCTTTGAGAAAACAAACAAAAGAGATAAACCCCTAACTAGACTTATCAAGAAAAAAAGGAGAGTCTACACAAATAAACAAAATCAGAAATGAGAAAGGAAAAGTCACTACGGACACCACAGTAATACAAAGAATGATTAGAGAATACTCTGAAAAGTAATATGCTAACAAATTGGATCCTAGGAGAAATAGACAACTTTCTAAAAAAATACAACCATCCAAGACTTACCCAGGAAGAAACAGAAAATCTGAACAGACAAATTACCAGCAATGAAATTGAATAGGTAATCAAAAGACTACTCAAAGACAAAATCTCTGGATCAGATGACTTCACTGCTGAATTTTATCAAACATTTAGTGAAGACCTAATACCCATCCCACTTAAAGTTTCTAAAAAGTAGAAGA
This sequence comes from Manis javanica, assembly GCF_040802235.1. Taxonomy (NCBI): domain Eukaryota; kingdom Metazoa; phylum Chordata; class Mammalia; order Pholidota; family Manidae; genus Manis; species Manis javanica. The sequence continues at coordinate 39,582,887 of NC_133167.1, forward strand.
GGAGGGAATACTTCCAAACTCATCCTATGAGGCCAGCATCACCCTAATACCAAAACCAGGCAAAGACACCACAAAAAAAGAAAATTACAGACCAATATCCCTGAAGAACATGGATGCAAAAATACTAAACATTAGCAAACCAAATTCAAAAACACATCAAAACGATCATCGATCTTGGTCAACTGGGATTTATCCCAGGGATGCAGGGATGGTACAATATTAGAAAATCCATCAGCATCATCCACTACATCAAGAAAAAGGACAGAAACCACATGATCACCTCCATAGATGCTGAAAAAGCATTTGACAAAATTCAACATCCATTCATGATAAAAACTCTCAACAAAATGGGTATAAAGGACAAGTACCTCAACATAATAAAGGCCATATATGACAAACCCACAGCCAACATCATGCTTAACAGTGAGAAGCTAAAAGCTTTTCCTCTAAGATTGGGAACAAGACAAGGATGCCCATTCTCCCCACCTATATTCAACATAGTACTGGAAGTCCTAGCCACAGCAATCAGACAGCACAAAGAAATAAAAGGCATCCATATTGGTGAGGAAGAAGTTAAACTGTCACTGTTTGCAGATCACATGATACTGCACATAAAAAGCCCTAAAGAATCCAACCCACAACTTCTAGAACTAATAACTAAATTCAACAAACTTGCAGGATACAAAATTAATACACAGAAATACTAATGATGAACTAGCAGAAAGAGATATCAGGAAAACAATTCCACTGACAACTGCATCTAAAAGAATAAAATAACTAGGAATAAGCCTACTCAAGGAGATGAAAGACCTCTGAAAACTACAAGACAGTCTTGAGAGAAATTAAAGAAGACACCAATAAATGGACATGCATCCCATGCTCATGGGTAGGAAGAATTAATATTGTGGCATTAATAAAGTGGCCATCTTGCCTAAAGCAATCTACAGATTCAATGCGACCCCTATCAAAATACCAACAGCATTCTTCAACGAACTAGAACAAATAGTTCTAAAATTCATATGGAACCACAAAAGACCTTGAATAGCCAAAGCAATCCTGAGAAGGAAGAATAAAGCTGGGGGAATTATGCTCCCCAACTTTAAGCTCTACTACAAAGCCACGGTAATCAAGACAATTTGGTACTGGCACAAGAATAGATCCATATATCTGGAATAGCACAGAGAGCCCAGGTATAAATCCACACATACATGGCCACTTAATATACAATAAAAGAGCCATGGTTATACAATTGGGGAAACGACAGCTTCTTCAACAACTGATGTTGGCAAAACTGGACAGCTACATGTAAGAGAATGAAATTGGAATACTGTCTAACTCCATACACAAAAGTAAACTTGAAATGGATAGAAGACCTGAATGTAAGTCATAAAACCATAAAACTCAAGAGAAGAAAACATAGGCAAAAATCTCTTGAATACAAACTTGAGCAACTTTTTCCTGAGCACATCTCCTTGGGCAAGGGAAACAAAAGCAAAAATGCACAAATGGGACATCAAGCGAAAAAGCTTCTGTACAGCAAAGAACTTTTCAAATATAAAAGTTCAACAAAGATTGTTCCATCAGCAGAACAAAAAGGCATCCTACAGTTGAGAGAATATATTCACAAATGACATATGCAACAAGGGGTTGACATCCAAAATATATAAAGAGCTCACATGCCTCAACACCCAAAAGGCAAATAACCCAATTAAAAATGGGCAGAGGATCTGAACAGACACTTCTCCAAAGAAGAAATTCAGATAGCCAACAGGCACATGAAAAGATGCTCCACATCACTAATCATCAGGGAAATGCAAATTAAAACCACAATGAGATATCACCTCAGACCAGTTAGGATGGCCCAACACTGCAACAACAAATGCTGGTGAGGATGTGGAGAAAGGGGAACCCTCCTACATTGCTGGTGAGAATGTAAATTAGTTCAACCATTCTGGAAAGCAGTATGGAGGTTCCTCAAAAAACTCAAAATAGAAATACCATTTGACCCAGGAATTCCACTCCTAGGAATTTACCTGAAGAAAACAAGATCACAGATTCAAAAAGACATATGCACCCCTATGCTTATCACAGCACTATTTATAATAGTCAAGACATGGAAGCAACCTAAGTGTCCATCAGTAGATGAATGGATAAAGAAGATGTGGTACATATATACAATGGAATATTATTCAGCCGTAAGAAGAAAACAAATCCTACCATTTGCAACAACATGGCTGGAGCTAAAGGGTATTATGCTCACTGAAATAAGCCAGGCAGAGAAAGACAAGTACCAAATGGTTTCACTCACTTTTAGAATACAACAAGAAAGCATAAACTGAAGGAACAAAACAGCAGCAGACTCACAGGACCCAAGAAGAGAGTAGCAGAAAGGGAAAGGGGGTGGGGGACAGCAGGCAGGAAGAGAGGGAGAAGGGGATTAAGGGTTATTATGATTAGCACACATAATGTAGGGGGAGCATGGAGAAGGCGGTATAGCACAGGGAAGACAAGATTCTATAGCATCTTACTATGCTGACGGACAGTGACTGTAATGGGGTATGTGGTGGGGACTTGATAATAGGGGGGAATGTAGTAAACACAACGTTGGTTACTACTATCTTTATAAGACTGTATATCAATGATACATTAATTTTAAAAAAGCCTATACACACTTCTGACTGAAAGCTTGACCTTTTGAATGGTAAGAGGTTTTCCATCGGCCACAGAAAGATAACAAGCTAAAGAACATACTGCTTCTTGTCACTACATCAGGCTCTGAATTTGTATTACCTTTTTTGTACCAATTATTTCTGACTCTTTTTCATTGGACATGGTTACAGATCAGTGATTACAATTTATGAAGGCTAAGGCTCCAAGAAGTTAAATAACTTGCCAAATTTTAAAGACCTAGTTATTTTCAGAGCTGATAGCAACAACTTGGTTTTATAAATCAGGATCCTTTCATTATAATACTGTTCCTTCTTCAATTGTGATACTTTCAACAACTTCTAACACCAACACAGTTTCAAATATAAAAGTGCAACAAAAATTAAAATTTCATATGAAATAAATTAGCTGTATTATTCTTTTTTAGAAAAAAAGATTGTAGTCAGGCTAGCTGGTCATCTTTTAGTTCAACGAAGGTGGCTTTCCACCTCATTCTACCTCACAACACAAGCCTTTATATTTAGATGGATCACACATTTTAAGGGAAAAACACTACTTCTGGGTACACACTGAAAAGAATTAAAAGCAGGGATTTGAACAGATATTTGTACACCAATGTTCACTGCATTATTCACAAGAGCCAAAAGTGGAAACAACCCACACGTCTGCCAATGAATGAAAAAATAGAATTTGGTATATATGGAAAATGCGATATTGAATACTCAGCCTTTGAACGGAAGGAAATTCTGACACATGCTACATGGATGAACCTTGAAGACATCAAGCCAAGCAGAATGAGCTGGTCACAAAAGCACAAATACCACTTGCCTCAGGTCCGAAAGCAGGGATTCACGGAAGCAAAGTAGGACAGTGGGCTCCTGGGTTTGAGGGAGAGGGAATAGAAAGTTATTGTTCAGTGAGTACAGTTTCATTTGAGGAAGATGAAAAGGTTCTGGAAATGATGGTGGTGATGGTTGTATAAAAATGTGAAGGTACTTGGTGATGGGGGGAGTCCAGTAAACATAATGTTCCTCATGTAATTATAGATTAATGATACCAAAAAAAAGTGAATATATTTAATGCCACAGAACTGTATGCTTAAAAACGGCTAAAATGGTAAATTTTATCTGATGCCTATTTAGCCACAATTTTTTAAAAGGAAAGGAACAAAACCATAAAGGAACTAGCTTGTATGAATGGAAAGTTTTGTCACATTGGGCAAGAATGACATTTTTGACACCAAAGGCAGAAAATCTAAAGAAAAAAGAGTCCTTTATCTTATAAACAAAATTAATAAACAGCAAATCTACTGAGGTTCTTCCTCTTCTGCCTTCCTGTGCCTCGCCCCTGTGGCACCTGGTAAGGGAGAGACACGAGGCCCCCCTCTGGGCCATCAGCATGGCACCTACGCAGATCCCAGCACACAGCTGTGAGAGACCAATTCAGTCTAACCCCACAAAGGATCCATAAGGCCTCACTGTCAGATAAGCCATCATTAGCAAGTACCACAGGTTCCTTTCCCAAAAACCCTCCTGAAATAAAACAGCAAGACTTTTGGGAGTTTGCAAAGCCTCCAGTAACATTTGGGCTGCTCCTCATCCATAGGGCAGGTGCTCTGTTTACTTCCAGTCCCAGGAGTGGTCCTCCTGTTGCCCGGCTACTCTTGAGTCAAACTGGTGAATGGTGGTGATTTTAGGACAATCTCCAGCAAACCACCTTTAATACCCATTGAACTCAAAACATATCCTTCATTCTCAGAAGTTGGTGGACCAGGGAAGAAATCTATTCCAATTCAATGCTTATTAAAACTCATGTGTTCCACACACTTCTCTGAAGTGCAACAGGAATGACACATGTCAAGTGACAGATTTCTTCCTTCATTTCCTAAGAGCCACCACTTCAGAGATTGGTTTCTGCTCTTTCAAAGCCCTTTCAACATCACTGAATTATCCTACAGTAGCGCCACCAATTGGTTCATATCCCAAGCACTCAACAGTCAAAAAGCAACCAAGTTTCCAGTGATGCCCCATACTGGCAAATGTAAGCCGTCTTCTCTTCTCCACATGAGCATCTGGTAGCACCTATTCCTAACACACTAGTTTCTATTAGACAGTCCAAGGTATCCTGACTCAGGGCACAGTGAACTGATGCATCTAAGCCCATTTGTTCAGTGACGTGTAATTCATAAAGCTTCTGACCCTTAAGGACTATTGGAAATGCATAAGAACTTTACAATTCAGATATAATGCCATTAATTAAGAATTCCTTAATATGGTCATTCAAATCTGTATAGTCCAGTAGGCAGCCAATATGGCCATTTCAAAGTTAATTAAAATTAAATATAACGTCAAGTTCAGTTCCTCAGTTGCACTAGCCACATTTCAAGAGCTCAATAGCCACAAATCAGCCTAGTCCCCTGATTTGGACAGCACAGACGTATAGAACATTTACGTCAAAATAGAAAGTTCTACTGGACAGTACTGCCATGAGTCGTGGATCTTTTGACTACAGTCTTTCAAACATTCACTAAATGTCTGCACTTCCGTAACTCCATTCTTCCCAGGTATAGAGACAACATGCTTCTTTCTAGCCCTCAACTTCCATACCAACCTTCTTTCTGTTTCTAGCTTGGGTACTGTAGAACTCAAAGCACTATCCTGTTTCACTACCCTGACCTCACCCCTCCCAGGAATTGAGGGGAATGCTAAGGGGGCTGTGCTACACCCAGGGTACACAAGCATGTGTGCGTGTAATACTCTCCTCAGCCTATCGTCAACAGCAGCGGGTTCAAGGAGCTGGCTGTAGCCAGTTCACTTATCATGGTGAACGCAGGGATCTCCTGCACAACAGCACAGCGTGTCTGCTTCTTTTACCCCACAACGCACTCTGGATATTTAGAGGCTAGTCACATGGTAACACAAATGTAAGTAACTTTCTGTTTTCAAGCCACAGAGACCTTCTAAGTATTAACTCTTGGAATAACTAATGAAACAGAATTATTTGGGACTAGCAACTCCTGTCTTGGCTCTCTTTGTGACACAGCTTTTCAATACCCCTCCAGTCTAGAAAAAGCCCTGACATTGTGTTACAGCCTAGAGTCAAGTAGAGATTAAGGTGAGTGCTGGATAGAGTCTACCTGGCGCAGTCGGGACCTGGAACCCCAGTCCATTTCTTCAGTACTTCTGCACCTTTCCAATACCAAGCGAGGGTGCCACTGGGCAGGTAGAGTCTGCCATTAATCATAAGGATTCCTGCCAAAGGAAACTCTGTGATCTCAAGCAGCAGATCTCTTCCAGACAGGTGAAGCTTGTAAGTTTCTGATTTCTATTGCTTTCAACATATATGCCAACATCTCTTCCCACTCCTGCAAGGCTACTTCTGCCTCAACTACTCCAATGTGTCATACTAGCTAAAAAGAGGTACTTTCTGTTGTTTTCTCTAATTATACTATAGCCCCAACTTTCCATTCTTCTACCAGAAGTAACAGTAAGAATAACTTCAGGAGTTTCTTTTATCTCCTAAGATGCCTGTCAAGTTATCATTCACAACTCATAAAGAGTTTTCCGGATAAACAAAAGCTAAAGGAGCTTTTCACACTAAACCAGATTTATAAGAAATCTTAAAGGGACTTCTTGAAGCTGGAAAGAAAGGGCACTAATTAGTAACAACATATCTGAAAGAATCTCACTGAAAAGTAACAAAAGTTGTGGATTAATAATTTATTAAGCTAGTATGAAGGTTAAAAGGCAAAAGCAGTAAAAATAACTATGATTATATAATTAGCTAAGGGATACATGAGACAAAAAGATGGAAATGGTGACATCATAAACAAAATGTGGTGGGGAGAGTAAGTGTTGAGCTTTAGAATGGGGTCAAACTTAAGTTTTTATCAACTTAAACTAGACTAGTATAGATATAAGTTGTTATATGTAAGCCTCATGGAAACCAGAAAGCAAGCAAAAAACCTATAATAAATTCAAAAAAGATAAAATAATATAAACATGCCACTAAAGAAAGCTAACAAACCACAAAAGAGAGCAAGAGAAAAAGAACTACAAGAACAGCCAGAAAACAATTAACAAAATGTCAATAAGCACATGTCAATAATTACTTTAAGTGTAAATGAACTAAATTCTTCAGTCAAAATACATACAGTGGCTGAATGGATTTAAAAAGAAAAAGTAGCCATCTAAGCCATCTATACACTGCCTACAAGAGACTCACTTTAGATGTAAGGACATACACAGACTGAGAAAGAAGGAATGGAAAAAGATATTCCATGAAAATAAAAACTAATATTTGGAGTAGCTATACTTATACCAGACAAAATAGACTTTAAAACAAAGATTATAATAAGAGATGTGTGTATTACATAATGATAAAGGAGTCAACACAAGAGGATATATAACATTTGCAAATATTTATGTACTTAATGTAGAAGCACCTAAATATGTAAAGCAAGTATTATCAGCCCTAAAGAGAGAAACTAACAGCAATAGTAGGAGACATCGATACCCCACTTTCATCAATGCCTGTATCATCCAGATGGAAAATGAATAGGGAAACCCTGACCTTAAACACGACATTAAACCAGATAGACTTACCAGATATTTACTGAACATTCCATCAAAAACAACACAATATACATTCTTGTCAAGTGCACATGGAACATTTTCCAAGGTAGACCGTATGTTACGCCACAAAATAAGTCTTAATATAATAAAAGAAAACTGAAATCATATCAAGCATCTTTTACAACCACAGTGGTTATGAAAGCAGAAATAAAGGATAAAATCATATGATCATCTCAGTAGATGTAAAAAAAAAAATCATTTAAAATTCAACATCCATTTATTATAAAAACTCTCCACAAAGTGGGCATAGAGGGAACATACCTCAACATAATAAAAGCCATGTATAACAAGCCCATACCTAACCTCATACTTAAAAGTAAAAAGCTGAAAAGTTTTCCCTCTAAGAAAGAAGACAAGGATGTCCACTCTTGACACTTTTATTCAACAGAATATTAGAATTCCAAGCCAGAGCAATGAAGAAAAAGAAATAAAGCCATCCAAATTGAAAAGTAAAACTGTTATTATTTGTATATGGCAACGATATTATATATAGAACATGCTGAAGAGTCCATTAGAAAACTGTTAGAATAAATGAATTCAGTAAAGTTGCAAGGTACAAAATCAATACCCAAATACATGTTGCAATTCTACAGTTACTATGAACTAGCAGAAAAAGAAATTAAGAAAACAACCCTATTTACAATTGCATCAAAAAGAATAAAATACCTAGGAATAAGTCTAAACAAGGAGTTGAAAGAGCCATGTATTGAAAACTATAATACATTAATGATGAAAGAAATTGAAGACAATGTAAAAATATTTTGTGCTCACGGACTGGAAGAATTAATAGTGTTGAAATGCCCATACTACCCAAAGCAATCTATAGATTCAGTGCAATCCCTATCACAATTCTACCGGCACCTTTCACAGAAATAAAACAATCCTAAAGTTTGTACTGAACCAGAGAAGACCTCAAATAACCAAAGTTATCTTGAGAAAGAAGAACAAAGCTGTAATCATCACATGCCCTGATTTCAAACTGTATTACAAAGCTATAGTCATCAAAACAGTATGGTATTTTCATAAAAACAGACACATAGGTCAATGAAACAGAGTCCAGAAATAGACCCAGGCATGTGTAACCAATTATTTTATGACAGACAAACCAAGAATATATGATGGGGAAGGGATAATCTCTTCTACAAATGGTGCTGGGAACATTGAGCAGCTACATGCAAAAGAATGAAACTGGACTAGCTTACATTATACATAAAAATTAACTCAAAATGGATTAAGGATGAATTTAAGACCTGAAACCATAAAATTCCTAGAATAAAACATAGGCAGTAAACTCCTTGACATAGATTTTGGTGGTGATTTCTTAATTCTGACACCAAAAGCAACCCAAAATAAACAAGTGGGACCATATGAACTAGAAAACTTTTGGACTGCAAAAGAAAACATCAGCAAAATGAAATGACAACCTACTGGTAGAAGATTTTTGCAAATCATACATCTGATAAGGTGCTAATATCCAAAATATATAAATTACTCATATACTTCAAGAGCAAAAGCCAACAAAAAACCCACAAGTGATTGATCATTAAGAGGCAGAGGATCCAAATAGAAATTCTTTCAAAGAAGACATACAGATGGCCAACAAGGACATGAAAAGATGCTCAACATCACTAATCATCAGGAAAATGCAAATCAAAACCACAGTGAGATACCACCTCATACCAGTCAGAATGGCCACTGTCCAAAAGACAAGAAATAAATACTGGTAAGGGTGTGGAGAAAAGGAAACCCTTGTGCACTGCTGGTGGGAATACAAATTGGTATAACCTCTATGGAGAACAGTATCAAAAAATTAAAAGTATAACTATATTTGATCCAGCAATTCCACTTACAGAATTATCCAGAAGAAAAAGAAAACACTAACTGGAAAAGACATATGCACCCCCATAGTCTCTCTAGCATTATTTAACAAAAGCCAAGACATGGAAATAGCCTTTGTGTCTACTGATGGATGAATGCAGAAAGATGTGATACATATGCACACAAGAGAATTTTATTCAGCCATAAAAAAGAATTACTATAGCTTTGTAATATAGTTTGAAATCTCGCCATTTGGAACAACATGGATAGACTTCATGCTAAATGAAGTAAGGACATTATGCTAAATAAGTCAGAGAAAGACGAACACCATATAATCTCACTTACATGTCACATTTTTTTAAAAATAGAAAGATACAGAGACTAGATTGGCTGTTACCAGAGGTGGTGGGGAGTAGGAGAGTGGGAGAAGTGGGTGAACTGTTTTCTATTGTTTTAGTTTAAATACTTTGAATTTTTTAAAAAGACCAAAACCAAAAATAAGTAGGAGAATACCTTCATGATTTGGAGGTCAACAGAGACTACATAAACATGATATAAGACACTAAGCATAAAAGAAAACACTGGTATTTGAAACGATAGATTCAATTAAAAAAAAAAAAAAGAATCTCAGAAGTTTATTTTGCCTCTTGAGATACCTGAAGTTGGCCCACAGACACCAGCACCTACTTGACTCCTACCCATCTCCACTGCGTTTAAAAACATATGTGATAAGTTCTTGGTCGTCCTAGAGAAGACTTCTGGCTTCATGATGAGACTAGATTCATTTGCTAAGGTAAAGCCAAAAGCCTGCTATGAAGCCCTTAGGCAGTCAAGCACACAGGCCATGTACCCTGTCTGTCATTTTTTTATCCTTACACAATCTCAAAGAAGAGCCTTTTAAATCCTTCACATTCCACCTAAACCTCTGAGTTTCTGGAAAGTGTAAACTTATCTCTGTAGATGCCTTCCCTCCCCCCACACTCACTCTCTGCTTCTAGCACCTGTTACCTCACCACCCAGGCAGTTTCAATGATCCTACTGTTTGTTTCCTACTTTCTGTCGGACCAAATGAAGATGAGGCTGGTCTGCCTTCAATCTTCCTAAGAACTCCACTCGACTTGCCGGGATCTTCCCTATTTTACTAAAATACAGTCCAACTTTCTTTTCAAGTTTTGAAGTTTCATGAAGGCCATAAAAGGGGGCAGGAGGGGAGATGGATAAGCTTGAGACACCAAAATTTAAAACTAAAATTTTACGAAAAGACACAATAAATAAAGCAAAAACAAGTGACTAAGACTTAATTCCAGATTAAGAATGCCTACAATTCAATACGAAAAATAGGACCTAATATTATTTTTAATGGGCAAAGGATATGGCAAAAGCAATTTGGAGAAGAAAAAAATTCGAAAGGTTTATAAACGTGTGAGAACTTGGATTTCTACCTTACTAATATGCAAAGGCAACAACCATTTCTCACCCATCAACTGGGGGAAAAAACATCACTTTTGAAGTGGGCATAGGTAAACAGACATGCTCATAGAATTGGCACAGCCCTCTGGGAGAGCAACTTGGCAGTACATACTGAAATCCATGCCCTACAATCCACTAATTCTGACTATACACAAAGAGACACGCACAATTCTTTGATTTTTCCCTTGGAAGGGTTAAATCAGTTCCTACAAGGCCTATGCATCTTTGGAAGAAAACTTTAGGTCTTTCCACACAAATCATCTAAACAGACCTGTGTGTTGTTACTGATGACTAACACAGCAGAACTTCAATGTGCTACCATGCTAACTGGGTGAATCTCTCAGGCTTACGAGAGACTCCCTAGAAAAAGAGTGGGGAAGGGAAGAGAAAAGACGAGATTATGGAGAGGGGGAATACCCACCCTCTTATTTGACACTGCTGAAAGTATCAATATATGTTTAGGCTTTGGTGATCTCCTGGAAATAGGGTCAATATGATTTGCTCACTCACCCCAAAGCTGCTTTTAATCCGCATCTTGAGAAACTTTCGGCCGATTTCGCAGCTGCGGCTGATAGACAAAAAGGTATTCTTAGTAGGGCACACAGGCGGCATCGTGATTGGCTGTCCTCCCTGAGGCCGAGGCGGTCGCGGAGAGCTCCCCGCTGGCAGCGCCCCCGTTGGGAAGTTCTGTGTGTATCATGCGCCCTCTTGTGTTCACCATCACCGTCTTTCTCGTCCTTTGCTCAGACAGGAGGAGTGCCTGAAATAAGGATGCCACGTGGAGCCTCACCTACAGCACAAACTTATCTAAAATCTCTGTCCAAACAAGACAGGAGTAACTCTGTAAAGCATATTATTAGAATAATACTTCTTTCACCGTCTGTAAGTATAAAGTATGCTTAAATAAGACATACTTGTCTTACAGCATTCAAACCTCTGAAACTAGCATATGAAATTAGAAGTCCAAAACACTAGCTTTAGAAAGAGGAAACAGAACTGACATCCTTAGAATTGGCTGCATCAGGATGGACGTCCCCCTGTCCTCTTAATGCTACTGTGGGTCAGAGTCAGATGTATGTGTTTATTGGCTTTCTATTTCCTCTCTTCACCTGCCTGAACCCTCTTTTCTCAGAATAAACACCTGTCTTTACTACAGTGCCAACTGACCCTGCTAATTATCACTCTAAGTTTGTTTACCTTGAGTCCACAAACAAGTTACATTTTGGTTATGATCTTAGCTATGATTAGAGATTTTCTGTGCAGAATGTGGTTACCTTGATGTCTGTAAGACAGTTTTTTTGGTCAAGGCTGAAAAATGGACGGGACAAACGCATGAGGGCTCCAGCTGTCTTACCCGTGGTGATGGGGAGCAGTGCAAAGGACAGAGCTTTTGGGTATGATTGCACAAGCACGGAGGGGGGTTCAGAAATTTTTTCTGACCAAATGATAAAAGTAAGTTTATATTGCAAATGTTGAAAGCTGGCATAAGTGTAGTAAAACAATGAAACGATGAAGTACAATTCTTACAGAAATGTACTGCCATCTACTCCAGGTAAGATCATCATTGCAGGAGTTTGATCCTCCCCCCTGGGTTATTTATAATCAATCAAACCTTTCACTAGCCAGGTCAGTCTGTTTTCTTGGGGACCCCCAACTCTTAGTATCTATAGTCTTTTATCTTGGGCAGGAAGAAGGCAGAGAGGAGCCTTCTAATCTCCTGCTGGGAGGACATTAACTTGGCTGCCAGTTTTCTGGGAGATACATTGAAGAGGCTGAGATCACTCTTCACTGCAAAGACTTTCATTTAATCCCCTGCTTTCAGTGTAACGCTCTGCCTTCAGCTACACCTGGCATTACTGACTCCAGAGATCATGAAACAACAGCTCCAGGGGAGAGCCCACCAGTGTCCTGTGGGGTTGGGGGGAAGTGGTAACCTGCTCCAAGGGTAACTAAGAGGAGCTCACTGCTTCTTAACAGACTAGCAACTGCTCCACCTTTTAGCCCCGTGTCACCTGCCTTTGGAGATACCTAATGTCTCTAATGCACAAGGCTCTCACGACTTGAATCAGCTGACTTCTGGCTGCTTCCTCACCACCTCCTGTAGGCACTCTCCTTTCATTTTTCTGTGGTTTATTAAGTCAGTTACCAATTTCCTGTTTGCTTTTCAGTTTCTAATGTTGTTTGGATCTGCCTGTATCTCCTCTCCTATTCTCTTTGGTCTTGAGTTTATATTTTTCATTTAGCTTGTTTCTGGGTTTTGGCTTCTTTGGTCTGGAACCCTTCCTGGCATCCCTGCTGCCCACAGGTGTGGTTAGTTGACTGTCTTCAGCCTTTTGCACCTTCAAGCCGTGTCGCAGCATGTGCACCAGGTCAGACTCTTCTTGGGGAGGCCCTCGGCCAGCCACTGCAGTGGGGATAACCAGTGTCATGCTCTTCTCTGGCGACATCTATGCAGCGATTGAGCAAGGTCGGAATACAAGGGCCTACCCATGCCTGCTGTCACGGGCCTCCTCCAACGGGCATCCTTTGCTCCATTGCTCCCCGCTGGGCTGGCGGACCGTGTCATGTCTGCATCAGTCTGATGGCTCTGCCTGCCAAGGCTGCTCTGCTCTGCTCTTTTCCTCGTAAGTGTTTCTCAACAAAAAGCTTATTGTACTCAACACCTGCTTCCTGGAAAACCCAATGGCATGCTAGCTTATTTAAGAAAGAGAATCTACTAGAAGGATAGTGACCTCCTTTGTGAAGGAAGGAGTGTTCCAAGTACCCCGAGGTACGCTCCAGGTAATTTAGTTCCAAAGAATTTCATACGAAATTTCATCCTCTCTCCAGGCTAAGCTTCAAAACACCAGGAAGATAAAGAATATGACTGGCCCTGCTTGGGTCTACTTCAATTAGCAGGGCTTGGTCTTTATTGGTAGCTATCTCCAGAAAAAAGAGGAAATTTGAACTAGACACCATCCCAAAAGATGTTAATGCTAGGCAGAAAATGCCAACTGCCAATGATTGTTCAGATGATAAACAAGGGACAAAATCAGAATACATCTCTTGAGCTAGATTAGAAAAAAAAAGATGTCATTTATTTTGGGCTAGGCATTGTTAATAATAATCACTCTGTCAGATCCTCCATTGAAAAAAACTATATTCAAGTCGTCTGTATTTTAGGCTGAGCATCTTGATTTCTTTTTAAAGGACTCTGTATTTTTTAAGAGCAGTCACTTTCTTATTTGTCATTTTCTGGAATTTATCTCCATGGGTTCTGATCAGAGTGAAGGAAACTCCACTGTTTTCATTAGTTACCTAATATTACATTTCATTTAATAAAAACATAACCGTCAATTCATATTGAGCTTGTTGTTAGCTATAATCTCCAAAGAATTTTCAGTGAGCCACTGGTATTCACAATCTGTATGTTTTAAATGGTGTCCTTGAACCTAAGAGCATTTTCCCCCCAAAACTGTTACTTGCAATTCATTTGGTTTTCATTCTTGACTCTTAAACATAATTTCTAGTTTTCTCACTTTTAAGTTTGACAGCCTCTTACTATCTTCAGTTAAGATGCTGATGTTAAAGAATATCATTTGGTAGTTTACCATTTGTGATTTCTTTCCAGTTGGCATCAGTCTAACAACATGGCGTTCTTCGGGTTTAGTCCATCTACCAGTTGATGATCAACCAACCACTTTTCTCCATTCAGTCCACAAGTTTACCACAACAGGCGTCCTGATACTTTGCTGAGATCCAGACACACTGAAACTATAGTACTCCCCGGGGCCACCAAGTCCCTTTCCAAAGAAAAGGATATCTCCTAAAGAACATCATTTTTCCTACAGGCACACAAATTGACTAGAATCATGTCAGGATCAACATCATGCCCAAGTGATTTATAGAACCCACCTTTTCACCACTTAAAAACTTCAGTTCATTTGATCATTTGCTTCTTTAGAATACCTCAAAAAGTATAATTTGCAGTTTCTTAACAAAACAGCAACTGGTTTGGGGACTACAGACCCTCATTTATATGAGGTAGAACTTATTTATAGCTCCCCCTTAGAATATCCTCACCTACCTTGGGCATTAACTCCTCCTTTTCCATGTTTTACCTTGGTCAGGATATTATGCTTCTTACATGTGAACAGCCATCAGAAGCACAGGTATCAATTTTACGGTCTTACTGTTAACTTTATACCACCAGACAGTAGGCACAGTCTACTGCTCTGAAGTTTTCAAAATCCTTTTATTGTGGATTAGACTTCATGACACTACTTATAATTCTGGGACATCATCTGCTGTCACATTTCTTCTTGTGAAAATAGCTAAAAAGCATGAATAATAAAATGAAAGTTAAGGTGGAATGATAATGGCTCAGAACTTTTTTTGAGTGCAAATAACAGAAAAAGGTCAAGCTAGTATAGTGAAATTTATTGTAGAATCAGGAATATCTTATAGAAAGAACCCAGCTTTAGGGTAAGAGTAAGAGCACAGATTTAGAAAGACGGGACTAGAAAACTGGGAAATCTTTGGGGCCGCAGGGACTCTCTCCATCTCTCATCTCTGCTTCTCTTAATGCATAGGCTTTATTTTTCTTTCTCAAAGGAATGGGTTAACTGCTAGTTGGCCCAAGGGGACAGCAAAAAATGTTCTTACAGCTCTCAAGTTCCAGCACCACAAAAAGCTCTTTTTCAATTTTAAATTCCCAGGGAAAGAGGGAGATGAAACTCCTGATTGGCCCAGTTTGGTTCAGGAGCAGACTCCCTGCTGAATCAACTAAGACCAGTAGAAAAAAACCTCACTGTATAAAGTGGCTGTCAGGATCCCATGGCTGGAGTGAGTATGGTAGATAAGAAAGTGATTTCAGCTTTTGAAAAGACATCCCCAAATATGTTTTCCACAGGTGCTTTTAATAGGCTGAAGTCCTGGAGGATAGAAAAAATAACTGCCAGTCTCCTTTTTCTTTCTAAAATAAACTTATGCACAAATTTGATGCTGTTACTCTGAGCTGGAGCAAGTATGTTCCTATGAAGGAAGATATCTGAGCAAGAAGGATCTTGCTAATCATCTTGAACATGCTATTTAATCTCTCATATATAAAATGGGGATGATAAGAACACCACCACCTATCTTGCAGGTGATTCTCTGAGAGAATCAGAGATAATATATTTAAAGTATCTGGCACTGTACAGTAAACACTCAACAAATGGTAGCTATGATTTTAAATACTAAACAAATTCATGGAATATAAACCTTTTTTTCTTAGATGCTTGCTAGAGAGATGTATTGTTTCCTCCAAGATTGAGCAGACACTGGAGGCAGCCCAGTGAATTTAATTCAAGAGAGAATATTTGAACACAGAACACTCGGTTCCACAGGATTCTAATATACGAATACATCTTATCACTCTCTGGTTAGCTTTATCATTACCTGCAAATGGCATGAAATAAAACACTTATAAGCAAGTGGACAATCAACTTCAATTATAAAAATAAAATGTACTTAAATTATAGATATACATATACACAGAGTACATGACACATTTACTTAGTATATATAAATTTTGCTTTTCAACTACAAAGTTATATGTACAGTATAAACAGTAGTAAGAACTTGTAAAGAGCCCTCATTGTACCTCTTTAATCTGAAGTCTCACACTTGTTTTCCTCCCACAAGAGGACTGGGTCTTGCAATTCACATTATGCTTGCACTTATAGCAATTATTTTCCCATTGAAAAGAAACTCTGAAAACCTGCTATCAAACTAAAAAGTACTATTACCTTAGATTCAAGAATATACACTATTTGAGACAAGTACAAGGTTTTTAACTGTATTTTTACTTTATCAGCAACACTCTGTTCCATATATATAACTCCCTAGTCTTCCTACATTCCTAGTGATCTTGAAATGGAAACCAGGTCACATTATTGAACATAGGCCTCATTTTTCCATGTTTTGGTCAGAAAGCCATCAGATAATGCATTTTTAAAATTTGCCTCAGAGCAGGATGCTTTGAATTAAGCCCAGCCTCTCAGATCTCAATCTATGTAGCTGAGACACATGCAGGTGAAAACTGAAAGATCAGCCAATTATTGGCCTTCCTAACACATAACCATTTTAAATAATTTTGTTAGTAACTAAGTGAATTACATAATTGTTGACATCAGAAAGAGTCCCAATTTGTTTCTCCTCTACCAAACAACCTTTACGATGTATTTGAAAACCTGCCCGTGCAAAAGTCACAGGGCACTAAGAGATGGACAACTCTCGGCAGTGACAATGTAACAAACATGCCTTTCAAAAGAATATATGCTCGAGTTCTGTGCTTAAAAAATTGTATTAGAAGCCACACCTGTCTTACTACCGTATTCTAAACACCTATTACAGTGCCTGGTACATAGTAGGTGTTTAATACATGGTATGAAATGCACAGATGAATAAATTTTTTTATTCATACAGTAAAAATTAAGTGTCTTCAACGTAAGCTGCCTTAAAGGCTAATATTATCCATTTCACCTCTCTGAGGACAATTTCACTAAAAAAATGCTAAAGGAAAATGACAGAACAATATACAAATTCTTGTAGGAATGATAATTTTACATATCTACCAAAAGATCATAATTACACATTAAAAATGAAATATACAATTAGAAATTCTGAAATTTTCATTTCCATTTTAGGGTTAATAAGCCCTGCGACATAAAATATTGGTCCATGCACAGCAGCTACCTAGTACTCCTTTCTCAGTTGAGGTGCATTATATAGAGCAATAGGTATACAAAAGTTTTTGAGCCATTCCAATATTCCCGCTGCTCTGATAAATGAGAGATAAATTGTAGGCAATATCTCTTCGTAAGTCTAACTGGTCAACTTCTATACCCTAGGGGGAAAAATACACAAATGAGTTCTATTTAAACTGACATCCAGAACAATTTTGTAAGTGTAAGTGTTCAAAAAACTATTAAAATCCACAATACTAAAAAAAAAGTATAAAACTATGTATATACCTCAGATCTAAATTATCAGATAATGCTCATTCAGTTAATCATTATAGAACTGTATCATCAAATATGTTAAAATGTCTAACCAATAAATTAAAGAAAAAGTCTCACCCACAAGCCATAGCAGAATAAACTTCAGATGAATTAAGGATTAACAGTAAAAAAAATGAAACCATTTAAAAGAAAAAAATATGGTTGAATAAAATAATAATAAAATCTTGGGTAGGAAAGGCCCTTCTAAGTGTAATAGCAAAAGGAGAAAACACAAAGGGAAAGATTAATAGATTTGACTTCATAAGAAATGTGAAACTTCTGAAGGTAAAATAAAATTAATTGTAAGTAAATAAAAACACAAATACACATGAACAACAAGATGGGGAAAATACTGTACTATATAACGGAAAGGCATATAAAGGATAGGTCTAGGTGGGCATACAGCAAATTGATTATACTGATTACCTTACGGGTGTTATTACCTTTATTTCTACTTAAATAACAAAGCATGGACTCAATGGAGTACATTAGATCTATGTTTCTAATATGGCCAATACAAAATTTTGAAGTCACCTGAAAACATCTGCCAACAGTGAAAAATTGCTACCTAGGAAGCTTAAGGAGCAATACATAAAGCTACTTATGAAGAAAAGAACACAGAAGTGTATATATTTCATCAGCATAACTAAAAGTATGTATTCATTTCCTTATTAACCAAAGTTGAACAAGGGCAATTAGAAAACAGTTGTGAGGGAATGTGGGGATTATGAGTGCAATGTAAAGAAATTAACAGTGAAGATAGTACTTTTCTTCAGAAATTAAAAATTAGATTTTAGACAGAAATTATCACAGTATTGGCAACACTTTACCCTATCTTATCTTAAAACAAAGAAAACTACATTAATATTGGTCTTTCATTTTTACAGAGAAATATGTTAGCTAGTTTTGGCTTGGAAATGAGCAATGACTCTCTTACTCATTTATGAGTAATAGAGGCCCCGTGTCTACC
This sequence comes from Manis javanica, assembly GCF_040802235.1. Taxonomy (NCBI): domain Eukaryota; kingdom Metazoa; phylum Chordata; class Mammalia; order Pholidota; family Manidae; genus Manis; species Manis javanica. The sequence goes on from NC_133167.1 coordinate 39,601,468, forward strand.
AGCTGAAACCTGCAGAACCACCGGGTCTATCTTGGGAAAGCCGAAACATTACTAACCACAAGTCATATATGTCCACATGGTTGCTGACTAGGTCACAAGGCCAAGATGTCAAAGATCTACTTGTTGCTGAACATAAATGCATTCAATAAAGGAAAAATCTATTTTATTATGTAATTTATTACATTGGACCACAACACTGAGCTAACTGCACTTATCTATTGATGGAATGCAGTGACTCCTTGGTTTTTAAAGTAAATCATACCATACCTCTGCCGCAAGTGGAGGTAGCTCCAGGGCTTTCTGATAATAGTGGACTGCAAGATGGATCAGCCCTAGTTGGTGAAGGCCACGGCCCAAATTGTAGAATGATTCCTGACAAGGCCCACGCAGACTGAGGTAACGATTAAGAAAGGAAAAGCCCTACCAAAAAGAAAAAGCTAATTCAGTATTTCACTCATTTGACAAGTATGTATTGGACCACAGTATGTGCGAGATGCACTCTGTGCAGGACACAACTATTAGAAAAAGAGACACAATCCCACCCTAAAGAACACAGGTCAGGATTACAGTGTCAAATCACAGTGTAGTCAAGAGCTCTTCTGAAAGTGTAAGGTAAGATGTTTTTAAAGCTAAGGACAAAAATATTCACGGAAATGAAGGCCAAATGTTACAAGTAGCTGTCAAAGATCCATAATGTATAAGCCTCAGGATTGGTTTTTTATGGTTTCAAGCTGGCTTTTGTGGCATTAGAGGCCAGTAAATGTTTTGGTGTCTAAAAGCTTGACCAAAGTATAAAGTTCAAGCCCTTATAAGGTTAATTTAGAAAGGTTTATTCTCAGGAGCAAACACACTTGAATAATACCTAATCTTTCTGGGTGAATAGTATCTTTTATAATTTATTTTATAATTTACCTCTAAGGACCTTAATAATGTCGTAGTCCAAAACACTTGATTTTTTTCCCCTGAAAGCTTCTGACTCCTTTATGGATTAGTATAGAGCACAGCTGTAACAACGCTGCTCCCTGTGTCACAGCATCCAAAAAGCCTGCTTCTTAACTCCTTCTGTATTCACGTTCCCCTTTAATGCAGCTTCAGTTTTTATCATCCACAGAAAGTTACAGACTGCAAAGGTGCAAGTGTCCTATGTAATTAAGTAAATATATTATCTGAGAATTGAGAGTAAACCAGCTAATTTTTGAGTATAGAATATAAACTGCAATTATTCCCTGCATGATCTATGTATAATGGTCATAAATTTTCCCTCATAAATAAATAAAAATTAATGAATTCTTTAGAATTAATACATTTATGGATAAAATAATTATGTTCAATAAATCATACTTTCTGCATAATAAAAGAACCCATTTGTGTATATGTGAATATGCTATTCCACTGAAAACCATGGTTCTATTAAATAAAGCAGATAAACTATTAACCTGAGAGAAATATGAAATCATCATACTTAAAAATGACAAATCTACAAATCAAATTCTCAGAAAGAGGGAAGAGTAATCCTAGTTGAACTGTTGCAACCCAAAAGAACTTGTAGGAGCTGCCGGCTGCATTTTAAGAAGTTTTTAACAAATTTAGGAGGGTAATCTCCTTGACAACTGAAAGACTATTCAACTATTTAGTGATTAAAAAGCTAGGTACTATGGGCAGCCACTTTACTTTTTACTTTACATTTTAGGTAATGTGAATCATCAAATAGACAAACTATAAAAATATGACCACAAAAAACAAAATTTTAATGGATAAGAAAAGGGTGCTTTTTACTATGCACTATGTAACTATGTTAAATTTCAAACATTTTTTATCACATTAATCACTGATGGGCCTGAGTACACTTTTTATAAATGTTAAATAGAGATAGAAGACAACATGAAAGCTTTTACTCTTACAATATGACATAAAGGTAGGAAAGACAGTAAAACTTATGGAATTACTTTTTTCTAAAAATTAAGCTTTTACTCTTACAATATGACATAAAGGTAGGAAAGACAGTAAAACTTATGGAATTACTTTTTTCTAAAAGTAAAGAGAAGGAACACTAATTATAGTCCTGTAGCATGAATAAACTGATGAACAATTAAAACAATTTAAGAATCATGATATTTACAACAAAACTTGCTTTTCAGAAGTTTTTTTAATGGAAAATGTTTAACATCCACAAAAGTAGAAAGATTGGTACAGCAAATTTCCATCTACCCATCACTTAGGGTTTCATCTCTGCCCCAACCATTTAAAAACTGCTCTTTAACCATAAAAGTAATTTGAAATCCAGCTTTCAAATTACTTTGAAGTACAATAAATTTTTGTCCTATCAGGCTGAAAAAACTACATATTTTAACTAATTAATAGGAGTTAAGCCATAAAAACGTCCTATTAATATTTATCAGAATATAAGCTTCACAAGGGTAAGTAGTTCTGTCTGTGTACTCACTCACTGCTATATCCCCAGGTCCTGGCACAGTGGGTACTCAATACGTAGCTTAATTTAAAAATAAACCTATAAACTGTATATAGCAAAAGGACCCATTAAAAAGCTTAGAGGAAGAGGTGGACAAATATTATAAATAAATACCCAAGTAAAGGAAAATTGTTTTTTACTTTTTATGTTGGAAATATTTGAATACACAAAAGAGAATATTATAATGAACTCAAATACCCAGTTTTAACTATAATGGGCATTTAAATTTAGGCTTTCTTTTAACCATGTTACATTAAAAAGCAAACAAAAAAAATCCTTTACTAAATCTCCTACTTCATTCCAAACTACTTAAAAAAAAAAACCTATCTATACATGCATCAAACATATGAACATAAAAACTGAAATCCCAAAAACAAAAGTGTTGAAGATACAGTAGTGAACAAGGCAGACAAGGTGTCTGATCTCTGGTCTCTCAGTTTATACTCTTAATGGAGAGGAAACCAGCTATACAAAGGTAAATAAGAAAACAAAAAAGCTAATTTTCAAATTTCTATAAGAATCAAGAAAACTTTAAAAGAGCAATGTGTTAGTGATGAGGTAAGGAAACAGGCACATAGTCACATATTCACACATTATTGTAGATACATATTACTATATATTTTTTAAATAATTTAAATCAATTTTCAGGACCTATCAGGCTGGATGTCTTAGGGGCTCCAGAGTATGAGGAAGCCTCACTGAATTTCTCCAGATTCTGCCTGTGTCTTCTCCCCATATGATCTGGCAGTGCATCCTTCTATATGTCTATGTCTAAGTCTTAGACAGGAGTACCACTAGATGTTGAGTCCATGACCGCTGAACACAGGGATAGGTATGGGGAATCCCAACACATGTACTAAGTAAGTATTCCTTTTGAAGCAGAGTAATAAAAGCACAAAGAATATTCATTTTTTGAAAATATAAAATTAAGTAATGAGAAATCCAAACTAATTACCTGCACAATTAGAGCATGTCTTCTTAATACATACTTCTGAGATGCCATGTGAATAAAGGTTAGGCCTATACAGAGGCTATAGAGAGGTTCGTGGGGATGGGTGCGAAAGGCTTGCACATACTGTCCTGAAAAATGAAAAATGATGTCAGCTGTTAATGACAAGAACATAGTTCTTTATTTCTTCAAACACGTATTCAAATATATTTTAAGGCTAGACAAAGATTACTGTTTTTAACATCTGCAAGGTGTACATTCTAAAATATCAACCAAAGGCACATTACTTTGAATTTTAAAATAACGTATAACATGTAACAAATTAGAAGGATTTACTCATAAATGTATCCTGACCATGAAGATCAAGAGAAACTAAAATCAACGCTTTTTTAGGCACAGCTAGACATTTCCACGTAGTGTAATACTTAAAAAATAAAAAATTTATGAACTGCAATCATAAATCTAGTTGAAAATCAGTAAGGGAAGGTTTCTTTTGGTGAATTCTTTTGTAAAATTACTTAATTTGTCTTATAAATTCAAATGTGATAGGTCCTGGAGGTGAGAAAAAGATTTTAATAGTTCAGGTTTGGTTTTATAGATTGGGATTTGTTTTCCTCAATGTAGCAACTACTTTGTTTTTCCTGAAAAAAGATAAATGTGATAGGGAGCCAAGATGGCGGCGTGAGTAGAGCAGTGGAAATCTCCTCCCAAAAACACATAGAGCTATGAAAATATAACAAAGAAAAATCTTCCTAAAATAGAGACCACAGGACACAGGACAACATCCAGACCACATCCACACCTGCAAGAACCCAGCGCCTTGTGAAGGGGGTAAGATACAAGCCCCAGCCCGGCGGGACCCGAGCGCCCCTCCCCCCGGCTCCCGGCGGGTGGAGAGAAACCGGAGCAGTTTTTTTTTTTTTTTTTTTTTTGGCGAGCGCTTTTTGGAAGCCTTAGAGGGACGGGCCCCCGTTGCTGGGGAGGCAGGGTGGCGGGACCGGTGAGGAGGTGCCTGGGAACGGCGCCGGAGGACAAAGAATATCCCGCGTTTCTCCCTGCGAGACCTGGGGGCGGGTGCCTGAGACCAGTGCCTGAGGACGGAGGAGGTCGCGCGTTTTTCCCCTTTTTTTTTTTTTTTTCTCTTTTTGGCAAGCGCTTTTTGGAAGCCTTGAAGGGACGTGGACCCCAGTGCTAGGGAGGCACGGTGGCGGGACTGGTGATCGGGTGGCTGGGACCGGCGCCTGAGGACAAAGAATATCCCCCGTTTTTCCCTGCGGGACCGGTGGGCGGGTGCCTGAGACCGGCACTTGAGAACAGAGGAAATCGCGCGTCTTTCCCCTTTTTTTTTTCTCTTTTCTGCGAGTGCTTTTTGGAAGCCTAAAAGGGACAGGGACCCCGGTGCTAGGGAGGCAGGGCGGCGGGACTGGTGAGCGGGTGCCTGGGACCGGCACCTGAGGACAAAGAATATCCCGCATTTTTCCCTGTGGGACCGGTGGGTGGGTGCCTGAGACCAGCACCTGAAGACGGAAGAAATCGCGCGTTTTTCCCCTTTTTTTTTCTCTCATTTTGCCAAGTGCTTTTTGGAAGCCTTGAAGGGACAGGGACCCCGGTGCTAGGGAGGCAGGGCGGCAGGACTGGTGAGCGGGTGTGTGGGACCAGTGCCTGAGGACCAAGAATATTGAGCGTTCCTTCCCTGCGGGACCGGTGGGTGGGTGCTTTTTGGAAGCCTTGAAAGGACAGGGACCCTGGTGCTAGGGAGACAGGGCAGCAGGACCAGTGAGCGGGTGCCTGGGACCGGCACCTGAGGAAAAAAAAAAAAAAAAAAATCGCGTGTTTTTTCTTTTTTTTTTCCTTTCTGTTCCCTCTCTCATTGTTGCTGTTGTTGTTTTGGTTTGGAGAGTGCTTTTTGGAAATCTTAAAGGGGCAGGACAGGTCACTTAGACCAGAAGCAGGGAATCTGGGGATCTCTGGGCACTCTAACCCCCTGGGCAGCAGGGAGCACAGAGGCCCCTTACGGAGATAAATAGTCTCCTGGCTGCTCCCCCTCTAACGGGGCTCCACCATTTTGGAGGAACAGCCCCAGCCAGGCCAAGCCCACAGCAACAGTGGAGATAAACCCCAAAGCAACTGGGCAGGAAGCAGAAGCCCTGTCTGCGCACAGCTGCCCAGCACAAGCCACTAGAGGTCGCTATTCTCCCAGGAAAAGGCTACAAACCAACAAGAAGGGAAGCTCTTCCAGCGGTCACTTGTACCAGCTCTGCAGACTATCTCTATCACCATGAAAAGGCAAAACTACAGGCAGACAAAGATCACAGAGACAACACCTGAGAAGGAGACAGACCTAACTAGTCCTCCTGAAAAAGAATTCAAAATAAAAATCATGAACATGCTGACAGAGATGCAGAAAAAAATGCAAGAGCAATGGGATGAGATGCAGAGAAAAATGCAAGAGCAGTGGGATGAGATGCAGAGAAAAATGCAAGAGCAGTGGGATGAAGTCCGGAAGGAGATCACAGATGTCAGGAAAGAGATCACAGAAGTGAAACAATCCCTGGAAGGATTTATAAGCAGAATGGATAAGATGCAAGAGGCCATTGAAGGAATAGAAGCCAGAGAACAGGAACGTATAGAAGCTGACATAGAGAGAGATAAAAGGATCTCCAGGAATGAAACAACACTAAGAGAAATATGTGACCAATACAAAAGGAAAAACATTCGTATTATAGGGATACCAGAAGAGGAAGAAAGAGGAAAAGGGATAGAAAGTGTCTTTGAAGAAATAATTGCTGAAAACTTCCCCAAACTGGGGGAGGAAATAATCGAACAGACCATGGAATTATACAGAACCCCCAACAGAAAGGATCCAAGGAGGACAACACCAAGACACATAATAATTAAAATGGCAAGGATCAAGGACAAGGAAAGAGTTTTAAAGGCAGCTAGAGAGAAAAAGGTCACCTATAAAGGAAAACCAATCAGGCTAACATCAGACTTCTCAACAGAAACCCTACAGGCCAGAAGAGAATGGCATGATATACTTAATGCAATGAAACAGAAGGGCCTTGAACCAAGGATACTGTATCCAGCACGACTATCATTTAAATATGATGGTGGGATCAAACAATTCCCAGACAAGCAAAAGCTGAGGGAATTTGCTTCCCACAAACCACCTCTACAGGGCATCCTACAGGGACTGCTCTAGATGGGAGCACCCCTAAAAAGAGCACAGAACAAAACACACAACATATGAAGAAGGGAGGAGGAGGAATAAGAAGGGAGAGAAGAAAAGACTCTCCAGACAGTGTATATAACAGCTCAATAAGCGAGCTAAGTTAGGCAGTAAGATACTAAAGAAGCTAACCTTGAACCTTTGGTAACCACGAATCTAAAGCCTGCAATGGCAATAAGTACATATCTTTCAATAGTCACCCTAAATGTAAATGGACTTAATGCACCAATCAAAAGACATAGAGTAATAGAATGGATAAAAAAGCAAGACCCATCTATATGCTGCTTACAAGAAACTCACCTTAAACCCAAAGATAAGCATAGACTAAAAGTCAAGGGATGGAAAAACATATTTCAGGCAAACAACAGTGAGAAGAAAGCAGGGGTTGCAGTACTAATATCAGACAAAATAGACTTCAAAACAAAGAAAGTAACAAGAGATAAAGAAGGCCACTACATAATGATAAAGGGCTTAGTCCAACAAGAGGATATAACCATTCTAAATATATATGCACCCAATACAGGAGCACCAGCATATGTGAAGCAAATACTAACAGAACTAAAGAGGGAAATAGACTGCAATGCATTCATTGTAGGAGACTTCAACACACCACTCACCCCAAAGGATAGATCCACCGGGCAGAAAATAAGTAAAGACACACAGGCACTGAACAACACACTAGAACAGATGGACCTAATAGACATCTATAGAACTTTACATCCAAAAGCAACAGGATATACATTCTTCTCAAGTGCACATGGAACATTCTCCAGAATAGACCACATACTAGCTCACAAAAAGAGCCTCAGTAAATTCCACAATATTGAAATTCTACCAACCAATTTTTCAGACCACAAAGGTATGAAAGTAGAAATAAATTCTACAAAGAAAACAAAAAGGCTCACAAACACATGGAGGCTTAACAACATGCTACTAAATAATCAATGGATCAATGAACAAATCAAAATAGAGATCAAGGAATATATAGAAACAAATGACAACAACAACACTAAGCCCCAACTTCTGTGGGATGCAGCGAAAGCAGTCTTAAGAGGAAAGTATATAGCAATCCAGGCACACTTGAAGAAGGAAGAACAATCCCAAATGAATAGTCTAACATCACAATTATTAAAACTGGAAAAAGAAGAACAAATGAGGCCTAAAGTCAGCAGAAGGAGGGACATAATAAAGATCAGAGAAGAAATAAACAAAATTGAGAAGAATAAAACAATAGCAAAAATCAACGAAACCAAGAGCTGGTTCTTTGAGAAAATAAACAAAATAGATAAGCCTCTAGCCCAACTTATTAAGAGAAAAAGAGAGTCAACACAAATCAACATAATCAGAAATGAGAATGGAAAAATCACGACAGACTCCACAGAAATACAAAGAATTATTAAAGACTACTATGAAAACCTATATGCCAACAAGCTGGAAAACCTAGAAGAAATGGACAACTTCCTAGAAAAATACAACCTCCCAAGACTGACCAAGGAAGAAACACAAAAGTTAAACAAACCAATTACAAGCAAAGAAATTGAAACAGTAATCAAAAAACTACCCAAGAACAAAACCCCGGGGCCGGACGGATTTACCTCGGAATTTTATCAGACACACAGAGAAGACATAATACCCATTCTCCTTAAAGTGTTCCACAAAATAGAAGAAGAGGGAATACTCCCAAACTCATTCTATGAAGCCAACATCACCCTAATACCAAAACCAGGCAAAGACCCCACCAAAAAAGAAAATTACAGACCAATATCCCTGATGAACGTAGATGCAAAAATACTCAATAAAATATTAGCAAACAGAATTCAACAGTATATCAAAAGGATCATACACCATGACCAAGTGGGGTTCATCCCAGGGATGCAAGGATGGTACAACATTCGAAAATCCATCAACATCATCCACCACATCAACAAAAAGAAAGACAAAAACCACATGATCATCTCCATAGATGCTGAAAAAGCATTTGACAAAATTCAACATCCATTCATGATAAAAACTCTCAGCAAAATGGGAATAGAGGGCAAGTACCTCAACATAATAAAGGCCATATATGATAAACCCACAGCCAGCATTATACTGAACAGCGAGAAGCTGAAAGCATTTCCACTGAGATCGGGAACCAGACAGGGATGCCCACTCTCCCCACTGTTATTTAACATAGTACTGGAGGTCCTAGCCATGGCAATCAGACAAAACAAAGAAATACAAGGAATCCAGATTGGTAAAGAAGAAGTTAAACTGTCACTATTTGCAGATGATATGATACTGTACATAAAAAACCCTAAAGACTCCACTCCAAAACTACTAGAACTGATATCGGAATACAGCAAAGTTGCAGGATACAAAATCAACACACAGAAATCTGTAGCTTTCCTATACACTAACAACGAATCAATAGAAAGAGAAATCAGGAAAACAATTCCATTCACCATTGCATCAAAAAGAATAAAATACCTAGGAATAAACCTAACCAAGGAAGTGAAAGACTTATACTCTGAAAACTACAAGTCACTCTTAAGAGAAATTAAAGGGGACACTAATAAATGGAAACTCATCCCATGCTCATGGCTAGGAAGAATTAATATCGTCAAAATGGCCATCCTGCCGAAAGCAATATACAAATTTGATGCAATCCCTCTCAAATTACCAGCAACATTCTTCAATGAATTGGAACAAATAATTCAAAAATTCATATGGAAACACCAAAGACCCCGAATAGCCAAAGCAATCCTGAAAAAGAAGAATAAAGTAGGGGGGATCTCACTCCCCAACTTCAAGCTCTACTACAAAGCCATAGTAATCAAGACAATTTGGTACTGGCACAAGAACAGAGCCACAGACCAGTGGAACAGATTAGAGACCCCAGAAATTAACCCAAACATATATGGTCAATTAATATTTGATAAAGGAGCCATGGACATACAATGGCAAAATGACAGTCTCTTCAACAGATGGTGCTGGCAAAACTGGACAGCTACATGTAGGAGAATGAAACTGGACCATTGTCTAACCCCATATACAAAGGTAAACTCAAAATGGATCAAAGACCTGAATGTAAGTCACGAAACCATTAAACTCTTGGAAAAAAACATAGGCAAAAACCTCTTAGACATAAACATGAGTGATCTCTTCTTGAACATATCTCCCCGGGCAAGGAAAACAACAGCAAAAATGAGCAAGTGGGACTACATTAAGCTGAAAAGCTTCTGTACAGCGAAAGACACCATCAATAGAACAAAAAGGAACCCTACAGTATGGGAGAATATATTTGAAAATGACAGATCCGATAAAGGCTTGACGTCCAGAATATATAAAGAGCTCACACGCCTCAACAAACAAAAAACAAATAACCCAATTAAAAAATGGGCAGAGGAACTGAACAGACAGTTCTCCAAAAAAGAAATACAGATGGCCAAGAGACACATGAAAAGATGCTCCACATCGCTAATTATCAGAGAAATGCAAATTAAAACTACAATGAGGTATCACCTCACACCAGTAAGGATAGCTGCCATCCAAAAGACAAACAACAACAAATGTTGGCGAGGCTGTGGAGAAAGGGGAACCCTCCTACACTGCTGGTGGGAATGTAAATTAGTTCAACCATTGTGGAAAGCAGTATGGAGGAGCATCAAAATGCTCAAAACAGACCTACCATTTGACCCAGGAATTCCACTCCTAGGAATTTACCCTAAGAACGCAGCAATCAAGTTTGAGAAAGACAGATGCACTCCTATGTTTATCGCAGCACTATTTACAATAGCCAAGAATTGGAAGCAACCTAAATGTCCATCTGTAGATGAATGGATAAAAAAGATGTGGTACATATACACAATGGAATACTACTCAGCCATAAAAAGTGGAAAAATCCAACCATTTGCAGCAACATGGATGGAGCTGGAGAGTATTATGCTCAGTGAAATAAGCCAAGCGGAGAAAGAGAAATACCAAATGATTTCACTCATCTGAGGAGTATAGGAACAAAGGAAAAACTGAAGGAACAAAACAGCAGCAGAATTACAGAACCCAAAAATGGACTAACAGGTACCAAAGGGAAAGGAACTGGGGAGGATGGGTGGGCAGGGAGGGATAAGGGGGGGGAAGAAGAAGGGGGGTATTAAGATTAGCATGCATGGGGGGGAGGGAGAAAGGGGAGGGTGGGCTGCACAACACAGAGAGGACAAGTAGTGACTCTACAACATTTTGCTAAGCTGATGGACAGTAACCGTAATGTGGTTGTTAGGGGGGACCTGATATAGGGGAGAGCATAGTAAACATAGTATTCTTCAGGTAAGTGTAGATTAAAAATTTAAAAAAAAAAAAAAGAAAGAAAGAAAGAAAGAAAAGGGGGATTACTCCTTAACAGGATAAAACTATTGGTAAATCAAAGATCAACGCATGCTTTAAATATCCTTAATGTTGATCACTTAAAGGGTGTCAGATGATCAGCTATGGAGGTACTCTTTTCTGATAATATTCCTTTCTCTTAATTAAAAAAAAAAAAAAAAAAAAAAGCAGTTACTGTGTGCTGACCTCCAATGAGTTCTGCACAGTGGTATAGAGGGCATGTCAAAGTGTGGGCAAAGGGTCTGTTTGTTTCTAGGCAGAAGATCAAGGCCTAGCTTGGATACCCAGAAAATGAACTAAGATACGATATGAGGAGGAGCTTCCGGCATCAGCACTCTCTGGAGGACTCGTGCCGGGGGATGATCATCAAAAAGCCTCCACAGGGATCTGGACGATGCTGCGGTTGTGGCTGCATCCAGCCCACCGTCTCCTGGACTTGCCATAAGAAGGAGGAGGGAGATGTCTAGGCTGGCATGTGCATACAGTGAGACAACGAATTTGACTGGATCTGTACTGTTGGAACTCAACCAGGAGTTGGGAGGGGTGCAAGTTGTAGCACCCCAAAATCTCATGACTATAGACTATCTATGGTTAAAAGAACATATGGGATGTGAACAGATCCCAGAAATGGGCTGCTTTAATTTGTCTGATGGTTCAAGTACAGTTGGAAAATATCCATCATATCATAGATAAATTTTCACAAATGCCTAGGGTGCCTAAATGGTTTTCTTGGCTTCACTGGAGATGGATGGTAATTATAGATTTGCTTTGTTTATGTCACCGTATTCCTATTATGTCAATATGTGTGTGCAAATTAGTTAGTAGTTTAAAACCTATACATACTTAAGGTACTATACAAGAAGATATGTCAAAGAAATAATCAATCCTCCCAAGTTTCCTTCATATGCTACATCTATAGCTTTTCTTCTTCCTTCCTAATTACAAACTTTAAATAGAATTCGTGCCTCATATCGAATTTACCGAGTATCATAATTCCTCCAGGTGGTAAATATACCTCGAGACAAGTGCTGGGCATAGAAGCCACAGGGCATAAATCTGCAAAGAAGTAAAAAGCTAACCTTTGCAAACAATATGGCTTCTCTCTCACTTACCAACTTTACATTTCCCTGTATGGCCCCGGAAGATGACTGGTTAGCCAGAGACGGGTAAGATTCCTCAAGGGAGGAACAACCTAAGACAGGCACAGTCGCAGGGGGGCCATCAGGTGAGAATTTGGGGGTCAACAGAGGTGAGGCTCAGAACCTCATCCCCCCTGCTTTGAGAGAAATCTTCTGCATCCGTGGATGTCTTGCTGCCCTTGTCTAGCCTGGATTAATACTTAGTCCATAGGCACACACCTGATCATCTGATCATCTACATTTGCCTTCTTACAGCACTAAACTATGTTTTCTACCTTTATCTTGCATCTACCTACCACTTCAGCATTTTATTAAAAATAAAAATAATAATAATAATAGGAGAAATGTGGGATCAACATATAAATCAAGTACAAAAATCAAATGAATATTCATATTTGACCTGATGGTTTATAGGTCATATTGCATGATCAAAACCGAAAGTTTCTGTGATGACTGCCCTTGTACTGTTCACCATGTAAGAATTTATTCACTCTGTAAGAATTCGTTCACCATGTAAGAACTTGTTCGTTATGCTTCAGAAGATTGGAGACTGACGAGAATTAGGCTTGAGATGGATTAATGATTGTACATTGAGCATTGACCCCCCTATACTGAATTTTATTGTTGTTAACAACCATTTGATCAATAAATATGAGAGATGCCCTCTCAAAAAAAAAAATAAATAAATAAATTAAAAAAAAAAAAAAAAAAAAAAAAAAAAAGATAAATGTATCCAATAACAAATTAAGAACTTGGGGTTCTGTGAATTCCCTGTATTCTATGGCTTCGTGGGTAGAATTCCATGTATGCTATTCTACACAACTGTCTCATGTTAAAAGCCTCACCATATGAAGGGAATTTTAAGCAAATTTTTCTTTTCAAGGAATAATCCACAATTTATCACACACAGATAAAAACTTGTATTTCTTCCAGCTCCTAATGCCAGAAGAACAGCACCACAGAATATCTTTAGCAGCACAGATGCTAGACTGCCATTTGGACTTTCTATTTTTACCTTCTGTAAGAGTTTCTAAACGTAGGAAAATAAAATAAATCTCTATTCTATATTTTCTTATTAAATCAGCAACTCCAGAAAGTACACACAGTGGAGGCAAGTTTCCACATTGGATACTCAAGGTTACTGGCTCAACAATTACAAAAACACCAGCCATACAGAAACATTAAAGTATTCAGTAGCCAAAATCCCAGTTTATTCATAAGTCAACTAGCTTTTAGGCAGGAGAAACGTGCTTCATTATAAGTTTAAACATTTGGTTAGGTATTTTTCTATTTATTTGCTTCTGATTCCTTATTACAGAAAATTCTTTTATGTGATTAATTTTGCCTGAGTTTAATTAGAATAAGTAATTATCATGTAAATAAATGCTGATATAGAGACTTGTCTAGTAGGGGATGAACTATCAACAAATCTTAAAGCCTTTTTTGTACTACAGCAAATTAAAATCAGGTAGCAAAGAATCCATAATTAATGAAAATTATTTTTAAAACAAACATGCCTAAGTAGGAAGTATTGTTGACCTTTACAATGAATTATAAGACCACTTCAGCCTTTTGAAACCAAAGCTTCGTAAGAAAAACAAATACTAACATAAATTATCATTATTGCCAATACTTACAGCCACTTACTATATGTGCCACGCATTGTTTTAAGTACTTATCATTTAATCTTCAAAAAATCCACAAGGTAGGTCCAATTATTATCTCTACTTCAGAGATAAAGAAACTGAGCCAAAAGGAAGTAGAGGAACTTGCCATGAAGGAGCTGCTATTTACGTCCAGGCAGTTCCACTCCAGAGGCCTGGCTCTTAACCACTAGGCTTCCCACACTTGACAAAGTCATGTGCCAGGGCACTTACCAAGCGCATGCTTAAAACTACCAGATACGAATGCATTATGTCCATTTAAGACACACAGGGCATGATTATCTGGGTTTTTCAGCATTAAACGGAGACAGAAGCGATGATGGCGTACATCTTGGGAGTGCATGGTAACTTGATTGAAAATGTTCCAGAGCTGGGGTTTATTGACATTTTCCATGACCATTATCCTAAGATTGCAGAAAGAGGATGATGGTAAAAATATGATGGAAAAGAACTTCCTGATTTCTAAGAATGAAACCCTTTCGGGGCTGTCCTACCAACACTGAAATGTAGCATCCCCCAACAAGGAAAAGCAGATTGTTTCAATGTATTTAAGCAAAACCACTTACATGGTGAATGATTTTTTCCAGAAAATACTACTTTAGTTCATTATTTCTACATCTTATTTCTACTTTTCAACAAAACTTTTAAGCCAGAAAACAGAATCAGGTGGTTTAAGTTTCATATGTTCTCTGCTGACCCACTGTAACTGCAGTACAATGAATACTGAGTAATAACTAACAATAATGCATGCCAGGCATTGTTAAAAGCCTCATAATAATCCCATGAGGTGGTGGTGTTATGATGGCCATTTTAAATGGGTAGACTGAGACACAAGAGGTTAAGCATATGAGAGGGCATGCAACAATGGCCTGAACTAACCAGTAAGCAAGAGCAGTTAAAATACAATAGGTTACTAGGTCTGGAGCATGAGAGACAAAGTAAAAATAAATATACATACTCTATCACAGAATGAATTAAACTTAGTTATTGGAAAAATCACCTGATATAGTTGTATGCCTTTCTGAAATTTTTGTCCAGAATTGCTGCAGAGAGACCAAAGTATTCCAGCTCTTTGCGTTTTTGCCTGTCATCATAAAACGAGTAATATTCCAAAGAAGAATCCACAAGTAACTCAGCCTCCTGAAATCGGGATAGGTCACATAAGGAGTATATAGCCTTCAACAGAAGGTTCCACCAGTCATCTTTTGTCAAGACACTCGTGAGTACGGCAAGTATTGCTAAAATGAGACCAGTGAAAATCAGTTAGGTCACTGTATTTCCAAATACTATAGTATTAAAAGGAAGAATTCACATGATTGGTTCTAAGGTTAAATTGAATAACCATGGTCCTATAGACCTGAATTTTTGCCAACACTCTTCTGACAATGACCAGAAGGGGAAGTTGCTTGTTTCCACTCCATCAACACCACCTCCATACGCTCTGCCAATCTGCAATTCCAGGTAACTCTCACTTCTAATCTGTTCTCTACAAAGTCCAGTTACCTCACTGGTGTTTCTCAGTGCAAGCTAAGACATATGGTCCTTCAGGGCAGAATGAGTGTGCACTTCATGACTGACGTCAAATACAGGAGTCTGCACATAAAAGGCATTCAAGTGCTTGCTCAGCAAAGATTTCAAATTCATACTTTGAAATTCAGATTGTTCTTCATCTTTTTATAATCTTCATTTTCTTTTATCTGCTTCAAAATTTCTCTTTTCCTTTAACTATCTTCTCTTCCTTATTTATCTGTAAGAAGCCTCCCTTTCATACCCTTGAGAAATATCAAAAGCCATAAAACATTTCTGACCCAGTATTCTCCTTCTGAGAACCTATCCTAAACAATTCATCAAAAGTATGTATAAATCTAAAGGCATGAAGATGCTCACTACCATATTACTTATAAAATTATCACAATCAACCATACATCAAAAAAGAAGGGTATGATTAAATAAATTATGGAACTGCTATCCAATGGAATATTCACGTTCCTTACATAGAATAGCTATAAGGAGAATAGAGCAAGATGAGAAAATGTCTGTGAAAAAATAAGTGAAAAAATCAGAGTACAAAAATGTATGTAACCTAAGGAGGCTTTGCTTATCCTATGCTAGTACATGAGTATGAGGGGACACCCACCTTAACAAAACAAAACCCTGTGAGCCTGAGAAAAACCAACAACGGACCTGAGAAGAGAAAATACTGAAAGAGAAAACAGGATCAAATGTAAAGAATAATAAAACTTACAGAAACATAGTCCCAAATACATGCCATCGAGGAAGAAGCTATTAGGATAAGCCCAGAAACAGTGAACTGGACAGACGGCAGGGCTCTGCGGCAATCAGAGCTAGGTTATGGGGGGCCAAAGCGCATTCCTTTCCTGAGTCTTCTCCCTGAAACACCTTACTTATGTTTTAACATTGTGCTTATAGAGATTCAGCTCTTCTGGATTCTAAAGCCCTGCCCACTGCACACTGCCATGCTTGTAACAATGACTTAATAAATGTCTGCTGAATTAATTAACAATGAAATAATCTTTGGTATCTCCAGTTTATAACCTAGATGTTTTCCAGTTCTCTGAGTAATAACCTCACCCTAACATACTTAATGTTTTCTCCAGCCTAAAAATAGATGCCTTTTAAACTCACATTACTTGAGACTGGGCCAAAGCAACTTATTTTCAGAGTTTATATGACCATTGCTACACTGTCAAAAATTAATATGACAAAGAATGAAATATATGTAATTGAAATAACTGGACAAGTAGAGTGATTTGTACAGTCATCTAATCTTCATAAATTTAAGATATATTTTCTTCCTGAAAAGCCAAATTAAAAGTCATGTTTAGTTTTTTTCACAGAAAGATAAAAGCAGATGTTTTTCAACTTATAAAAATTAAATGATTTACATGTAGCCTTTTTTTTAAACACCAAATGAGTTTATTATACTTGAGGGATTTAGATTAGAAAACTTCATTTAATTTGAAAAGGGTATATTTTCAATTAGATTACTGTCAGGTGTAACCTCAGGAGTCTTTTTCAACTCAGCCACTTCTATGTAATTAAGCAAATGAAAGTAATTACCTTTGGCATCACAATTTGCTGTCTCTTGGTCATTGTTGTCTGATATTTTGTCTCTTGACACTTTAATAAGGTAGAGATGCCTCTCTCCAGATTTGGAACTGGATATCAAACAGACTTGGGCTCTATTCATTGCTACCTGCATTAAAGATGATAAACTTGAGATATTTTTTAGTCACACAATTTTTTAAAGAAAATCTATATGCCATAAGTTCCACAGGTATGCCTGAAAGCTTCTTTAATAAGGAATAAAAAGGCCAAATTACTGTGTATTTAAATACCTAAAAGAAAATGAAGAGACTGTTTTCTTCTTACCAAAGAAATTCGGGTCACACTACTTACCTTAGCAGAGAAGAAGAAGGCAAATTCACTTTAACTTTATAACACATGCACACACACACAACAACTTACCTGAAAAAAGCTAGACTTAAAAAGGATATCATATCTGGAAAACATTTCTGCAAGGTGAACAATTTTGGCACATAGTAGTGTCTACAGGGCTAATGACTGATAAAATCATGGCTCTCACCTTTCTAAATACGTACTAGCATAGATTTTATTTCAGTTAATCTACAGTCAAGTTTACATTTTCATTAGAACTTTCAATTACATACCATAAATCTTTAAGTCTTTTGTCTATATCTGACTTTCACTTTAAAAAGTTTATTTAGTAGAATAAAATGGTTATAAAATAGCTATAATCTATATTTAAACAAATTCTAAACATTTAAAAAGCCAATAATGTTAATATAAAGAAAGATCATTACCCACCTTTAAAAGCATGGCCAACATGGTAAGTAAGGTATCCACATAACCATACATTTTGCCTTGTGAAAACAACAGAGTAGAACGAAGAAGCAGTAACTTGAGTTCCTAAATAAATAAGCACATGACAATGAGTGTGACAAGATGCCTTTGCTGCAGGCTGTTTTGTTTGCATAGAGAAGTTCTGTCTTAGAAATCAAACCTTAAGGATATTTGTTTTATGATCTTTCACAAGAATTAAGACCCGATATTCTAGAAACTGTAATTTACAATGTCTAATAAGTGACTAAAATGATTCAAAACCATTTTCAAAACCATTTAATAAACTAAAACAAAACTTTTGGATACAACATGTCCTGAGAAGAAAGTTCTAAAATGCAGCCCACCAATGAAAACTTCTTTCTGTTACATGGCCTACCTGCTGTGCAGCATTTGCATCTTGTGCTAACGTGTCTGGATCATACATTGGTTCCAGAGCCTCCAGGGCTTTTTCAGGGCGGCCCAGCTGCTGCTGAAGTGTGGAAAGTGAAATTCTTGCATCCAAATGGAGGCGGGCCAGATCAACCACTTTCTCATAGCTTTCGGCAGCTCGCTCCATATAGCCTAAGGCCTTTAAACATTCTAAAATGTGTTAAAGCATAAATATGAACTACAGATTTGGAAGCAGGCCAAAAAATCATTTCTCCATTTTTAAAGAAATACAGTATAGCAATATAAAAAAGTTATAACAAGAACTAAATATATGCATATTTCTAGTACCTCAAAACAACTATCCCTTCTAATCTCCACTGATTAATCAATCTATTGATTTCTCTAAACCCAAACTGCTTACAAGGATTAATCAGTATACACATACAATTTGGGGTTCTGCTTTATTCACTTGGCATTATGCTTTCAACATTTTCCCATGTCTTCATCGGCCTTTTGAATGGTTATAATATTCAATCAAATTGATTATTTACTGAACCATATTACTTGACATTTAAGTTATTTCTAAACTTTTACTCTAATAAATAACACCACAGTAAACATCTTCAGGTTTAAAAATTGGCAGACCAGTTTAACCCTCAGATGTGTTTTGTTAGGCCATAGCGCTATAAAAAACACTGAGTTGTCTACATTTTTAAAAATCAGCATGTTTATGAAATCTGAGTTTCTGGATTCTTTTGAAAACTCTGGGGTTGGTGCAGTGGGTGCCCCATTCCCACACGGCACATCAGCCTAACCTGAGGAACAGCAGTATCCTTTAGACGGGGTTCCCCAGCTCCCTGCCCTAGAGCCTTCCCACTCGTGCATTTTACTCATTTTTGTTACCTGCCAGGCTCCAGAGTTTTGTGATCACCAATATAAACTACCACCTCTCACCTCACTCAATGATTTTCTCAGGACAAGTGCTCAGAAGCAAAGTTACTGGGCCCTATTCCTCAAATCTTATGCCAATCAATTATTAAGTCCTATCCTTAGAACTTAAAAAAGAATTCCTGTCAGCATTTCTTCTTCTCACCCTGATGGCCACAACAGTAACCGAAGCCCTTTCACCTCTTTCCTTTTTCACCGTGATTATCTCCTAAAATGGGACTTTTGCTTTCTTAAACCTCAAATTTTTCAGACTTCTACTAAATTATCTTTCAGTTAAACTTTGATAATAAAGCAAGACTACTAAATATGGATGGATCATCATGACTGCAGTTTTCATTTTTCACTTTTAAAGATATTTTGTTATTATGCCACAGGCATTAATTCCTTTAATTATCTCTCTAATGTACCAATCCCAAATTTATGATTTTTAGATGACTCTGAAGTTTTAACCTTCCAATCACTGCAAAGCTACACAGGCTCACAATGGAAACTCACTTACCAGAATCATAATCATAATTAAGGAGGATGTGTCAAGTATCTACTATTAGCAACAGGAGCAGTTTCAATTATCACAGACTTAGGAAGGTGATAAAAACTCAACTCCCTGCTCATGTCTTAAAATTCAAATACACAAATAATAAAAAACTTTTAATGATGGTGTTACATTTGCATTCATATTCACCCCCCTAAACAGAAGTGTCATTTTAATCATTAAGTGCTCTTTGCTATTTCATATCTGTGATATGTTTCAAAATACCCTAAAATGTCAACCAATGCTTTTCTAGTTATAGAACTTTTTGCCATGATGTAACATTTTAAGAACAATAAGAACTTTCTGCCATAATGCAGTATTTTAAACAAAGACTGTTCAAATTTCAATGTATCTTTTATGTTAATGCTATATGAAATACTATTAGAATATTTTTGGCTTTCATACATTTCATTAAGAAATTCGGTTCTTTTTCTTAAGCTATATTTCTATTCTAAATGATTTATTGCAGATTAATGTGGATTTCCAATAAAATGGTACATAAAACCCAATCCTGAGCATATTTTCAGCTCAAAGAACATTGAGAATCCATCAAATTTTTCCCAAAAATGACATATTAAATATAAACCTGTAAAACTCTTCAAATATCAGATTGCACTCCAAGTCTGACAATCTATTACTAGGAACCAAACCCTTTAGTTAACACAGGTAAAAGACAGGTATTTAAGGTATTTTTAACAGGGACATGTTAATGCCTCTACTTCAGTTGGTACCATTAAGTGAATCATTCCTCCAAACCACTAGTGAGGGGGGCATCACTCGGTGGCATGACAAGTGAAAACACTGACTTTCAAAAAACTGCTCCGCAATCAGAAATACTTTCACCAAGACATTAATATTCTCTAACAATCACTGCATCTTTGGAAAGTAAGTTCTTGCCTGCTTATGTTATTAAAACTTCTTCCTTCCACAAAAAGGTATTACCTGCATGCCGAAGCCAAACTACTGCAAGGTTGTATCTTTCAGAGCAAACCAATGCACTAAGGAGAGGAAGTGCAGAATTATATTCACCAACATCCAGAAAAGCCTCAGCAACATCTAGATACAGGTCTCCCATATCTTCAGGATTCTGTTCCACTAGTGCTGTCAGGAGAGGCTAGGATGCAAAACAAAAGCCAGAAGTCAAACATTCATTACAACTATGCACAGCTATATATATTTTTCTTTTTAACTTAAATATTGGTCATCTGAGGCAAGCATAAAAGGAGCAAAGCTTAATAAAAATAGCTTTAAACTGTCACTTTTTTCTACTCATTTCTGTATCTTTATTAAAAAGAACTCATACTGCTATCATCCACTCATTCAACTTCTGAAAGCCGGTTAGAAGGCAGGTATAGCAGCAGCTAAGGCCACTGATTTGTTGGGCTCCTCCTCCAGCAGGTCAAACATACCCAGGCTCCAGGGCCTCTGTGCTTGCTCATGTTTCAGGGAAGCTGTTCTTTCCTGTATCTACACGGCTTACTTCCTCACTTCCTTTATGTCATTATGTAAATGTCACATTCTCAAGGAGGCCTTTCTTGACCCAACCTATTTAAAATTGCAACTCCTCCCATCCCCAATGTTTTCTATTCTTTTCCCCTGTTTGATTTTTCTCAGAGCACTTATCACCAACTTACAGCCTATATTTAATGTATTTATTTTATTTATTACCTATTAATCCCACTAGAACAAAAGAATAATTAGAGCAGGGATTTCTCTATTTATTCAATACCTCCTCCTAAGGTCTGCAAAGTGAATGCTCAATACATTTTTTATTCAATGAAATACTTAGCAAAAAGTCAGCAAAAGAGAATAGCTGTAACAAATTACCAATTGTTTAAAAGGCCTAATCATATATTCTTATTTTTCTCATTTTGAAAGAAAAACAAATTACTATAATTAAAAGTTCCAAAACACTTTTATTCACACAAAAATAATTTGATGCTTATGGCGACTTCCTGATTATTAAGAAATGTGAAGTCAGGGTCAATTTATAATTTCTTGTCATCTACAAAAAATAACGTGGATTTGATCTGAATGTTACTTACATTAAGTGGTTCGAGGATATTGAGATGTACAAGGCAGACCATCAGCTTCACTGTGATGTCTATTGGTATGCCATCAGGGATAGTGCAGGTGACATTCTCATTAGCTATGGGTTAGACAGATAAAAGGCAGTTCCCACGTGTGAGAGCTTAGAATGTGGGGCAAATGAAGCAAACTACCTTCTATGTGAGAGCACATTTACTTCATTCAAAGCAAGTGATTCTATAATCAATTCAAAGTTTGGCCAACTCTGCTACTAGATTCTTATCCCTCCTTCAGTCTGTCCTTTGGTAGCAATTACCCTTCCTAATCCTTTCTGAATATCTTATGCACTTACCCGAAACCTACATGAACTCCCACACCTCCTATCAAAACTACAGAGAACTAAAAAGCCAAAAATGACAAATAAGGATATCTGAGCTCTCTTTTTCCCTTCTTGAATTCAAAAGCATCTTTTTCGTCTTTACTACAAAGAGGATGAGAAAGGGATAAAATAATACTGTGTTTTCTTCTAAAACAATTACAGCAAAACAATTTTTAAAGCACTGGGAAGTTAATCAAAGGGATTTTTATCTGCATTTAAAGTATTTTATATTTTGAAAAGTCTAATAAATTCCAAATAAGCTTCCATATCAGAAAAAGCTGAAGCATAGAGGGTTATCAGAGGTTCATCTGAAATGGTAGAATAAATTTTAAATTACGTTAAAATGAAGTAAGTTTGATCTGTTTTCTAGAACTTGTCATATAAATTATAGTACTGAATAAAATTACCAAGAATAAGATATGGACAAGCTTACTTAAGCGACTTTGTATCACTTACTCCAAAACAATACCTAGTACCAGAAAACCAGCTTAAGAAACTTACTCTGCTCAATTAGAGTCCCAATACGTAAATTGACTCACACTAGAACGTAAGTTCCATGGGGATAAGGCCTAGTCTAAGTGACTTAAGGCTATATCCATAGCATATTTCTTCTGTAGCCAGTAGCTATGGTATACCAATTAGAGATATAGTGTGTCCAATGTGTAAATCAAAAGTTTGATTTCAGAAATAATCACAAAGTAAAACTCAACTTTATGTTGAAAATAAGACACATGCCTAAAATCATCTAAGTCAGGAAGGCTGAAAATAAAAGGACAAAGATAGAGCAGACAAATTCAAACAAAAAGAAACTGGAGGTCACACTCGCATTATCACACTAGGTAGAACTCAGGTCAAGAAGGCACTTTATAAATCCTACAGGGCAGTGCTACTCAAAGGGTATAGTCTGGGACCTGTGGCAATCCACAAACTATTACCAGTTTAATCAGATAGGTGTAAGAGATTGAGACCAAGTATTCAGGCACTTTAATGCCAACTTGACAATGCTAAAAAATACAGTATATATTATTTACAGCCCTAACAGCTGAAATAATACTGTACTAACATTTAACAGCAGTTTCTTTTAAAAAGCTTATATTTTGTCACTGACACTTTATTCTCCTGAACTCTCATTAGGTCATTCACATTTACAAGAATCAAAAAATGTGAACCTCAATTAATCCATCAAAACATGTTATTTTTTTAAATGCACATGAAAAACAATCATCTTTGCTCACTTTGGAAGTGTTTTAATCTCCTAGTCTTCTGGACATATCTTTTTCTTTGAAGTTATTTCACCAACTCTAAGATGCCACAGATTTCAGATGCACCATTATTTTATATACTAAGAAAGAAAAACACCACTAGTTCAACTATGACATGTCATTGATTGAAGATGTTTCCTGATTTCAGGTATGCTAACATTAAAAAAGTAAAAAAAAGAGGGAAGAAGGAAGGATGGATCAATGAAATATAGAAAAATGTATTAAACAAAATGAATAATCTATATGTACAATTAAAACTTGAACACAGCTCTGTATTTCTTTCATATTTTCCAAAACAATGGAAAGAACAATTTTCAACATGAATATAATTTTTTTGAAGAAAGATCTTAAACAGAAATTATGGCTGCAAAATAACAACTTAACTGGAACTTGGCTCTAGGCTAGGCCATGTACAATAAAAGTATCAAAACTGGCAGAGCCCTTCAGATGCCCTCATTCATGCTGTGATAGCATTACAATTCCTATTCCTGACAGCATTACAATCCCTGCTCCTTACTCTAGTCACTCTACTATCTGAATCACTCGGAGAAAGCACCCTATCTGGTCCTGTCCATACCAAGCAGTGATCCCACACCCTGTGACCTCAGTCGGAAAGGCACTTCCCCATGGGTGTCCGCTTAAAATATACTTCTAGAAACATCCTCTGATCTTTTATATCACCCTCCTCTAGTTTCCCAAAATGCCAGTTTTACTATGGAAATTATCACACAGTTCCTTATTGTATACATTTCATTTGAACCCATATTCTCCTCACTTCCTTGAGGAGAGAAAATGTCATACTCATCTGTATATTCCACACACACCTACCGGAGGCACTTACAAGAAACTTTGACATAACTGGTCTTTTTATTTCCCAACAAGTTTTCACTTCAGTATTGATTTGTCCCTTATCATGGGCTTGATTCTCTACAAATTAGCATAAATGGATTTATGTAAATGGTTACTTCTTTCCATTAGGACAGATCATGTAAATAAAAGGGTTCTGTTTTCAAATAATCATGCCTTAACCCAAAGGATTATATGATGATGGAATCTTTAGGTCTTATGACAGGGTAGGGAGGCAGCTATTGTGAAGCAGGCAGGGCTCAGTACCAAGGGCCTCCCCTGCTTCCCCAGCACCACCAAAGCCTCATTGGGTCTAGGTGGAGGGTACAACACAGGAACCTCCTTGCATGACCAGGGATATCTACTCTGCTCATAAAGAAGATCAATTTGTTGAACCTCACTTAGGGTCTTGCCTGTTAGTATTTTCATACAACAGGTTAATGGGCAAGCAAAGAGCTGGGATGGGGGAATGAGCTGAAACACTGCAAGCTACACTTCAGGTGTGACTTTCTAACCAGCTGCCTAATTATACATTTAAGTGTTCAAACAATGTAGGATAATATTGATCTCTACTTTTTATGTGAATGTTTAACTTCAAAGTAGAATTTTTTTCAATGACAGCATTTTAAGACCATTTTGAAAAGTAAATTGCTTTACATTTAAAGGTTTCTGATAAGCTCTTCACTAATCCATTCCTTTTGCACATATCACTAAGAGAGCCTGGGTCAGTGAGAAATACTGCATTCAAATGGATGTACTGAGAAATTGAGGACTGAAAACAAATTTTTAAAAATTATTTTCCTATGAGAAAATGTAATAATCATGGAAAATGTAATGAAATCTTTGTGAGGAAAAAACGCTTCTTGGGAAAATGTTATAAGAACATTATAGATTTCCAAATGCCACATTATGAACAAGAGAGGATTACATACACTTCAACATGCAGAATATGGCAGAAAATGCAGACATACTCATACTACAACCTTTATTCTCTTCTGGAGCGCCGTCTTCTGTAGTTTTCTTTTCTAGCACAATTCCAGAAAAATCCGTAATTACCTAAAAGAAGGGGAAAAAGGAAATGATACAATAGGTATGTTTAAAAAACCTTTTCACAGTGCAAAAATTTGTACAGTTAATCCAAATAATCATTATAACATATAAAACAGATAAGTGGACAATAAAAAGCAACAGTACATCTCTCTACAATAAGGAACCGCTGTGATACGGTTAACATTTTTATATCATATCTTATATCACATTAATGCTTAAGGATATAATTCCTGTGCACCAAACCAACCTACTTTTCCCAACAGCTTAGGAACTGAATCATAGCAATTAGTCCGGCTGCCAAGTCCTGCTACCCTGAAATACAGATACATCTGGCACTGCGATAATGGCAAAAGCCTTTACCATATGATAACTACACTTTATACTGCATATGGAATTACTATAGAATCTAGAAATCTGTTTCCATACAGACTTCAATATATAATTTAGTGTACAAGTTATTTAACATATATAACTAAAATAAAGAATAGTCAATTTGTAGGAATTTCTAGAATACAGAAACACATCAAAATCTAGTGAAGAAACTCATTACGTGTTCCTACCTCCAAAGCTCTGTCATATTGTTTGTTAGAAATGTATAGTTCAGCTGCTATGTTAACATCCTCCATGGAGACAAGGGCCTGGTGTTTTGAGAAAGCTTCTTCAATTATGTTAATAGCTGAAGTAACATCATTGGCTTCATAGTAACTCCTAAAAAAAATAAATGGCAAAACGGATGAGTACTTACTTCAGATTACAGAATTACACTATAAAACTCATTCCTTGCTAGGCCCTTTATTAACTATGATTTTCATTTTCTTAAACTTTGAGAAGAGAAAAACTCTTCTTTAAAATCATCATCACAGTCAATCTAGAGAAAGCCGTGCTATGTCAGTGTAACGTCTCAGTGTCAAGCGTCTCACTCTCCAGAAGCTGCCTCCTATCATCCCACCTGAGGCCTCTGTAACCCAACACGGACAACTCTGCTATCTCACTGGGCTCGACAGAGCACTGATCCTGCCACCTTTTCACTCACTGTCTCTGTGCCCTTCCTGTCCTCACGTGCCTTCTCCTCCAGGGTCCAACACTGTAATTCCTCCCTTGCACGTCTCAGTTCTCTTGCCCTTCTCTCCCTTTATTAATCTGATAAACCCCCAACCAAGTTAATACAAATATGCCTACTCTCTACCACCACCTGTCAAGCTGACCATGCTGACTGGACTCACTAGCCTCAAGTGCACCCATCATGCTGACCAGAAATCTTACTAGGTGTTTAGTCCAGTACTCTTCAAACTTGAATGTGCATACAGAGTAACTAAGATCTTGTAAAAAAAAAAAAAAAAAAAAAAGCATATTCTGATCCAGTAGAGCTGGGGCAGGGCCAAGATTTTCTACATTTGTGACCCATTCTCAGGTGATCAAATGCTGCCCGTCTGTGGGGTAGCAGGGAACCAAGGACCTGGACGACTATTTCACATCTTCCCCTCTCCCGTCAAACCTCTAATACTCTCCCATCCTTACTCTCTATGATGACCGTACTTCTTATTTTACAAAGAGAATCAAATTGACACATCCCACATACTCCCAGCACATCTTCCAATTTATGCACACCCATGGCTCTATCCTCTTTCTCCACTTATAAGATCAATTAGATCCCATTCCCTACAACCTGACTCAAGGATATCACTCAACCAATTGTCCCTTCTTTCATATATCTTCAATGAGTCTCTCAATTGTGGATTATCCCATATCAATACAAGTATGTTACAATTTTCCCCAACTTAAAAAAGATCTCTCACCCCAGTAGCCCATTCCAATCACCTCCCATTCTTATGCACCCCTAATAAGTTTCTCCAAAGAGCACCTATCTCCCAAAACCCTCCCCCCATCTCCAATGTCAACAGTCAGTCCTCATTTTACATGACCTCTCTGGAGTACTCCACACACATGATCATTCCTCCTCCCTCAAGTGCTTGCTTAAGTAAATTTCTAGACTACCATGTTCTCAGTTTCCCCCTACTTTATTGTCCATTTCCTTTCAGTCTCCCTGTTTCCTCCTTATCTTACTGACTTCTAAACACAGGAATGCCTCAGTGTTTAGTCCTCAGAACTCTCCCCTTCTCTCTCTCTTACACACACACACACACACACACACATCACGTCCTATCACAAAATCCTCAGAGTCTAGCCTTCAGAATGTATCTAGAATCTGATTACTTCTTACCTCCTCCTGCTGCCTTTGTCCTGGTCCAAGCTACCATTATCCTGTCAATGAATTATTGCAATAATTTCCTAACTGGTCTCCCTGCTTCTGCCCTTACCACTTCTTGATCTATTCTCAAAAGAGCAGCCAGAACTGATGCATTTAAAATTAAAGTCAAACCATGTCAGTCTCATACTCAAAACCTTCCAATTGCTTCCAAACATACTCAGAGTAAAAGCCAAGTCCTCACAATGCCCACAATTGCCAAGTGATCTTTTCCTGACACCTCTGACCTTACCTCCTGCTATACTCCCCTTAAGCCCTCAGCTTCCATGTTGTTCCCTAGGCATACCTCTGCACGCCATTTCCTTTGCCTCTGATACCCTTCCCTAAATATCTGTTCCCATACCTCTTTCAGTTTACTTTCAGGTCTGTATGACCACTACATAAGGAATTAAGTTCTTCTCTAATCACCCTACTTAAAATAACACAGTCCTGTCCTTCAACTTCCTGTCCTCCTTGCCAGCTTCATTTTTCTTCATATCCCTTATCAATAGGTGACATACCATATCTTTAGCTGTTTCGTTTATTGCCTGTGTCCCCTAACTACAATGTAAGTTCCACAAGGGAAGGGAATATTAAAACTCACTCAATAATGATCTCCTAGTGTCCTGTACAGTGTCTAGCACATCACTTACATACAATAAATACTTCTGGAGGAAAAGTAGGGACCAAGTAAAAGCCTAATCAATCAGAAATTACAGTAACAGAATTCCACATAGAAAAGATTTCTATGGCAGTGGCAGAACTGCTCATCACCACCCTTTCTTAACAAAAGTGTTATAAATAAAGTGGAAAACAAAATTACTACATAGACAATCTAATAGTTTATTAAGTAACTATTACTGGACTAACTACTAGGACAGCTACAGATATGACAGCAGATAACCTGGGAAGATCCTCAATGCTCATTATATATATACATCAGGAATCAATTTAGGGTTGCTTTACCTTAACAAACTTCCTAAAAATGCTTCTAGTACTCCTATATAACCCATACTGGGGAGGATAGGGGGTGATTTCACAGCTAACCATCTTCACAGCAATGGCCATAGGATTAAAAGGGTTCACCCCTAAGACACCCAGATAGGGATGGTTGCTCCTAGGCTGAAATACTCTATGTAACAAATATCCCTATAATAGACAGCATACCACAAGGCATCACTTAGCCAAAATATTTTCTGCTATAATTGATGTACAGCATATCAGAGGAATAAATGCAATAGATGCAGTATTTTAGATGCATGTGTCAACCATAAAGAAAATTTTTTATCTTAAAATGTTATTCTAGTACTGGCTCAAAATAAAATGATTACATAAGATTCAGATCACAAGCATTTCCTTAGCACATCACTAATAAATAATTCAAAATGTTACTGCAAATACACATAACTGAGTACATAAATGCACAAACATCAACTAAGTTATGAAAACCTGAGAACCTAGTCATCCTTTCAGAATATGCCCCATTTTTAATCTTCTGAGCACTTGGAAGGTAATCATGTATACAAATTTTTCCAAGCACTAACACAGTTAACTTGGAAATGGGAAAGTACTGAAGAAGAAAAAACAAACAAACAAACAAACAGAAAAGAACTGGGGAAAAAAGAAAACAAAAACCCAAAATACAGGAAGTAAAACATATTTTTGACTTCTTAAAATGTATATTCTAGTTCGAATATATGCCTTCAATTCTAACATGATTAACAAGGGTTTCACTCCAAACTTACTTTGCCATATCTCTAGCCAACTGCATGAAGCGTTCTCCATCAGATGGAGACAATAGGTTTAAAATACGCCTATAACCATCCATTGCCATTTTATGATCTCCCATCTGTTCATAGAGGCTTGACCGCTCCCACAAATAACGGACATTAGTAGGTTCATATTTAAGAGCTAAAGAGAAAAAATGGAATATAAATTATGATTTTTCACAACAAGGGGTTCATGGTACCTGGGTGTGACCCATCCTTTTTTCTGAAAATTTAATAAACACTCTAAACCAATTCTCCAACGGTTATTCTGGAGGGCACCTACCTTCACAGGAACTCCCAGCTAGGTTTGATCCAAGACCAGAAAGAATCTGAATCTCCATATTAATCTTCATTGGTCACTCTTAGTGTAATGTTAACCCTCAAGAAATAGCCCTAGAACTAACACTGACCTCAGTGGGAAACAGAAGTTAATGCTCTACCAACTTTTGTCCTATAGTAACTCACAATATAAAGTTGCTAATAAACATGAAAGCAGAGGAACCCCAAATACTTATCTCCAGTAGAACAGAATATAAAGAATAAATATATTTCATCTAACATCACCCCAGAGTAGCAAGTGAAGTTATCAAAAAACTTATTATGTAACATTTTATCAAACAGAATGAGAAAAACATTCTAATTACCTTTTGTGTAGCAAAAAATAGCCTGCTTAATATTATCTTGTTCCAGAGACATTTCTGCCAATCTAACCCATTCTTCAGTATTACTGGGATTTAAATGTGCAGCAATTAACTCAAACTGCAAGGATTTCTCCATGTCGCCTTGGTCCTCATATATCATGGCAAGAGTAGAAAACGGCTCATAAGCCAGAGGAGCTATAACAAATTCAAAAAACAAACTCTATTAGCTGAGGAAAGAGACTTGAGTAAATGTCACTCCTATGGCTCAATAGTGATCCGTTTTTTAATACTTAAACTCTTAAATCGCTCTAGCAGAATCATACAAACTATTTAGTGGAATTGAGAATAAACATGAGAATGTATTTACTTTACTTTCATACACTTCAAAATTTTTTAAGTATTATTTTCTCTAAGCAAAGTATAATTTCATGAAAAACCATACTCTCCACCATAACCCGCATGAAAATTCCTCTTTGTTAAGGCTAAATGCGGCTCAGTAAGTCAGGGAGTTCATCCCAGTGAGCATCAGCCACATCAGGGAGTTGAATTCTCATGATCGAGCAACCACACCAAGGAGTAGTCATGGATGAATGGATAAAGGATATCTAAGTAGCACCTAAACCCAGAATATCAAAGTGGATGGTTAATCTGCATTGCTGAAATAATGCTTCTGAAATGAAAGTCTATGATCAGAAACGTTTAAAATCAAAGATAATTGTCAAAAATAAACAGTTATAAACTGAAATAAAGGAACAGATAATACTGGAAAGGAGGAACCAAACAAAATATCCCGAAGGAAGAAGTTTGGTTAATCTTATTTTTGATGGGGTAAAAAAGAAAAAGCAGTTAGCTGAAATTATCCTAGTGAGTAATCCCGGAATGTACAGACTTCTAAAAGGACCCTTGTCCAGATGTAAGGAAAGGCCAAAGTACTGAAAAGATAAAAGTTCACGTATGAGAACGACTCAAGACACATCAGGAAAGCAAAATAGTAAATACAAGTGATTAGTCAAAAAGTCACTAATGAAGATACCCTTCACTATGCCCAGGATGTGTAGTTTAATGGAAAACGACAAGTAAAGAGTGTGTCTTTTTACCAAAAAGTAGATTAAAATAATCTAGCACTGCCTGATCTGAAAAATGGAAGGATAAAAGAGCCCTTTTAAAGTGGTTTTAACATAATGTATTTGCCATATCGAAAAAAGGATAACATTACAAAAAACCTAAAATCCCTAAAATGAAACATAAAAAAACAAACAAATAAAAAGAAAAAAGATTCCTGTAAAAGTTCAATAAACATTAATGATATTTCACTGAATGTGAATATCATTTTCTGGTGATGACCCCTATTCAATGCAAACTGGCAAATCACTGTTGGCACAATCCCCTCCAAACTTCTGACTATATTTTCCAAATAATACAGTATGACTATGTCATTAGACTATGTCAATAGAGTATGAAATTGCTATTGTCAGTAATCCCCACTGAACACACCCTGTCTTATGATTTCCATGCACATCAATATTGCCTCTTCACGTTCTCCTCGAGCAAAGCGAATGTTGGCTTCACCCATGAGACCTCTCAGAGCTCTGGGAAGTTTACTCCGAGGCCTCTTCTCCTGTACAGAAGAAAAATGACATTTAGATTAAAATATAGTCATGTCTTAGATTTCAATTCCAATCAAGTTAATAAATACCTAATACAGAATGGAAGTGAAATTTTCCTTTAAAACTTTTCAGAGTTCCAAATTGAGAACTAAGGACTAAATGGCTGCAGTTCTAACTGACTTATTAACGTTAAAGTCTGTATTTGAGGAAAAAGTCTAAAACTCAATCTCAGGAAAGAATGAAAATCATTCTATAATACTCTTCAAAAAGAAACACCTTAGAAAATTAAAACAAAAAGCAAACAAAAAAATCTTCCTGCAGTAGAAAGTTCAAAGCATAGCAAAATGTAAAAAAATGTAAAAACTAAAGTGGTCAGGGATTACTAAACTATTAATTAGAAAAATAAATGTAGACCTGGATGCTGCAAAATGGATTTATATGCCAGAAGATTTATGATCTACTGAAGATCACGCTCCTTTCAAATTCATCTATTCATGAGTATGGTTAAAAAATATTGTTATAATATGGGCCTTTTAATAGCAAACTATAGTACATTTTGATATATCCAATAACTACATTCTCACATTCTTTAAAAATCTGTAAAATGAAACATAAGAAATCAGTAACAGTAGTTGTCTCAGTATTTCCTTTCTTACAGTTTGAATTCTTTCCAAATATATGTATAATTTAAAGATTTCTTTCTCAATTACTCCACCACATTTTTACATTCTGTTTATAAATACCAAAATAAGTAACAACTTACTTTCATCATTTTCTTGGTTTCACGGTTAAGAACCATCTCCAATACAAACACATCACCTGCACTGGGCTGCTCAGGGGCTTCTTCTTCCTCCTCCTCTTCTTCCTCGTCCTCCTCATCATCTTCATTCTCTCCAAGCATGGAAGCAAACACTTTGTGAACTGACTTACTGACTCCATCCGATGTTTCTCCTGAAGAAAGACACATTAAGGTCGCAAATAAAAGCTTTAGAAAACCCAGTAATCAAAAGAAAAAAAAACAGCATATTTGGAACATGAATTTCTACCCTAGCAATAACAAACTTGAAAGTAAAACACAGACAAATGAACACTCCCAAAGACAACCCAAAGAAGACTATTACAAAGCCATGTATTTCATGACTCATCCTCTGCACGTCATCCAGATATATAGGCAACATTAAGTGAGAAGTCAGAAGCACACGTAGTAAATTAAAAGCAGGGATGAAAAAAATTAAAGAAATGTAAGACATTGTGAATAAAGTGAAGGTTCCTGTGGCCAGGATTCTCACCTGGCCCTGGTTGTCTAGCTCACTACACATGTGTGGGCAATACATTGTTATTGGCTCCACACGGTGGCACTGCTGCAAGCGTGCAAGAGAGCAGAGCGAGACTGCAGTGCAGGCAGCTCCAAGGACAGAGACAGAGACGACTGTAGGGCAGGAAGGCCCAGGGACAGAGACTGAGCTTGCTGCATGCAGACTCTCTCTGAATGGACAGGATTCTAGTGATTGACCTGCCACCGTAGAAATAAAGTTAGGTATAACCCTTTCACCCCAAGAACATTCTACTGTTATTTCTCGGGTCACACTGAATCCATAGTGAACTTGTCCGGGTCTGAAACCCATTGGCAAGACACACATAGACCTAAGAATTAAGTGTGTGGTACAGAACCAGGTGGTATAAGCACAGTGGTTAAAGTGAGGCCTCTAGAGCCAACCTGTCTGGTTTCAAATTTCATATCCACCTATCATTAGCTAAGTCATCTTGGGAAAATTGGGTAAAGCTCTCTGTACGTCAGTTTCTTCATTTGAAAAAAGAGGTTAATAATAATGTCTGCCTTATAGGGCTACTCTGAGGATGAGCTGTTTTTACATACACGCACTTAGAATAATGCTCAGCATATAGTAAGAAACTACTAATTGTTATTACTAATATTAAAATACTATTATTTCAGGACAAAATAACATGACCTATTTCATTTGTATCTGAGGATATCACTATGTAGAATGATTTTTTTGACTTCATAATCATGATGTTAGATAATCAAGAAGAGGTTAAATTTAGAAGCTAATTTTCTGTTAAAGCAGAAACATGTAACATTTTAGAAAAGTTCCAACAAAATATAAAACATATATTAATTATTAAAAATTAAAATACATACATATACACACACACAGACATATTTGTGTTCAAAAATCCTTAAGCTTATTCACTTATGTGAAATGCCTCAAGCACCCCAAAGATACTGGATAAATGAGATAGTCAATATGTTTAAGGAAGAAAACATTTTTAAAAAAAACCTCCACATGCTCTAAGCAACAAATTATTATTATTATTATGAAGTCATAACAATCATCTTCAAGAATTCTGAGCATCCATAATCAAATAAATGTGAAACGTATAAAATAAAATCCTACCAATGAATAAAATTACAGTAACAGAAAAAAAGAGAAAAGTCACATGGTCGTCTTGTTAGACACAGAAGCATTTGATGAAATGTAACACCCATTCCTAATAAAAACTATGTCAACTAGAAATGGAGGGGAATATCTTTGATTTAATAAAGAGTATCTTCAAAAAGTTTTCCACAGTTAATGGTAAATTATTCAAAGTTAATGGGAATGAGACAAGGGGGCCTACTATCACCACTACTTTCAACACTTTACTAGAGGCCTTAGCTGATGTAATAAGAGAAATAAAAGGTATAAAGGTGGAAAGGAAGAAATAAAATTCATTATCCACAGATGACATGATTAAGTATGTAGATGATCCAAAATAATCTACAAACTGCCAGAATACATGAATTTTGCTAGGTTCCTGGATACAAGGTCTAAATAAAAAAAACTGTAGTTTTCATATCATCAATAATGAAAGGAAAATGAAAAGAGGGCCCTATTTGCACGGTATGTAGGAAAAGTGCAAGAATTTCACAGTGATAGTCAGCAATGTATAAGAGGAAAAAGACAACAAGTACAATAGCCATATATTCCAATTAGCAGACTTGGCCAAAGCCTATTCAAAACTGACCCCTTTTTCTGCTCTGAAATATGCTCATGCTAACCAAGGGTCTTGGTAGAATTCTGGGACAATTTCTTTCTAGGAAATTGGGAGCTTTATGTCTTTAAAGGACTGACAGGATTACTTGAGCTGAGGTCATCCAGCCCTTGTGTGCCTGACAACTTATGATGAGCTAGAATTGGATTCCATCAACCCCTTTTTATAGGAAGGGCCTGGTGGCCACCTCTCAGGGACAAATTTAGGCAAAACGACTGGC
Source organism: Manis javanica (assembly GCF_040802235.1). Taxonomy (NCBI): domain Eukaryota; kingdom Metazoa; phylum Chordata; class Mammalia; order Pholidota; family Manidae; genus Manis; species Manis javanica. Next base: position 39,636,116 of record NC_133167.1, read on the forward strand.
AGGTATCCAAGGGTATCTGCTACCACAGTTGCACCTCAAAGACCTGATGATGTAATAGCTACTCCTGAATAGATAAGGAAGGACCCATAGGTTGTTAACAACTTCACCCTCCTTTTCCACATCACCTGCCTGGCAATATTAGAAATTTCAACACCCATTTTTCTCTCTTCTTTGCCCTTTCTTACTCACTTGGTCCAAGGAGGCAGAAATAAAACTTGTTTTCTGTTCCCAATTCGTGTGTGTTCTCCGTATAGAAGTTTACGTGTTTAGGGGGAAAAGAACCAGTTTTTACTTCTACCCCTTAGAACTAGGAACTTTAGTTTTCAATCAGACCCTACAAACAAAGCTACACTCTAACTGATAGTTCAGCATCACAGGTAACTTGACATGGGTAAATGGACACCATAAAGTATTATCATACTCTGATCATTAGAGTTTTATTTATCACTAGAAATTAATAAATATGCATGCTATTTCATCATTTAGGCTCTGATGAGTTTAATTAGTCTGGTGCACTAACCAAATTTAATTTTCTGGACATACAGAATGAGGACTGAATCCTAGAATGCAGTAGCATACCATGCTGTGTGGGAGGTCCCATCTGGGCAGCCAACTGGCCTTGTATTCTGAGATTTCTATCTTACCTTCTATAACTAAAGCAGTGGTTTGGAAGCCACTTTGCAGAGAACTATAATCCATTACATGTTTTGGGAGTATAATCTGGAAGTAATTAGTAACCGATGGGGCCGATTAAAAAAATAATGACTCTAAAAAAGCTCCCAAATACTCATGTCAATTTGAAATACTTTTCCACAAATATAAGCCATAAAACTAATCATTACCATATTCAATAATTCAACAAATATTTACTGAGCACCTACTACACACCAAGCATTATGCTCCTACTAAACCAGGTTATCAACAACAGAGTATCGTTGCAATGAAAAATATTTTTACTAAATTATTAGGTATTTCACACAGGCAGCAAATGATCTTAACATACCTTCACTGACATCTTTGTCCTGGGATTTCGTAGAATCTTTTCTCGATGAGGATGGAAATTCAGAGTCATATGGACTTTCATCAGCTGATAACTTTCCTTTTTCCTGAAGACTCTGTGATTGAAAATTAATTAATGATTCCAAAAACTAATGCAGATTTAGCTCTCCCCAGTTAAGAATAGAGCGTTTGCCTTTTTCTACTTCTATAAAACTTGAGCTCTGCACACAGAGTATGTGGAATCTAAATTTGAATATTGTCTAGTCATTGCAGAGTATTTAGGTCTCATTCCTCACGATTATCTGAATCAGTTATTGGTAAAAAATAATAAAACTCTTAATGATTTCATTTACCTAAATGTTGTCTCCTAGCTTTTTAAAAGGCAAGAGTGGGGCACCATTAGTCTCATGAATTAGGAAAGAATCCACCAGCTAATTTCAAGGGTGCAATTACTTCTATCTTCCCTCGCATTTTAAATTTGTGAGAACACATGGAAAGCTCAGATAGTTCAAAGTAAGTATGAAAAAAACACGTGAGTGAAGATTTGTTCTCAGGAAAATTAACTTTTCTGCCCAAAATTCCATCACACCACTGGGAGACTCCTCAAAAACGGGGGCTCAAATCCTTCAGTTTAGAAATTGAGACACTGAGGTCTTAAGGAAGAGAGGGGAAGTGTCCACCCAAAGTCACAAAAAGACTTGGTTGCAAACTAGGGCTCGAACCACAAACTCTCCAAACTCCACTCCCCACTCCCCTATTTAACGTGCCAGCGTTAGGCTACCCTCAAGTAAAAATTTACTATTTCGGAAAAGAAAAAGGGAGGTTACTACTGAGACAGTTTTTTAGTGGGGGAAACGTTTTTAAAAGGAGCTGAGCACAGGCATGAGGTGAGAACCGAGGTTTCGGTAAGAAGGGGGTTAGAAGCTACTGGAAGTTCCCGGCTGTCCCATCACGGAGAATGGGGTCCTCCGGGTCCCCCATATCTAACTGTATTACGGCAAGACAGCGAGGTGCTTCCGGGCCTAGCATCTCCTCACTTTCTTCTCGCGCGTTTTTCTCTCTTCTCTCCGCCTTTCGAACTCCTCAAAGGAGATCTTTCCTTCCAGGTAGTCGATGAGCTCCGGGCTGAACCCCGACATGTCTGCGGAGTCCTGACAAGTAGCCCCAGCAACGGTCAGCGCAGGAGATGCACGAAGTGCGGCGCCTCCCAGTCGCTTTCCGGTGCTGGGGCGCCGAGAGCAGGGATCCGGTGTTCTCACGGGAAACCGGCCCGTACTGCGCCCCAGCTGCAGCGCCAGGGTTCCGCCGGAGCGTCTGGCCCTGCCTCCTTCCAAGGGGCTCGCCGCTGTGGGCGGGGCCTCCGCGGGCCTGGTGAGAGCCTACTGCCCAGGCTCAGACCGCCTGTTTAAAACTATTAGGGAGTTGGGGGAAAAATGTGATTTCAAGAAATTGTCCTTACCTCAATTATTTCCCTCAATTCTCCAATCCATTTCTTTTTCTGAATGTTTATTCTTTAAGTTGATTTGATTTTTGTTTTAGAGATTATATTCTGAATTTGACCATTTGCACTGCCATGTAAATGTTCTACTTTCCAGTTCTCCCCTGCCACAAAATGCTAAAGCCCTCCCCTAATTTATTCTCCAACTCTAATCTCTTCCAATCAATGGCCTCATCAGTTTTCCTGTTACCCACAAATCCTCAAACTCTCCCTGACTTCAGGCTCCTTCCCAGTCTGTAAAAAAGGTTCTCTGGACTTTATGTTCCACCTCTAACTCCCACCCAAGTGTTCTTCTTTTCTTAACTATCTTTTAGAAAGAATCAAATGCTTGATATGATTACCATACATTGTTGCCCATTTACTGTAGAGCATGTACTATATCATATGCAGATTATGTACATATCTCAAAATAATCCTTAAAAATGGATGATATTATTCCTAATGCCAAAGTCCTGTATCTAATAAGTGGCAGAGGCAGGTTTGGAATGCTGGCCTATCTGACTCCAAATCCCATGCTTGAAATTAATATAATATACTGCCTCCCCTCCTGGAACTATTTCACCTCCTCCACACTACTGTGGGTTTTTTTTACCTATTTATCTTTGTGAACTCTCCTCAGTAGCCTACTAATCTGTGCCCAATACAAATTTATGTATTAAATTGGATGGAATTCAAAGCGCCTTGGGAATGGGCAAGGGAATTGAGGCATGGGGAATGCAGCTCAATATGACGCTAAAGTTAGAGATAAGTTACAGGGAGCCTATCACCCCGGCCTTTGTTGCCTCTTTACCACAATCTAGCTGAGGATAAAGAACAGTAGGATGGCAGAATGAGGAGCCAGGACCTGCATGAGCAAGATTTCCAGGTGAGAGAAAAATATCTCACAACAGGAAGTCATCCCCTTTCTCATAATGAAGGATCCTCTGGGCACTACTTGGGTATAAAATAAGGCTATCTAGCAGTCTAGGTTGGATTCAGGTACTCTACAGAAGTCACAGGGAAATTCTCTCCTCAATTTTTCCAGTCAATTAGGAAACTGCATCTAAGAGGAAGGTAAGAGTCTCTAGTCCTAACTCTCCTAGGAGAAAAGAAGGGAATCAAAGGGAGGAAAGATAGTCACCTGGTAAGGAGAATGCTCCCCTAAGGTCCAGATGGCTTAGGCTAGCTTATTTTATGATGGGCTGTCTGGAATACGGGAATAACAGTTGTGAAGGTATAGATTCATGTTGTGGAAATAGGGAGCAAGAGGCAGAAGGACAGTTTTTCCACCGTTAAAAAGAGACAACAGGCTCAAAATAGAGTCATGTATGCTAAATCCACATCACCAAAGTGCAACTTAATAGCTAACTTTATTACAGTTTCACCCTCTCTCAACAGTGGAATATTAAACCAGTCAATGAGGAATTGCCTTCTCAGCACTAGTGAGGTAATGTGACTGAGAAAACCCTACTGTCCCTTAAAGGAAGGTGATTCTTTGCTATTAACTTCCTTGTCCTGCCCTCTTCTGTCTATAAGTCTTTCATTCTGTACAGTTCTTCAGAGCTCCTTTCTGCTGAATGGGATGCTGCCCAGTTCATGAACTGTTGAATAAAGCCAATAAGGTCTTTGAAATTTATGCAGTTGAATTTTGTTTTTTAACAACAGCTATAGAACACCTTGATGACATGAAAGTTCTCTTAAGGTCAGAATGTAGCAACATACCCTGAAATTGTAATCTTTCTGTTTTTCTTTTCTCCACTTCCTTGAATGTGATTTTTTTCCCCTGGCGAGTCAGAGGCATCCTTATCACCTTGAGAGAAAGTGGAATTGTTATAGCAGTAATGAAAATAGCAAAAGGAAACTTTTACAACTTTCAGACTGGTTTTTGAGACTCAAAATGGAATGTCTAAAGAAAGCAGAACATTGAATTTCCACCATGACAATAGAATTAAGAATACACAGGGAGGAGATGACCTCATCCTTTCTCTTCATCAAGGGGATGAGCAAGGATGGGGTGTGACCCTATTCAGGAGATAATTTTCCCGTAGTTTAATCACTTTTCTGCCGAAGTTTGTGACAGCTTTCTTTCTGGGTTATCTTTTCAAGGAGGTCTGTAGAAGAGCCTTGAAAGACTAAGATATTATCTCCCTCTGGGGTGGAGGACAGATCTGTTTTCTAACCAGTAAAATATAAATAATGTTTCCCTCTGATGCAACGGTTGGGCATGTTTGTTAGTAGTTCCCTTTAACATGGAGAATTTCCTAAGTTTGGGCTCATCAGCTGTGGCACAAGCCTACTTATGCCCAGCATATACCTGGACTCACCTCCACAGGGACCCCACAATACTTGTAGGAGGACGAGATCCAGTGTGAATGCCAACCTTATGCTGCCTGCCATGCCGTGAAAATAATGTCCATTACCTCAGACCCAGGAGTCTCTTGCCTGTCAGGGTCTATGAAACTGTAGCAGGCTACCATGTAGCCTACAAATAGGGTAGAAGCTCACACCCTTAACAGTTCTGGACCACCCTAGATCTGGGATAGGGGACAATAGGCCATGTCCTGGGGATGAGATACGCATCAATGAGGAGCAGAGTCAATGCTGAGAGGCTGTCAAGGACCCATGGAGAGAATTACTGCAGACCACCTGAGAGCCTAGATCATCTGTAAAACATTTATTTTCAATGGAGGAAACACCACACTTCTGCTGTTTTCCTAGCAACTGTTCTCAGCCAAGCAAAATCACTTTCCCAGGGGGCTTTTAGAGTAGGGAGGTTCAAATAATTGGGCAGGGTGTGGAAACGACTAACATATAGTGTCTGGACACCAGATGTGCTAAATGGTCACATATAATGAAGACTTGTCGTTCCCCAACTGCCAACTGCATCACGAGGAATAAACTCTAGTCCGTATGGAGTGTTGTCATTGCAACAGCCAGCTGCCAATTGTGAGGAATTCTCCAGCAGAAGGATGCATGCCTCTGCCCTGAGGCCTTGCAAGCTCATAGCTGAAAGTCCTCTGTGGATTCCCATCCTTGTTAAAGGCTCTGAAACTGGTAAGTATTCCCTTTGCGGATGTCTTGACACCCAGAGCAAGGGGGCAAAAAGCAAAGGGAAAACCAAGGACTGGTTAGTACTTGAGTGGAATTGGACAGGGGTGAAATGCTCCCTACCCCTCTACCATTTATCTGAATAGTTTATATTTTTATGAAGAATAGCTCCTCAATGATTACTTTCATCTCTTAAATGGTAAAAAACACAATCTTGACGTGAACTAGGAGTAGCTTCCATTTCTGTGTAAACAATAGCAGAATAGCACATGTTTACTTTCAATTCAACAACTATTTGTTGAACACATGCTACATGCTAGACATTATGCTAGGTGCTGAAGAAATATAAATGGCTTAGGTATGATCTCTGCTCATAAATACCTCACACATCCCTCCAGGAAAAACAGACATATATCAACTAGTTACAATAGAACATATTAAACCAGCCACAGAAATCTGTCTTAGCATAAATATTTTATTTTTATATTCAGTATCAATCATCCACAAAAAAGCCACAGAAGACTATTTTGGAATGCACAGGTTAATGTGATTAGGACACCAATGTTTGCATTCAGGTACAACGCTTGTTTTGCAGGAATCACAGGGAAAATGATGCAGCTCTCCATAAAGATACAGGAAAAGTTGCTATTCCAAGTGAGGATACGAGAATCAGAATAATTCAGCCCCATCTGGTTGGGAGGAGGACACGGTTGGCTGTAAAAGAAGGGAAATCCACCCATTTCTACTCTCCGTTCTTAAGGAGGTTGTGTGCAAAAGAGAATCAGAGCTGGGGTGGGGCTAGGATATTTGGTGTAGCACGGGGTCCACCTCTAAACATAGTGGCAGAGAACATCTCACAGAGATCCTAGCAATTCCTAGTCTCCCAAATTTCTTTGTTTTCCATTTCAACTTATTTATGGATATTTATCACTTACTCTCCCTTGGTATGAAACTTAGATTGTGAGATCTTTCAGTAACATATGCATCTCCTCTTTAGGAAAAAGACAAATTTTAAGCCTAAATCCCTATTACATATGATGAACTACAGTAAAAATTTGCAAAGTCCCTTTGAAATAAAAACAATGATTGATAACAGGTAATAAGCATACAAGACAAGTTTTAAAGACAAGCTTCAAGTAAACATGTAATTTAGAAGATCATCATCTCTTTTGACTCGTAATGTCCCGTAGCTCTTACAAAATATCTGCAGTGTTCTACATCAATGTTCATGGTTATAGAGTGGGAAAAAAACTCCAAAAATAGACCACTGAGTCAGATTATCTCCCAAGGGTCAATCTATTTATATGCAAATCTGGAAACGTAGAATAAAATCATTACACATTGACAAATAAAAGTAGAGGGAAAAAATGTTTAGCCATGACCATGATTAAAATTTTTTAATGAGAAGCTTCACCTGTAGTTCTAAAATAGCCAGAACCTGGAAGAACAAGAAAATATTATGAAATAGTAAATAAAAACTACACAAACACCACAAAGACCCAAAGATCAACATAGTTCAGTGAAAACTCTTTGTTTTTTCATTTTCTAATCAGAGATGTTAGGAAAGGAGAGTTTGTAATTATGAAATACTCTCCAAACATTTGCTTAGCTTCTTACACAAAGCCAATTAATTTCCGTTATATTACAACACTACCAACTGGGTGCTTGCTCTGTTTTCCTGCCTTAAATATTACTTCATTTCATGCTCACTTGGAAGTATTCATTTGATATTTTCTCTGATACCTCTGTGAGTTAGACATTAGCACCTGCAATTTATAGATGAAGAAACGAAGGCTTACAACCAACGTGCATGCACCACTCTCCCACACTGAAGTAGCCCTTGTGGTATCAGTAACTACTTCTCTGTATTAGTGTCTGATAGCCTAGGGCCTACATGTGAGAAAAGTCAAGGTAACCCTTCATTAACATCTTTCTGCTTATTCTATTTTCTCAGGATAGAAGTTTTCAAGTGCATATGCCACATGGTAAATTACGTCTTCTTTTTAGAATGACAATCATTATTTTTAAAAATCACACTCAAAAGAACTAATAATCAAAATATTTTCACATGCACAATGCAGTGTAACAATGGTATGCTTACTCACAACTTCATCCCTACACCCACACCACGGAAGAATGGGGAGTGGATTTCGATTATGATTCACTTCCCTTTATTATTCATCCAAACCAACGCTAATAAACTAGAGACATAGTGCATTTTCTTCTAATGTGCCATACCTGTTACTTTATAAATAGCAAGCATTTATTTGATAAGAATGCAAAAAGAATAAGATTAACAAAATTCAAATCTCATAAATATATTTCTAATTTTTTTCCTATGAGAAAAATAACATCTTTACTAATATTCCTTTTATTTTCTTTAGGTGAGGAAGTTGAAGCTCAAATATATGTTTATTATTTCTCCTCCAGAGACCCTTTCTTTTAACTTTATCTTTCTATTTTATCCAACTGCACAATTCACATACTTATTTATATATGATTTTCTACCTAACTTTAGCTATATGACCTGAGTCTGAAAAAAAGATATAGGTAAAAGTGTGTGGTATTCCACTATATTTAATAATGCTATTAAAGGTGATAATTCTACTATTTTAATATACCTCTTCCCAAGAAAACTATGCTTAAAAAATCGTAACTATCATTTCTTTTTAAAACCAAATCATAGACATCTGAACCAAATCCAAATATTAACAGCAATGAGTATCATCAGAATTGAGCATTAATTTCTCTGAGGAAAAGAAAATCATTTTCAAATAAATACTTTCAAAATCTCTTTATGACTTAAGTTGGATGTTTGGACAAATCCTGGGAATAAAGGGATCATTTTTACCTGTGCTCAGAAGAAACAGTCAGCCTTTGAGGAAACTGGGAAAGGAGTTTTTCTGCTCCTCATAATCTGCAAACGCAGAAGCAATAAACTCTGATTCAAAAGACACAGGTCTGGGATTCTGGTTCATGACGAAAGTATTTGGGAACCTCCCAAGATCAAGACCTCTTCCCTTAAAATATGCACGAAGGGTTCTGAAAAACTGAAGAAAGAAAACGATCAGTGCCATATAAAAATTAAACATCCAAAAAGCTCAGAGATGAATATTTTCCCCATCTCTGTTTTCCCCCTGAGTTGACATTAGTCCTAATCTAAGCGGAAGGAAGTGGGAAACCTCGAAATAGAAGTACAAACTTTGGTTACTTCTATTCCACCTTCCTCTCCACTGTCACTTATCATGCCTTCTTTCTGACATTTCAGCCCTAAGCAAGGTAATTCACCATTCTTGTGGAAATCAAGGGAGGTATATCACCTACTTAGTAGCACCATGGTCAAAGGGGTCTTTGCTAGCACCTCTGAGTACTGAAGCCAGAGATTAAATCGACCACCGCAGTGATCAGAGCTCGGCGCACCCTCTCTGAAGGGTGGGGACGTCCCAGTCTGTCTTCGGCTACAGTTTCTTTTCAGACCTGGGTTTTCCTGCTTTCCTTTAGGAAAAGGTTTTACAAAAAACACATAAAATGTTCCGTGGTTGGAGGAGAATAATGATTCCATTTTCATCCATGGCACAAAGACCCCTGAGAATGACATCTCCATGCTTCTTCAGGGGTAACAGTGAACCTGTTTGTCTAACGGTTTGCACAGAAGCTGTGCAAAGGGCTATTTGATTGTTTTAATCCTATGTTGTTATAGTTCACATAATTTTCTTTGAGAAACTATGTTTGGAAATAATAATGTTAGTATGTTTATTGAACTTAACATATTTTCTTTGAGAGCAACTATGCTTTGAAATAGTAATGTTAGTATGTTTATTGAACTTAGCATATTTTTAAAAGAGAATTTTTACTGATATCTTTACGGTTTTCTTCTTAGACAGCCTTATGTTGAAAATAATGCCTACCAAAGACTACAGGTCAACTTTCAGTTTTTGCAATTGAGCTTTGCATGTGTTGGTTGTATGAGAATCTGTTTTATTATCAATTCAATCTAAGCTATGCAAAAAGCAATTTCCTCTTGATTTTGTATATGTATCAGAAACTAAGTCTATAAAATCAGTGTGTTCTCTAAGATCATTTGCAAATGTAATGTGCTGTGTGTGTGTAAGATCCTTTCTAAATATATGTTTGTTTCTCCTTACAGAAACAAATGTAAATTGGCCAGAGGAACAATAGGACACCGGCCACTACGCTAGCAAGACCCTCACATGTCCTGCTGAAGAATCTTCCCAGAGCTTGGCAGCCTCCTCTCCACTGTGGTCTAGCAGAGTGCAGTGTGCATAAACCCAGAGAGGGTCCTGTTCCGCCCTGCCTCTCAGCTGTCCCTGAGCATGTTCTTACCAGATCTCGGTTTCTGGGGTTGTTGCGGGGCTTCCATTTCTCTTCGTTTCTCAGCATGTGTCCGTGAGCAAGCCCGAGTAGTGCCAGGCCAACACACAGCAGCAGGAATGCTTTGGGCATGGCGGAATGAAGCTGAGCAAGAGCAAGGACGAGGGAAAATATCAGCAGTCAGAGAGGGAGAGAAGAGAGAGGAGAGGAGAGAAAAGGAGAGAGGAGAAGAGGGGAGCAAAAACAGAAAAGAGAAAGAAGAAACATTTTTAAAAGACAGACAATGAAGAAGTAGTGTATCAGTTCACCCTAATTTTGCAGACTTGTTTTTCTCCGGATTCATCTGCATATGAAGCCCCCCAGATACAGCTGATTAGCTTAAAAGAGTCCACGAGGAAGAAAATGTTACATAGTGATACACAAAGCAATTATGAATACAACCTACAAAGTCTAAGTATGGCTTTTCATCTTTGAAAAAATGCACTTTGTGGTCTCCAAAGAAAATGCACTTCATAAAAAAGAACAAGCAAACAAATCTTAAGTTACTCATAAATGTTAAGACAGTAGTCTCCAAAGAGAAAGAAAAATATATACCCCAAACCGAGAAATGCGCTGTACACACATCTGAGACAGACACAGACCACACTGGCCTAAGTAGAGATTGTCTCCCACCCCAAGGCATGAAATGGAAATGAAATACACAGAAGGGCTAATAAAACTTACCAGGTTTGGGCTTTGGCTGGTCCTGGTTGGTACCCCACCTACAATCAGTAAGGCAATCACGGCTACTTATAACCAGTGGACCGGTTGCAGGTAGGTGTCTCTGACGTGAGCAGGCGCAGTTCAAAAATAATGATTCCATTTTCATCCATGGCACAAAGACCCTTGAGAATCACTACTTCATGCTTCTTCAGGGGTAACAGTGAACCTGTTTGTCTTATAAATACAGCAACCTCTCCTCCAACCACGGAACATTTTATGTGTTTTTTATAAAATACACAGGCACTTCCATGCAGCCAAGTGGCTTTCTACTTTTTCACTTTCAAAAGACGGTGTATATACAGCAGCTAGGAATGTGATGAGGATTATCCCTCCTAATAGAATGTTCGTTTGCAAATATCGGCTTCTCAAATTAACAGCATTTTTTGAATAGGAAATTCTACTCCAAGAGACAAAATTGCTTTTTGTGACCTACACCTTATATTTGTTCTGAGAATCTCAGGAAGCTTGGCAAGTTTTCAATAGTGGCACAGTTTATCATAATACCCCTTCAAAATAGAGCAAAAAGATAGCACGTGTTTCATGGAAAAAAGCAGCATCCTCTTGCTGAATAAATGCTATCTGTAGAAAATGGTAGGGTTGAGAAATTGAACTCGATGAGTTACAAAGTTGCTTTGGTACCAGTAATTCAGAACAATCCAGGAAAAGCTCTTTGTGAGAAGGCTAGTAATCTAGACTGGAGATTGTCTGGCTATTAACTCTCTAGAAATTGTCTAGTCTCAGTCTTTCTATCTTGACTTTGAGCAAGTCACTATGACCTTCATTTGTTCGTTTCTTTGTTCATTTTACAAATTTTTATTGACTTCCTACTACTTGCCAGGTACTGCACTAGGCTTTGAGGATAACATGGTAAGAATAATAAATATAGGCCCTACCTTCATTGAACTGACAGATTAGTGGCAATATAGACAATCAAAACACATAAACAATTTATAAAACAAATATAAGTGATATAAATATTATAAATCCAAATGATAATTTCTATGAAGAGAAAGTAGGGTCTATAAGAGTGTAAGAAGGGGGATTTGATTTGGTCTCAGGGGTCAGGAGAGCTTCTATGAAGAAGTAACCTTACATCTGATAGATGAGTGGGAGTTACCAAGGGAGTACAGAGGGGGAAGAAGTTCAAGCAAGGTGAACAACTGTGCTAGACCCTGTGGCTGAAAGGAACATGGCACATTAAAGCAACTGAAGGTAAATTAGCACGCCGGGAATAGAGGGAGCAGGGGGTAGCCTGCTGCGAAATGGGGCTGGTCAGGGGTCAGATTATGATCTTTCTGCTGCAAGTAATGCTCACTGATTGAAGGGTTTTAAGTGTACTAGATCCTATGGGAGGCAGGGCTAAGGGGAAGAGAATTTCCAGACCAATTCCCAGGGCTCAGGATTATGCAGTTGAGTGGAGTACATGCCTTTAGCTGAGAAATCAAACACTGGCATGGAGTGAGGGTCAGGAGTTCCAGATGGAGCACTGAGTTTGAGGAGCTTCTGAGATCTCCAGGTGGGGATGGAGAGTGTATATCAGGATACCCAGGTCTGGGTTCAGAGGGGAGGGGTGGGAAGGAAATGTAAATATGGGATTGTTAGCATATGAATGGGTGAGAGTACCTCAGTACAAATTAGCAAAGGAGAAGAAAAAGTGGCCTAGGAGTTGGCTTTGAGAAATTTTAACCAGTAACAGCCATATACAAGAATCTATACAAAAGAGACACTGGAGGTACGGGGGAAACCAGGAAAGTATGGAAGCAAAGGAAAGAAGTGTTTCTAGAAGGGACAAATTGGGTAAAATGAGACTGAAAAGGGCCCATGGAGCCTTAGAGTTGTTTTGGTTGATGGAGGTGAAAGATTGGAAGTGAGGGATGGAGGGGAAAGAAAGAGAGTGGGGACACCAAGCTCTTGAGAAGTTTAGCTGTGAAGAGGGAGTAAGAAGGAAGCAGCTGGAGAGGTCAGTGGAATCATTGTTTTTAATGTGAGAGACTTGAGTTTGTTTAAATATCAGTAGTTAATTGAGTAAATGAGTACCCTGGAATATCATTACTTCAACTCTCCTTAAACTCCAGAGTTTGAAGTTACGGGATGTAATAATATGTATTAAATTGTTAAGTGAGATTATAGCCAAGTCACTACACTACAAACTCCTTAGACAAGGCTCATCTCTGCATTCCCAGTGCCGAGCACTGAACCCGATAAATAGACAATGCACTTTTTAAATGGGAAAGACTGAATAAATTGGAATAAGACTTGCAAAGCCATTTATCTATAAATAAGTCATAGCTTTAGCTATGTTTGTATAACAACACAGCACATTTGTTTGACCTCTTAAGAGCTCCCCATTTTAAGAAATATTTAGAGTTTTTCAAGGGCTCAGTGGACCAACACACATATTATAACCTTGTTACTAAAACTTGTTTCCCTAATTGTTAAAATAAATTACATATTTCTAAAATTTTGGTTTTAAAACCTTTGTGTCTTAATATTATATCTCTTTTGAAGAGCAGAATGTATTATTGAGAGAGCTGATGATATTTTCTTCAGACTCTGTATCAACACAACATTCAGTAGATGTGTTGCAATTTATTGTTCAGTGATTTCAATCAACAGAGAAGAAAATAAAATAAGGATAGCTCAGGTTCCCAAACCATCAGTTTCTGGTCCAAATTATTCCATTTGGTCTCTTCATTAAATAGAACATTTGTAAAAGTAGCAGTTGGGATAGTCTGAGCAAAAAGACTCTTCCACACCCAGAGGCATCAGAATGAAGGGTTTTGCTGGCATTTCTCAATTAGAATTTGACAGGAAAATAGAGTACTCAGGACAGGGCGACTAACAGAAGAAAGTCAATAAATATGTGCTCACTGAATTATAAACTTAAATTAGAAATTCAAACATAATGGTAAAGGTGAGGAAAGGGCACTCAGTGAAGAGGCTATTCTGGGAGGCAGAGAGAAACTTTAAAACTGTCTCTGTTGGACTATATAACATTTTCAAACCCTTCCTGTCTCTATTAGGAAAAAAAAAAGAAGAAGAGCCGATAGAGCTAGTTAGGTACATCACGAACAGCGATGAGAATTTGACGTCCTTTTCTTTCCCCAGGTTTGAGTAAGCGAAAGGGAAACTTATTGTTTTAGATTGCTTCCTCAGTGATGACGAGAACTGCAGAAAAGTTGCTAAGATGATTAATAGAGTGAGCCAGGCAGCGTTCTGCTCATAGCAGTCACATCTGCTTTTTGTGGCAATGGGATGAATTCAGCTTGAGAGTAGGCTAAAGAGAAGGGGGGATAAAAGACATAGGTCTCTGCCAAGCACAGAGCAGAGGCAAAGAGCCCTGGCTCAGCGGACCCTCAGTGACCACAATGGATGGGAGAGGAGAGGCTGACCCCTCATATCATGAGGCCACACAAAGCTTCCAGATCCCATGAGCCACTGAAACCACTGGAATTGAATTCCCTCTCTCCCCCAGGGATGACAAAGCAGTTTAAAAAAAAAAATTCCCATGACATTCTTGAACATGTCTACAATATGGTCAACCACTTGTCCCTTTTCCCAGTGACAATGCAGTGGGAGTATCTCCAATTATAGAGTTGACCCTCAGAATTCTCTAGTTATTCATCATGTAGAAATTTCTTTTATTATTAGCTGTCTTCCGTCTAAAAAATACTATCCTCTTGTTTAAATGCTATCCTTTTGTTTAAAAATGCTGTTCTCTTGCTTTGAAATGTTTTAAAAATGCTGAAGGGCATATTAAAGATGAAAAAATATCTCCCACTGTTTAAAACATGTTACGTATGTTTTTACTTCTTAGGGCCAGAGTGTGAGCCAATTCTAGAAGCCTAGATGCGTAAAGGAAGAAAGACAAGGTCTAGGTGGGGTGGCTATCCTTCCCTGAGAGAGTTTGGCCTCAGGCTGGCCTCAGCCTCTGCTTTCATCAGGCCTTCGCTGTCATCAGCTGGGACCTGGGAGTGGCCTTTCCTTCTCCCATGGTCCCTCCTCTGGCCTGTTTCCTCCCTGCCACCAGCCTTCCTGAGAAACATGCGCTAGTCAGAGAGGGGCAGCCAGCACACGTACTGTTCAGTCCTGTCCTAAATTTAAGCTATTTCTCCTACAAGTACGATGGGGGTGCAGAGGCAACAAAAAGCATGATAGTCATACTTGATCTGAAGCCAGCTCAGAGAAAACAAAGCAAGAAAATGGACATCCAGATTGACACCCTGACTGAGGTATAAACCAAACTGTCTCGACCTGGATTTGAGCAACAGTTTACCAATTCCCCGTTATGTCAGGCCATTTTGGTATCTCCAAAAGTCATAATAAAGGAGTGAAGGATTACTCCTAAAATATAGACTCCTACATCACTTCCTTTGGCTTTGCAAACAGCTTTTCAGCAGGCAGTCTGCTTTTATAGCAGAGCGCCTGAGGTGGTCCACAACATCTTTGGCTTTGCAACTGACTCTGGAGCAGACAACAGGAAGACAAGGTCGCACTGATAAGGCAAAGCTTACTGGCATCCCTCCCACCTCTAGGGGCTTCTTGATGCCAGAATGATAAAGTCTAAGCTCTTGCAGATGATAAAAACGCCAGTCGTACCCTCCCAGCCATTTGACCTCGCCAGTGACCACCACCCACACTTCTACCTTCGTGCCTTTGACCTTGTGGTTGCTTCTGCCTGGAATGCCTTCTCTGACTCCTGTGTGCCTTCAGAACGCCCTGCCCTTCAAGGATCACCTCAAATATCACTTCTGAGGAAAAAGAAGCCACTTAGTCACTTCAATGGCTCTTACCTTGCTGAATTAGGATCTGCTTCCACGTGTCTCTTCGTCCCCCACACGGACTTCCTGAAGTAGGCACCAGGTCTTTTTTCATCATCTTCTTCTTCAGAACTTGGCATATAATGCCTGGCATAGAATTTATATGGCATAATATATATACATAGAGAGGCATATCACAGATGTTCATGGAATTAATAATTCTTCAGGTAAAATCTGAGCTTAGATTCTTAAAATGCTCTTTTGAAATTTGAGCTTTGTTATATTTTTATTTTGTATTGTTCATCCAAAGATTTACATACTGTCATATTTTAACAAAGAGGGAAGAGAAAACTGTAGGTGGACAATAAATATTTGATTTGACTTGAATATTCAAATGAACCAGTCAAATGTAAGTTAATAGCAATCTAGCTGCTGTACACAAAGCAATGGAGATTGCAGGGAATGTGGCAATTTTATGACCACACACCCCTTTCTATTTAAATTGTTTTGGAGGGGAGGCTGCAAGCCAAGGAATCTGGGCAGTCACCAGAAGCTGGAAGAGGAAAGGAACAGATTCTTCCTTAGAGTTTCCAGAGGGAGTGAATCCTGCACCCACCTTGATCTTGGCTCAGTGATGCTAATTTCAGATGTCCGGCTTCCAGAACTGTGAAAGAATAAAGTTTTGTGTTAGCCGCCCACTTCTTGGTAACTAACATACAGGAAACTGAGACAAGGAATAGCAAGATGTCAGGTCAACCATGCAGGAAAAAGACCCGTAACTCTCTACAATTTCTTTAGCTTCTACTGAAAGCATTGAGCCATGTCTAGACTTAGAAGCTGGATCTGAGTTCTTTATTCCCTTGTGAGAAAGGTGGAGCTTCTTCGGTCATCCAATTCGTAACACAAAATGGATTTAGGCTGAAATGTCTATTACGAACCTGAGGTTTTATGTGAGTAAAATTATACTAATTTTTTTTAATACAAAAGGGATGAGAAAAGGTTCCATTTTAAACTATTAAGTTAGGTATGACCCTATCGATGAGTCACATAATTTTGTAAAGGACCACATATTTTAACCCATTAATAAAATTATTTAAGTGTCTGGAAGAAACGCCATTCTTAAAATGTTACATAAAGTTCCAGACACAAAATTTGTATGATAAAAAGAGTAGTTTCAGAGAAGAAAAAAATTGAGGACAATTCAGATGGGTATTTCTTTGGATATTTTGGGGCATAGTGGGGAAATGCTTTTCTTTCTTAGTGCTATTTATCAATTGTGAACTCTGAAATACAGCTAGTGAGCTTTTATCCTTAAAAAAAAAAAAATCAACAGAATTCCCTCAAAAAACAAAACCAAAATCAGCTCCCCACCAAAAAAAAAACCAAAAAAGAAAAAAAACAATGGTTAATTCCCAGTATTCTGGGAGCTCTTTCATACTTCAGGTGTATAAAATGTTATTCCATTAAACAAACAGAAGAGCAGACCTTTACCCTTTCCCTTCAGAAGTACATTCTGTGAGTCTGGCCCAGGGAAAACTCATGAGAAATCTCAGAGCAGAGATGATGCCATCTTCATGCTCCAACAGTAATGTGCTCCCAGGTGGCAGCGGGGACCTTCTAGGCTTCTGCAAAGAACATCACCTGTTGACTTCTGTTTTTAAAATTCCACTTTTAAAATTGGCTTTTTGAGGTTTTATGACTGAGTTGTACAAGTGTCGTATGTAGTCTGAAAACAAATCCATCATCAGGAATATGGTTCTGTCTGTGATTTGCCTGTAAATTTTCTTAATGGTGTCTTTTGATAAGCAGAAGTCTTTAGTTGCAATGAAGTATGACTTACCAATTTTTAAAATCATTCCTTTTTTATTCTGCCTAATTACCTTGAACTGCCACCATGTCACAGTGTAGTCTCCTATATTTTCTTCTAGAGGCTTCATAGTTCAGTTTTTACATTTAGATTTATGAGTCATCTCAAATTAGTCTTTGTGCATGATGTGAGGAAGGGTCCAGGTTTATTTATGTTTTTCCATATGAGTATTTAGTCATTCCAGCACTATATGTTGAAAAGATCTTTCTTTTCCCATTGGAGTGTTTTGGCACCATTCTTGAAAATCAGATGACTATAAAACGTTGGATCTATTTTTTAACACTTTGTTCTGCTCCACTGCTGTACGTATGTATCTGTCCTTCTGCCTTTTCCACACTGCCTTTGATTACCTTAGCCTTACAGTAGGCTTGAAATCAAGTAGTGTGAGTCTTTTTCAAAGTTGTTGTGACTATTCAAAACTGTTCACTTCTCCATATAAATTATAGAATCAGCATGTAGATTTTTAGAAAAATAGCATGCTGGGATTTTGACTGAGATTGCATTTAGTCTACATATCATATTGGAGAAAAATGGCATCCTGAAAATAGTGAGCCTTCCAACCAATGAATATTATATCTCACTTAAGGCTTTAATGGAATTTATATAAAATTGGAATTTATATAAAAATAGAACTTTTATAAATTCTAACACATAAAAATTAAAGAGAACAGAATCATGCAAGTCCATGCCCTTACTGCTCAGCTTCAACAATTAACACCACATCGGCAATTTTGTTATGGACATAATTGTTTTTGTTAAATCTGGATTTTGGACTACCTTGGGCCATTGTTACTATCATTCATTCAGAAAAATATTTAACACATTTCTACCATGTAAAACACACATTGCTAAGTGTGGGAATGCAAAGAGGTATATGGAAAGGGATGTGATCACTGCCTGGGAGGCACAGACAATCTATTTGGAGAGGCAGCATGGTGTGGTGGAAAGAACTGCAGAACCAAACTTAACTATGTTCAAAACTTGTCTCCGCCATTCTCTTGGGCAATTACTTAATCTCTCTGCACCTCAGTTTCCTCATATGTGAAGTAATCCAACTTTGCAGTGTTGTTGAAAGAATTAGAAATGATATATATAAAGGGGCTGCACAGTACCTGACAAATAAACGTTAAATAAATGTCACTATTAAGAACTGCACATAAAGAGCATACAAGATCTAATTTGATGACTCCCATATGGAACTATGGCAGCTAGAAGTAGGAACAGGATCAGTCCTGACTGTGGCAACTGGCGTCTTTTCATGGAGAAAATTTTGATAACAGAGATATGGCCAGAAGAAGTTACTGAACAAGGATAAAGAAGTAGCAAAAGGGAGGAGATACTCAAAATAAATGTAGGAGCTCAGTTGGCTTGTGTGGCAGACTCTGCTTGTTGCTTCTTTTTATCACTTTTGCTATGGACTGAATTGTGTCCCCTCAAAATTCGTATGTTGAAGTCCTAGCCTCCAATCTTTGGCACATTGATTTTGGACTTTCAAGCCTCCATAACTTTGAGAAATAAATTTCTGTTGTGTAAGCTATCCAGTCCATAGTATTCTGTTATAGCAGCCCAAGCAGACTAACATACATTTGTTTCTTAGACATTGTTTAGCATATCAACATATCCAACTTGAAAACTTGCTTCCACAGCTTCCCTTGCATTCCTTCGTGACCATGTGATATCATTCTGGCCAATGAGCCACCAATGGAAGTCCCTGAGGGTCGGAAAGGGACAAAAGAGAGAGCATCCTTCCCAAATAAAAGGCAGAGCTCCTTTTGTGCCTTCCCTCTCCTTCCTCCTGGAATGGAAATATATTAGCCACCATTTTATTTTGAAAGCCACACATTAAGGATGGAAAATTAATTGGATAGGAGCTTTGGTTCTTGATGATTTCTTGGAGACTTACCCTGGACCTTCTGCTTCGAGATTTGATTGAGCAATTGTCAGGTTTTCTGTTTCTTGCAATCTAGTCCTAACTGTGTGGGGAGGAGATATCTTTGGAAAATGGTAGGGAAGAAGACTGGAAATGTAGATTGGTCAAAATGTCAAAGAGTTTGGACTGTATCTTACAGAACATGCAGGTAGATTACAAAGTTTTGGAAGAGTGATAATGCTAAATTGCTGTGTAAAAAATGATTAATGGGAATATGTAATATGCATGATAGAAGGGAAGTGGGTGAGCTAGGAAAGGGGAATCATTCATGAAACTGCTATAAAATTTGAAATACTAGTAATGACGGTCTAAACTAGGGTGGGAGCCAGAAAGGAGTGAACCAATGCAAGGGTGACCCTGAAGTGCTGGGCTCCCTAGGCTTACCAATTAATTGGACATGACAGGCAAAAGGAGATTATTAAAATGAGTGGATTTTCACCCTGTGTAATTGGGAGGATTTCATAGGAATTTGAAAACTAAAAAGAATTGCTAATTAGGGATCAAGAGAAATTATAAAGTTAAATTTCAACAGTGAATTGAAACTGAGTTTGTCTAGTTTGGAGAAAACTAGAGACTGGAGAGCTAGGAAAGCACCTATCATTTTTGAGCACTTTTTATGTCAGGTGCATTTGTTCCATTATTCCACTTAATCCACCTGCTAGGTTTGTAAGGTAATATTACTAGCCATAACTTATGGATAAGGAGTCCTAGCGAAGCTAAATATAGTGCCATTGACTCAGACATTAAGACACGGAACTAAGGGAGCAAGGCTGACTGACTTGGTGAGTCATCCACCCAGAATAGATCACTGAAGTCACACAGTTAAGAGAAATCTCTGAGGGAAAGTATAGCAGAAGTAAAAGGAAGGCTGGGGAAGATCATTGGGAAAAAAATTTTTTTTTCAAAGCAAGAGGAATAACTAGTATGGTCAGAAAAGATTTTGACAGAGTAGCAAGTGAACTAGTATTGATTACTACATATTGCAGGTCTTCAGGAAGAACTCTATTTCTGTGCCAATCTGGTTTGAATTCTACTTTAAGCAAATTGCTTCATTTCTTTAACACTATTTCCTTTCTTGTAATGTGATGATAATAATCCTCTCTTTAAGGACTTTTATGGAGAATGAAATGAGAAGCTGAATGTGAATGTGTCTGGCACTGACTCTGGTACAGCAGATACTCAATGAATGTCTGCTAAAAGGATAAAGCACAGGTGACAAGGCAGTCTATACACACCCTGTATGGTCTGGAATGTCTATTAAAAGAAATTACTTACAATTCTTAGTTTTCTTACTTTTTGTCTCTTTTCCTTCAAAATTGAAGTACGGCATGTATGTCTGACAAAAAGTTCCAGTTTGTTGCACTTTAGCACCTAAAGATCTTACTGCATCACGGTCAGACTAGAACAATTTGAACTTTTAAAAATAATTTAAAACTGTAAGGTATTGCATTAAGCTGAAAAAAGAACAAAATGGAGACTCAGAAAACCCACTCTGCACACTCTCCTTTGTAGTTATAGAACGTAAGATCTTGGGGATAGTGAAAATTAAGATAGGCCATTGGCTGGCAGCATCTTAAGACATTTTAATTGTCTCCATATCTTCCACCTCATGGGAGTCAGGTAAGGTGCCAGGCCAAATCTAACTCAGAGGCTTACCTACCAAATCCAATTAGTTGCTAAGCCTAGGGAGCCCAGCACTTTAGGGTCACCCTTGCATTGGTTCACAACTTTCTGGTGCCCACCCGAGTTTAGACCATTATTACTAGTATTTCAAATTTTACAGCAGTTTTGTAAATGATCCCCTTCTCCTACCTCAACTACTTCCCTTCTATCCTGCATGTTACATTATTAATACATTTCTAAACACAAAGACTTAACAAACTTCAGTATTAGAACTCCCAAATGATGGCTCTACCAGTTTTTCCTACCTACCCTACCCAAAAATTCACAGCTGGAGGATTGTTAAGTCATGACATTAATTTGTCCTACTCACTTCATTTGGTCATTAAAGGCTTCCAACAGTAATGCCAGGAGAATGAGAGGCCTTATTTCTGTACCCCATGAAGACTACCAGGGAAACAATGCTTCATGAATATTTTCATGTTTCTGCATGGTGTGGTTTCCTGAGCAAAGGAAACTGCATGCTATGAAGATAATGTCTCCTTTCCACAGAAACACTTACCTTCAGTGCTCTGCTTCCTTTTGCCTCCTGGTTGGTGGAGCCACGTGTTTACATTTTATGGGGAGATGAAACCTGCCGCTATGTTTACATTCCAAAGCATTGTAAAACATCTGAGAGCAAAGGCATCTCTTTCTCTCTCAGGAGGGTAGGAGAGCAGCATGTATCTTTGTAAAAAAAATTCCCAGATTCACAATCTTGGGGTTCCTCTCCTGTGGTTCAAAATCAAACAAAAAGCCCCTTTTGCACATGCATGGGTCACATGGCCATTCTCACACTGCCCTCAAGGAGGAAGAATGGGGTAAGGGGAACTGATGTGATTACTGCTATAAGAAATAATAGTCTGTTCCTCCTCCCCAAACCTCATTTTTGCTTTTGGGTTAATATAAGTAAATATGGATATTAGAAACCTATCAAAGACAGCCTCAAAAGGTTACAAAAATATTAACTAAGTCTGCATTCTAATGGTGTGCCAAACCACATTTTGGGATGTGGACGGAAAACGTACTTCCTTTTCATGTGCTTAACCTAATATACTGATGTATTAAAATTTTATACATGGATTGATACCAGTGTCCTCATACACACAGTCTTTATCACAACAGGCCACACATAGTATGTGGAATATAGTCTGAGAAGAGTAGAAATTCGACAGCCTGTAGGAGGCAGACAGGGCACCCCAGTAGTTTATTCATTCACTTGTTCACTTTAAGCATATCATAACATTGTATTGTATGTTAGATGGTTAAAGGATTCATGGATTAAATTATTAAATATATATTATTCATATACTTAAATGTATGTTATATATTCATTTTATGTATATTTACATACAATAATATATATAATACATGTTATTTAGTTGTAACTAACATAACTATTGTAATCTATTAAAATAAGCCACTTAAAACTGCTCCTAACAAGAAACTACTCCTTTCAACAGAGTTGAAGATAATGCCAGTAATGCAAGCACAAACCAACAAAAGAAAACGCCAGTGCTGACACTTCTACCCTTTTGTCAGGCTCATCAGGAATTAAAAACAGTAATTTAATCGGATCTGACAAGAAGTTACTCCTTTCTACAAAAGCCCTGAATAATTAAGGCAATCTTGAGAAAATAGAACAAAGCAGGAGTATCATGCTCCTGGACTTATAACTATGCTACTAAGCTACATTAATCAAAGCAGTATATGATACTAGAACAAAAACAGACTCATAGAGCAATGGAATAGAATACGGAGCCCAGAAATAAACCCTTCTATGCTTCTATGGTCAACTAATTTATTACAATGGAGGCAAGAAGATACAATGGGGAAAAGCAATCTCTTCAATAAATGGTATTGGGCAACTAGACAGCTACATGCAAAAGAACAAAACCGGACCGCTTTCTTACACCATACACAAAAATAAACTCAAAATTGAATAGACTTAATATATGACCTGAAATCATAAAACTCTTAGACAAAAAATAGGAAGTAAGCTTTTGATATTGATCTTAGTGCTAATTCCTTGCATCTGTCTCCGCAGACAAGGAAAACAAAAGCAAAAAAGAGAAAAGGAAAAAGCAAGCAAGCAAATGCGACTGACTACATTCAACTAAATAGCTTTTGCACACAGAAAGAAACCATCAACAAAATGAAAAGGCAACCAACTAAATAGGAGAAGATATTCACAAATGATGTATCCAATAAGGGGTTAACATACACAATATATAAAGAACTCATGTAACTCAATATTTTTTTTAAAAAACAATCTGATTAAAAAATGATCAGAGGATGTAAACAGTCAATTATCAAAAGAAGACATTTCTATGGCCAACAGATACATGAAAAGATAGTCAACTTCAGTAACCA
The DNA here is from genome assembly GCF_040802235.1 of Manis javanica. Classification (NCBI taxonomy): domain Eukaryota; kingdom Metazoa; phylum Chordata; class Mammalia; order Pholidota; family Manidae; genus Manis; species Manis javanica. The sequence continues at coordinate 39,659,323 of NC_133167.1, forward strand.
CCAGGGCACTGCAAATCAAAACCACAGTGAGATATCACCTCACACCAGCCAGAGTGGCTACTATCAACAAAACAAGAAATAACAAGTTTGGCAGGGACGTGGAAAAAGGGAACCCTTGTATACTGTTGGTGGGATTGTAAATTGGTGCAGCCACTACAGAAAACAGTAAGGAGCTACTTCAAAAAATTAAAAAACAAAACAAACAAACAAAAATTGATCCAGCAATTCTACTTTTGGGTATTTTTCTGAAGAAAATGAAAACACTAACAGGAAAAGACATATGCACCCCTATGTTCATTGCAGTATTATTTACAATAATCAGGATAGGGAAGCAACCTTAAGTTCATTGATAGATTAATGGATAAATGGGTTTTTATTACTCAGCTATAAAAAAGAATGAATCTTGCCATTTGTGACAACATGGATGTTCCTAGAGGGCATTATGCTAAATGAAATGAGTCAGACAGAAACACAAATACCCTAGGATTCCATTTATATGTGGAATCTAAAAAACAAAGAAACAAAGAAAATGAAATAGAAATAGACTCATAGACACCGAGAATAAACTGATGGCTGCCAGAGGAGAGTGGGGTAGGAGGGAAGGATGAAATAGGTGAAGGGAATTAAGAAGTACAATCTCCCAGTTATATAATAAATAAGACACTGGGACATAATATACAGTATAGGGAATATAGTCAATTATATTGTGACAATTTTGTATGTCAGATGGTAACTAGATTGTGGTGACCATTTCATAATGTATATAGAATCACTATGCTGTACACCTGAACTAATACAATATTGTATGTCAATTATTCTTCAATAATAAAAGTTACTCTTCATTAAAAATTAAGATTATTTTAAAAATCAATTTAAATTCACTATTGCTCTAAATATATTTTCTGCCTTGAGTTATTAGCTATTGCTATTATGAAGCTATTATAATTAGGAAGGCATTAAAATATATCATGTCTAAATTTCCTATTTAGTATAGGAATAGTATTAGTATAGTACTGGTATGTTTATTGGGGGAAAGTTTAAACATTTTTTTAATGGTAGGGTGTGCCATCAAAAAAGTTTGGGGATCATGGTCCCAAACAGGCACATTTCCTATTTCAGTAATCTGTGGATCTGTAATTTATAAATGTAACTGAATTTTTTATTAATTCTATTTAAAAATAAGAACAAAGACTTTTAAATGCAGTGAATGTTACACATCTGTAATTTAAAACGCAACCATATTACATACTTTTTTTCTAAAAAGTTTAAACCAAATTCCTTTCATCTTTTTTCTCCAGCACATCAAAACCTCTTACAGACTCCCTCCTCTCCCTTCCACCCCAATGTTACATCACCTTTTAAATCTCAACAATCTCTTTAATGCCCATGATATGAAATGCTGTTATTTACTGAAGCCAGGGAATGAGGAGAATAAATCATCAGGTTTCCTCTTCAAGCATCTTTTAATTAAATCTTTGCAGTTCCAGAGTGAAGAGGCCTTTTGTTTCAGTTGAATCCTTATATTCCAACCCTTAGATCATTTCAGCTTTATTTCTCATAATCTTCTATAGTCCTTTCCTGATCAGAATTGCACAATTATTAAAGGTAAAAGGCTTGTTGATTCTTTTTTGTTGAGTATGTGTTAATATGAACATACCTTAACACATACTTAACAAATATGTTACTTAACAAATATTTGATACTTAAGGATACACTGATTTACATACACGAATAGTCAAAATGAGCACATACCTGACAAATCTGATGCTTTCTTTCACCGTACACTGTGATATAAGCACTTAGAAAGTATATGAAGTTTAACTCTTTCTCCAAACATATTCAAGAGAAGCAAATCACTAGAAGCATTTTTGAAAGCTCAATTTTATATAAATTTCTTGAGTTAGAACCACAACTCTTGACCTATACCTGGTATGAAATTTTATCTATTAAGTACAATAAGATGCTTCCATTTACTTGATAAGGCAAACTAATACACTTTCCTTAATTTCAAGTCATATCCGCCATATCCAAATTCTGACTGTTCAAAATGAACAAGAACAAAACTATCTTTAATCAAAATCATACACATGTACACATGCAAAACAACTTAGGAACTGGAGACTGTTTTCTTCTTTCTAAAAGCTGTTTAAAATTCAAAGAACTGAGAGACTTTTCCTTCACTAAACATTTTATATTTATCAGCTCTTTCAATTAAAACTAGGGTTTAAAATATTATGTAAGGATAGCAATTATGAAAAAGACTTCAGTTCCTTATTATGCATGGTAAGACTTCTAAAATGGCACCCAAGATTCTTATGCTCTAGTGTACACACCTTGTATCATCCATGCCCCTTGAATGTGGGTGTAATTTGTGAGTATGATAGGATTATGATTGTTACTTTACACAACCAAAAAGATTTTGCAGATGTAATTAAGGTTGACCTCGAGTTAACCTAAAGGGAAGTTATCTCAGGAGATCTGAGCTACTCACAGACTTTTAAATCTGGGACTAAAGGTCAGTAACAGAGAAAAATGTGAAAGAGTCCTCCTGCCAGTCTTGAAGGAGCAAAATGCAATATTGTGGAGGGCCCGGCCGCAGAGAATGGCACACGAAGCTCAGAAAAGAACAGCCCCAGGAAAAGAACCTCAGCTGTTGACAACCTGAGTGAGTCTGAGGTAGGACAGAAGTCCTGGCTTGATTTCCAAAGTGGGATTCTGAACAGAGAACCCAGTTGGTCTTGCCCAGACTTCTGACTTCAGAATTGTAAGTAAATAAACTGTGTTGTTAAATTTGTAATTTGTTATGTAGCAATAAAAATATATAAATATTATAGAAAGGGAGTGAAGATGAGGAGGGAGTTGAAAAATGTGAGAAAAACTAGTGGGAAAGACCTATGCGGCTTTCATGTTGTATACTCCAGTGGCAGTTTTGTTAGTAAGCTAATAGCCAGACATGCACTTGGAGGGGGAAGAGGGCCTTCAGCCACTGTTTACATTCAGTTGGATGCTTGTTTACATTCTAAACATTCCATGTAAACTCTTCTCCTGGGATGTGAGGAGTAGGAATATAGATGATAGACCAGCCAAAACTGACAGTTTCAACATGGAGTTGACCCTGACTGCACCTCAAAATACATTATATGCTCATTAGCCTACTAAACATCACTTACCTCCATGACAATTCCAAGGCAGACCATCTAAGGAGAAAAGAGGGCACCACCTTATCGTCCTTAAATCCCCTCTCTATTCTGAAAAACCACCCGTCTTGATGAATACCCACCCCTTGCTTAAACTCTAGCTATAAGACCACCCAACCTGAACTCCACCAGGTTGCTCTCTGGAGCACAACTGCACTCCCTCTTTGAGTACGTACTTTTGCTCTACTCAACTACTTTTTGCTTGTAACTGCTTGTCCTGCTCATGAATTCTTTCCTGGTCAATCAAGAACCTTCTTCCAGGTTGAGGTCTCACCTAGCATACAGGGAGATCTCCCCAGATTGGATTTACTGGCAACAGTTTCAAGATAATCCTGTAAGTATCCAAATAAAATATTAAAGCTTGTAGCTGTATTACTTCTCATCTTTTAACATTTATTTTTGGGTATATTTAATAATGTATAGAATATTAATACATGCAGTTTGTAACTGTTCATACATTTAGAGATGATGACTAAAATGGCTTCAAAAACACTTCTAATCAACATGTAAGAAAGAAGACACTTGTCCTTCAAAAGCTGCCCTACCCCATTTTACTCCTTTCATCCATTTTATAATAAAGTTTAGATTATGTAGTGGCCTTTTTGGCATCTAATAATCCTAAAGACAATTTCTAGTTGCTTTTAGGAGCCCTGCAAATTAAAATTACTGACTGAAGCAAAGTTTGAGGCTTATTATTTGGGGTACTTGTTTAAACAGAATCCCAGGTTTCCTCCCCACAGATCAAATTTAGTAGTTCTAGGGTGACCTGGGAATCTGTCTACAAAAAAATATCTAAATCATCCTCATTCTTATGTAATTTGAGAAACTGAGTACCTAAGAATTAACATCACGTTAGCGTAAGGAAAGTGGAAAGCATGGTCTCTGGGAGAAACCTATATTTGGGAGAGAAAGTATAAAATGCCTTAAAATAGAATGTGAACCATGAAATGTCCATACAAATGCATGCTGAAAGCTACAAAATACCAAGTTGGTAAATACTAGAATTTATCTTATTCTCAACATTTACCTGAGCTGTATCTTGTTTATCATGCCACATGCTTAGGCATTCAAATTTCTGAAATGCTAAACATGCTGCAAAGAAATAACTAAGTTTTATTTTACTTCAAATGGTATTGTGGTGAGTATGTGACTGGAAAGCAATCTCTGAACATGTCCTTGTTCACCAAATTTATTGTTGAACATTGAGAACACCAGATTATGACAATTAAAAAGACAGCACCAAAAGTTGCTACACATTAATACCTGAGCAGAGACTGAAGGCAAATATTCACCTATTAAACCTTACACCCATAATGCTGAAACACAGATTAAAACATTCACCACACTACAGAATAAAACAGCACTTTCTGTGAATTACAACCAGTTAAATGTAATGTTAACTATATCATACAAAAATACACACAAAGTCACACATAATGTGTATTTAGTACACTGTACATTATACAAAGTACTGGAGAAGATCATGCATGTTTAAATGGAAAAATCTGCAAGGTGACAATCATTTTTCAGTATATGCTATAGGACAAGTTCCTTTGCGCTGTTAAGTATTGCTACTATGCACTGCATTTTCTAGATGAGAACAAAATGGTCAATTTGCAAATAAATGATTACTGAGTCTATCTCAGCATAACACATAGTTTGCCCTCTATAAACTTTTAACTATAATATAAAAGATGATACAGGTTGACAGCCATATATTTCATATTATTACATACCTTTGCTCAAATTATTTCTATCTCAGTTTGACCATGCTTTAAAGAAAGACATGTTTTCTTTCTACATATTTTTAGAGAAACCTTTATTTTTGTCTTTGGGTGAGGTAGTGGAGGTGAAATTAGAAATAAGAAATGTGTTGCTTTTATGTTCAAAATTGCAATTGAAAAATATTCAAGAAATTCTGAGTATACAGAAACATGGGCATCTTTTAGCACAGACCATGAATGTCCTGTGAATGGAATAATTTGTTTTAATGGATACTATATCCATTATTTTAAATAAGCACAATACAAATACAAGTCTTTACATTAAAATATACCTAGAGTCAGTTCTCTTGATCTTAAAAATAATTAGAAAGAAAAAAAAAGAGAGAGAGAGAAGGTGAACATTAAAAATATACTACATGAATCAGTTTATTACTGAAAAATCATATCGGGTAAATAACTTTATTTGATATGTAATACAAGCTTCAGTGATCTGAGGAAAAATAAGTATAGGTCTCAGTACTTATAGACAGAAATAAATTCATGTCTTTGATTATTCCTTAGAAAGAAAACAAAATTACATTTGAAGATTCATTTTTCCATGTATAATAATTTCAGAACTGAAGTGCCACCACCTTCTCCTAAAATTAACTATGTTTTCAGAAATTTTAGCCAAACTTAATTTTCTACATCCATGAAATATAATTCAATTTTAATTCAAAATGAGAACTCTATAATTAAGGGAGGCCTTTAGAGCATATACAGAGTATATACATATAAATACTAAGAGAAATATTTTAAACTTTTACTTCACCAACTTCAGAGAAAAGGATTTGGGGCCAATTTGAGAAGACCACCCATAATAAAACATAGAGTTATAAAATTGTAGGGCATTCCTTCATTTTAAGGCACAGTCTGTTTTAGCCCAAACAACTGTAAGTTCAAGGTCACAGTGATAATATGCATTCAATTTTGGTCTGGTTTCACATGGGTACACTGCTACATTTATATAGTTAGTCATAAGTTTAAGAAACTGTAATATGATCACTTCAAAATAACATATTTAAGTCACTTATATATTTTTTAAAGTAAATAAGTAAGCCATACAATTTCCTAATTTATGTACACTAAACACTGGAGTTTCCTCCCCCTCCACAGTGGAGGAAAAGATGGTTATTTCTACCAATATTCCAACAAATATATATTTGACTATGTTTAGAAAGTATGGTTATGTTAAATACAGCATCTCCTACTTGGGATAAAACTATTTAGCACAAAAACAAACTCAGCTCAGAAAATAATGTTCACTGAATTTTTAAGTCTGTATATCATCTCTACTAATATTACGCAGTCCTCACCTGAAAATAGATAAACTGTCTTTAATTCAAGGCCAAACATTTTAATATTTGGCTTTCTCTGCTGCCTCTTTACTTCCAAGCTTACTTATGTAAACTGCGTTAACAGTGCTGGTCAGAGAAGCAGTTAAGTGACATTAAGTGGTACGAAAAACTACAATATGAGGACTGAAATTCCCTTTGAGAATTTCTACACGGAGAAATTAAAGAATTTCAACCAGATAAACAGTTTCTGGGTCTGTCATAATTTTACTTTTCTCTAATGAGTATACCACAATATCAATGTTAACACTTTAGCATTAACATCTTGATTGCTTTATATTTTCCTTTAAGATATGCATTTAAAAATGTTTAGTTTGTTGTACTATATGTTAGGTTCTAGTGCATAATCTTCCCGTGAAATACCTGATGTATAAAGGGACTGAAAGGAAATATATAGAAAATTAAACATTTATTAGTAAACTGCATTATATAAATGACAGACACCATTACTAAAAGTGTTCTGTGCAACAAAATTAAAATTTTACATCAGAAAGAATCTGAAGCATTACTTCAAATGATTACTTTAATTAAGGAAAGATAATTATTAGATAAACTAATTTTTTAATAATAAAATCAGAGAACATTATTCAGGAAATCAGATATACTATGGTATAAACTGTACATATTTTTAAAGAAAAATTTGGGTGTGGAATATAAATTTTGATGAATTACACATTTAATTTCCTAGATGAAAAATACTGAAAAGATTATTTTTATTTTAATTCCAATATGCTAAGAAATGTTCATTGGCACAAATATCTGGAGGTATTTTAGTTTCATTTAGCTTTGGTGGCAAAGTATGCTTTGCTAACCATATGAAGAGTTATATTTTCCAATGTAGAGTTTTATGCTAAAAACAATTCAAATGTGTTTTTTCTTCCTAAAAAAGGGATGTAAAAAGTTCAATATGAAACAAAACAAGTGCAACATGAATTACAAAATATGCCTATCATTTAGGTTTTGGAAGAGTTAATAGTTCTATGCTTTGTCTATAAATCCTTTACTACAACATTACTATTATATAAATACAAAAACCAAAATTAAAAAAAATAGCATATGAACTTTACAAAAATGGCTACTTTCTGACTTCCTAAACTAAGATTAGGATTCAAATACGCAAACAAATTTACACTAATCAAAACACATCAACAGATAGCTTTTCATAAGTGTTCAAAGTTACAATATACAGAATCAGTACAGAATACTTATGATTCATATATATCAAGTCCTATACAAAGCCATCAAAAATTAACTGGTTACTTGGTATTCAAAACATAGTCATTTTTGTGAGCATAACATGCCAAGCACTTTTAGAAAGTACTTGATTTAAAAATTTTCAACCGTAGACAATGTAATCAAGATATAGCTTAGAATACTAACTTTTGAAAGACATGTTTTCAATTCAAGTTTACTGTTACATTGATACTATTAATGAAATAACAGTCTATTTTCAAAACTTTATTCCATTTTAAAACTAAGTTATTAATAATATAAAACTCAGTCTTCTGTATTCATAATATATCACAAAAATGTGAATTCTTGAGCATTTATAGTACATTTATTCAGATCTGATTACTGACCTATCTTTTCTTACCTTATTACCAATCTTACTAAAAGTAAAGAACGGGAGTAGCCTCAAAGACTTTCTATTTTCTCACTCTGTTAAAACGTATTGTACAAAAGTGCATGAATAATATATATAAATAAAAGTTCATTACAGAATGTGAAATAGCATGCTTTGTTCAAAAAGACTGGGATAAAATTTCAGTTCCCAATCATCTCACTATTTTGAAAAAGTATCAACTACATTTACCTTGTGTTGCAAGGAAGTTTTCTGTCTAGGTATAATTTCACAATACAAAGATACTTTTATTGCTTCCTGAGGAGTGTGCCATGTTCTCCAAATTGACTTCCCCCACAAAACTTCACAAGATATCTTGTTTCCTATGGTATGTAAGCTTATAAATCTAAACACTGAAAAAACAAAAAATGCTGATGAGAAATAATCAACTAATGGCCACTCATAGAAGGTATCAAAACATTAAATTTTTCCCAAATGATTTTAATAACAAGTTACTCAAATTGCAAATGCAGTAAAGTTTTCATTAAGCCTCAAAAATAAAGCATGACATTCCACTAATTTAAGCCTAATGCCGAGTGAAAATACAGGGCAATTGAATTATCTGCACATTCAGGAATGAGCCCTAGTTTTCATCTCATAATCTTTGTGTTTCCCCATTTTCCCCAGAGTTTTCAAGAACTAACCTGGAAATTAAGTTTTACCTCCTTTTTTTTTCCCTGATAATCTTCTGCAACAAGTGTTCATGAGTGGTAAAGTGCAATGAATATACTATGCTTTATGTAAGTGAAAATCTTAAGAGTTGAGAAAAGTATAGGAACTAGATAATGAACAAATCAGATAATCTGCCTCATATTAAGTATATGTTTGCAGTGGAAATGTGTGCCATCTGCATGAGTGATAGGATAATCAACAACAAACATTACTAGGCCTACCATAATTCTTCATTTTTTTCCCTACCATGTAGTCATGTAGATATAATAGCGTAGCTCAATCAAGAAAAGGCGTTCCATTATATACAAATAAATTTATCTGCCCAAAACGTGAAAAAAAGATGCATCAATTCAGCCTCAAAATCAATGTTAGACAGGCACAAGTGTTTTTTTTTAACCACTGCTTTAAATATTTTCATTCTGATGACAACCAAGAAAAGAGCAGAACCTGCTTAATTTCTGGCATGAAAAATATCCAGAAAAAAAGAGCATTAATGATTTTCACCATACTATCAGCTCCAAATTATAATACTAGTAACTAGTAAAAATACTAGTAACTTTTCAAAACACTAAAAGTACTGAGTGTTTTTCCTATCCTATCTAGTCTATATTTGATCTAGTTACTAATAATAGGGTCCAGGGATAATTTTCATAAGCAAAAAACATACTTAAAATTCAACAAATTCTAAATAAAAATGTAACAAAACTCTGAATTAGATAATACATAACTGCCAAAAAATAATTCCATTTTTTAGTAACATTGCTAACTAATAAAGCTGTGTTCTTTTACCAGCTAATGTAGATTGTAAACATAATAGAAACAATTTATAAAGACAAAAGGACTTTCCTTTTCTCAAGTGATAGAAACATCTCACTATTCTTCAGACAGAGTCTACTTTTCTTCTTTGGTAGTTTTTTGGGTTTAAAGTGCATCAGGACTTGATGAAGACCCTGTGAAAATGTTAGTGCATAACACACACATATATATATATATGTGCTATACACTAATGTGTGTCTATATGTCTGTACATTTATGTATATAATGGCAAAAGACTCAACTTACTGTTGTTTATAAAATACTTAATTAGAATCTTTTTTGCAGTCCTAAAATAAAGTATTTTGTTGGAATAAGTAAGACTTCAGGACTTGATAACCACATTCACATTAAAATATTCTAGTAAGAATTAGTGTACCTAGTTTGCTGCTTTAAAAAGCTAATATACTACTCACAAATGAAAAAAGTTTAGCTTGTTACATTTTATTCACTAGCAGTACTAACCAGGAGAATTTAGATCACATAAACACAATGCTGTCAATAGAAGGCTGTCAACAGAAGAGCCAAATTAATGAGTTTTTTCAAGTTCTTGCTGTATAAAGGTCTAAGTTCAAATTCAGAAATAAATGACACATTTAACCTATAACTTGAAATACGATTACAATATCAGTGAAAAAACAAAAGATAGCCCATGTATAAAAATTGTTTATGGGTACATGTATAGTTAATCACAGGCAGATGCATCATCCTTATTTAAATATGTATGTGATATGCCATGGGACAAGTGTATAATCTAACAAATATGCTTTCTTTTCAGGTACTGAACACACAAGCATTTTGTATTTGTTCCTTTTGCTACTTCTCTCAAATAAACAAGAGCCTGGTATGCCTGCCATGTCCACTATGAGGTTATCACTTCCCTTTAATGGTCTCAGTGTAAGTGAAAATATGAATACTGAACAATACGTATGAAGTTGGGAAAGATAGCAAAAGGAATCAAATGGATTTACCTTTAGGTGATAGCAAGACCCTCTTCAACTGATGCCAAAACAACACGGACTTGAGGAACTACTGATAAGTGGGGTCAGTAAAGTGGGGATAACCCACTATGGGCAAAACAGCTGAGAGGTTATAATGGAATCCATATGCAACAGCAGATGAAATGAACCTGGTATTCTAGGACATCCCTGGGTACTAACAAGGACAAAATTTACAGGTACAACTGTGAAATTACTAGAACTTAAGAACTCAAGAGGTTTGGGTATTTACAGCATACACATCTAAAGGAAGAGCTCTATAAGCCAAGTATACCTCAGCTTGTTTATTCGATCTTAAGGCAAAGATACCTCACTCCATTACCTACTTTCTACTCTTCTGTAGCTAAAAATGAGAGGAAATTGGAAATGAAATAGAAATATTATTACTTTTTCTGTCAAACAGCAATCATTTTGGCAAATTAAGATTCCATTGTTACACCTAACAGCTGAAAAGCCTCCAATATATTCAGGTGTTTATATTTATGCTATTAACGGAACAATTTGTCTACTGTTATTCCATTAATAGTATAATTTTAAATATCAAATGTGGTACTGCACTTCATCATGTTGACTTTCCACATTAGACAAAAATATGCAAACCTAGAGTTTTTTCTGACAACTGGAATTCAGTTAACAAACCATCATGACCTGGGGCTCTTTTGGCAACCATGGTGTCAATGAATTAAATAAAATGGCATAGATTGAACAACTGAACTGCTCCAATGCAAGTAAGTAAATATCTATGAAAAGTTTCTTTACATTTAACAACAGATCTCTACAATGGTCTGCTGATATTCACCAAGACCATAAAATAAGATTTGCATTTAAAAAGTACTAGAAAATTTCATTAAGTTTTGAATTTGAATTATGTTTCCACCCATTAATTAGTCTTGCTTCAGTTACCAAGAAAACATGTCGCCTTAGAATTTAAAGTTGTATTTTTAGAGATGTAAAAAAAGAGAAAAAGATCTACTTAGTTCATTGTGGCTGCCAAAAGTTGACCAGACTCTTCAGGCTATTTCATTTGTGAGAAACCAAAAGTTGCAAATTTCATCAGTCTTTAAGACTGATTTCTCAGTATGTATACTGAAATAGCAAATACAAAGTAACCACTTTTCAGAAGAAATTTTTATGAAATAAGCAGAATGCCTGAGGGGAGATTACAAACTGCCACATTTACTGACTGTGTAGAAGATCACTGCCATGGCCAGTCAGCAGATTCGTTGATGTGAAGAGGAATCCTCAAAGACAGTGGCCACTATATCCTTTTACTAATTTTTCAAAAATGACTAGTACACAGATGACACACCACGAAACAAAACCATGCTTCAACTACTTTCCTCAAGCATTACAAAACTAATTTCCTATTTTCAATACTGTAAAAATAGACTTGTCTTCTCCAAAGGATCTTGCTGTCCACATTGATGATGTGTTCATCTTATTACTGACTCTAAAGGCTTAAATCATCTTTAGCATTCCTTAAATCCAATTTACATGAAGTTGCATAATGCACGGAGTAAAAGAGGAATGAAGACAAAGCATGGAACCCTGTATAAATGTGCTGACCCAAAAGCGATCACACCAACAGCCAGTGGAAGTGGAAATTGTTAAGTAATCTTCAGCAATTTACTGTTAAGAGACAGAGAAATGTACATTACTATGTAAAATACATGGTGAGCAAAAACAGAATATGTTGATCTTTTATACAGTTTTGTGAAAGTGTTCTAAGTGATTTTAAATGAAGTAATTTTTCATATAATGAACATAACTGTCCATACTTAAAAAAAAATCAATACAAACAAGCCATATTTTGGAAAGAGAGAAATATTCCTAATTAAGTAAATAACCAATTTTGCTTAATCTTTAAAATTTTAACAACATAAAAAGACTAACTCAGAACTCAGTGCCGCCAAGACACACCTGCAACAGCTCACCTGAAAGAGCTGTTAGTAGTGAAGGTGATTACTTGTCAGTATGTGGCCAAGGAAGCTGAAAACCTTCTGCAGGTCACGTAGCATTTTAGTAAATGAGTAAAGAAAGACAAAACGCATATACACAACATTTAGTGAAGAAAATAACCCAGGAATGTGTTATGTAAAGAGATTCACTTCAGTGTCTTATAAATTTACCATGTATGAAATCATCATTTTTTAAATCTTTAACATTCAGCATAAGCATGTGCGCCTTTTGTATCTGTAACTCTGTGCTCATAAAGCCCTGGTAACCAAGGAACCATATTGTGACTTCACACAGAATCCTGTTAGGGTTCTACCCCTGAGCATGCTGGTAAACCGGGCCTTTGTGAGATAGGCTCTTCTACAGGGAGTTTGATTCAAAGTGTGTTTCTTCACTAGGACATATTTTACAGTGCGATTTCTTCATTCTAAAAGCAAAGGAATACATTTCCAAGCATATTTTCCACTGCGGTTTCATTTAGCACATTGTGTTGTTTCTCCTAGTAAAAGGGGAACTCGAAAACAATTCTACTTGAGTTGATCTTACTGTTTCTAATTGGTGATGCTGCCCAGAAGAAGTAAGTCTCCGGAGAGGCCTGCACTTTCCAGGCCGCCTGAAAGCTATCAGCCCCACGCGAACACTGGGAAGGAAGGAGCTGCCTCCGCTGCACTGCCCAGTGTCACTCCCAACTCCACACGCCATGTGACCTGTGCGCCGACCCGGACTTTGAGGAGATCTTCTCAGGAGATTGGAGACTCTGGAATCTCTCTAAAGACTCTTTTCAATGCTATTAAAACTATGGAGGGAAGGCTGGAAGGTAAAATAGACAGTCTTGCTTCAAGACCATTAATAAATGATGAGTCGCCAAATTTTCTTAAAGTGAATTCGGTAAGTGAAGACCACAAATTAAATGGTAAGGGAATTCCAACTTACAACACAATGAAGCAAAGTAGTAACAATAACAACCCAGAAAGATAATGTTTGGAGGTATGAGTAACAATAAAGAAATCAGGTTCTTCACAAATAGGAAAAACTGACGAGGTAGATTGAAACCAGTATTCTGGCTATCACATAATTCATTTTTATTTTGGACATAGAAATACCAGATTTGCCTCAACAGTAACCATTCAGGTTTTTAATTTTTTTTTAAATTTAAAGGTATCTACCTAACCTTAATATCTGCAGTAAAATATTTAGAGAAAGTCTGATTTTAAGAGAGAAATACTTTAAAGCCCTAAAAACTTGAACATGGACAGTATTTTCCAAAGAAAACTTTTTAGAGCATCCATCTTTGTTTGATACATAAAAATAGAAAGTACTATAGCTTGTCTTCTACAGTTGACTAGAACATTTCTGTGAACATTTTTTGCTAGTGGCCTTATAAACACTAGTAAAATTGTGTTTATAAGAAGGTTATAAAATACAGTCTGCTTTTTGTACCTTTCTAAAACAAAATCAAATAGGTTTTTAGAACCTACATATTGGCAGCTTGTGTACTATTTTTGGATCCTCACAGAAAAAGTATTTTAAGTGTTACAGGTGAAAAGTTTTAAAGAAGTGTAATAACCTTGAGGAAAGTGTGGGGAAAACATTCTTTTTTGCTGTTGGGAGTATAAAATGGTACAACTTCCTCTGAAGGGCAATTTGGCAATATTTATTACTTTCCCCCACAATTGTACTTCTAGGACTCTTACCTACAGATACACTAGCTTGTACATGTGACATGTTTACAAGGTTACTCGTAACCATGTTCGGTAGCAGCAAAACACTGGAAACAACCAAGATTCCATCAATAAGACACTGGCCAAATAAATCATTGTGTATCTATGGTTTGGAATACTGCTGAAAGACATATATACAATACATATGTGTGTATGTATAGTTTAAAACAAGATGCAGAAGAGTACATGTAGAATTTTACTGTTTGTGTTCCAAAGGGGTAGAAGAGAAAGAATGTATACACTTGTAATGCGCAGATACCTAATTCACAATACATTGATTTTATATAAAATCAATTTACATTTTTTTAAAAACTTAGTTTTGCATAAGGAAACTCAGTGTTTGGGAGATTTTACACTTCACTCTTATGTACCTTAAGTGTAATGTGAACTGTGCTTTCTACTCAAAATAACTTTATGAACATTTCATTTTCAACAAAAGTGAAAGCAGAAAAAGGATGGCCTTTTCAGCACACAGTGCTGGAGCAATTGGGTAGGCATATGCAAAAGCAAACAAAAATCCTTTGATCTATACCTCACACTGTATATAAAAATTAACTCAAAATTGATCAGAGCCCTACATGTAAAACCTAAAACTGTAAAATGTTTAGAAGAAAACAGGAGGAAATCTTTGTGACCTTAAATTGTGCAGATTTCTTAAGCGTTGACATCAAAAGCATAATGTCATAAAGGAAAAAGATGATAAATTAACAGCTGCGCTTTTCAAAGATATTGGTAAGATAATCAGAAGATAAACTATACACTGGAAGAAAATGTTTGCAAATCACCTATCTGATAAAGGACTTGCCTCCAAAATATGAAAAATTCTCAAAACTCACTAGGAAAATCCAAGAAAAAGAATGGCAAAATATTTGAACAGGCATCCCACCAAAAAGATAAATTTGGGCGGTAAATAAGGACTTGAAAAGATGTTAAACACTAGTCGTTAGGGAAATGCAAATTAAAACCACAATGAGATATGCCTCCATACCTATTAGAATGTGTAAATTGAAAAGCTGGTCATACCAAGTGTTAGTGAGGATGTAGAACAACTGGAAGCCTCATACACTGCTAAAAGGAAGGTAATGTAATGCAAACACTTGGGAAATAGGTTGGTAGTTTCTTTAAAAGTGAAACATAACCACTACAGTATGACCCAGCCATTCCACTCCTAAGTATCTACCAAAGATAATGAAAGCATACGCCTGCACAGAAACTTGTACACAACTTTTCACAGCATATTTGTTTGTAATAGCTTAAAACTGGAAATAATTCAAGTGTCCAGCAGATGAATGGATAAGTAAATTGTGGCATATCCCCATAATAAAATACTATTCAGCAACAGAAAGGAATGAACTATTGATAAACACAGAAGATTGAATGAATCTCAAAATAATTATGCTGAATGAAAAAAGCCACTCAAAAAAGTACATACGATTACATTTATATAAAATTCTAGAAAACAAAAACTAATTTATTGTGATAGGAAACACAGATCGGTTGTTGCTTTGGGTAGAGATGTAGGAACAGGAGGAGAGAAGGGAGAGATTACAAGGAGGCATAAGGGAACTTTTGGGATGATGGAGATGTTCAGTGTTTTGACGATGGTTTCAAGAGTTTATACACATGGAATATACACTGTAACTATACACAGCTTATTTTATGTCAATTATACCCCAGTAAAGCTGTTACAGAATAATGTGAATGTATTACCTATACAAAAATCAGTTGTATTAAATAACATTATATTAAATTCTATATAGAAATAGAAAACGGTGGCCAGGGGATGGGTTTGGGGAGATGTGAATACAAAGAAATACCACAAGTGAAATCTTTTGTGGTGATGGAATGGTTCTGTATCTTGACTGTGGTGGCATTCACATAATAATGTTCATAAAGCTATGCACATGGGCACACACACAGATGAACAGAGGTTAAAAAATGGTGAAAACTGAGTAAGGTCTATAGTCCACTAATCTAACTAACAATAATGAACCAAAGTCAATTTCCTGGTTTTGGTGTTGAACTACAGCAATATAAAACATCACTCATCAGAGGCAGGGCAAAGAGTACATGGGAGTCTGCACTTTTTTTTGCAACATCCTGTAGGTCTATAATTATTTCAAAATAAAATTTTTTAAAAGAGTGATGTTTAGTATGAAGATCACCTGAAATGATTGTGTAGATACAGCAAGTGTTTTGAGATATAAATATCTAATTCTTCTAATAAGGGTTCATTCTTCTGTGATACTATTTAGTACTTAATCATCTTTGCTTTTATTCTATTCATGCACTTACATTAAATTTTTCAAATTCCATGATCATATTTCTCTGTAATTTTACATCTTAGCTTCATAGTCTTATCTCCTTTACCCCTTATTCTGTACTTGGATCATCACAAACCATATATAAGGCTTGTCCATGTTTATTCAGGTTTTTTTTTGCTTTGTAGTTTTCTTTAAAGGGAAAACAATGAATAATGCTGGTTCTTATTTATAGTAAGAATATTTAAACATTTTAAGTTTGATTTCTAAATTGCTGCATCTTATTATGCTTTTGGAAAAGTTACCATTCCTTTTTTTCTACCAAGGAGAAATCCATTCTTGAAAAGAATGAGGAGGAGCTCTCACAAACAATGAAGTGTCGTGTTATAGCCCCGAGAGAGACTCAGAAGTTGAAAGGAGACCTCGAGGCTTTGGAGGACGGGGAGAATAAGAAGGCAAGGCATCAATCCTCTTTGAAGTCTCTTACTGAGATGAGGCTCTTATGAAATCTTTTGCAAGACATAATCATTTCTTGTTACTTTACTAAGAAAAAAATGAGGATTGGTAAAGGAAACTTTAGAAGACCTTTAAAATACTTCCCTTAAAAATATATAACTTAATTCCAATTTTTTAAATTCCTGTCTCAAAATCATCAAAAGTCCAAATTTTTCTGTTGAAACACATCTGACCTAGGTAATAACAACTTCTGCCTACTTATGTCTTATTAACATGATATAAAACTGCTATGATTTCATATTGTTAAATCACTAAATGCTTTCTAGTTAACAGTGTATTTGCTTGATGGGAACAGAGGTCACAGCCCAACTTGTCCTTGACAGCAGCTACTATATTTTCCATCTCTGAAGAGGGTTGTGAGTTACATCATTCTTCAGCAGCTTCTACTTTATTTTTTTCTAAAAGAATTGATGAGTTCCACATGTGATTTGTTCTTGCCCCCTGTCATAAGAGAGCTGAGCAGGCCCAGCGCAGGCCAACATGGGACCACCGTTAGACCCCAGAAGTTGTCGATCCTGAAGTCTCCAGTTCCAATATGTGCTGGGACTCTGACAGTTGTTGGAAAGCCCTGCTCAGTCTCCATAGGATCCATAGGATAAGGGGTCTAGTTGTCTTTTTCTCAAAGACACAATAACATAAACAAAATAAAAATGTACTTTATTCCTTGGAGCATTCTAATATGGCTGGTTTCCATGCTCTTCCCTGGAAGTAAGGGGACTGAGCAGCAGCAGAGTAACCAGAAAGCATCAAATATTTTTGTCTTGTCTCATTATCTGTTAGGTGGGAAACTTTCAGCAGCAATTGGCAGAGGCTAAAGAAGACAACTGCAAAGTTGCACTCATGTTGGAGACCATGCTGACTTCTCACAGTAAGATGCAAGCTGCTCTGGAAAAAGTACAAATAGAGCTTGGGCTGAGGGACTCAGAGATTGCAGGCCTCAAGAAAGAAAGGTACGGGAGATTATTTTTCTGTCTTTGTACTTGTGATTTTCTAGTGCATAGGAAGGAGCACGGTGCCATCAAGAAACAAAGTCACTTTATAGAGCTTCCTTTGTGAAAAACTCATGGTGTTAAAAGAACTAGCAAATTAGGGAAAATACAGAACTAGAAATAACCCTGATTTCTGAAATTCAAAATTCTCATATTTTGTAGTGATATAAAAGAGTATGTATTCTAGAAATTCATGTGATACGTTGCTGTAATACCCTTGCTGTATTCTATACCATTTAAACCTCCCTTTAGGGCTACAGAATAGTAATTGTCAGGATAATTGAAGCTAAGTGCCTACTTAGGTTTGAATTAATTATCCATTTATCAGTGTCCTATTTAAAGATTAATAATTATTTTAGAACATGCTGAGAACAACTGCTAGCCATGTTTTATAGGTAGACTACTTGGAATGTTTCAAAGTTACATAAAAGTTTCCCTTTTAGGTTAATGAACAAATGGTCTGAATTTAGGAAAACCTCTAAAATAAATTGTAGTGTCTTAGTGGTACATGTTACCTCTATGCTATGGGCGTACAAGTGAGTTTTATATACTTCATTGTGCTGCTTTATTTTTTACATATTGTGTGTATCTGAGCTTAAAAAAACAAAGTGATGGTTATTAAAAAGATTTACCATTCATAGTAAAATTCTCGGTAGCTGTTGTTTCTAGAAGCAAAGACAGCAAGACAATCCATCCAGAGGTGATACATTTTTGTACTAGTGATACACACACACACACACACACAGCACAATAAAATTACCAGCCCATGGGTTAGTTGTTAACACATATTGATAGTTTAATGTACCAAGGCAAATTAAATTACAGATGGGACAAATTTTAATCCACAGAAGCCTCAGTTTCTTAATATGAAGCCGAGGCTGCTGATTGTCACCTGTCAACTCTCAGATACTCTGAGCATCTGTAGCCTACTCCATATGCTACGCGGGCTTCTTGTAAGAAGAGTGCCCTGTAGGTCCCAACAGTATTATTCCCGGGTGGTTCTTTTCTATAGTTACCTATTCTGTGTTTTCCAATTTTAGGGCTCTAAATCAACAGAGGGTGCAAAAACTAGAAGCAGAAGTGGACCAGTGGCAGGCGAGAATGCTTGTTGTGGATGCCCAGCACAACAGTGAGGTATGGGTCAGGGTTTTATAGATAATTTTTATTTATTTATTTATTTAATTGTCCTCTTGTATTTTAGAAAAATGGAAAAAAACAATTGGTAAATTTCCTTCCTATTCAAATCTGTGCTTTGGACAGTGACATAATTACAAGTGGGAAATGCACCTGCGGTCTTATAGTGAGTTTCACAGTTATGCCTAGTTCTCTGTGTCTTATATGGTCCACATTATTTTCATTTATTAATGCATAAATGATTGTAGAAGGTAAAGGGCTTAGAGATTAACTTTTATCTCAGGCAGTAGTAGCTAGAGTGATCCCACTATTAATAAGACACACACCTGTGTGTGCTCACATGTATACACACACACACACACATGAATATACAGCTGTATATAGGCACATATACAAAACATGGGTAGTTCATATAAATAAGCTTTTTCTGGAAGGATATACAAGGATATACAAGTTGTCAGTTCTTATCTCTCTAGGCAGCAAGACCAGAAGGTCATAGGATCAGGAGGGGGGGATTCAACTAGTCTAAAATTTTAAACTTAGGATAAATTAAGTTGACTATTTTCCAAAGCTCTCTAGTGATCTAATGGAACATTACCCTTCCCATTCGTTCTAAGAGTTTCCTAAGCAATGTCTGTAATAAGTTCCCACATACATATTCTAGGCATCTGGAACCTCTGGTTCCTGTTCCAATTATTGTTTCCACCTGATAATAAAGTGTAAGGAGTGAATATATGATGTTATGAACTTCTTGCATCTATTATTGTGGAATTAAAAACACTTCTTTCAGATGAAGACTCTACAGAAAGCTCTAGATGTAGCTACAGAAGACAACAGGAAACTGGCGATGAGCCTGGGGCAAGCTCTCCAGACAAATAATCACCTGCAGACAAAGCTTGACAATGTTCAACAGAAACTGGAAAACAAAGAACTGGAGCGACGCAGTTTGGAAACGTTCAAGTAAGGGCAGTGTAGTCACAGAGAAAGTAGGGAAGAGCCTCAGGGGGAGTAAGTTTGGCTCATTCACATAAACCAGAAAACCCTTGTCTCCTACTTTGAGATGATACCCCAGCAAAGAGCCATGGTAAGAACAGGCAGGACCGAGCACAGCAGACGCCGGCTGGCTGGCGTGTGGTCAAATGGATCCCCTCGTCAGCCCTCCCCTCAGCTCGCTGCTTTTGACAGGAAGGACTGTTCCTGCCAAGCCTCCTCCGTCAAATCCTTATGCGTCCTTTAAAAGTATGATTTGGAAAAGGAATAACAGCACAATAACTTGTCCAGGAGTGGGTGACTCCATCTAAGCAAATGCTAAAACAGTAATTGTTTTCAGTTTTGGCCTGAGGTTAGTTAGAGCAAACCCATCAAGTTCAGGTCCAGCTACCAAAGCCTTGTCTTAAACTGTGTCTAGGTAAATATGACTTAGATATTAATAACTTTCCATGAAAATGTTATTAATTAAAACCAAGGGAAATGCACTGTGCACATAGATCTTTATTCCTTTCAGGTAGTGAACATTATTGATATGGGAGACAAGTGTAAGCTAAAGCACAGAAGGTATTTTTCATATTTGAGATCTGGCCAGATGTTGCTCAAGACTATTCAATATTGGTTTAAGACAAGAGTACAAGAGTATGTATTTCACTGGTTTGGTTGGATCCTTTTATATTGAATGACTTTTTGTTTTTAATGCTACAGGTAAATGTTTTTTTTTTTCCTTTTGTTATGAGCTCCAGATCAGTGTGGTTTACCTGGTAATTGATCTCATTTGTAAATCACACACCTTTGGACAGTTGCAAATTCCCCTCCAGGTATTTCTTACCTCCTAAGATGATTTCTAAAGTGATCTATCATCTGTCTTTTTCAAAACAGAGAACGGATGACAGAAGAGTCCAAAATGGAAGCAGAATTTCACGCTGAATGCATAGAAGCTCTAAAAAAGCAATTTCAAACAGAGAGAGAAACTGCAAAGAAAGCAGTGCAGCGGGAGACAAGTGAGGTATGGCGTCAGGGGACAAAAAGGTTTCTTCTTAGGTCAAGGCCTTTAAGAGGAGAATCGGCTCTAAGTGTTAGGGTCCGGAGTCGACCACCTCTCAAATAGACAGAAGACACTCACGATAATGCAAGTCACACAGCGAGGTTTATTTCCAGCTAGCTGGGGTCCAAGTGTCTGCCCGGCGCAGCGGGTTTCAACAAGGACCCAGAGCACTCAAAGCCAGGGGTTTATATGGCTTTTTCAAAAAGTACTTACTCACAGTAATTTTCCATAATTTTGGGCTAGTGCCACATCCTGGGGGTTAAGCAAAAGCAAGATAAGACCACTCCTCAAATGTTAGGGTGGTTCAGCAAGAGAAGCTGACCAGAGTGGCAACTGCCCACAACTCGCTATGCACGATTAGCTGACCAGGGTCGCAGCCGCCCACAACCCTGTGTCTATGATTAATTTGTTTTCAACACCTGTTTATCAAGCAAGCCTTACCCAGTTCCTCCTTTCCTGAGTCACATACTCAGAAAATGGCTTTTCGGCCTTGAAGATGGCCATTCTCATGCTAATTCATTCTTACATTCCCCCCTTTCTGTTGTTACAATGAGGAATCCTGCTCATTTGTAGGGCAGGGCAGTCGTAGGGGCCCACAGGAGCGGGCAACTTTTCGTATTGTTGTCTCAAGAACAGGAGTTGGACGGTATTAACACGGTCTTTTACAGAATTAATAAGTTTGTTTAGAATGCAGGGGCCAAAAGTTAAAATGAATATAAGTAAAATTAATGGGCCAACTAGGGTAGAAACTAGGGTGATAAACCAGGGAGACCTATTAAGCCATGCTTCAAGCCAGTTTTGTTGTGCTTCTCTTTCTCTCTTTCTTTTGGTTAATCCTTCTCTTACTTTAGCCATGGATTTTTTTACTACTCCTGTATGATCAGCGTAAAAACAGCATTCTTCTCCTAGCGCAGCACATATTCCCCCTTGTTGGAGGAACAATAAATCAAGCCCTCTTCTATTTTAGAGTACGACTTCGGATAGGGAGGTGAGAGATTTTTCTAAATGACTAATGGAGGTCTCTATTCTCTCTCTATATCTTCATCTATGGCTGCTCTTGGGGATGTCATACCTGCTTGTTGAGTGGCCAGAGAGGCTATGCCAGTTCCGGCCCCAGCTAGTCCTAAACTGAATAGAGTAGCAATGGTTACAGCAGTGATGGGCTCTCTCTTATCTCTTAGGCTCGTGTGTCTTTACTCCAATGTGAATATATGCTTTCTTGGAGTGGTAGAGGATGCGGGGTATCACAGTCACTAGGATACAGAACTCTTTAGAAGCATTAAGGACTGAGGATGAGAGGCACGGGGTGAGGCCAGTCATGGAACATATCCACCATCCATCACTTCCTGGGGTTAGCCACTTTATGTTATTCCAACTAGGGGCGGCATTTATGGAAGTGCATAAACTTTGTTTATCCTGTGGCACTTTCCCCAGGCAGGTCCCTTTACCGCTTATATGCTGTAGAGTTAAGCCTATTTTACGGTCTCCCCATGAACACTGAGAGGGATTCACACTAGTTAATACATTATAAGTGGCAGTTAGACCTATGGCTTCATAAAATGGAGGCTTTATATCATAACACAGCCAGCAGGAGGCTGTGAAGTCACGGCTGGTAGCATTAAGGGTCTCATACATAGCGTGCATCAGTTTCCATAGGGGGTCCTCGGCAGCCTGCACAGCAGGTGCCAGGGGGGTCACAGAGGTACCTCCTATGGAGATGAGCCCAGCCATAAGGCCCAGCATGGCGAGCAAAGGAGAAGTGATTAGGTGATTAGAGGTGCTCACAACCACACCTCCCACCAGCACTGTATTGTGGATAAGAGTCTGGGGTTTTGTTACCTTTTTTGGGGTGTTCTTGTTATCTGGGCTTTTAGTAGGGGCGGGAGGAGGCCTGATTTGGACTTATTGGACTCATTACCAATACCTGATTTGGGCGGAGGGCGGGAGAAGCTAACACTAGATTTGGACCCACAGGAGCTGTGACTATCACCTTGGTTCTCAATTTGATCTGGAGAAGAGTTCCAAACATAGGTTTCTGATAGAGAAGTAGGCCCCAAGTTAACCCTGATAGCCATCGCTTGTCTCTTTTCCCTTCTTCTGTAAACTGGAGCTTTACTAGATTGCAGTTAGAATTGTACCGAGTTCGGGTGCATGGCTTAATAAATGAGAGAGTGCTGAGGAGCGGGGTTACTTGCCATTTTTGCTCTCCATCATTGGTGGTAACACAACTCCATTGTGCACAGTAAAGGGACTCAGCTCCTCCACACTGAAGCCCCTCTGGTCCTTCCCGAAACCCAAGACATGCATAAAACCCATTTCGACTTACAGAGATCCGGCGCTGCGCACTTTACGCCAGCTTCCCCCTTTCATTCCTTCAATGTCTGCTACCTTGTCTACGTTCAAGTACAAGTCAGGGAACCAGGTGTTTAGTGGGGCCGTGCTGGAGGTTTCATTGAGGGTTTTACCAGTTTTTCCATCCATCGGGATCCATGTCTGCTTATAAGGTCGATGAGGGTTGGTCTCTGCATGGTTTTCTTTCCAGTTGTTGAGTGGGGTCAGGACTAGTAGCCACTTCATCATCAGGCTGGGCGGGAGGTTCGGGGTGTTCTCGAGGTCTCGAGATCTGTAGTTTCAGGGGGTTATCATGGTGCCACCGCACGGTCCACTCTCTGGCTTGTCTTTGCTCTGGCTGGGTGGCTCAGCGCACGTGGGAGTGGTGGACCCAAGGTCCAACGCCATCAACCTTTAAGGCAGTTGGGGTAACCAGAACAACTACGTAAGGACCTTTCCATCTTTTTTCTAAGGTTTGGGTCCTGTGCCTCTTTACCCATACCCAATCCCCTGGGGCGATGCCATGTTCTGGGTTCGGTGTGTCTCTTGTCTCATACAAAGAGCGCACCAAGGGCCAAATCTCATGTTAGACTTTCTGCAGGGCCTTCAAACTGGCTAGATAATTTGGGGTTACATTAGGGTCTTGGTCCGGCAAGGCACGGACAATAATGGGGGGTGGTCTCCCATATAGAATTTCGAAGAGAGTCAATCTGTGCACATAAGAGGAGTTCCGAACCCAGAAGATAGCACAGGGTAGGAGGGTCACCCAGTCCCCACCAGTCTCAATGGCTAATTTAGATAAGGTCTCTTTCAGGGCCCAATTCATTCTTTCTACTTGCCCTGAGCTCTGGGGATTATATTCACAATGTAAATTCCAATTAGTCCCCACCGCTTGGGCCAGTCCTTTTAGGATTTTACTGATGAAAGCCGGACCATTATCAGACCCTAAAACCTCAGGGACCCCATATTGGGGTATGATTTCTTCTAGTAATGCCTTAGCAACAACCTGGGCAGTCTCTCGTTTCATGGGGAAGGCTTCTACCCAGCCTGACAAAATATCAACAAATACTAGCAAGTACTTATACCCATACTTCCCAGGCTTTACTTCAGTAAAATCTACCTCCCAGCTCCGTCCCGGCCCCCTCCCCCATACCCTTGTTCCTGTGTGTAGGGGTCCCTTCCTACTGGGTCTCATAGCCTGGCACCCAACACATCGGTCCACGATTTCCTGGATCTGGACGGCTTGTTGTGGGAGCTTAAGGCGGGTGGACTCGAGAACTGTCAGCAACTTTCTCTTTCCTAAATGGGTGGCTTGGTGCAGGTTGGAAAGGAGGAACAGTCCTAGTTTTGCTGGCAGTATTAGTCTTCCTTCTGGGTCTCGATGCCACCCATGTTGATCAAGCTCTGGGCAGTGGTGGTTTTGGATCCACTGGAGATCTTCTGGGGTGTAATCAGGTCGCGGGGACAGGTGCGGAAGCTCCAGTGCTGGCAGGGCGAGTGCCAAAGCTGGTGAAGCTATTGCCGCCTTTTTTGCGGCCTCATCTACTCACCAGTTTCCCTCAGCTTCCGAGGTTCGGGCAGACTGGTGTCCAGGGATGTGAACCACTGCAACTGCCCAGGGCTTTTGCACAGCTGCTAGCAACCTCTGTACCTCTGGGAGATTGTGTAGTTCTTTCCTTCTGCTGTAACAAAGCCCCTCTCCCGGTAGATGGCTTCATGCACATGGACAGTGCCGAAAGCATAGCGGCTATCGGTGTAGACAGCCACCCATCTCTCTTCAGCTCATTCTAGCACCTCTGCCTGCGCAATCAGTTCAACTTTTTGGGCTGAGGTCCCCGGGGGAAGCGAGGCACTCCAGATGACATTCCCATCTTGGTCCACTACTGCCACACCTGCCCTTCGCATCCCGTCCATGATGAAGCTGCTTCTGCCAGTGTACCATACCAACTCACTGTTGTGAAGGGCCATGTCCTGGAGGTCAGGGCGCACCTGAGTGATCTCTGCCAGGATTTCTTGGCATTCATGCAGGGGGACCTCTAGATCTGGGGTCAGCAGAAGGGTGGCTGGATTTAGAACAGCAGGTTTGGCATAGATGATCTGGGGTGCATCCAACAGGAGTCCCTGGTAATGGGTCAGGCGGGTATTAGTCATCCACTTACCAGGGGGGTGCTTCAGGACTCCCTCGATTGCATGAGGAGTTACCACCTTTAGATGCTGCCCAAAGGTGAGTTTGTCTGCGTCTTTTACCATTAGGGCCACTGCGGCGATGATCCTTAGACATGGGGGCCATCCTCCTGCAACTGGATCAAGTTTTTTGGATAAATAGGCAACCGGACGCTTCCATGGCCCCAGGTGCTGCATTAGCACTCCTTTTGCTATCCCCTTCCTCTCATCGACAAAGAGGGTGAAGGATTTTAGGGGGTCTGGTAACGCCAGGGCTGGTGCCTTTAAGAGGGCAGCCTTGAGTTCGTCAAAGGCCTTTTGTTGATTTGGCCCCCAGGCCCAGGGGGCCTTATCTTTGATTGCTTCATACAGGGGCCCTGCTTTCTCAGCATACCCCAAAACCCATAGTCGGCAGTAGCCTGCCGTTCCTAGAAACTCGCAGACCTCTCGGACTGAGGTCGGGACTGGAAGCCTAAGAATAGTCTCTTTCATGGCCTTTATTAGCCATCTGGTTCCTTCGCTTAATTCATATCCTAGGTAAGTGACTGTCTGCCTGCATATTTGAGCCTTCTTTGCACTGGCTCGATAGCCCAATTGTCCTAGTTCCTGGAGGAGGTCTCCAGTGGCCTGTCGGCATTTAGCCTCGGTGGGGGCTGCCAGAAGCAAGTCATCTACGTATTGCAGGAGTGTAACTGAATCATGGCTCTGGCGAAACGAGTCCAGGTCCTGATTTAAGGCTTCATTAAACAGGGTTGGAGAGTTTTTGAAGCCTTGTGGCAGTCTAGTCCAAGTCAACTGTCCATGAGTTCCCGTGTTGTCATCATGCCATTCAAAGGCAAAAATGTTTTGGCTGCTGGGTGCCAGGGCTATGCTAAAAAAAAATCCTTTAGGTCTAGGGTGGTGTACCAAACATGTGAAGGGGGCAAGTGACTTAGTAAGGTGTAAGGGTTGGGGACTGTGGGGTGGATGTCCTCGGTTCTCTTATTTACTTCCCTCAAGTCCTGGACTGGCCTGTAATCTTTTCCCCCTGGTTTCTTAACGGGAAGAAGTGGGGTGTTTCAGGCGGAGTGGCAGGGTTTCAGTATCCCAGCTTCTAAGAGGCAGTTAATGTGTGGGGCAATCCCCTTTCGCGCCTCAGTGGACATGGAGTATTGTCGGACCCAAATAGGCTGGGCCGAGGCTTTGACTTTCGACCACTGCTGGTGCTCGGTGGGCTGCCAGACCCACACCCGCTATTTCTGCCCATGCCTGACGGTACATTCTAAGCCAGTAATCCAACTCATGGGGCCACTCTGTAGGGGGAGAGGTGCCATGCATGGCAAACAGGCGACGCTCATCCGCGAGGGACAGGGTCAGGACATGAAGGGGCTGTCCTTGGCCGTCCATCACTTTGATGCTGTCCGGCTCAAAGTGGATACAGGCCCGGACCTTGGTTAGGAGATCACGCCCTAACAAGGGGGCCAGGCATTTAGGGATAACCGGGAAGGAGTGGGTCATTTGATTGTGGCCCAAGTCCACCTGGCGCTTACTGGTCCATCAATAAACTTTGGACCCAGTTGCCCCTTGCACCAGGCTGGTTTTCTGAGACAGGATCTCTGTAGGCTTGTTTAAAACTGAGTACTGGGCTCCTGTGTCTACCATGAATCCCATTGGTTTCCCCTCTACATACACAGTTACCCAAGACTTGGGGAGGGGACCCGAGTCCCATCTCCCCTAGTCACTGTCCATTCCTGCCAGCAAAACCTGAGCGTCTTGTCTGGTCTGGCCTGGCACTTGGGGCATTCCCTCTTCCAATGTCCATATTCTTTGCAGAATGCACATTGTCCCCTATCTAGCCTGCGCTGCGGTTTCCAAGGTCGGGCCGGTCCGGTTGGACCTGGTCTTCCCCAGGCTGTGCCTTGTACCCCTGCCAGCAGGATTCCTGCCATCTCCTTATGCTGCCTTCTGCTTTCCCTACCCAGGTGCTCTCTTCTATCCTAATTCTTTCCTTCTACTCCTGATTTTCTTTTCTGATCCTATCCTCTCTTTCTTCCGGGGCCTCTCAAGTGTTGAAAACCCTCTCTGCCACTTCTATCAGATCTCGAATGGTCATTTCCCCCAATCCTTCTTGCTTATATAATTTTTTCCTAATATCTGGGGCAGCTTGGTTTATAAAGGACATAATTATAGCTGACTGATTCTCCTCTGCCAGGGGGTCTAGAGGGGTGTACTGTCTATAAGCATCATAGAGGCATTCTAAAAATATGGCTGGGCTTTCACTTTTCCCTGGCATTACAGCTGTTACCTTAGCCAAATTGGTGGGGCAGCGTGCCGCCGCTCAGAGACCTGCCATAAGAGTCTGGCGGTAGACTCGGAGACGCTCCCTACCTTCTGCGTTCCCAAAGTCCCAATCCGGTCTATTCAGGGGGAAGCGCTCGTCCATCAGGTCCGGCAAGGTTGTCGGCTGTCCATTGTCGCCGGGGACATTCTTTCTGGTCTCCGTGAGGATTCGCTCACGTTCTTCAGTAGTGAACAAGGTCTTAAGGAGCTGCTGACAATCGTCCCAGGTGGGGTTATGTGTATGCATGACAGACTCAAGTCCGTTAGACCCCTTGGATCTTCAGAAAAAGGGGGGTTATGAGCCTTCCAGTTATACAGATCACTACTTGAAAAGGGCCAATACTGGTAAGATCGTTCCCCACCTGGGCCAGTACCTCCCAGGGCCCGTACGGGGAGAACGGGGGCCCTGGCTGAGGTGGAGGAGGACGGTTCCTCTTCTGAGGTCTCTTCCCTGTGCCTGCGGGGCCTTAATCCCCGCACTGGTCCCTGGGTTGGGGCTGGGAGGGCTGACGGGAAGGTGGGCGAGTGAGGGGGCTAGGGAGGGGTGGCCGCCTCAGGTTGGAGCGGCGCCACAGGCATGTATGGAGGGGGTCTTCTTCAAGATCTAGGTCTATCAGGGAGGGGTACAGGTCTGACCCTGCCTGTAAGATGGGTTTCTTGGATGGGTCCCCCGGGAGTTTCGAACGGGCCGTAAGAGTGGGTGCAGTCAGGTGGTTGGGAGCCTGAGAGATGGCCAGTACTCGAGGGGGGTTCCTCCGGCTTCTCGGAGACAAATGGCTTTAGCCAGGAGGGAGGACTTTCCACCAAAGCCTGCCACAACAAAATATAGGGGTATTGGTCTGGGTGGCCCTGTAATTCGGGCCGGCTGATAACACCTCAGACTCTCTTAATAATGTCCAGGGAAAAGGTCCCCTGGGGTGGCCAGCCCACCTTCAAAGTAGGCCATTCTTTAGAGCAGAGGGTATCAAACTTACCTTTCTTTATTTCCATGCCATAATTGTGAGCCTTGGTGCGGATCTCAGGGAAGTGGCTCAGGAGCAGGGTTTTAGGTGTTACTTGAGCCTGTCACATTATTATTACAAAAAGAAGCCAGAAAAAGACAAGGGACACAAAGCCAGCAAACATACAAATTCAAACCGAGTTTTCTAACACCCACCGGCCGGTCAGCCACACCACATCCACAGGCGCCGTCTCAATCACACAACCCTCAGGATCCTTACCTAGCTGTCCAAACGGCGTCCACTAAGGACGTCGTTCAGGCACCGCCTCGTCGGGGACGTCTCCCGCGACTTCCAGTAGTGGAGCCTCCAGGGTCGTTACCCGCTCCTTCCTTTCCGTGAGATTTCTCAATTGAGACAGGGCAGAGGCCTGTTTCAGACTCTCCGGTCGAGAACCTGTTTCAGTCCTCCCCTCTTGGAGGTGGCCAAACCTCCTGCCACGGCTTCTGAGTACACCTCGGTATCGGGGGATCGTCTGTCTCCCTGAGGAGGGATCTAGCAATTCTGTACGAGCCCTCAAAATGTTAGGGTCCGGAGTCGACCACCTCTCAAATAGACAGAAGACACTCACGATAATGCAAGTCACGCAGCGAGGTTTATTTCCAGCTAGTTGGGGTCCAAGTGTCTGCCCGGTGCAGCGGGTTTCAACAAGGACCCAGAGCACTCAAAGCCAGGGGTTTATATGGCATTTTCAAAAAGCATTTACTCATAGTAATTTTCCATAATTTCTGGCTTGTGCCACATCCTGGGGGTTAAGCAAAAGCAAGATAAGACCACTCCTCAAATGTTAGGGAGCTCCAGCAAGATAAGCTGACCAGAGTGGCAAACCGCCCACAAACTCGGTATGCATGATTAGCTGACCAAGGGGTCGCAGCCGCCCACAACCCGGTGTATATGATTACCTAGTTTCTTCAACACCCATTTATCAAGCTTTAACCAGTTCCTCCTTTCCTGAGTCACCTACTCAGAAAATGGCTTTTCGGCCTTGGAGATGGCCATTCTCATGCTAATTCATTCTTACGTAAGGTTTCCAAGAATGGCCAGAGTTGTTCTTTCGGTCTTCTAATCCCCCTTTGACCGGCAAGCCAGCTGGCAATCAAGTCATCTCAGTGTCGTTTGTAAATCAACACACAAAAGAAAACCAATTTCTGATATACAATTCTCTGCCCAGACTGGGACTGTTCCGATGAGAGCTTTTTCCATCAGAGAGGGACAACTGAGTGGAGATAGAGGGAATAAGGAGACTGCCATCTGATAGATACCAAAATCACCCGTTTTCCTCAAGTCACTTAACATCCATCATGCATCTGCCTTCTGAGAGGCACATGCAGAGCAGCAGAAGATATGGTCCACGCTCTCGTGTGTGCTAAATGACCTTTGTTTAATTGTGATCTCTACTCAACATAAGACAAATAGGGAAAACATCAGAGGACCTTTGTTGGGTAGTTAGAGGCTGTGTACAATTTTTGTAGGAATTTGAAGTAAGGGAAGGTTTGTTTTAGGCTGGTTGGGTGATAGAAGGAGAAGGGAAAGCCGAACCAAAGTACTGGATGACACTAGCAGAACTGACAGGGCTGGGGACACTGTGTGTGAAAGGACAAAGCTTCAGTACAAATATGAACAAGACATGCAAGCAAACGAGAAGGGCTTGTCCTCTATCAGAGCAGAGACTTTAGGAAATATCTGAGAAAGAAGTGGTCGGCTTAGACGGGACAAGCTGGTAGATGGCCTTGACTACCAGAATGTTGGGTATGAACTGTTAGGTAAAAACTGGACCTCTGTAAGTGCCTGGGAAAGGGGGTGGTGTGTGGTGTAAGTCCTTAGGAAGGTGAGGTCTGATAGTTGGCATGGGAGGGGGGAGGGAGTAGGCAAGAACAGACAGAAACTGAAGGCATGGCTCAAGAAAACTAGACCAGTTAGGTTTTAGATGATTAGGGCCAGTCAAAGCCATTCTGTTGAAAATAAAGAACTAAATTAAAACAGCCAGTAGAAAAAATCATCAGACACTAAATGTATCATGAAACAAAGGGGAAGAAGGAATTAAAATAATTCCAGATATTGGTTGGGGTGGCTGATCTGTTATTTTGCCAAAGTTGATGGCATTTAGCAATGCAGTTTACAGAGACCATTTCACCAAGTCAAATTCAACTATTTGTATAGTGCTTTTGTGAATTGCAAAGCAGTATGTAAATATTTAAAAGTGTTATAAAAAGCAAATTCTGTGGGGAAACAAAAAGGTGCACTGAAAATAAAGGTACCTTTAATCAGACAGCTGTTCAGAATACTTCGAATACTTAAACCCTTCTAGCAAGGGCCCAGTGAAGACTAAGAACGTGACATCGGAGAGGACTCAGCAGCAGGGGCCAGTGCTCAGTACCCTGCTCAAGGGTCCCCAGCTTGCCTCCTGTTAGCTGTGCGATCATTATCTGTGCAGATGGCAGGACTTCTGCGTGTCAGTTTCCCCAATCAAAAAATTGTAATAGTCACCACCTTTTTTTACAGGTTTGTTTTGAGGGTTAAATTAGGAAATATGTGACAGGAATGAACTATAGAGAGAAAAGGTACACATAATTTTTACTTCTTTGATATGTTAAAACACTACCAGCCCTAGAGAATACCACCTTCTCATCTTCCCCCCTTCTCAACTGCTGCTTCTTCCTAAAACTAAGTGGGTACACATGAGGAAGAGGGGAAACTGTAAAGTGAACCAAGTAATGTCAAAAGATAAACTGAGGACGTATTAAAAAATTTGCTTGCCGCTTAACAGCTGTGAATGTGCATTTAAAGCTGCTAAGAGAATATAATAGCTCACTAGGGAGACTCCTATGATTATCGTAAGCAGGATAATTCCCCGTGGTCTGGAGTGTACTTCAGAGTCCATGATCCTCAAGGCCCAAATCTATCAAAATCAAGTAACTGAAAAGAAAGACCCTCTTGGAAAGAGAAAAATTACTTTGTTAAGATCACTGAATGAGCCAGTTGGCTTATATAGCTGAGTCTCAATCTCCCCCAAAAGTATCAACCCAAGTACAGTAAGTGGTGTTGGCCATAATGTAACCTCCTTGCTCAGCTAAAAGAGGACCAAGGGCTAGTCTATTATCAAGAAATTTTGGCCAGAGCATCTAGGGATTTTTCTTGGGCAGCTATTGCTTTAGCAGCAGATTCTGCAATATCTTCAAATGTTAAGGAAAGGTTCCTGACTATAGCGTCCTTTGCACTTACTCCTAGCCAGAGCAGCAGGGGTCTGCCAAGGGAAGCCATCTAAGCAGGTAAACCAATTCCTTTTAAACTATGAGTTTCTTAGTGCTGTTATCTGTCTCATGGCTAAAATTTTAAAACAAAACCTCTAAGATCTGTTTGTGCCTCCTGGTAATTCTTGTTTGAGTCTGACCCACCCATCCAACTACACTATTTTCAGTTTGCCTCTTTATAGCAGGAAGATCTTCAACTAAGATAGAAATAAAAAAATTCCTATGTTCTAGATTGAGAGCTGTGTGTCTTGGGGATGTTTAGTGCATCCTCCCACAAAAGCTTCAGAATGTTTTTCTTTCCCTCTTGATACATAGTTTCATTTTAGCTTAGAGCAAAAGGTCTTTGCAAAGTTCTTATCAGGTTCTGAATATCAGGGTCCAATTTCCCTAACTTCTGACCCTACCAGTTTGACCACACAGCTACTTAAAAAAACAAAAAAAATCCTGTCAAGTGTCTTGCCAGGATTCAGCTGGGACAAACAGTAAATATTCCTGGGCAGTACTGAAAACCCTATGGACACAAGAGATACCCCCAAAGAGGGTGCCAAAAATCCTTTCCTCCCAAGATCCAGAGCTACTCCAAAAGAAAACAAAGACAATTCCCCCGAGAGCTGAGAACAGCGAGTAGAGCGCTAGCCACAAGTGCACTACAGCCTGTGTTCTCTTCAGCCATGGTAGTGGGGCCGCAGACCTCACACACTTCTCAGGACACAAAATGAGACAAACATGAAGGCAGTCGCTTTTCCCGGGAGGGAGAGGATCAACCACCAGCAGGTCCCCAAAAGCAAATTCCCGAGTCACAGTTCCAAGATCTAATTCTTACAGGTGTTTCTGACAGTTCTGTAAGAATTTGGAAAGGCAGAAACGACATGAAATCTCACATCCCTCCCTTCACCAGCCGCCACAGACAGAGGCCTGGGAGAGCTGATTCTAGTGAGCCCTTTGCTGGCTTCTGCCGGTTTTCTCAGGATCCTATCTGTAGGCTCTGGAGCCAGTGGGATATCCAAGCAAGTCTCATCCTGGACACCAGAAACTAGAGGAGGAAAAATAGGTTTCCCTCTACTCCTTACAGCGAGTGCTCAGCTGAGACCCTTTTTTCTCTAGAGCACCTCATAAATGGATAAGCTTATCAAGGTTAAAAGTTCCCCACTGTGGCCACTGTAATTCGAAATTATCTCTGTTTTAAGGTGAACAAGCAAACATCTCTTCACCTAAGGCCTCATAGGGGACCCAGTCCAGCCTAAGAGAGACCCAGTCTGTCCCAGGAACCAGTCCAACTCCAGCTAGTTTCTAGACGCAATCTGGAGAAAGAAATGCTCCAACTGAAAGTTCATAACACAAAGCCACAGATTCTCGAGGGACACACGCCATGACCTCTAGCGGAATGGAGGAAGCAGGGCGCTCAGGGGCCAGTGGGTTCTTTGCCAGGCGAGGGCCATCAGGAGCCGCCTTTAGTTCCCTCCTGACACCAGACTTAAAAGTTTTAATATGCCTCAGTTTATCTATTAAGAGTTGTTTGAGTGAAAGTTCATTCAAATTTGCCAATCTAGCAGATAGAAATGAACTCTGAGGAGGTGTACAAAGTGAAAGGCTGTTACAGGTAGAAAGGAGTGGTGGGAACAAGGAAGCTAGACTAGACAAAAGCAGGTTGGTTACACAGGGTTACCTTCCTTCGCGCAGCCCGTGCTCCTCGGGCACCTCCTGATGGAGTGGTTTAGGATTACATGTCTGGGAAAACCGGAACCCTAAGGCAGGTCAGTTTGGTGATGTAGGGCTTCGCATAGGTGACTCCATTAGGGGCCTGCTGTCTTGTTTTTTTTAATAGCAATTACTATGCTATTTTTTCACTAGGTAAGTTATTAAAATCTTTAAAACAAAAACATAAAAATACATGTAATGATAGTCAATAACCGGCAAGTATTATAAACTACCACATGACTTATTTTCACTTCTGCACACGGGAGGTCACAAATGACAGAGAGAGAGGCTTAAGGCACAGTGACGAGCACTGAGCAGGGACCGTGTCCCAGGCCCCGCATGCTTCTCTGCTTCATCTCATATACCTGGTACCTGAACCTCATGAGGGAGGCTCTGCCCTCACTTTTCTGAGGGCGGCTCTGCCCTCACTTTTCCAGGGATGAGCCTGCGCCTTAGGGAAGCTGATTATCCAAAATTGCTTGGCTAGTAGGGGAAGCTGAGATTTGAACTCTGGTCTGACTCTGCAGCCACACTCTTAAAAACCAGATGATGAACATATATTTACATTGTTTATCTGTTCTGAGAAAGGTTGTGTTTTTTAATGTGAAAAATTGCAAAAATCACTTTGTTATTCCACAAATATACTTTATCAGACATCATTGTTACTGCTGTATTTACCCTCCTTTTTAAAATGTCCAAAGGCAACAAAATACAAGGATAAAGCTAAACATACATAAACTTCTCTCGCTGAATGGAAGATCAAAATGTTCTAACTTTCCTTCTGGTTCTACAGCTCAAGAAAGCCCTCGACGAAGCCAACATCAGATCAGCGGAAATATCCCGGACCAACCGAGAGCTGCGGCAGAAACTTACTGAGCTGGAAAAGACACTGAACAGCAACAACGAGAAAATAAAGAATCAAAAGGACCAAATTCAGCTCCACTTGTCGGCTAGGGCGAATAATGCTCAGAATATTGAGAGAATGAAGGTTGTATGAGAAACGCAAAATCTCCCCACACTTCCCTAGGATCTGACAGGGAGGCAGCCAGGGGGTGGTGCCCCGGGGAAGTCGGCCCAGAGCACTGCCGGCGCCACGTGTTCCCTGGGAGCCTTGGCTGCACCGGGACGGACGGAGCGGCTTGCCTTGGGGCACCCTCTCTCCCCAGCAGAGGCACCGGCCACGCCCACGTTTGGTTCCGTATTAGCTGCCTGAGTCGCATTCTGGCTGCCCATCTGTGTCTCCCCAGGACTGCGCAGGAACCTGCTCTTTTGGGGTCAGAGGGCAGACAGGAGGGAGAGCCCAGCAGGAGCTGATGTCTGGGCCTTCCGAGGTTCTCTGTCAGCCTGTAGGTGAAAAGAGCAAGCCAGTCTTTCCACTGATCATCTGTCTTTGTTGTTTCCATATTTACTTTCAGCAAATAGAAACAGAATTGAGGCAAATGGAGCTAATTAAGGATCAATATCAGAAAAAAAACTATGAACAGGTAGATGATTTCCACAAACTATTTACCATTCACATAAAATCCCAAACGTGGACAGGTTTAACAACTACCTCCTCCTTTGTGCCCTACCAGTCACTGAGTATCCAGAAATTTGTATCTGAAATGGCTAGCCTACAGAAAGAGGTGCAGCTGTTGGCCAGGAGCCAGTATAATATGTCAACAGAGAATAAACAGCAAGAGCTGCGCCTTGAGGCAGAGCGGAACATAAGGCAAGAACTGGAGAATCGGTGCCAGGTAAAGGCTTCCGACGTTTCAGCCTGAAGATTATCATGCAATGTATGCCCGAGCTCAGCGTTAGAGCACCTACATTTTCTAGATTCTGTGGAAGAAAACAAATGTGAACTTTCATCTTAGCTAAGTCCTTAGAATCATAGTTATCTAGGAAGAAGCCTATAGCTTTGAAGAGCACACAAGCTCTCTGTTGTCGACTTAAAAATATTCATTTTAAATGCACATATGCAAAATACTTGTTACTAAGCAAGACTTCTGCACTGACTGTCGTTGTCTTTCAGGAAATTTGTCCTCCTTGGCCCTTCCCTGTGGGTCAGATCCTGCTGCTGCTAGGGTTTTTAGCTATTCCCAATCTAATGCAAAGCATGACATTAAATCACTGAAAAGGGAATTAAAGAGACCAAGCTCTTTCCTGCCTTCCACCAGAGAATGTCTTCAATGAAAACTATCCCTCCAATTCTGGAAGGAGATGTTAGTCACTTTTTCTCAGGAGAATCCATAAATCAAAATCTGTAGTCATGCACCTATGTACATGGTAGGTTAAACTGATAATAGGTTTTATCTTGTATTCTGGTAGCGCCTGAAGTAAGAAAGTACCCCATCATACTTTCATAATTTCCCTGCCCACTTATACAATATGGAAGCTTTTTGTTGCATATGTTACACTGGGAGGTTGTAAAGATTTTTGTGTCATGTTTTCAGGAATTGGAACAAACTGTCAGATACCTGAAGAAATATAAAGAGGCAACAGAGAATAAACTGAAAGAAGCCAGTATGGAATCAGAACAGGTAAGCCAGACCCAGGGGCATAAAGACTTAGATGAACTTCCTCAGCCACAATGACCTTGAAATACACAGGTCAGTGTAGAATCCATCATTAATATAGTTGCCAGGAATACAAGCACCAGTAACATACCAAGTATAATCTGTTATAAAGAACAAGTAATTTTTAGATTAAGATTCCGTGTCCTGATGAGAATGCTGAAAGGTTAACCCTGAAGCCCAAATTCCTACCACTAAATATAAGAAGGGAAGACCACCATGTTTGTGGATTTCAGTGCATCATTTGATATGAAAAATAAAAGTGGAAGCTCTTTGTTCAATCAATAACTAGAAGTGTAAAGTAGGCCCTATTAATTTGTGAATTTGCTTTCTCTGTTCTGTTTAAAATCATAGATTAGAGCTGGAAAGAACATTTGAAATCACTAGTCTACCACAACCACCCCTCATTTTCCAGATTAGAAAACAGGTTCTTAAGCTTAAAGTGTCACATTGCCTTTGCTGTCAGTCGATCATGATTCAGCCCTTTTATAGCCATTAAATCACATGACAATGTGACTGTCAGGATGGTATGTGAAAAGGAATATGGGCTCTGACAAACATGAACGTGAATGCCAACTGTGACACTTACTGTGTCCTTAAGTTATATTTACTTTAACCAGTTTCCATATCCATAGAAGTCAGGAAATTAATACCTATTACTGTTATTCTGCATAGTGGCTCAGAATAAGTTTCAATAAATGTTACCTCCCCTCTCATTCACCATACGAGAGGGGACGTGGTATACAATGCCGTTCCAAGCATCTTTCCTGCCACCCCTGGTAGAGTGCTGGAGAAAGAGAGGGTGTGACTGAGGGGGTGGGAGCGTCACTGTCATCAGGATGCACAGACATATCTGGTAAATATTTTAGCTTTCTGGCTTTCTGAGGCAGATGACAAGTGCAGCTCTGTTTTCTTACCTTGCTATTTTGTACCCACACTGTGACCTGGCTAATATAAATACACAGTGGTACATATTTATTGAGGACTATTTTATGGCAGATACCACAGTAGGTGTTGAAGACATAGAGTAAAGAAGCCAGAGGATGTCCCTGCTCTCTGCAGGGTACTTGCCTTCTCCCAGGAAAGAAAGAAATATGTCGCTCTCTCAGAATTCAGAATCAGAAAGTGAAAATGCTATCCACGAAACAAATAGTCAAAGGGGGAAAACCAGTCATTTTACTTTTTATTCTAAAGGATATGTTCTGGAGATGTTTTTAAGCAACATTTGTATAAAATAAAATCCTGTAGGCTCTACCTTCAGAATACCAGAGTATCCCAAGTACTTAGAAAAGTGGCAGGCAGAAAAAGGCCCTTAATAAATATTTGTCAAATTAATGAATACTGATTCCAGATCACCTTCAAAGGTCGAATAACAGAGGGAGTATTTTCAAATCTAAAAAAGATAACTGGGAAGTTTAGCTCCTAAGCAAAAAATGTAAAATATTTTAATGATAAAGGATATAAAAAGAATACTACTTTTAGTCACCTGGCCCAGTTTCACTAGATCATTCTCTTGCTTTCATAAAGCACAAGAGAAAAATCTAGCCTCTACAGTTTAGGGACTTTGGAGACATATTTAGTCTTAGAGAACAGAACTCAAAATTCAAAATACAGCTTGAACTGCCACATTGATTTTCAATGCCATCTTACACTTCCATTCTTATTTTTCTCCTGGGTCCCGTCCTTCCTTACCTCCCATCCAGGAAATAGTAACAAATGCGTGAAAAACGCCAAGCTTGCATGCATTCTTAACTTCACACTCAGAACTCGCTCCCTCATCTGTTAGGATGTGTATTACACAAGTAAGCTGCAAAGACCTTGCAGTCAGAATTTGGGTCTTTTACATATCTAACAGCTACACAAAAAACTTTCAAGTGTTTGTTTGTTGTAATTTTTAATGATAACGTTTATATGTTCAGATCACAGCAAACCTGGAACAAGCTCACCGCTGGTTTAAGTGCAGGTTCCACGGCCTACAACACGAGCTGACAGAAAACCGGCTGCAGAGGCTGCCCCGGGAGGACAGGTGGCTGGGAGAGGTGCGCACGGAGGCCTGGCTGGCTTAAGCCGTGTTTGGATTTGTTCCTTCTCATATTTCTAACTACGGAAGTTCTTCTTTCATCTAGCTTCTCTCCACTTATCTTTAGGTTTCTTTTCACTTCTCCTAGGAAAACCAGTGAACTAAATTTCCTTCTTGAAAGTTCCACCTCTCCCAAACTGTCTGGTTTAGATCCACCCACCTTGATAAACAGGTGATACTCATTAAGACACAATAAGTCCTCTGCTCTGCAGACAGTTTGAGCACTGTTATATTTTCTTTCCAACAGAACCCAGATAAAAGGCAAGACATCATGTCCAGCCAGTCTGTTTTACATCAATGGGAAAATAACAGAATCTTAGACATGTGCCCAAAAAGTA
The DNA here is from genome assembly GCF_040802235.1 of Manis javanica. Lineage (NCBI taxonomy): Eukaryota > Metazoa > Chordata > Mammalia > Pholidota > Manidae > Manis > Manis javanica. The sequence continues at coordinate 39,698,087 of NC_133167.1, forward strand.
TCATTCTGAACTACAGAGAAAGTGACGCCCGTGACAGAGAAGCTTATTCATGTGCAGTTACACCACACTGATGCCTTGAGCCCAGCGACTAGGGCTGGCCTGTTTCCAGAGTCATCAGGACATGAAATCTTTGATGCGGGCTGAACATTTTGGACCTGAGTTTATCCTTTTATGGACTCTTTGTTTTCAATACAGAACTACCCCATCTTTTTGTCCCTTTCCCCTTTTTCCACCCAATAAACTTATATTGATTTGTTTTATGGTAGCTAAGTATCATGCAACAGATCTCCTATTTTTGTAGTTATACTTTATGAAAACATTTAGGGATGAACTAGTTGATATGGCAACTAAAAGATATGATATCCTGTTTCCATGTTACCAATCTATCCTGTTACCAATCTATCCTGTTATCTTGTTACCAATCTAACATCTGGTAGGCTATTCCTGGAAATAAAATCACCTGGAAAATGGTAAAAACTCTTCTACTGTCTTGTAAACATATACCCTTCTGTGCTGGGTGATTACCAGCACATCTTATAGAAGGTAGCTCAGACTGTAAATGTCAAAGGGAGCTGTAAATACAAAGAAGTTTATTGAGAACGGCAGTCTGCTCTGCTCCAGGAGACTTGGCTGACCAATGCAGGTGTCGCTACGTTAAATGTACCGATAAATTTAGCTTTATTATGTATTTCAAACACTGAGTGGTGAATTAGGTAATCCAGACAATATATGTAAACAGCTGGCATAATATCTGGCCTAATTGATACCCCAAAACAGTAGATGATGATACTATCAAGACCTAAACCAACTGAACAATTCTAAAATTGGAGAGAATATCAAATATGACCATCAGAGACATACTGAGTGGTGAGCTCATCTGATATAAAAAAATAGAGTTGAATTTCCTGCTTGCTGTGGTCAGGGAGAGCTATGTTGGTCAGGCAGAGTCCTCCCTGATCAGAGCAGAGTAATTTACACAGGGTTTTGGGAAACCATGGAGTTAACTCAAGGACTGGGAGCCTTTCAGAGGCTTAAGTAGGTTGCCATCATCTGTAGCAGTGTAGTTACTTGGGTGAGACTTGTTAATCGGCATTCAGAGGCAAGTTTACTGGAGTGCAGCCTTTTAACACATCCATACTGTGTTTGTGACTCAGAAGTTTGGGGCTTAACTGATCGGCAGGCTGGTAAAAGCCCCAGCAGGTTGTCTATAATTCCTGTGGGACTTATCCCTTTGGCCTCTTTATAAGGACACAGATCTTTGAGGGTATTAGAGAGTCATAACCTTGAAACAGCCTAACAAAGAGCCCCACAGAACAATTCACCTTAGTCCTGGGTTGGCACTGACAATCTTGGTCCTGAATTCTGCATAGCAAAAAAGATGCCAGTTACTGCACAGGAGAAATGAGCAATCTTAACAGGTTGTAACTATGTTGTCCCTGAGTATTGTCATGACAGTCACAGTCACATACCAAGAATATTTTTATCTTCCTCATCCAGAACAAGGACATTTTTCTTCACCAATGTATTGTCCTCAAGGGGCACCATTATTGATAAAGTTGGGTAACATACCTTTATATCATTTTTTAGGTTGGCTATACAAAACATTAGCTAGGGAGAATGAGTTATAGTTACACTGGTGATCATTTCTAGTAAACCTTATGTTAGAACAGCCTATTTAGTGTGATGATTTACTAAAGTATTTCTATAATATTTTTTAAGTGTTTCTACAGTGTCTATCATATAGTACACTAGCTGCTATTGTGAGTCCACCTTCATCTAAAACAACCCCAAAACAAGCAAAATATGAAACAATGGTTTTTAAGAGACTGGCCACGATGCAACACAGAACAGCAATCCCTGAGAGAAAGGGAGCGAGTGAGGTGAGCCCCACTACCGCCCCGGCTGCCAGGCTGAGAGAGCGCCAGCTGCAAGGCAGCCCACAGGGGGGCTGGTTTCCCGAGCTGAGGAGCCAGAACGGAGAGGCCAGGGAGACAAAGCTGCTCAAGTTCCAGACAGGAGAGAGCTGCCCAGAGAGACTTTCAGAGGTGACCAGAGGGTCCTCTGAGTATTCAAGTATTCAGCTGAGCACTGGTCATGTGCATGGAAGGAAACAACCCGAGGCTGGGATTGGAACTGTCCAGAAGGGTAGCAGTAAGAGGGCCCAGTCCACATACACAGGGACAGCCCCCTCCGGCGGCACTGGAGGCCACATGCTGTGCAGGGCGCTGACTGCACCCAGGGAGACCTGCCGCAGCAGAGCGCAGTTAGCCCCCAGCAAACACGGCTCTGGTCCTGACACATCAGAGCAAGACCCCGGACATTCCACTTCCAAGTAACTAACTGCCTTACAAGACACAGCTTCAGAATATTTAGAGGAATATGACAATATATGGCATTCATTAAGGTAAAATCAGTTTCTGGCACCCAATCCAAGCTTATCAAACATGCAAAGAGGTAGGAAAATATGACCCATAAAGAGAAATAAAAACTGACCCAGAACTAACACATCATAATTGGCAGACAAGGGCATTAAAACATTACAAAAAGATGTATGAAAATCTAGAATCTGGACTCTTACTAACTTTGCTCCAGGTAACCTGTCGAGTGTTTTGCCCTTGGGGATTCTGAGACCATAGCTACTTCTCTGGTAATTTCCCTTTTTTGGCCTTTACTGAGCTTTACTGAGGTGTAATTGACAAAACTGTATGTTTAAAGTATACATCATGATAACTTGATATACATTGTGAAAGGACTCCTTCCATCTATCTGGTTAATTAACATCCATCACTTAACTTTTTTTTTTTTTTGGTGAGAATATTTAGTTTCAATTCTCTTAGCAGAGTTCAATTATGTATCAGTCTTTTTAAACTATAGTTACCATGGCATACCTTAGATCCTCAGACCTTATTCATTCTCAGAACCTGAAGTCTGTAACCCTTTACCAGCCTCTCAATAGTTCCGCAACCCCCCAGCCTCTGGCAATCACTCTTCTAACTCCATGTTTCTATGAGTCTGAATTTTATTTTTTTAAGATTCCACATATAAGTGTCTCCGGTAATTTCTTCAATATTCTAATGTTACACAGCTATAATTTGATCATACTGAAGGACTGCAGTGTACTTTATCTGGAAGTAAAGTAAATCATACCTATTAAATCTGTAGTTGTCACAAAGAATAAAGGAATTCCTCTGACAGTGATCCCAAAGTACCATATATGGGTGGAGACTTAACAAAGGACTGGGAATTGTTATAAATTCTCATTTTTTAAAATGGTGTTTCGAAGAACACTCTTCGAAAAAAAAGCAAAATTTCTAAGAAACACGACTATTTGATAATATTTGGTATCTCTCTAGAGCATTTATTTGGGCCTCTTATTTCTGGTGATCAATCTCAGTTCTTTGAGCAAGATGGCTTTATGCTGGCACTGCCCTATATCATATACTCTATACCTTGGACTTCTTTGGGCAATAGGGACTCTGTAAACCATTTGTTAACGTAAGCCTGTTATAAATGGCCACAAACAGTGTATAAATATGAAAGACTAGAACAGACTGGAATATTTTCTACTTAACAGCCCCAGAAGAGGGCTTTCCTTGAAGTTCTAATAAGTGATAGAGGATTAAGTCTCCACTGAATGGACTGGTCACATGCCCTCCCTTAACCAACCACTGTGACTTGAAAGATGGATTATACACTGGTTGGCTAGGTCTGGGTGTGAGATGTGTCCATCTCTGAAACTGAGGCTAGTTCCCCAGAGGAAACTGAAGTGATGTTTCCAGAAAAAAAGGGGATTTGAAGTCAGATCAAAACCATAGATGTCCATCATAGTCATGACTGTTAAGTAGAGAAAACTCACCAAGATGATCACTGCTGAACTTTACTAACACTGCAGCCAGCGAGCTCTGAAGCGGTGCTAGGTGCCTCGTTTATAATGACACTTCTTTTCCTCCAGAGCATTTATATAAGACAGCTATGAGCTGCCACGTTCTTCCTGAAACTTTAAAAACTGATTCCTCAATCACTTTTATATAGGGAATTTGCGGTAGCTAGAGGCAATGGCAGCTGCTTAACTATCTACCTACTAATATTTCCTTTCTAAGCAATCTGAAACACAAAAGGGAAAGTAAATTCTACATAAAACCAAACTGTCCGCACAAACTGAAGGCAGGCAATGTCAAATGTATCAAATAACTAAATAAAATTTGGGAAACACCAAATCACAATGTGTGCTGTCTCACACTTCTGCTCTACTGTTCTGTAGCAAAGGCAGACCAATAAAAAATGTAAAAAATGTAGGACAGACAGAAAGAGGAAGCCACTGAAGGGGTCTAAGGATGATCAGAAATCACCACCACAATGACTTAAATGCAAGACTAGATCTGGAAACACTAAAAAAGTGTCTAAGCAGAGGGAGAGGCTTAAAGATGGTGGTGTGAGAAGTAAGACAGAAACCTTCCCAAAATCATATATAATACAAAAATACAGCAAATACAACTAATCCTGAAAGAGCAACCAGAAAGAAGACTGCGACAGACCACCTACATCTGGAGAAAGAGAAGACCTCACAGAAAAGGGTAAAGTAGCAAAGCTGCCACCTGGTGAGATCCAAGCCCTTCCCCTACCCAGGCTCACTGACAGGAGGAAAAGGAGCGGGGATGGGGTAGAAGCCTAGGACTGCTGAACACCCAGCCCCGGAGATCTGCTCTGGGAGCATGAACCCACATTAAATGGTACTCTGGAGATTAGTGGGGTTGGGACCAGAAAGAAGACTGCGACAGACCACCTACATCTGGAGAAAGAGAAGACCTCACAGAAAAGGGTAAAGTAGCAAAGCTGCCACCTGGTGAGACCCAAGCCCTTCCCCCACCCAGGCTCACTGACAGGAGGAAAAGGAGCGGGAAGGGGGTAGAAGCCTAGGACTGCTGAACACCCAGCCCCGGAGATCTGCTCTGGGAGCATGAACCCACATTAAATGGTACTCTGGAGATTAGTGGGGTTGGGAAACAAAGACAGGCAGAATACTCAGAGAGACTGAGATTCCAGCTGCTTGTGGACAGCAGGTACCCAAAGCCAGCCAGTCCAGGACAAAATAAAGACTGGCACTTTGAAAGACTTCCCAACAGCGAGAGGGCTGCTAAAGAGGCAAGGATTGCACAGAGCTTGCTGCTCTGGTAAAAGGACAGGTGGAACAAAATCATCCTGGCACACTCAGCCCAACAGGTTGGGAACTTTCAGAAGCTTCAGGCACTCCATCCCCTTTGGCTGACAACTGCACCAAGGCCCCCCACCACAATACGGAGCCTGCCGCTCCTTCCTCCCAACCAGCACAAGTTCACAAACCTGCTGTCCCCGCCACTGTGCAAGGCCAACCAGAAGGCAGTCCCACCTATGGCAGCTAAAGAGGAGTAACACAGGAGCTCCTCCCTGTGCACTGGGCCCACTGGCCCTCGCAAGAGAGACAGGCAATACAGCCAGGAAGCAGGAAAGAGCACTTTCCTCCAGACAGGCACTGGTGCCTCTCGACTGCTACCCCCATCATCACTCCAGGTGCTGGGCAGCTCCATAGGAGAACTTCTGGGCACTAAAGGTCACCGCCGACACAAAAATATTTTTCCATAGTAATCATTAGGAATATGGAACAGCAAAAGAATCTGGTACAAACCTAGTCCCACAGACATCAGAAAGAGGGCTAAGTGAAACTAAGAGAAATCACCAATCTTCCTGATAAAGATTTCAAAATAAAAATCAGAAACATACAGAGCTACAGAAAAATATTCAAGACCTCAGAATGAGATGGAAACTGAAATTACAGTATCTGAAATGAAACATACAACAGAAGGATTTAAGAGCATATTAGATGAGGTAGAGGAGACAGTAAATGGAATAGAAATTACAGAACAGGAATACAAAAAATTCTGAGGCTCAGAGAGAAAAATGGATCTCTAGGAATGAAAGAATATAAAGAGAACTGTGTGACTAATCCAAATGGAACAATATTCACATTATAGGGGTACCAGAAGAAGAGAAAGAAAGAAGGATAAAAAGTCTCTTTGAGGAAATAATGGCTGAACACCTCCCCAATCTGGGGAAGGAGATAGTCTTTCAAGTCATGGAAGTGCACAGTTCTCCTAACACAAGGGACCCAAGGAAGACAACACCAAGACACATAATAATTAAAATGGCAAAGATCAAGGAAAATGACAGAGTATTAAAACCAACCAGAGGGAGAAAAAAAGACCACATACAGAGGAAAAACCATCAGGCTATCATCAGCCTTCTCAGAAGAAACCTTACAGGCCCGAAGGCACAGGCATTATATATTTAGTGCAATGAAACAGAAGGGCTTCAAACCAAGAATACTCTACCCAACAAAATTATCATTTAAATTTGAGGCAGGGATTAAACAATTTCTAGTAAGCAACACTTGAGGGAATTTATTTCCCACAAATCATCTCTACAGTTTATTTTAGAGGGACAGCTTTGGATGGAAGTGCTCCTAAAGCTAAATAGCTGTCACCAGAGAAAATAAAACCACAGTAAAGGAAGAAGACTAATTAATTACTAACCAAATGCAAAATTAAATCAACTACATACAAAGTCAGTCAAGGGATATACAAAGAGTACAGAATATGACACCTAATATATAAAGAGTGGAGGAGGAAGAAAAAGGAGGGAGAAAAAATAACCTTTAGATTGTCTTTGGAATAGCATAAGTGAGTTGACTTAGACTGTTAGTAAAGAAGCTTCCCTTGAGCCTTTGGTAATCACAAATCCAAAGCCTGCAATGGCAATAAGTACAAATCTATCTATAATCTCCCTAAATGTAAATGGACTGAATGCACCAATGAAAAGACATAGAGTTACAGAATGGATAAAAAAAACAAGACCCATCTATAGGCTGCTGCAAGAGACTCACTTCAAACCCAAAGAAATACAAAGACTAAAAGTGAAGGAATGGGAAAAGATATTTCATGCAAATAATAGGGAGAAAAAAGCAGGAGTTACAGTATCTCTTATCAGTGAAAACAGACTTGAAAGCCAAGAAGTAACAAGAGACAAAGAAGGACATTCCATAATGATAAAGGAGTCAGTCCAACAGGAGGATATGACCATTGTAAGTATCTATGTACCCAATATAGGAGCACTTAATTATGTAAAACAAATACTTACAGAATTAAAGGGGGAAATAGTATGCAAAGTATTCATTTTAGGAAACTTCAACACACCAGTCACTCCAAAGGATAGATAAACCAGTCAGAAAATATGAATGGAGATAGAGGCACTGAACAGCAGATAGGAACAGATGGACTTAACTGAAATCTCCAGAACACTACACCCAGAAGTAGCAGGATACACATTCTTCTCAAGGGCACGTGGAACATTTTCCAAAATAAGTCACATACTAGGCCACAAAAATTCAAAAAGATTGAAAATGTAACAACCAGCTTCTCAGACCACAAAGGTATGAAACTAGAAATAAATTATGTAAAGAAAACAAAAAAGCCCACAAACACATGGATGCTAAACAACATGTTTCTGAATAATCAGTGGACCGATGACAAAACTAAAACAGATCAAGGAATACATGGAGAAAAATGAAAACAATTCAACAGCCCAAAACCTTTAGGATGCAGCAAAGGCAGTTCTAAGAAGAAAGTATATAGCAATACAGGCTTACCTCAAGAAAGAAGAACAATCCCAAATGAAAAGTCTAAACTCATAATTAATGGAACTAGAAAAGGAAGAACAATTGAGTCCCAAAGTCAGTAGAAGTAGGGACATAATAAAGATCAGAGCAGAAATATATAAAATCAAGAAGAATAAAACAATAGAAAGAATCACTGACACCAAGAGCTGGTTTTTTGAGAAAACAAACAAAAGAGATAAACCCCTAACTAGACTTATCAAGAAAAAAAGGAGAGTCTACACAAATAAACAAAATCAGAAATGAGAAAGGAAAAGTCACTACGGACACCACAGTAATACAAAGAATGATTAGAGAATACTCTGAAAAGTAATATGCTAACAAATTGGATCCTAGGAGAAATAGACAACTTTCTAAAAAAATACAACCTTCCAAGACTTACCCAGGAAGAAACAGAAAATCTGAACAGACAAATTACCAGCAATGAAATTGAATAGGTAATCAAAAGACTACTCAAAGACAAAATCTCTGGATCAGATGACTTCACTGCTGAATTTTATCAAACATTTAGTGAAGACCTAATACCCATCCCACTTAAAGTTTCTAAAAAGTAGAAGAGGAGGGAATACTTCCAAACTCATCCTATGAGGCCAGCATCACCCTAATACCAAAACCAGGCAAAGACACCACAAAAAAAGAAAATTACAGACCAATATCCCTGAAGAACATGGATGCAAAAATACTAAACATTAGCAAACCAAATTCAAAAACACATCAAAACGATCATCGATCTTGGTCAACTGGGATTTATCCCAGGGATGCAGGGATGGTACAATATTAGAAAATCCATCAGCATCATCCACTACATCAAGAAAAAGGACAGAAACCACATGATCACCTCCATAGATGCTGAAAAAGCATTTGACAAAATTCAACATCCATTCATGATAAAAACTCTCAACAAAATGGGTATAAAGGACAAGTACCTCAACATAATAAAGGCCATATATGACAAACCCACAGCCAACATCATGCTTAACAGTGAGAAGCTAAAAGCTTTTCCTCTAAGATTGGGAACAAGACAAGGATGCCCATTCTCCCCACCTATATTCAACATAGTACTGGAAGTCCTAGCCACAGCAATCAGACAGCACAAAGAAATAAAAGGCATCCATATTGGTGAGGAAGAAGTTAAACTGTCACTGTTTGCAGATCACATGATACTGCACATAAAAAGCCCTAAAGAATCCAACCCAAAACTTCTAGAACTAATAACTAAATTCAACAAACTTGCAGGATACAAAATTAATACACAGAAATACTAATGATGAACTAGCAGAAAGAGATATCAGGAAAACAATTCCACTGACAACTGCATCTAAAAGAATAAAATAACTAGGAATAAGCCTACTCAAGGAGATGAAAGACCTCTGAAAACTACAAGACAGTCTTGAGAGAAATTAAAGAAGACACCAATAAATGGACATGCATCCCATGCTCATGGGTAGGAAGAATTAATATTGTGGCATTAATAAAGTGGCCATCTTGCCTAAAGCAATCTACAGATTCAATGCGACCCCTATCAAAATACCAACAGCATTCTTCAACGAACTAGAACAAATAGTTCTAAAATTCATATGGAACCACAAAAGACCTTGAATACCAAAGCAATCCTGAGAAGGAAGAATAAAGCTTGGGGGATTATGCTCCCCAACTTTAAGCTCTACTACAAAGCCACGGTAATCAAGACAATTTGGTACTGGCACAAGAATAGATCCATATATCTGGAATAGCACAGAGAGCCCAGGTATAAATCCACACATACATGGCCACTTAATATACAATAAAAGAGCCATGGTTATACAATTGGGGAAACGACAGCTTCTTCAACAACTGATGTTGGCAAAACTGGACAGCTACATGTAAGAGAATGAAATTGGAATACTGTCTAACTCCATACACAAAAGTAAACTTGAAATGGATAGAAGACCTGAATGTAAGTCATAAAACCATAAAACTCAAGAGAAGAAAACATAGGCAAAAATCTCTTGAATACAAACTTGAGCAACTTTTTCCTGAGCACATCTCCTTGGGCAAGGGAAACAAAAGCAAAAATGCACAAATGGGACATCAAGCGAAAAAGCTTCTGTACAGCAAAGAACTTTTCAAATATAAAAGTTCAACAAAGATTGTTCCATCAGCAGAACGAAAAGGCATCCTACAGTTGAGAGAATATATTCACAAATGACATATGCAACAAGGGGTTGACATCCAAAATATATAAAGAGCTCACATGCCTCAACACCCAAAAGGCAAATAACCCAATTAAAAATGGGCAGAGGATCTGAACAGACACTTCTCCAAAGAAGAAATTCAGATAGCCAACAGGCACATGAAAAGATGCTCCACATCACTAATCATCAGGGAAATGCAAATTAAAACCACAATGAGATATCACCTCAGACCAGTTAGGATGGCCCAACATTGCAACAACAAATGCTGGTGAGGATGTGGAGAAAGGGGAACCCTCCTACATTGCTGGTGAGAATGTAAATTAGTTCAACCATTCTGGAAAGCAGTATGGAGGTTCCTCAAAAAACTCAAAATAGAAATACCATTTGACCCAGGAATTCCACTCCTAGGAATTTACCTGAAGAAAACAAGATCACAGATTCAAAAAGACATATGCACCCCTATGCTTATCACAGCACTATTTATAATAGTCAAGACATGGAAGCAACCTAAGTGTCCATCAGTAGATGAATGGATAAAGAAGATGTGGTACATATATACAATGGAATATTATTCAGCCGTAAGAAGAAAACAAATCCTACCATTTGCAACAACATGGCTGGAGCTAAAGGGTATTATGCTCACTGAAATAAGCCAGGCAGAGAAAGACAAGTACCAAATGGTTTCACTCACTTTTAGAATACACCAAGAAAGCATAAACTGAAGGAACAAAACAGCAGCAGACTCACAGGACCCAAGAAGAGAGTAGCAGAAAGGGAAAGGGGGTGGGGGACAGCAGGCAGGAAGAGAGGGAGAAGGGGATTAAGGGTTATTATGATTAGCACACATAATGTAGGGGGAGCATGGAGAAGGCGGTATAGCACAGGGAAGACAAGATTCTATAGCATCTTACTATGCTGACGGACAGTGACTGTAATGGGGTATGTGGTGGGGACTTGATAATAGGGGGGAATGTAGTAAACACAACGTTGGTTACTACTATCTTTATAAGACTGTATATCAATGATACATTAATTTTAAAAAAGTCTATACACATTTCTGACTGAAAGCTTGACCTTTTGAATGGTAAGAGGTTTTCCATCGGCCACAGAAAGATAACACGCTAAAGAACATACTGCTTCTTGTCACTACATCAGGCTCTGAATTTGTATTACCTTTTTTGTACCAATTATTTCTGACTCTTTTTCATTGGACATGGTTACAGATCAGTGATTACAATTTATGAAGGCTAAGGCTCCAAGAAGTTAAATAACTTGCCAAATTTTAAAGACCTAGTTATTTTCAGAGCTGATAGCAACAACTTGGTTTTATAAATCAGGATCCTTTCATTATAATACTGTTCCTTCTTCAATTGTGATACTTTCAACAACTTCTAACACCAACACAGTTTCAAATATAAAAGTGCAACAAAAATTAAAATTTCATATGAAATAAATTAGCTGTATTATTCTTTTTTAGAAAAAAAGATTGTAGTCAGGCTAGCTGGTCATCTTTTAGTTCAACGAAGGTGGCTTTCCACCTCATTCTACCTCACAACACAAGCCTTTATATTTAGATGGATCACACATTTTAAGGGAAAAACACTACTTCTGGGTACACACTGAAAAGAATTAAAAGCAGGGATTTGAACAGATATTTGTACACCAATGTTCACTGCATTATTCACAAGAGCCAAAAGTGGAAACAACCCACACGTCTGCCAATGAATGAAAAAATAGAATTTGGTATATATGGAAAATGCGATATTGAATACTCAGCCTTTGAACGGAAGGAATGAACATGCTATATGGATGAACCTTGAAGACATCAAGCCAAGCAGAATGAGCTGGTCACAAAAGCACAAATACCACTTGCCTCAGGTCCAAAAGCAGGGATTCACGGAAGCAAAGTAGGACAGTGGGCTCCTGGGTTTGAGGGAGAGGGAATAGAAAGTTATTGTTCAGTGAGTACAGTTTCATTTGAGGAAGATGAAAAGGTTCTGGAAATGATGGTGGTGATGGTTGTATAAAAATGTGAAGGTACTTGGTGATGGGGGGAGTCCAGTAAACATAATGTTCCTCATGTAATTATAGATTAATGATACCAAAAAAAAGTGAATATATTTAATGCCACAGAACTGTATGCTTAAAAACGGCTAAAATGGTAAATTTTATCTGATGCCTATTTAGCCACAATTTTTTAAAAGGAAAGGAACAAAACCATAAAGGAACTAGCTTGTATGAATGGAAAGTTTTGTCACATTGGGCAAGAATGACATTTTTGACACCAAAGGCAGAAAATCTAAAGAAAAAAGAGTCCTTTATCTTATAAACAAAATTAATAAACAACAAATCTACTGAGGTTCTTCCTCTTCTGCCTTCCTGTGCCTCGCCCCTGTGGCACCTGGTAAGGGAGAGACACGAGGCCAGCCTCTGGGCCATCAGCATGGCACCTACGCAGATCCCAGCACACAGCTGTGAGAGACCAATTCAGTCTAACCCCACAAAGGATCCATAAGGCCTCACTGTCAGATAAGCCATCATTAGCAAGTACCACAGGTTCCTTTTCCAAAAACCCTCCTGAAATAAAACAGCAAGACTTTTGGGAGTTTGCAAAGCCTCCAGTAACATTTGGGCTGCTCCTCATCCATAGGGCAGGTGCTCTGTTTACTTCCAGTTCCAGGAGTGGTCCTCCTGTTGCCCGGCTACTCTTGAGTCAAACTGGTGAATGGTGGTGATTTTAGGACAATCTCCAGCAAACCACCTTTAATACCCATTGAACTCAAAACATATCCTTCATTCTCAGAAGTTGGTGGACCAGGGAAGAAATCTATTCCAATTCAATGCTTATTAAAACTCATGTGTTCCACACACTTCTCTGAAGTGCAACAGGAATGACACATGTCAAGTGACAGATTTCTTCCTTCATTTCCTAAGAGCCACCACTTCAGAGATTGGTTTCTGCTCTTTCAAAGCCCTTTCAACATCACTGAATTATCCTACAGTAGCGCCACCAATTGGTTCATATCCCAAGCACTCAACAGTCAAAAAGCAACCAAGTTTCCAGTGATGCCCCATACTGGCAAATGTAAGCCGTCTTCTCTTCTCCACATGAGCATCTGGTAGCACCTATTCCTAACACACTAGTTTCTATTAGACAGTCCAAGGTATCCTGACTCAGGGCACAGTGAACTGATGCATCTAAGCCCATTTGTTCAGTGACGTGTAATTCATAAAGCTTCTGACCCTTAAGGACTATTGGAAATGCATAAGAACTTTACAATTCAGATATAATGCCATTAATTAAGAATTCCTTAATATGGTCATTCAAATCTGTATAGTCCAGTAGGCAGCCAATACGGCCATTTCAAATTTAATTAAAATTAAATATAACTTCAAGTTCAGTTCCTCAGTTGCACTAGCCACATTTCAAGAGCTCAACAGCCACAAAGTTATCATTCACAACTCATAAAGAGTTTTCCGGATAAACAAAAGCTAAAGGAGCTTTTCACACTAAACCAGATTTATAAGAAATTTAAAGGGACTTCTTGAAGCTGGAAAGAAAGGGCACTAATTAGTAACAACATATATGAAAGAATCTCACTGAAAAGTTACAAAAGTTGTGGATTAATCAATTATTAAGCTAGCATGAAGGTTAAAAGGCAAAAGCAGTAAAAATAACTATGATTATATAATTAGCTAAGGGATACATGAGACAAAAAGATGGAAATGGTGACATCACAAACAAAATGTGGTGGGGAGAGTAAGTGTTGAGCTTTAGAATGGGGTCAAACTTAAGTTTTTACCAACTTAAACTAGACTAGTATAGATATAAGTTGTTATATGTAAGCCTCATGGTAACCAGAAAGCAAGCAAAAACCTATAATAAATTCAAAAAAGATAAAATAATATAAACATGCCACTAAAGAAAGCTAACAAACCACAAAAGAGAGCAAGAGAAAAAGAACTACAAGAACAGCCAGAAAACAATTAACAAAAGGTCAATAAGCACATGTCAATAATTACTTTAAGTGTAAATGAACTAAATTCTTCAGTCAAAATACATACAGTGGCTGAATGGATTTAAAAAAAAAAGTAGCCATCTAAGCCATCTATACACTGCCTATAAGAGACTCACTTTAGATGTAAGGACATACACAGACTGAGAAAGAAGGAATGGAAAAAGATATTCCATGAAAATAAAAACTAATATTTGGAGTAGCTATACTTATACCAGACAAAATAGACTTTAAAACAAAGATTATAATAAGAGATGTGTGTATTACATAATGATAAAGGAGTCAACACAAGAGGATATATAACATTTGCAAATATTTATGTACTTAATGTAGAAGCACCTAAATATGTAAAGCAAGTATTATCAGCCCTAAAGAGAGAAACTAACAGCAATAGTAGGAGACATCGATACCCCACTTTCATCAATGCCTGTATCATCCAGATGGAAAATGAATAGGGAAACCCTGACCTTAAACACGACATTAAACCAGATAGACTTACCAGATATTTACTGAACATTCCATCAAAAACAACACAATATACATTCTTGTCAAGTGCACATGGAACATTTTCCAAGGTAGACCGTATGTTACACCACAAAATAAGTCTTAATATAATAAAAGAAAACTGAAATCATATCAAGCATCTTTTACAACCACAGTGGTTATGAAAGCAGAAATAAAGGATAAAATCATATGATCATCTCAGTAGATGTAAAAAAAAAATCATTTAAAATTCAACATCCATTTATTATAAAAACTCTCCACAAAGTGGGCATAGAGGGAACATACCTCAACATAATAAAAGCCATGTATAACAAGCCCATACCTAACCTCATACTTAAAAGTAAAAAGCTGAAAAGTTTTCCCTCTAAGAAAGAAGACAAGGATGTCCACTCTTGACACTTTTATTCAACAGAATATTAGAATTCCAAGCCAGAGCAATGAAGAAAAAGAAATAAAGCCATCCAAATTGAAAAGTAAAACTGTTATTATTTGTATATGGCAACGATATTATATATAGAACATGTTGAAGAGTCCATTAGAAAACTGTTAGAATAAATGAATTCAGTAAAGTTGCAAGGTACAAAATCAATACCCAAATACATGTTGCAATTCTACAGTTACTATGAACTAGCAGAAAAAGAAATTAAGAAAACAACCCTATTTACAATTGCATCAAAAAGAATAAAATACCTAGGAATAAGTCTAAACAAGGAGTTGAAAGAGCCATGTATTGAAAACTATAATACATTAATGATGAAAGAAATTGAAGACAATGTAAAAATATTTTGTGCTCACGGACTGGAAGAATTAATAGTGTTGAAATGCCCATACTACCCAAAGCAATCTATAGATTCAGTGCAATCCCTATCACAATTCTACCGGCACCTTTCACAGAAATAAAACAATCCTAAAGTTTGTACTGAACCAGAGAAGACCTCAAATAACCAAAGTTATCTTGAGAAAGAAGAACAAAGCTGTAATCATCACATGCCCTGATTTCAAACTGTATTACAAAGCTATAGTCATCAAAACAGTATGGTATTTTCATAAAAACAGACACATAGGTCAATGAAACAGAGTCCAGAAATAGACCCAGGCATGTGTAACCAATTATTTTATGACAGACAAACCAAGAATATATGATGGGGAAGGGATAATCTCTTCTACAAATGGTGCTGGGAACATTGAGCAGCTACATGCAAAAGAATGAAACTGGACTACCTTACATTATACATAAAAATTAACTCAAAATGGATTAAGGATGAATTTAAGACCTGAAACCATAAAATTCCTAGAATAAAACATAGGCAGTAAACTCCTTGACATAGATTTTGGTGGTGATTTCTTAATTCTGACACCAAAAGCAACCCAAAATAAACAAGTGGGACCATATGAACTAGAAAACTTTTGGACTGCAAAAGAAAACATCAGCAAAATGAAATGACAACCTACTGGTAGAAGATTTTTGCAAATCATACATCTGATAAGGTGCTAATATCCAAAATATATAAATTACTCATATACTTCAAGAGCAAAAGCCAACAAAAAACCCACAAGTGATTGATCATTAAGAGGCAGAGGATCCAAATAGAAATTCTTTCAAAGAAGACATACAGATGGCCAACAAGGACATGAAAAGATGCTCAACATCACTAATCATCAGGAAAATGCAAATCAAAACCACAGTGAGATACCACCTCATACCAGTCAGAATGGCCACTGTCCAAAAGACAAGAAATAAATACTGGTAAGGGTGTGGAGAAAAGGAAACCCTTGTACACTGCTGGTGGGAATACAAATTGGTATAACCTCTACGGAGAACAGTATCAAAAAATTAAAAGTATAACTATATTTGATCCAGCAATTCCACTTACAGAATTATCCAGAAGAAAAAGAAAACACTAACTGGAAAAGACATATGCACCCCCATAGTCTCTCTAGCATTATTTAACAAAAGCCAAGACATGGAAATAGCCTTTGTGTCTACTGATGGATGAATGCAGAAAGATGTGATACATATGCACACAAGAGAATTTTATTCAGCCATAAAAAAGAATTACTATAGCTTTGTAATATAGTTTGAAATCTCGCCATTTGGAACAACATGGATAGACTTCATGCTAAATGAAGTAAGGACATTATGCTAAATAAGTCAGAGAAAGACGAACACCATATAATCTCACTTACATGTCACATTTTTTTAAAAATAGAAAGATACAGAGACTAGATTGGCTGTTACCAGAGGTGGTGGGGAGTAGGAGAGTGGGAGAAGTGGGTGAACTGTTTTCTATTGTTTTAGTTTAAATACTTTGAATTTTTTAAAAAGACCAAAACGAAACATAAGTAGGAGAATACCTTCATGATTTGGAGGTCAACAGAGACTACATAAACATGATATAAGACACTAAGCATAAAAGAAAACACTGGTATTTGAAAAGATAGATTCCATTAAAAAAAAAAAAAGAATCTCAGAAGTTTATTTTGCCTCTTGAGATACCTGAAGTTGGCCCACAGACACCAGCACCTACTTGACTCCTACCCATCTCCACTGCGTTTAAAAACATATGTGATAAGTTCTTGGTCGTCCTAGAGAAGACTTCTGGCTTCATGATGAGACTAGATTCATTTGTTAAGGTAAAGCCAAAAGCCTGCTATGAAGCCCGTAGGCAGTCAAGCACACAGGCCATGTACCCTGTCTGTCATTTTTTTATCCTTACACAATCTCAAAGAAGAGCCTTTTAAATCCTTCACATTCCACCTAAACCTCTGAGTTTCTGGAAAGTGTAAACTTATCTCTGTAGATGCCTTCCCTCCCCCCACACTCACTCTCTGCTTCTAGCACCTGTTACCTCACCACCCAGGCAGTTTCAATGATCCTACTGTTTGTTTCCTACTTTCTGTAGGACCAAATGAAGATGAGGCTGGTCTGCCTTCAATCTTCCCAAGAACTCCACTCGACTTGCCGGGATCTTCCCTATTTTACTAAAATACAGTCCAACTTTCTTTTGAAGTTTTGAAGTTTCATGAAGGCCATAAAAGGGGGCAGGAGGGGAGATGGATAAGCTTGAGACACCAAAATTTAAAACTAAAATTTTACGAAAAGACACAATAAATAAAGCAAAAACAAGCGACTAAGACTTAATTCCAGATTAAGAATGCCTACAATTCAATACGAAAAATAGGACCTAATATTATTTTTAATGGGCAAAGGATACGGCAAAAAGCAATTTGGAGAAGAAAAAAATTCGAAAGGTTTATAAACGTGTAAGAACTTGGATTTCTACCTTACTAATATGCAAAGGCAACAACCATTTCTCACCCATCAACTGGGGGAAAAAACATCACTTTTGAAGTGGGCATAGGTAAACAGACATGCTCATAGAATTGGCACAGCCCTCTGGGAGAGCAACTTGGCAGTACATACTGAAATCCATGCCCTACAATCCACTAATTCTGACTATACACAAAGAGACACGCACAATTCTTTGATTTTTCCCTTGGAAGGGTTAAATCAGTTCCTACAAGGCCTATGCATCTTTGGAAGAAAACTTTAGGTCTTTCCACACAAATCATCTAAACAGACCTGTGTGTTGTTACTGATGACTAACACAGCAGAACTTCAATGTGCTACCATGCTAACTGGGTGAATCTCTCAGGCTTATGAGAGACTCCCTAGAAAAAGAGTGGGGAAGGGAAGAGAAAAGACGAGATTATGGAGAGGGGGAATACCCACCCTCTTATTTGACACTGCTGAAATTATCAATATATGTTTAGGCTTTGGTGATCTCCTGGAAATAGGGTCAATATGATTTGCTCACTCACCCCAAAGCTGCTTTTAATCCGCATCTTGAGAAACTTTCGGCCGATTTCGCAGCTGCGGCTGATAGACAAAAAGGTATTCTTAGTAGGGCACACAGGCGGCATCGTGACTGGCTGTCCTCCCTGAGGCCGAGGCGGTCGCGGAGAGCTCCCCGCTGGCAGCGCCCCCGTTGGGAAGTTCTGTGTGTATCATGCGCCCTCTTGTGTTCACCATCACCGTCTTTCTCGTCCTTTGCTCAGACAGGAGGAGTGCCTGAAATAAGGATGCCACGTGGAGCCTCACCTACAGCACAAACTCATCTAAAATCTCTGTCCAAACAAGACAGGAGTAACTCTGTAAAGCATATTATTAGAATAATACTTCTTTCACCGTCTGTAAGTATAAAGTATGCTTAAATAAGACATACTTGTCTTACAGCATTCAAACCTCTGAAACTAGCATATGAAATTAGAAGTCCAAAACACTAGCTTTAGAAAGAGGAAACAGAACTGACATCCTTAGAACTGGCTGCATCAGGATGGACGTCCCCCTGTCCTCTTAATGCTACTGTGGGTCAGAGTCAGATGTATGTGTTTATTGGCTTTCTATTTCCTCTCTTCACCTGCCTGAACCCTCTTTTCTCAGAATAAACACCTGTCTTTACTTTACTACAGTGCCAAGTGAACCTGCTAATTATCACTCTGTTTGTTTACCTTGTGTCCACAAACAAGTTACATTTTGGTTATGATCTTAGGTATGATTAGAGATTTTCTGTGCAGAATGTGGTTACCTTGATGTCTGTAAGACAGTTTTTTTGGTCAAGGCTGAAAAATGGACGGGACAAACGCATGAGGGCTCCAGCTGTCTTACCCGTGGTGATGGGGAGCAGTGCAAAGGACAGAGCTTTTGGGTATGATTGCACAAGCACGGAGGGGGGTTCAGAAATTTTTTCTGCCCAAATGATAAAAGTAAGCTTATATTGCAAATGTTGAAAGCTGGCATAAGTGTAGTAAAACAATGAAACGATGAAGTACAATTCTTACAGAAATGTACTGCCATCTACTCCAGGTAAGATCATCATTGCAGGAGTTTGATCCTCCCCCCTGGGTTATTTATAATCAATCAAACCTTTCACTAGCCAGGTCAGTCTGTTTTCTCGGGGACCCCCAACTCTTAGTATCTATAGTCTTTTTTCTTGGGCAGGAAGAAGAAAGGCAGAGAGGAGCCTTCTAATCCCCTGCTTGGAGGACATTAACTTGGCTGCCAGTTTTCTGGGAGATACATTGAAGAGGCTGAGATCACTGTTCACTGCAAAGACTTTCATTTAATCCCCTGCTTTCAGTGTAACGCTCTGCCTTCAGCTACACCTGGCATTACTGACTCCAGAGATCATGAAACAACAGCTCCAGGGGAGAGCCCACCAGTGTCCTGTGGGGTTGGGGGGAAGTGGTAACCTGCTCCAAGGGTAACTAAGAGGAGCTCACTGCTTCTTAACAGACTAGCAACTGCTCCACCTTTTAGCCCCGTGTCACCTGCCTTTGGAGATACCTAATGTCTCTAATGCACAAGGCTCTCACGACTTGAATCAGCTGACTTCTGGCTGCTTCCTCACCACCTCCTGTAGGCACTCTCCTTTCATTTTTCTGTGGTTTATTAAGTCAGTTACCAATTTCCTGTTTGCTTTTCAGTTTCTAATGTTGTTTGGATCTGCCTGTATCTCCTCTCCTATTCTCTTTGGTCTTGAGTTTATATTTTTCATTTAGCTTGTTTCTGGGTTTTGGCTTCTTTGGTCTGGAACCCTTCCTGGCATCCCTGCTGCCCACAGGTGTGGTTAGTTGACTGTCTTCAGCCTTTTGCACCTTCAAGCCGTGTCGCAGCATGTGCACCAGGTCAGACTCTTCTTGGGGAGGCCCTCGGCCAGCCACTGCAGTGGGGATAACCAGTGTCATGCTCTTCTCTGGCGACATCTATGCAGCGATTGAGCAAGGTCGGAATACAAGGGCCTACCCATGCCTGCTGTCACGGGCCTCCTCCAACGGGCATCCTTTGCTCCATTGCTCCCCGCTGGGCTGGCGGACCGTGTCATGTCTGCATCAGTCTGATGGCTCTGCCTGCCAAGGCTGCTCTGCTCTGCTCTTTTCCTCTTAAGTGTTTCTCAACAAAAAGCTTATTGTACTCAACACCTGCTTCCTGGAAAACCCAATGGCATGCTAGCTTATTTAAGAAAGAGAATCTACTAGAAGGATAGTGACCTCCTTTGTGAAGGAAGGAGTGTTCCAAGTACCCCGAGGTACGCTCCAGGTAATTTAGTTCCAAAGAATTTCATACGAAATTTCATCCTCTCTCCAGGCTAAGCTTCAAAACACCAGGAAGATAAAGAATATGACTGGCCCTGCTTGGGTCTACTTCAATTAGCAGGGCTTGGTCTTTATTGGTAGCTATCTCCAGAAAAAAGAGGAAATTTGAACTAGACACCATCCCAAAAGATGTTAATGCTAGGCAGAAAATGCCAACTGCCAATGATTGTTCAGATGATAAACAAGGGACAAAATCAGAATACATCTCTTGAGCTAGATTAGAAAAAAAAAGATGTCATTTATTTTGGGCTAGGCATTGTTAATAATAATCACTCTGTCAGATCCTCCATTGAAAAAAACTATATTCAAGTCGTCTGTATTTTAGGCTGAGCATCTTGATTTCTTTTTAAAGGACTCTGTATTTTTTAAGAGCAGTCACTTTCTTATTTGTCATTTTCTGGAATTTATCTCCATGGGTTCTGATCAGAGTGAAGGAAACTCCACTGTTTTCATTAGTTACCTAATATTACATTTCATTTAATAAAAACATAACCGTCAATTCATATTGAGCTTGTTGTTAGCTATAATCTCCAAAGAATTTTCAGTGAGCCACTGGTATTCACAATCTGTATGTTTTAAATGGTGTCCTTGAACCTAAGAGCATTTTCCCCCCAAAACTGTTACTTGCAATTCATTTGGTTTTCATTCTTGACTCTTAAACATAATTTCTAGTTTTCTCACTTTTAAGTTTGACAGCCTCTTACTATCTTCAGTTAAGATGCTGATGTTAAAGAATATCATTTGGTAGTTTACCATTTGTGATTTCTTTCCAGTTGGCATCAGTCTAACAACATGGCGTTCTTCGGGTTTAGTCCATCTACCAGTTGATGATCAACCAACCACTTTTCTCCATTCAGTCCACAAGTTTACCACAACAGGCGTCCTGATACTTTGCTGAGATCCAGACACACTGAAACTATAGTACTCCCCGGGGCCACCAAGTCCCTTTCCAAAGAAAAGGATATCTCCTAAAGAACATCATTTTTCCTACAGGCACACAAATTGACTAGAATCATGTCAGGATCAACATCATGCCCAAGTGATTTATAGAACCCACCTTTTCACCACTTAAAAACTTCAGTTCATTTGATCATTTGCTTCTTTAGAATACCTCAAAAAGTATAATTTGCAGTTTCTTAACAAAACAGCAACTGGTTTGGGGACTACAGACCCTCATTTATATGAGGTAGAACTTATTTATAGCTCCCCCTTAGAATATCCTCACCTACCTTGGGCATTAACTCCTCCTTTTCCATGTTTTACCTTGGTCAGGATATTATGCTTCTTACATGTGAACAGCCATCAGAAGCACAGGTATCAATTTTACGGTCTTACTGTTAACTTTATACCACCAGACAGTAGGCACAGTCTACTGCTCTGAAGTTTTCAAAATCCTTTTATTGTGGATTAGACTTCATGACACTACTTATAATTCTGGGACATCATCTGCTGTCACATTTCTTCTTGTGAAAATAGCTAAAAAGCATGAATAATAAAATGAAAGTTAAGGTGGAATGATAATGGCTCAGAACTTTTTTTGAGTGCAAATAACAGAAAAAGGTCAAGCTAGTATAGTGAAATTTATTGTAGAATCAGGAATATCTTATAGAAAGAACCCAGCTTTAGGGTAAGAGTAAGAGCACAGATTTAGAAAGACGGGACTAGAAAACTGGGAAATCTTTGGGGCCGCAGGGACTCTCTCCATCTCTCATCTCTGCTTCTCTTAATGCATAGGCTTTATTTTTCTTTCTCAAAGGAATGGGTTAACTGCTAGTTGGCCCAAGGGGACAGCAAAAAATGTTCTTACAGCTCTCAAGTTCCAGCACCACAAAAAGCTCTTTTTCAATTTTAAATTCCCAGGGAAAGAGGGAGATGAAACTCCTGATTGGCCCAGTTTGGTTCAGGAGCAGACTCCCTGCTGAATCAACTAAGACCAGTAGAAAAAAACCTCACTGTATAAAGTGGCTGTCAGGATCCCATGGCTGGAGTGAGTATGGTAGATAAGAAAGTGATTTCAGCTTTTGAAAAGACATCCCCAAATATGTTTTCCACAGGTGCTTTTAATAGGCTGAAGTCCTGGAGGATAGAAAAAATAACTGCCAGTCTCCTTTTTCTTTCTAAAATAAACTTATGCACAAATTTGATGCTGTTACTCTGAGCTGGAGCAAGTATGTTCCTATGAAGGAAGATATCTGAGCAAGAAGGATCTTGCTAATCATCTTGAACATGCTATTTAATCTCTCATATATAAAATGGGGATGATAAGAACACCACCACCTATCTTGCAGGTGATTCTCTGAGAGAATCAGAGATAATATATTTAAAGTATCTGGCACTGTACAGTAAACACTCAACAAATGGTAGCTATGATTTTAAATACTAAACAAATTCATGGAATATAAACCTTTTTTTCTTAGATGCTTGCTAGAGAGATGTATTGTTTCCTCCAAGATTGAGCAGACACTGGAGGCAGCCCAGTGAATTTAATTCAAGAGAGAATATTTGAACACAGAACACTCGGTTCCACAGGATTCTAATATACGAATACATCTTATCACTCTCTGGTTAGCTTTATCATTACCTGCAAATGGCATGAAATAAAACACTTATAAGCAAGTGGACAATCAACTTCAATTATAAAAATAAAATGTACTTAAATTATAGATATACATATACACAGAGTACATGACACATTTACTTAGTATATATAAATTTTGCTTTTCAACTACAAAGTTATATGTACAGTATAAACAGTAGTAAGAACTTGTAAAGAGCCCTCATTGTACCTCTTTAATCTGAAGTCTCACACTTGTTTTCCTCCCACAAGAGGACTGGGTCTTGCAATTCACATTATGCTTGCACTTACAGCAATTATTTTCCCATTGAAAAGAAACTCTGAAAACCTGCTATCAAACTAAAAAGTACTATTACCTTAGATTCAAGAATATACACTATTTGAGACAAGTACAAGGTTTTTAACTGTATTTTTACTTTATCAGCAACACTCTGTTCCATATATATAACTCCCTAGTCTTCCTACATTCCTAGTGATCTTGAAATGGAAACCAGGTCACATTATTGAACATAGGCCTCATTTTTCCATGTTTTGGTCAGAAAGCCATCAGATAATGCATTTTTAAAATTTGCCTCAGAGCAGGATGCTTTGAATTAAGCCCAGCCTCTCAGATCTCAATCTATGTAGCTGAGACACATGCAGGTGAAAACTGAAAGATCAGCCAATTATTGGCCTTCCTAACACATAACCATTTTAAATAATTTTGTTAGTAACTAAGTGAATTACATAATTGTTGACATCAGAAAGAGTCCCAATTTGTTTCTCCTCTACCAAACAACCTTTACGATGTATTTGAAAACCTGCCCGTGCAAAAGTCACAGGGCACTAAGAGATGGACAACTCTCGGCAGTGACAATGTAACAAACATGCCTTTCAAAAGAATATATGCTCGAGTTCTGTGCTTAAAAAATTGTATTAGAAGCCACACCTGTCTTACTACCGTATTCTAAACACCTATTACAGTGCCTGGTACATAGTAGGTGTTTAATACATGGTATGAAATACACAGATGAATAAATTTTTTTATTCATACAGTAAAAATTAAGTGTCTTCAACGTAAGCTGCCTTAAAGGCTAATATTATCCATTTCACCTCTCTGAGGACAATTTCACTAAAAAAATGCTAAAGGAAAATGACAGAACAATATACAAATTCTTGTAGGAATGATAATTTTACATATCTACCAAAAGATCATAATTACACATTAAAAATGAAATATACAATTAGAAATTCTGAAATTTTCATTTCCATTTTAGGGTTAATAAGCCCTGCGACATAAAATATTGGTCCATGCACAGCAGCTACCTAGTACTCCTTTCTCAGTTGAGGTGCATTATATAGAGCAATAGGTATACAAAAGTTTTTGAGCCATTCCAATATTCCCGCTGCTCTGATAAATGAGAGATAAATTGTAGGCAATATCTCTTCGTAAGTCTAACTGGTCAACTTCTATACCCTAGGGGGAAAAATACACAAATGAGTTCTATTTAAACTGACATCCAGAACAATTTTGTAAGTGTAAGTGTTCAAAAAACTATTAAAATCCACAATACTAAAAAAAAAGTATAAAACTATGTATATACCTCAGATCTAAATTATCAGATAATGCTCATTCAGTTAATCATTATAGAACTGTATCATCAAATATGTTAAAATGTCTAACCAATAAATTAAAGAAAAAGTCTCACCCACAAGCCATAGCAGAATAAACTTCAGATGAATTAAGGATTAACAGTAAAAAAAATGAAACCATTTAAAAGAAAAAAATATGGTTGAATAAAATAATAATAAAATCTTGGGTAGGAAAGGCCCTTCTAAGTGTAATAGCAAAAGGAGAAAACACAAAGGGAAAGATTAATAGATTTGACTTCATAAGAAATGTGAAACTTCTGAAGGTAAAATAAAATTAATTGTAAGTAAATAAAAACACAAATACACATGAACAACAAGATGGGGAAAATACTGTACTATATAACGGAAAGGCATATAAAGGATAGGTCTAGGTGGGCATACAGCAAATTGATTATACTGATTACCTTACGGGTGTTATTACCTTTATTTCTACTTAAATAACAAAGCATGGACTCAATGGAGTACATTAGATCTATGTTTCTAATATGGCCAATACAAAATTTTGAAGTCACCTGAAAACATCTGCCAACAGTGAAAAATTGCTACCTAGGAAGCTTAAGGAGCAATACATAAAGCTACTTATGAAGAAAAGAACACAGAAGTGTATATATTTCATCAGCATAACTAAAAGTATGTATTCATTTCCTTATTAACCAAAGTTGAACAAGGGCAATTAGAAAACAGTTGTGAGGGAATGTGGGGATTATGAGTGCAATGTAAAGAAATTAACAGTGAAGATAGTACTTTTCTTCAGAAATTAAAAATTAGATTTTAGACAGAAATTATCACAGTATTGGCAACACTTTACCCTATCTTATCTTAAAACAAAGAAAACTACATTAATATTGGTCTTTCATTTTTACAGAGAAATATGTTAGCTAGTTTTGGCTTGGAAATGAGCAATGACTCTCTTACTCATTTATGAGTAATAGAGGCCCCGTGTCTACCAGCTGAAACCTGCAGAACCACCGGGTCTATCTTGGGAAAGCCGAAACATTACTAACCACAAGTCATATATGTCCACATGGTTGCTGACTAGGTCACAAGGCCAAGATGTCAAAGATCTACTTGTTGCTGAACATAAATGCATTCAATAAAGGAAAAATCTATTTTATTATGTAATTTATTACATTGGACCACAACACTGAGCTAACTGCACTTATCTATTGATGGAATGCAGTGACTCCTTGGTTTTTAAAGTAAATCATACCATACCTCTGCCGCAAGTGGAGGTAGCTCCAGGGCTTTCTGATAATAGTGGATTGCAAGATGGATCAGCCCTAGTTGGTGAAGGCCACGGCCCAAATTGTAGAATGATTCCTGACAAGGCCCACGCAGACTGAGGTAACGATTAAGAAAGGAAAAGCCCTACCAAAAAGAAAAAGCTAATTCAGTATTTCACTCATTTGACAAGTATGTATTGGACCACAGTATGTGCGAGATGCACTCTGTGCAGGACACAACTATTAGAAAAAGAGACACAATCCCACCCTAAAGAACACAGGTCAGGATTACAGTGTCAAATCACAGTGTAGTCAAGAGCTCTTCTGAAAGTGTAAGGTAAGATGTTTTTAAAGCTAAGGACAAAAATATTCACGGAAATGAAGGCCAAATGTTACAAGTAGCTGTCAAAGATCCATAATGTATAAGCCTCAGGATTGGTTTTTTATGGTTTCAAGCTGGCTTTTGTGGCATTAGAGGCCAGTAAATGTTTTGGTGTCTAAAAGCTTGACCAAAGTATAAAGTTCAAGCCCTTATAAGGTTAATTTAGAAAGGTTTATTCTCAGGAGCAAACACACTTGAATAATACCTAATCTTTCTGGGTGAATAGTATCTTTTATAATTTATTTTATAATTTACCTCTAAGGACCTTAATAATGTCGTAGTCCAAAACACTTGATTTTTTTCCCCTGAAAGCTTCTGACTCCTTTATGGATTAGTATAGAGCACAGCTGTAACAACGCTGCTCCCTGTGTCACAGCATCCAAAAAGCCTGCTTCTTAACTCCTTCTGTATTCACGTTCCCCTTTAATGCAGCTTCAGTTTTTATCATCCACAGAAAGTTACAGACTGCAAAGGTGCAAGTGTCCTATGTAATTAAGTAAATATATTATCTGAGAATTGAGAGTAAACCAGCTAATTTTTGAGTATAGAATATAAACTGTAATTATTCCCTGCATGATCTATGTATAATGGTCATAAATTTTCCCTCATAAATAAATAAAAATTAATGAATTCTTTAGAATTAATACATTTATGGATAAAATAATTATGTTCAATAAATCATACTTTCTGCATAATAAAAGAACCCATTTGTGTATATGTGAATATGCTATTCCACTGAAAACCATGGTTCTATTAAATAAAGCAGATAAACTATTAACCTCAGAGAAATATGAAATCATCATACTTAAAAATGATAAATCTACAAATGAAATTCTCAGAAAGAGGGAAGAGTAATCCTAGTTGAACTGTTGCAACCCAAAAGAACTTGTAGGAGATGCCGGCTGCATTTTAAGAAGTTTTTAACAAATTTAGGAGGGTAATCTCCTTGACAACTGAAAGACTATTCAACTATTTAGTGATTAAAAAGCTAGGTACTATGGGCAGCCACTTTACTTTTTACTTTACATTTTAGGTAATGTGAATCATCAAATAGACAAACTATAAAAATATGACCACAAAAACCAAAATTTTAATGGATAAGAAAAGGGTGCTTTTTACTATGCACTATGTAACTATGTTAAATTTCAAACATTTTTTATCACATTAATCACTGATGGGCCTGAGTACACTTTTTATAAATGTTAAATAGAGATAGAAGACAACATGAAAGCTTTTACTCTTACAATATGACATAAAGGTAGGAAAGACAGTAAAACTTATGGAATTACTTTTTTCTAAAAGTAAAGAGAAGGAACACTAATTATAGTCCTGTAGCATGAATAAACTGATGAACAATTAAAACAATTTAAGAATCATGATATTTACAACAAAACTTGCTTTTCAGAAGTTTTTTTAATGGAAAATGTTTAACATCCACAAAAGTAGAAAGATTGGTACAGCAAATTTCCATCTACCCATCACTTAGGGTTTCATCTCTGCCCCAACCATTTAAAAACTGCTCTTTAACCATAAAAGTAATTTGAAATCCAGCTTTCAAATTACTTTGAAGTACAATAAATTTTTGTCCTATCAGGCTGAAAAAACTACATATTTTAACTAATTAATAGGAGTTAAGCCATAAAAATGTCCTATTAATATTTATCAGAATATAAGCTTCACAAGGGTAAGTAGTTCTGTCTGTGTACTCACTCACTGCTATATCCCCAGGTCCTGGCACAGTGGGTACTCAATACGTAGCTTAATTTAAAAATAAACCTATAAACTGTATATAGCAAAAGGACCCATTAAAAAGCTTAGAGGAAGAGGTGGACAAATATTATAAATAAATACCCAAGTAAAGGAAAATTGTTTTTTACTTTTTATGTTGGAAATTTTTGAATACACAAAAGAGAATATTATAATGAACTCAAATACCCAGTTTTAACTATAATGGGCATTTAAATTTAGGCTTTCTTTTAACCATGTTACATTAAAAAGCAAACAAAAAAAATCCTTTACTAAATCTCCTACTTCATTCCAAACTACTTAAAAAAAAAAACCTATCTATACATGCATCAAACATATGAACATAAAAACTGAAATCCCAAAAACAAAAGTGTTGAAGATACAGTAGTGAACAAGGCAGACAAGGTGTCTGATCTCTGGTCTCTCAGTTTATACTCTTAATGGAGAGGAAACCAGCTATACAAAGGTAAATAAGAAAACAAAAAAGCTAATTTTCAAATTTCTATAAGAATCAAGAAAACTTTAAAAGAGCAATGTGTTAGTGATGAGGTAAGGGAACAGGCACATAGTCACATATTCACACATTATTGTAGATACATATTATTATATATTTTTTAAATAATTTAAATCAATTTTCAGGACCTATCAGGCTGGATGTCTACGGGGCTCCAGAGTATGAGGAAGCCTCACTGAATTTCTCCAGATTCTGCCTGTGTCTTCTCCCCATATGATCTGGCAGTGCATCCTTCTATATGTCTATGTCTAAGTCTTAGACAGGAGTACCACTAGATGTTGAGTCCATGACCGCTGAACACAGGGATAGGTATGGGGAATCCCAACACATGTACTAAGTAAGTATTCCTTTTGAAGCAGAATAATAAAAGCACAAAGAATATTCATTTTTTGAAAATATAAAATTAAGTAATGAGAAATCCAAACTAATTACCTGCACAATTAGAGCATGTCTTCTTAATACTTACTTCTGAGATGCCATGTGAATAAAGCTTAGGCCTATACAGAGGCTATAGAGAGGTTCGTGGGGATGGGTGCGAAAGGCTTGCACATACTGTCCTGAAAAATGAAAAATGATGTCAGCTGTTAATGACAAGAACACAGTTCTTTATTTCTTCAAACACGTATTCAAATATATTTTAAGGCTAAACAAAGATTACTGTTTTTAACATCTGCAAGGTGTACATTCTAAAATATCAACCAAAGGCACATTACTTTGAATTTTAAAATAACGTATAACATGTAACAAATTAGAAGGATTTACTCATAAATGTATCCTGACCATGAAGATCAAGAGAAACTAAAATCAACGCTTTTTTAGGCACAGCTAGACATTTCCACGTAGTGTAATACTTAAAAAATAAAAAATTTATGAACTGCAATCATAAATCTAGTTGAAAATCAGTAAGGGAAGGTTTCTTTTGGTGAATTCTTTTGTAAAATTACTTAATTTGTCTTATAAATTCAAATGTGATAGGTCCTGGAGGTGAGAAAAAGATTTTAATAGTTCAGGTTTGGTTTTATAGATTGGGATTTGTTTTCCTCAATGTAGCAACTACTTTGTTTTTCCTGAAAAAAGATAAATGTATCCAATAACAAATTAAGAACTTGGGGTTCTGTGAATTCCCTGTATTCTATGGCTTCGTGGGTAGAATTCCATGTATGCTATTCTACACAACTGTCTCATGTTAAAAGCCTCACCATATGAAGGGAATTTTAAGCAAATTTTTCTTTTCAAGGAATAATCCACAATTTATCACACACAGATAAAAACTTGTATTTCTTCCAGCTCCTAATGCCAGAAGAACAGCACCACAGAATATCTTTAGCAGCACAGATGCTAGACTGCCATTTGGACTTTCTATTTTTACCTTCTGTAAGAGTTTCTAAACGTAGGAAAATAAAATAAATCTCTATTCTATATTTTCTTATTAAATCAGCAACTCCAGAAAGTACACACAGTGGAGGCAAGTTTCCACATTGGATACTCAAGGTTACTGGCTCAACAATTATAAAAACACCAGCCATACAGAAACATTAAAGTATTCAGTAGCCAAAATCCCAGTTTATTCGTAAGTCAACTAGCTTTTAGGCAGGAGAAACGTGCTTCATTATAAGTTTAAACATTTGGTTAGGAATTTTTCTATTTATTTGCTTCTGATTCCTTATTACAGAAATTCTTTTATGTGATTAATTTTGCCTGAGTTTAATTAGAATAAGTAATTATCATGTAAATAAATGCTGATATAGAGACTTGTCTAGTAGGGGATGAACTATCAACAAATCTTAAATCCTTTTTTGTACTACAGCAAATTAAAATCAGGTAGCAAAGAATCCATAATTAATGAAAATTATTTTTAAAACAAACATGCCTAAGTAGGAAGTATTGTTGACCTTTACAATGAATTATAAGACCACTTCAGCCTTTTGAAACCAAAGCTTCGTAAGAAAAAGAAATACTAACATTAATTATCATTATTGCCAATACTTACAGCCACTTACTATATGTGCCACGCATTGTTTTAAGTACTTATCATTTAATCTTCAAAAAATCCACAAGGTAGGTCCAATTATTGTCTCTACTTCAGAGATAAAGAAACTGAGGCAAAAGGAAGTAGAGGAACTTGCCATGAAGGAGCTGCTATTTACGTCCAGGCAGTTCCACTCCAGAGGCCTGGCTCTTAACCACTAGGCTTCCCACACTTGACAAAGTCATGTGCCAGGGCACTTACCAAGCGCATGCTTAAAACTACCAGATACGAATGCATTATGTCCATTTAAGACACACAGGGCATGATTATCTGGGTTTTTCAGCATTAAACGGAGACAGAAGCGATGATGGCGTACATCTTGGGAGTGCATGGTAACTTGATTGAAAATGTTCCAGAGCTGGGGTTTATTGACATTTTCCATGACCATTATCCTAAGATTGCAGAAAGAGGATGATGGTAAAAATATGATGGAAAAGAACTTCCTGATTTCTAAGAATGAAACCCTTTTCGGGGCTGTCCTACCAACACTGAAATGTAGCATCCCCCAACAAGGAAAAGCAGATTGTTTCAATGTATTTAAGCAAAACCACTTACATGGTGAATGATT
Organism: Manis javanica; assembly: GCF_040802235.1. Taxonomy (NCBI): domain Eukaryota; kingdom Metazoa; phylum Chordata; class Mammalia; order Pholidota; family Manidae; genus Manis; species Manis javanica. The sequence continues at coordinate 39,729,311 of NC_133167.1, forward strand.
TTTTTCCAGAAAATACTACTTTAGTTCATTATTTCTACATCTTATTTCTACTTTTCAACAAAACTTTTAAGCCAGAAAACAGAATCAGGTGGTTTAAGTTTCATATGTTCTCTGCTGACCCACTATAACTGCAGTACAATGAATACTGAGTAATAACTAACAATAATGCATGCCAGGCATTGTTAAAAGCCTCATAATAATCCCATGAGGTGGTGGTGTTATGATGGCCATTTTAAATGGGTAGACTGAGACACAAGAGGTTAAGCATATGAGAGGGCATGCAACAATGGCCTGAACTAACCAGTAAGCAAGAGCAGTTAAAATACAATAGGTTACTAGGTCTGGAGCAAGAGAGACGAAGTAAAAATAAATATACATACTCTATCACAGAATGAATTAAACTTAGTTATTGGAAAAATCACCTGATATAGTTGTATGCCTTTCTGAAATTTTTGTCCAGAATTGCTGCAGAGAGACCAAAGTATTCCAGCTCTTTGCGTTTTTGCCTGTCATCATAAAACGAGTAATATTCCAAAGAAGAATCCACAAGTAACTCAGCCTCCTGAAATCGGGATAGGTCACATAAGGAGTATATAGCCTTCAACAGAAGGTTCCACCAGTCATCTTTTGTCAAGACACTCGTGAGTACGGCAAGTATTGCTAAAATGAGACCAGTGAAAATCAGTTAGGTCACTGTATTTCCAAATACTATAGTATTAAAAGGAAGAATTCACATGATTGGTTCTAAGGTTAAATTGAATAACCATGGTCCTATAGACCTGAATTTTTACCAACACTCTTCTGACAATGACCAGAAGGGGAAGTTGCTTGTTTCCACTCCATCAACACCACCTCCATACGCTCTGCCAATCTGCAATTCCAGGTAACTCTCACTTCTAATCTGTTCTCTACAAAGTCCAGTTACCTCACTGGTGTTTCTCAGTGCAAGCTAAGACATATGGTCCTTCAGGGCAGAATGAGTGTGCACTTCATGACTGACGTCAAATACAGGAGTCTGCACATAAAAGGCATTCAAGTGCTTGCTCAGCAAAGATTTCAAATTCATACTTTGAAATTCAGATTGTTCTTCATCTTTTTATAATCTTCATTTTCTTTTATCTGCTTCAAAATTTCTCTTTTCCTTTAACTATCTTCTCTTCCTTATTTATCTGTAAGAAGCCTCCCTTTCATACCCTTGAGAAATATCAAAAGCCATAAAACATTTCTAGCTTGACCCAGTATTCTCCTTCTGAGAACCTATCCTAAAAAATTCATCAAAAGTATGTATAAATCTAAAGGCATGAAGATGCTCACTACCATATTACTTATAAAATTATCACAATCAACCATACATCAAAAAAGAAGGGTATGATTAAATAAATTATGAAACTGCTATCCAATGGAATATTCACGTTCCTTACATAGAATAGCTATAAGGAGAATAGAGCAAGATGAGAAAATGTCTGTGAAAAAATAACTGAAAAAATCAGAGTACAAAAATGTATGTAACCTAAGGAGGCTTTGCTTATCCTATGCTAGTACATGAGTATGAGGGGACACCCACCTTAACAAAACAAAACCCTGTGAGCCTGAGAAAAACCAACAACAGACCTGAGAAGAGAAAATACTGAAAGAGAAAACAGGATCAAATGTAAAGAATAATAAAACTTACAGAAACATAGTCCCAAATACATGCCATCGAGGAAGAAGCTATTAGGATAAGCCCAGAAACAGTGAACTGGACAGACGGCAGGGCTCTGCGGCAATCAGAGCTAGGTTATGGGGGGCCAAAGCGCATTCCTTTCCTGAGTCTTCTCCCTGAAACACCTTACTTATGTTTTAACATTGTGCTTATAGAGATTCAGCTCTTCTGGATTCTAAAGCCCTGCCCACTGCACACTGCCATGCTTGTAACAATGACTTAATAAATGTCTGCTGAATTAATTAACAATGAAATAATCTTTGGTATCTCCAGTTTATAACCTAGATGTTTTCCAGTTCTCTGAGTAATAACCTCACACTAACATACTTAATGTTTTCTCCAGCCTAAAAATAGATGCCTTTTAAACTCACATTACTTGAGACTGGGCCAAAGCAACTTATTTTCAGAGTTTATATGACCATTGCTACACTGTCAAAAATTAATATGACAAAGAATGAAATATATGTAATTGAAATAACTGGACAAGTAGAGTGATTTGTACAGTCATCTAATCTTCATAAATTTAAGATATATTTTCTTCCTGGAAAGCCAAATTAAAAGTCATGTTTAGTTTTTTTCACAGAAAGATAAAAGCAGATGTTTTTCAACTTATAAAAATTAAATGATTTACATGTAGCCTTTTTTTTAAACACCAAATGAGTTTATTATACTTGAGGGATTTAGATTAGAAAACTTCATTTAATTTGAAAAGGGTATATTTTCAATTAGATTACTGTCAGGTGTAACCTCAGGAGTCTTTTTCAACTCAGCCACTTCTATGTAATTAAGCAAATGAAAGTAATTACCTTTGGCATCACAATTTGCTGTCTCTTGGTCATTGTTGTCTGATATTTTGTCTCTTGACACTTTAATAAGGTAGAGATGCCTCTCTCCAGATTTGGAACTGGATATCAAACAGACTTGGGCTCTATTCATTGCTACCTGCATTAAAGATGATAAACTTGAGATATTTTTTAGTCACACAATTTTTTAAAGAAAATCTATATGCCATAAGTTCCACAGGTATGCCTGAAAGCTTCTTTAATAAGGAATAAAAAGGCCAAATTACTGTGTATTTAAATACCTAAAAGAAAATGAAGAGACTGCTTTTTTCTTACCAAAGAAATTCGGGTCACACTACTTACCTTAGCAGAGAAGAAGAAGGCAAATTCACTTTAACTTTATAACACATGCACACACACACAACAACTTACCTGAAAAAAGCTAGACTTAAAAAGGATGTCATATCTGGAAAACATTTCTGCAAGGTGAACAATTTTGGCACATAGTAGTGTCTACAGGGATAATGACTGATAAAATCATGGCTCTCACTTTTCTAAATACGTACTAGCATAGATTTTATTTCAGTTAATCTACAGTCAAGTTTACATTTTCATTAGAACTTTCAATTACATACCATAAATCTTTAAGTCTTTTGTCTATATCTGACTTTCACTTTAAAAAGTTTATTTAGAAGAATAAAATGGTTATAAAATAGCTATAATCTATATTTAAACAAATTCTAAACATTTAAAAAGCCAATAATGTTAATATAAAGAAAGATCATTACCCACCTTTAAAAGCATGGCCAACATGGTAAGTAAGGTATCCACATAACCATACATTTTGCCTTGTGAAAACAACAGAGTAGAACGATGAAGCAGTAACTTGAGTTCCTAAATAAATAAGCACATGACAATGAGTGTGACAAGATGCCTTTGCTGCAGGTTGTTTTGTTTGCATAGAGAAGTTCTGTCTTAGAAATCAAACCTTAAGGATATTTGTTTTATGATCTTTCACAAGAATTAAGACCCGATATTCTAGAAACTGTAATTTACAATGTCTAATAAGTGACTAAAATGATTCAAAACCATTTTCAAAACCATTTAATAAACTAAAACAAAACTTTTGGATACAACATGTCCTGAGAAGAAAGTTCTAAAATGCAGCCCACCAATGAAAACTTCTTTCTGTTACATGGCCTACCTGCTGTGCAGCATTTGCATCTTGTGCTAACGTGTCTGGATCATACATTGGTTCCAGAGCCTCCAGGGCTTTCTCAGGGCGGCCCAGCTGCTGCTGAAGTGTGGAAAGTGAAATTCTTGCATCCAAATGGAGGGGGGCCAGATCAACCACTTTCTCATAGCTTTCGGCAGCTCGCTCCATATAGCCTAAGGCCTTTAAACATTCTAAAATGTGTTAAAGCATAAATATGAACTACAGATTTGGAAGCAGGCCAAAAAATCATTTCTCCATTTTTAAAGAAATACAGTATAGCAATATAAAAAAGTTATAACAAGAACTAAATATATGCATATTTCTAGTACCTCAAAACAACTATCCCTTCTAATCTCCACTGATTAATCAATCTATTGATTTCTCTAAACCCAAACTGCTTACAAGGATTAATCAGTATACACGTACAATTTGGGGTTCTGCTTTATTCACTTGGCATTATACTTTCAACATTTTCCCATGTCTTCATCGGCCTTTTGAATGGTTATAATATTCAATCAAATTGATTATTTACCGAACCATATTACTTGACATTTAAGTTATTTCTAAACTTTTACTCTAATAAATAACACCACAGTAAACATCTTCAGGTTTAAAAATTGGCAGACCAGTTTAACCCTCAGATGTGTTTTGTTAGGCCATAGCGCTATAAAAAACACTGAGTTGTCTACATTTTTAAAAATCAGCATGTTTATGAAATCTGAGTTTCTGGATTCTTTTGGAAACTCTGGGGTTGGTGCAGTGGGTGCCCCATTCCCACACGGCACATCAGCCTAACGTGAGGAACAGCAGTATCCTTTAGACGGGGTTCCCCAGCTCCCTGCCCTAGAGCCTTCCCACTCGTGCATTTTACTCATTTTTGTTACCTGCCAGGCTCCAGAGTTTTGTGATCACCAATATAAACTACCACCTCTCACCTCACTCAATGATTTTCTCAGGACAAGTTCTCAGAAGCAAAGTTACTGGGCCCTATTCCTCAAATCTTATGCCAATCAATTATTAAATCCTATCCTTAGAACTTGAAAACGAATTCCTGTCAGCATTTCTTCTTCTCACCCTGATGGCCACAACAGTAACTGAAGCCCTTTCACCTCTTTCCTTTTTCACCATGATTATCTCCTAAAATGGGACTTCTGCTTTCTTGAACTTTAAATTTTTCAGACTTCTACTAAATTATCTTTCAGTTAAACTTTGATAATAAAGCAAGACTACTAAATATGGATGGATCATCATGACTACATTTTTCATTTTTCACTTTTAAAGATATTTTGTTATTATGCCACAGGCATTAATTCCTTTAATTATCTCTCTAATGTACCAATCCCAAATTTATGATTTTTAGATGACTCTGAAGTTTTAACCTTCCAATCACTGCAAAGCTACACAAGCTCACAATGGAAACATCACTTACCAGAATCATAATCATAATTAAGGAGGATGTGTCAAGTATCTACTATTAGCAACAGGAGCAGTTTCAATTATCACAGACTTAGGAAGGTGATAAAAACTCAACTCCCTGCTCATGTCTTAAAATTCAAATACACAAATAATAAAACTTTTAATGATGGTGTTACATTTGCATTCATATTCACCCACCTAAACAGAAGTGTCATTTTAATCATTAAGTGCTCTTTGCTATTTCATATCTGTGATATGTTTCAAAATACCCTAAAATGTCAACCAATGCTTTTCTAGTTATAGAACTTTTTGCCATGATGTAACATTTTAAGAACAATAAGAACTTTCTGCCATAATGCAGTATTTTAAACAAAGACTGTTCAAATTTCAATGTATCTTTTATGTTAATGCTATATGAAATCCTATTAGAATATTTTTGGCTTTCATACATTTCATTAAAAAATTCGGTTCTTTTTCTTAAGCTATATTTCTATTCTAAATGATTTATTGCAGATTAATGTGGATTTCCAATAAAATGGTACATAAAACCCAATCCTGAGCATATTTTCAGCTC